>NC_140592.1:742858644-743518893 GCF_964204655.1 Triturus cristatus
CTGGGACTGCTTTTTAATAAAGCAGCTTTTTTATTTAAATGCAGCTTCTTTTTCTTAAAGGAAAACTGGATGCATTAAAAAAAATGAAATGAAACGTTGTCATTTCATATTTAGCGACAGTCACAAAGTGGAAGGGGTCCCCTGGGGACCCCTTCCAAATCGCGACTGCATTACCTCCCTCTTGAGGGTGGTAATTTGCGAGTGTTTTGCGAACGCAATTGCGGTCACAAAACATTTACACATAGCATTGCGCACGCAATTAGGAAGGGAACGCCCCTTCCTAATTGCAACACGCAATTCCTAAATAGCAAGTCGGAAATAAATTGTGACTCGCTATTTAGGAATTGTACATGGCCAACAGAGATTTTACATGCGCAAACGGGTTCGCAAACCCGTTTGCGCATGCAAAATCACGTCATAGATCTGGCCCTAAATGTTTCATGGAGCAACGCACACATAGCTTATAGGTGTTGTGGCTTTGCGGGCACCATTTTATTATTTATTGTTTTTACTTAGAGAAGCAAGGTGGCAGATGCCACTTTGCATGCTAAGTACCAAATGAACACACCACACCCCCCAACTCCACAATCATGCAACTCACAACTCTGGGAATGCACACATCACAGACTCACATTCAACATGCCAAACAACATGCCCACCCACCAGACACAACAGCATAACTCACTGTGGCAACCTGGGCTAGCCATGTACATGAGCCATCAATGGCATGGCACCTCAGCCACGCAATAGCGGAATGTGGGGAGAGGTGGGAACCAGGCATGTGCGACGGAGGCAAGTGACCCATGAGTGAGAAGGTACACAATGCCAAGTGTGGCAGAGATGTGCTGGACAGACTGCAGTATGCAGCCCACAGACATATCCATGTCAACATGCACTGCTTGTGTATGGAGTTTAGTGGACAGTGGACGCAACCATGTCACCCCAGCCAGTGGGAAAGATCCCGGAAATGTAGCTTGTGACGTCCCCCCTGTAAGCGTGAGTGGAGTGGGCCGGCCCAGCGTACGCCAGGCCAGCTTAGGGGTGTGAATAAAAAGCACGTAGCTCAGGGCATGGTTCTCTTCTGGAATGCCCAACGTCTCTGCCAGGGCGGCGCCTCCCAGTCCGCCACGAGGCCGTCGCCGTGAGCGGTGTTGCCTGCATTCCTGTGCGCCTGCTGCACCCCGGCCAGCTTGTCCCCGAACCCATCTTGCCCGCACCTGCGCACCCAGGCCTCACTGCTCACCTGCCAACACCGGCGTGTGTCAAGGAGCGCCCACCACGTGCCGGCGCAAGTCTCAAGCCCGAGGCCCACAAGCTTAGCAGCCTTCTCAGACCATCACGGCCCCCGCGACACAGGCCGGCAGCACTACTTTCTAATTGACATACTCCACCGGCCTACACAGCTGCCAAGTCGGTCATACATTTGGAACTGAGTCTTGATTACGCAATGGCAGAGTACACACTTTATGGCTGCCTTGATATCACTGTACTCCCTTCGATGTGGTGCCACCAACTCTGTACATAGCATCCGCAGGACACCTGTCTGTGGTCCCTTGCTGACTACTGCCTTCGGCCTACACTGCGGTCGAGTAGGTCACACAGTTGGAACTGAGTCTTGATTTGTGTATGGCAGAGTTCATATCATTGAACGCATGGAGAGGAGGAAGAGGAAGACGTGGTGCAGTCTGGAGGAAAAAAGGATCCTCGTTACGGAGGTGATCCAACACTGCCAACAACTGCTCTGGTGTCACTAACTCTGTGCTTCGCGAGCCAAGGACACGTGGCTGTGGGCCCCTGCTGACTGCTGCCTCGAGCCTACACTGCGGTCGAGAAGGTCACAGATTGGGAACTCAGTCTTGATTTATTTATGGCAGCTTTTACATCATTGTACTGGCCTCATCGCAGACTGCATACCCTTCAGCTCCGGTGCCACTAAGTCTGTTCCCTGACAGCCATTGACACTTTCTGGTTGAACTTTGCTGGTGACTGAGTCTATGGACTGGGGGTTTTCTTCATCATCATGTCGGTGATACTGATTTATTGGAGAAAACGGGGCTGTAGCATTCCACTCCTCAATTTGCCGCTTCCGGATGGCTTCTACCCTCTGCATAATGCCCTGGAGGACGTCCTCCACTGTCACCTGCAACCCTCCGCCACATTCACCTCAGACATCGATGACGACCCGCTCAGCTCATGTGGCCCATCTCACTGCGTCACAAGTCACCGTCCCGTGGCGGTGTGCCTGTCCCGGCCGCAGTGCATCCAGGGCCACTAACTCTGTGCAGCTCAAGTCAGGGACCCTGTCTGGTGAGATATTGGATGGCCTCTGAGACGATGGCCTTGGGGTCATCAATACCACATGTCTGTGGCCCTGCGCTGTCCGCTGCCTCCGGTCTCAACTGCGGTCCACCAGGGCTCACATATCAAATCAAGTTTGGACCGGCCCGGACGTCGCATCACCGCAGGAGGCACACACCACCACCGCCAGAACCACCTCCAAACGCCAACTGCCAGAGTCGAAACAGCCGTACTGGCAGACTAACAGAGTTGCTCACACCTGACGTGGATGCCATCATCTGCCTGATACCCTGCTCAGCACTCCAGGTGCCACTAACTCAGTGCACCATGACTCATGGACCATTTCTGAATGAGTTGTGTGCTGTGGTGAGCTCATGCAGCAATGTCACCTCAGCCAGTGTGGGAGACCTGGGACGATGATGAGGAAGATGATGCATGTGTAACACACCCCACTGCAGCTGCATCAGGAATAACCCGAAGGGGCACAATCCTAGACATTTTCTTCACATGAGCACGCTCAGCTCTAGTGCCCCAACCTCAGTGCACTGCAACTCACGGACACTTCTGTTTGCAGATTGGGTGACCTCTGTACTTGCTCCGGCTACCACCATGATGCTCCGCAGTTGTCTCTGTAATGCTGGTGTTTTCTGTTTCCGTTTTAATGGTGTTCACTGTTTAAGTTGTTGCTCACCAACCACTCCATGCGGGCTGGCTTACACTCACCCCACACCCATCCATCACAGGCGTCACTGTATATGTGACCCTGCCAATAAAGGGGCCGGGCGCACGTGCTCGTAGCCAGTTCCACAAACTATCTGCGTGTGTTTGCGTGGTCATGATGTATGCATGAGGGCCGCGGGGCCTACAACATTACATTGTGCTGTGTACAGCGGACGCAACCATGTCACCGCTGGCAGCGGGTAAGACCTTGGACATGTAACTTTGTCGTCACCCACTCAATACGTAAGAGGAGTGGACTGGGCCGTCGTACGGAGGTCCAGCGTGGGGGTGTGAATGATGATTCCAGGGCTCTGGGCGTGGTTCATTGCAGGAAATGTGCACATGCATGTGCATCTGTCACGTTGTAGGCCTCCTTTGTGGGGTGTAGGTGGTCCTTGATGGGACTTGAACACCTATGTATGTGATCTACTTCGGCATCCATGAGCTCTGACCCCACCCGCACCTGTTCGGCCACTTCCTTTTGGCATTCTGACACCTGGCATTGGAATGCGATGTGTGCCTAGGTGAAGTGTTGGGAGTCAGCAGTGGTGGTGGGTGCTTCCTGCTGTGTGGTCTGTGCAGGGGCTGGGGTCTCCTCTGTGTAGCTTGGCTGCCCTGCTCCTGGGGGTGGGTTGCCTAAGATGTCCATGGACTGTTGTAGGGCGTCGGTATCGAAGGTGTGGTGGTCCTCTCCAGCATCACTGATGAGTAGTCTGGTCTGCTCTGCTGGAGGTGTTATTTGTCCCTCTGCAATGTGAAGGGGAGATGCATGTTGACATGTATGTTGGCGCATTGTTCTAGTTTACATGCAGACTGGATGACAATGTACATTGTGACTTTTTGGGAGGTGCTGTATATTTGATGCGGGACAGTGGACATTTGGACTACATGACGGATGTGTGGTTGTACACGTGCATTTCCATCTCACAGTTTCCTGCTATGTTAGATGTCATTGCCCTGTTTCTGCGCATGTGCTGACCCAGTTGTGTCCTCTGTTCTGCAGTGTCGGTGTTGCACTTTTTGCCACATTGTCATCGGATGTGCTGTTATTGCTATGTGTGTGTGCTGCAGTGTGCCAGGGGGATCAGGGACATGATCCAGGGTCATTGTGGGTGTGCAGTGTGCTACACATCTTTGTGCATGTGTGACATTGTGCCCATCTCCCCCCGTCCCCTCAGGCCCTGGTCGTTACTCACCCTGTTGATGTTGTGTCAGGTCCTATCGAGCTGTGTCCGGACTCCCAACTCCTTGCGCCGTCTCCACCCTGATGACTGTGGCCTCCGTTTCCTCCAGCTTCTCCTGTGGCGCAGGACTCACACCTCCTGTCGCCATTGCTGCCTTCCTGTTGGCAGCGGGTTTGTGCTTTGTTTGGCTTTTCACATCATGCCAGCGCCTCTTGTCCTCCTCCATAGTCCTCCTCGACACTCCGACTGCATTCACGTTTGTCATTTTGACGTTCAGTGGATGGTAGTGTTCTGTCACCTCTGTGACGCTGATCTAGTTTTCCTGCGGACTGCAACCTGTCTGCCTCTTCCTCTTCTCCTTTGCCTTCCCCGACCACGAGGTTCCTTGCTGGTGGTCTGTGGGGCTTGTGGGGTTCGCGTTGGCCTCTGCACTCGGTCCGGGTGCATGCATGCTGCTACGCAGTTTCTTTTTTTCTCCCTTTTTTTTGCTCTGCTTTTATAGTGCATCTTCCCGCATGACGCGTGGGAATTGCAGGCTTGTCGCTGGTTTTCTCTGATATTTGTATCGCGATTGACCTCATCACTGCTTTTTTTGCATTCGTGTTTCGCATTTTTTGGCGTCGCGGACATTTGACGTGTTATCGTCAGCCTATCGCATGGTGCCGCCGGCTTGAGAATGCCATGCTAACACTGAGTTATTTTCCCGCGATAGACTGGGATTTGGAGAGTTGCGTTAAGCTAATTTTGCGATGGTTATCACACGTTCTTGAGAATATCCCCCACGGTGTTCAGCTTATCATAAAGAAATTCAACGGAAAAGAAAATAGGTTAAAGCTACCAAAACTAAGTATTGAGATTGTAGAGAGAGAGAGGAGGAGGAAAAATAAGGGAGAGGTCTCGTCATAATTCAACATGTATTTATTGGCACAGTTAGGTTATAGCTTAATGTTAAAACGTTGGTATAAGATGAATAATGAGCTCACTAGGGCGTAAACAAAATCATATAACGGGTAGACAATAAATTAATGCGGTTTCATGAACACAAACTGTTTTTAAAGGCAGGTTATATTGCAAAAATATCTGGAACTTAAGTCTCAAGATCTTTCAAGCATAACATATAGAATTGGTGCTAGTTGGTTTTATTTTAGATGGTATTTGCAGAGAATTCAATATTGACATATTTGAAAAATACTAAAATCAGGAGGCAACAGCTTAGAAGGTACTTGTCGACTGGATGGTTATGATGTTGTAGGGAGGAGCGCAACCAGACCAAAATGTCAGGGTGGGGGGGGGGGGGGTGAAAACACCCCCTGCAATGAGGTGGCACAAGCCTTTCAAGTAGACTCCCCCAGATTTTTGCGGCTTTGGGTGACAAATTTCAGGGCCAAAAAACAGTAACATTTGCGGCCCAAAACCTCAAAATTTGCTGTATTTTTGCAGTAGGCAAAATATGTGCCCACCACAAAAATGCCTGCCGCTCACCTTCCCTTTAATGGCTCAGTGGCAGGACAGAGGCTTGAAAAGAAAGGGTGAATGGCAGTTTAATTTTTCTCCATATTTTGCAGGCAAATTTGTAAAAATTGTGGCCGTTTTACAAAACTGCAGATTTCGTGATTTTGTTTGCAAATGGCGAAATGGCGAAATCCTGGGGGTGTTTTAAAAAAATGAGAGCTGAGCTATCCTCATAACCATTTTGAAAACAAGAAGTGAAAACTGTGCAGTTTAAACATATTGGACAAACACAATATTTGTGGATTTTATATTGTGGCTACTGGCACTGATCTTTGGAAAGTAGATTGCATTGACAACTTAAAAACAGCTTTTATACACTGTAATCCAATGCACATTGGGTGAGTTTTTGCAAAGTTATTTCAATATAAAAGCCCTCTTTGTCAATTAGCTCATTACTTTTGTAGCTGGACAATTTGCTTGTGAAATAAATATAAGTGCATGCCAAAGAAAATGCTCATGACCCATTGTTGACTGAAGGCAAAAGTTTAGTTTACCCAATGAGCCATTGAAAATATACTTGTTTGAGGCTGCCCTTATGTACAGGTGTCAAAATATTAGGCTTAGTGGGTTACCACACGATGAGATGGGGGTGTATGACTGTCAGGTCACAGGTACAATACCTGAAATACCGTTCCTGTCTCCTGAGATTACATGTGTGCCAACGTGTTGGTAATATAGCTGCCTGTAATCGCATTGTTACACTTCCGTGGTACACCAAATAAAGATGAAATAGTTAGTTATAACACTCTACATTATGCATTTCCCATATATTTCGCATTATTTAGCCACATCCAGACAGGAATGCATCAGGCTGCTTTTGAAGAGCTGGCAAAAAAATAGTTGCCTTGACATATCTTTGTATGAGATATTATCAGCAGCGGTCTCAGCCTAGATTGTTGTAGAGATATAGCTAGACTAGAAATGTAATTTCTTTTTGAAGATTTTTTCCAATTCCAAGTCTCTGTAGATGTTGGCAATGTTGAAAAGAACCACCAAATGCAAGGGAGACTTCAAGTAATAGGCATGTGGGTACTCCATTTGACTCAATTATAGTTTCAAAAGCATCCAGTGTGGAAACCGGTGCTGCTTCAGCACCACAGCCATGCCAGAATCTGTTTGGTAATCTAGGAGAAGCTTATTTTCTTCGATCAATGAAGATCTTTCAATCTTTTTGCCTAGAAACAGTTGGCTATTGGTCCAAAGTTGAATGCCTGTTTGTTTTAAGGAGGATTTATGTAAGACATTTAGAGCTCTTTTGGGAAGATACCTTTATCCAAGGAGTTTTTGATAGTTCTGGCCAGAATAGCTGCAAAGCCATTCATAAGGATGTTCTTGAATATATTGAGCAGGATATGGTCTGACGGACATCATGTTAGCCTACAAGCATTTGCAGTCTTGATGAAGTTTTGTGTGGTCACAAGATTAAAGGTGAGTAACTGGTTGTTTTCATGTTTTATTTTCTAGTGAGCTGTACTGCTGGAATTGTGGTTGAACAGGAGAGTGGAAAACAGGGGGTTAGAAATTGTCTAGAGCAGTGGTTCCTAACCTTTTGACTTCTGTGGACCCCCACTTAATCATTACTGGAATCCAGGAACCCCAATGAATCATTATCGGAATCGGGACCCTCACTGAGTCATTTCTGGAAGCCCAGGACTCCAGCCTAAGCTAATTTAAACCACAAAACAATAAACAGAGGCCACTCATCATCCATACTGTATTTTGTATGAATTGCACTGCTCCCACAAATCTACTACTAACTTAATTTCTAGGCTCCAATTATAAATTCCTTCACATTTACAGAACATTGTAAAATGTTCAATGGTACATTTTGCTTCTTTATTTATATACCATTTATCAATTGGTTAATATTATTTAATTTTCTAAGCAATTGCGGATGTCCTAAATAGGCCTCTTGGACTCCCAGTGGTCCTCGGACCACAGTTTAAGAACTCCTGGTCTAGGGGGTTGGAAGTAATGCAGGTGTGCCATTCATGTAGCAAGACCTAGTTGTGAGAAGTTGGCCTGATATATGATGTCACTAATTCTAGTGTACACCTTGTATCAGTCCAAACAACCCTTATGGTGATTGGTTGTAAAGTCAACCTTATAGACCAGCTATCCTAGTGGTAGCATGGACAAGAGCAGTCTTAGGCTAAACTCTGTATGGCATGTGAAGCCAGCTGTTATACCATTTGTAATCCCTTGAATACCAAATGAAAGGACACCACAACAGATATATATAAAAATAGAATGTATTTATTCTAGCAAAACCCTCAGCACTCTTTATGAGATTCGAGGTAAGTACAACACAGTCTTATTTAAGCATACATTAAGTCACACAGGTAAGTAATACAGTTAGGCCCTAGGGGCCACGCAAACCATATACTAAGTAAGTGGTATAAGAACCACTGTCACGAACACAGGATAGGCCTAGGCCTAGGGAATCGCTGGGGCTACACTACACTACCAAAGGTTAGGAAGTGGGAGGCCCACGGGATTCAGGTGCAGAGACGAAACACTCACGCGTAATGCGTAAAAGTCTATAGAAATAGTAGTTATTAGAACTTAACAGTTTTAGGACACTTCTGGAATAGCTAGGAAGTCGAGACTTGGAAACTAGACCCTAGGATAGTCAATACCCTTGTGACGCAAGTTACCTAGCCCACGGGCTGCGGGTGCATAGGTGTGAACTTGCGTCGGGTTTCGTCTTTGACTCCTATGGATGCCTGAAGGAAAGTTGCTGACAGGCAGTCAGTGAAGAGTGTCCGGTGGATCCCAAGGATGGAATCAAGAAGGAAGGATACCTGCAAGCAGAAGGGACAGAGTCTAGGTCACCAGCCAGGAGGCGGGAAGGAACCAGGAAGGAACCAGGTGATGTCGTGCAGATGCAGGTGAAGAGGTGAAGCTTGTCGCAGCAGCCACGGGTACCAGGAGGTGTCGAGGATGACCAGGACCAGGAGGCGAGCTGTCCCACGAAGGCTCTTGCTGTCGGCGGCGTCGATGTCGAGTTAGGACCCAACAAGCCTTGGCAAGCGGAACCCACGCAGAATGGAGGACTTGCTTCTGGTGCAGACCAGGAAGGTCTGGGGTGCTTCTCTTTCACAGAGGAGCGGGTGCCAGTCTGGAGGAGCCGGACCAGCAAGGTGAAATCAAAGGTTCGTCGTCGCAGAGGTCACTAGCCAACGGGCCAGCAACCAGACAACACGTCAAGCAACTCAGGTGCAGAAGGGCCCCACGCAGAACACGTGAAGTGTGGGGAGCTGATCTTCTTTGCAGATGGTGCTCGGGATGGGGGCTTCTCAATTCCCCAAGCACAGCCTCGAGGAAGCCTCAGAAGCTGCGCTAGTCAGTTACAAGCCACTTTTACCAAGTCGCCGGTCCCACGTCCCTCGTCGCCTCCACGGGTCTCAGCTTCACTGCAGATGTGGATCTGGGTCAGAGGTGTCTGGAAGTCTCAGCGCTGGTCAGACTCTGCAGTCGTCAGTCGCAAAGCAAGCAGCGGTCGCTGGATGGTGCCTGGTTGCCCAGGGTGGTCACTCCTTGGCCACAAGGGAGATTTCTTCAGTCTTCTTCCTGAGGTCGAATGTCGAAGGTCCAGAGTTTCTGTTCAAGTTGCAGATTCAGGTTAATCTAATTTGCAGGGCTCAGCTACCTACTGATATACTCGGCTAGTGGGCTGGGCTACCTGCAAGGTCCCTCCTATGGGTGGGACCAGGAAGGGGAGTTGTTACACCCCCTTTCCTTTGTCCAGTTTTGCGCCAGAGCTGGGGCTGGAGTGCCCCAGCACCGGTTTGAACTGGACTATGCATGGAGCACCTTGTGTGCCCCAGGCATGTCTCTTTCCTTTCAACCCTCCCTGCCCCAATACACTAAAGTCTGTCTGGGGAGGTGCTAGCACCTCCCCAAGCAGGAAACCTATTGTCCAGGCCTCCCTGGCTGGGAGGGCTCCCAGCTGCAGGAGGTCAGACTCGTGTCTGTGGCAGCAGCATCCATTTTGTGATGCTGAGGCTTTGGTCAGAGTTAAACAGCAAAGTAGGATTTTAACATGTCTCTCCCTCTAGAAGGGAGGAATAATATCCTCATCACCAGAAATGGCATGGGGGTATTATTCCAAAGTGTTAGACACCTTACACAACATGTTTTGATAAAGCCAAACCATAGTTACCATAACCGTTTAAGATTATAAGGCACTTTAAGAGTATATGGTAGACGATATCATAGAACAGCTATAAGGACATGGTTCCGAAAGCTGCAGACAGGCTCAGCTCATGCTAGAGCACCATCACACATGTTACCAAGCACTCTGTCTCCAGGATTGTTAAGGCCTGCCATAGGAGTGGCTCACAGGTACACATGTGTCTATTTTAAGGGTAGATATAGGTATACTATATCTAAGCAAGGGGTGATTACACGACCTTGCCCCAGCTGAGTGATCAGCCAGTTGTGTCTGATTGGAAGGCCAGGCCAGGGGTGGCATAATACATGCTGCAGCCCCTGGGAGGCCTAGGGTACACCTATGCCCTGGGTACCTAGGGTACACTGTACAGGGTCCAATAAGGTGATCCTTACCAATTGTGTATGTACCTAGGGTACATGGAGTCCATTTTAAAGAGAGAGCAGACAGCCTGAGACCCTGAATGGCAGGATCTCAGGCCAACTAAGTCGAAAAACCAGCTAGACACTAGGCAAAAAGTTGGGGGTAACCATAGTCAGATATCCACCTTCCTACACTAGTGGTGAAACCTTCTGCTGTGATGCCAAGACATCAGGATGTCCCAAGGTATTACCACTTCTGGTGCTTTGGTTGGATGACACTTGCTCCTGTGAACTCTTTAGCTGTTTACGATTATAAGGCCCCTCATTAGCTCCCCCTGTTAAAATATCTTGTTTCGTGTTCAGGTCTCTTGACCTTTTTCTACTCTCCAGGCTAATGGTCATCTCTTCAGGACTCAAACAAGCTCTCCAGGATATAGGGCAGGTCTCCCTTAAGCATGGGAGTTGTCAGTTCAATCAATTTTCCTTGCTATCCACTCTGGAGTTTACTTCAGAAGAAAATAAAATAAAACATCCATGTTGCTCACCATTTAAAGGGTGAACATTGGCTATTGCTGGAGGCATGCTCTGTATAGACATGGGCTATGATTGGAAATAATATAGCCCAATGATTATAAATTCAAATACAAATATACATTAGTTTAGTATCCACACAATGTCACATTTACAGGGCTCAACTAAAACAGGTAAGGAGTGATAGCTAACAAAAGAAGCGATATTCAGGAAAAATATAAAATTGTATGAACATGCCCTATATTATGTCAGTTAAGGGCACAGTGGGTGCAGCTAGGAACTGTGCAGGGTTATTGGCACTAAAGGAATTTAAAGAAAGTAATGAAAATAAAGTAATTTTGAGTAAAATTCATTTTATGCTCCCGGATAGTCCCTAGTACTCCGCAACATATGACATAACTCTATGTGTTAGCCTGGAAGATTTAAATGACTTGTATAGTTTTTTTTATATATATAATTTTAAAGCACCTTAGTTAACTGATGTTTTTTAGAGTTTCTGAGATTCAAATCTTTACTCTTTAGATCGGACTCACAGCCCAGTTGCTGCCAGACCTTATGTGATCAACAGAGTTTAGAAGCACACCTGAGAGAGGGGCTTTGGCTCCACCTACATTCCAACGGTAGTCAAAGTTCGCAGAGTCCCTCTTCACATGCAAGAAGCAGTGGAGGATGAATTGAGGAGATTGTGTGATTGTGGAGTGATTGATCCAGTGGAGGCGACAGAGTGGTTGGCTCCCATTGTTGTGGCACGCAAAGGCAGTGGTGACATTCGCCTTTGTGTGGATTTGTGTGCTGTCAACAAGGAGGTTATTGTTGACAAGTTTCCACTCCCAAATATTGAAGAAATGGTAACAACGTTCTCTGGGGCACGGATTTTCACAACTCTAGATTTGGTGTCAAGCCTACCACCAGATTGAACTTCATGATGATTCATAAGATCTCACTGCGTTTGTTACTCCATCTGAAACTTATTGATTCAAGAGGATGCCTTTTGGTCTGATTTCAGCTGCAGCAGTGTTTCAGAGGGTCATGGGTAAGATTCTGGAGGGGTTGCCTGGAGTAAAATGTTATCAAGATGACATTCTCATTTTTGGAGCATCTGTTAGTGAACATGATCAAAGATTGAGGAGTATTTTGAGGAAGTTGCAGGAAGCAGGTTTGACTCTCAAAGCGGAAAAATGCAAATTTGGTGTCTCAGAAGTCAGTTATCTGGGATACAATATCTCTGAGTTTGGAATTAAGCCACGTCCGGAACTTGTAAAGACCATCGAATCCTTGGAAGTTCCAAAGTCAAGGGAGGAACGGTCTTCTTTTCTTGGAATGGTTGAATATTACAGCAAGTTCATTAGAGTCTTTGCCAGTAAAATTGTTTTGTATGAGGAAACTCTTTTTAAAAAAAGTAGAGTTCATATGGGACACACAATGTACCAATGAGTTCACAGCTGTGAAACGTGAGTTGAATAATGCTCCATGTTTACAAGCCTATGATCCCCTGGGTAACACACGGGTGGTGTGGGATGCCAATTCCAAAGGATTGGGAGCTCTATTGATTCAGATCAAAAATGGAAAGGAAAATTTGATAGCCTGCATGTCACGGACTTTGAGGGATGCAGACTAATGTTATTCTGTCATAGAGAGAGAATCACTTGCTGTGCATTGGGCCATCAACAGATTTAGGCAGTATTTATGGGGGATCAGATTTACTGTCCATACTGATCACAAGCCTTCAGTAGAAATATTTTCAAAGAAGTGCCTTGACTCAATCTCTGCACGGATCAGGAGATGGGTAGTTAGCTTGCAGGAATTCAGTTTTGATGTGCAGTATGTTCCTGGAGCGGGCAATCACTCTGTTGATTGTTTGTCCAGGTTGGTGAATGTTACCATTCCTAATTTAAATGAGAGTCTGGACACGAATGAGGAAGAGGTAGTGAGTGTGTGTGAAGTTTCTGCGGGAACTATCTCTGAAAAAGAGTGGCTGGATGAATTGCATCTAGAAGAAGAGATGTCTCAAGTTATTCAAGTTGTGAGTTCGGGTAAACCAAGCATTTCCTAGTTGGGTTGTCACAAGGCGAAGTGGGGTATGATTCTGGAAGAATTGGCTGTTGACAGAGGATTTTTGTTGAAAGGGACAAGATTGATTCCGCCCATGAATCTGGGACAGAGAGTGTTACAACTTGCTCATAAAGGTCACATGGGTATTGTGAAAGCCAAGGGGAGACTTCGGAGAGATTTTTGGTGGCCCTCCCTTGATCATGATGTTGAGTGTATGGTTAGGGATTGTATAGAATGTGTAAGTTGTGACAAAGTTCTCAAAACCAATCACTTACCCATGGTTTGTCGTGTGCTTCCCAAATATCCTTGGGAGGAGGTTGCCATGAATATTTTAGGCCCAATAAAAGGGGAACATGCCACACCCTACATTATTGTCTTAAAGGACTTATACTCCAGGTGGGTAGAAGTGTCATGTGTGCAAGGCATTTCATCCTCAGCTGTGATCAGATTTCTCGAGGTGTGTTCAAAGGAGAGAGTTATCCAAGATATTTGCTCACGGATAATGGAGTACAATTTTGTTCGCATGAGACTGAATCTTATTTGAAGGGGTGTGGCATTGAACACAAAAAAATCTGCTTCGTACCATCCTGAAACCAATGGTGCCATAAAGAGAGTGATAAAGACTTTGAAAGAAGGCATACAACTGGTGAGAGTCAATAATCTATGTTGGAAGAATGAGTGGTCTAATAGGTTGGCTGGCTATCAGTTCTCTCCGCATAGTTCCACTGATAAGTCTCCTTTTGAGTTATTCAAAGGGAGAACTCCTTCAACAAGTATGTGTCCTGGTTGGATGTTCTGGATCAAGGGCTGTATTGATAACTCTCCAGGAGAATGGAGAGAGAAGGAAATAATTGCCCAACAAAAGAGAAAAGAAAACCTTGACACTAGTAAGTGTGTGAGAAATGTGTTGATTAATGTGGGTGATTTAGTAAAAGTTAGAGCACCCAAAGGGTGTTCACATTGGTCAAGGTTTACAAAGAAATTACAGGTGATCAAATGTTTTAAAAATGCTATCAAGACACATGATGGTCGCATTTGGAACAAGTCCAGAGATGCAGTTCTCAGGCATCCACGAGTATCTTCAACTCCTATGTCATCTAATTCACAACATGATGGTTGTGAGTTGGGATGTTTAGGCGTGCAGGTTGCTCATAGTAGTGTTCCAACAACTCGCAGGAGGAGTGTTAGAGAAATCAGGAAACCGTCATATCTTAAAGATTTTGTAGTGTAATGCTGTTGTTTTGAAATTTACCCAACTCTGTGCTAAATTGTACTGCATGATATTTTCATTTACTTTATCTAAATTGTTTTGTAATGTTTAGGGAGTGGGTGTTAGTATTTCGTTGTTGTTCACTTTATCGTTCTTTGTTCGATGTGGGAGGGAGAAGTGTGGCATGGAACCTCGTGCTATGTGAGGTCAGCTGTAGAATCTAGTGAGAGAACACCTGGGGTTTGAAGAACCTAGGCTCAGTGTCAGTGGGAAATGTACTTGTCGTTGGATGAGGTGTAAAGGATTAAAAACCCGTCTTCCTTACCTCAATAACTTGGTGTCCTGTCGTACTTCAACACCACAGTTACCATGAGTTGAGCATTCAGTTGGTCAGAAGTTGACTTCTGCCACCACAAAATAGTGCGTTGTTGCACTCCTGTTGACTCCTGAAGTATGTGCCCTCACCTAAGAGAAATGATAGATCAGTTTGCAAGGGGAAGCCACATTTATCATGCCTAATAATATTGCTAACAGCCACGGCCCGTGGAGGGTGTTCCGTGGGGCGGAAAGGCGGGGCGGGGGAGGGGTAGCGGGGGGGAGGGGGGGGGTACTAAAAACCAGAATATGGATAATTGGAGGTAAGTAAACAATTAAATAAATAAAACGAATTTCGTAGCGTGCGCTGCATCGCAATGCAGCGCACGCTACGAAATTCGTTTTATTTATTTAATTGTTTACTTACCTCCAATTATCCATATTCCGGTTTTAGTACCCCCCAGGCTGCCCCTCCCCCTCCCAACCTTTCCGCCCCACGGAACTCCCTCCTAGGGTGACCAACAGGCATTGGTGCAAATTCAGGACGGTGAGTGTAAAAATTCAGGACAAAGGGTCAAAATTCAGGACACAAATTCAGGACAGGAGGTCAAAATTCAGGACAAAACTTCAGGACAATAGGTAAGTTTTACAGACACATCAGAGGAGGTCGCGCAATAGTATTTAAGTAAGCCCAGCCATATCCAAATATATTCAACCGTTTACAAACCTATCCATCATGTATCCTTCCATCTATCATTTCACTCATCCATCCATTATCCATCCACCCTTTCACCCTATCCATCTGTACACTCATCCATCCACTCTTCTACCCATCCATCCATTCACTCATCCATCCAGCCATTTACCCTTTCACCCATCCAGCCATCTTTTCACTTACTTATCCATCCACCCAGTCACTCATCCTTCCACCCATCCACCCTTTGTCATCCATCCATCCTCCCTTTCTCTCTCCATCGACCCTTTCACTTAGCCATCCTTCCTTCCATCCATCCACCCATCCATCTACTCATCCACTCATGAATCCATCCATTGACCCTACCACTCATCCATCCTTTCTCTCATCCATTTAGCCTTTCACTCCTTCACTCATCTATTCATCCTTTTGTCTACCTACCCTCATTTTCACTCACTCATCCATCCTTACATCCACCCTTTCACTCATCCGTCCATCCATTCACCCTTGCACTTATCAATTCATCAATCCATCCATCATTTCACTCATCCATCCACCCACTCACTCACTCATCATGCACCTTTTCACTCATCCATCCTTTCACTCATCCATCCACCGTTTTACCCATCCAGCTACCCTTCCACCCATACATCCATCTATTTACCTTTTCTCTCATCCATCCTTCCACTCACTCAATCCATCCATCCTCTCTCATTATCCATTTATTCAATCTTTCATTCATCCATTCACCCTTTCACTAATTCATCCAGCCATCCACCCATCCCTTCACTTACTCACTCGCTCACCTTTTCATATTAATTTTGAGCTGAGCCTTTTTGAGAAGAGGCCCATCAAGAACTTCACCCTAACTGCAGGAGCCATTCCAGGACTGGGACAGAAGCCACCCGGGGCGGAGACAGGATCCACCACGGGGGGCGGGGGGTCAGGAGCCATCACAGGCGGAGGGGGGGACAGGAGCCACCACATGGGGGGAGAGGAGCCATCACGGGGGGGGGGGAACAGGCTCCACCAGGGTGGGCACAGGGGTGGGCATGCAGTATTCTAGTATCCTCTTGGTCTCTTCCAGGGTGGGGTAGGGCTCCTCACCTCCTCCTGGACAAGACGAGACGACAGGCTCTCTTTCTAAAATGTTCGTTTTGCCACCCCCCACTGTGATGTACAGTACTTAAAGGAGATACTCCAAGAGAACTGATTTAATTGATTGTCCTCCATACTTTGTTAATCAGTTTGGGTGCGATTGTGCTATTTCTTTATTTTATTACATTATAGACTGCATGTTTGAAGAACCGAGGTTTGCTTACAATTTAGTAACAGCAATTGTAATCAGGGCCGGTTCTACGATTTTTGGGGCCCTGGGCAGGAAGGGAATGTGTGAGGCCCCTCTAAATTGCAGAGACATGACGCATTCAGGGCTATTAGCATCTGAATAGATGCCCCTGTGCCTGAAGCTACAGCCCCTCCCTCTCAGTCACCTTCGAGCCCCTCTTAGCAGCTCATCAAGGGCGGAAGGTGTGAGGGTTGCCGTCCCGCTGTGCCTCTCCAATGCTGCTGGGGATCTGAGCTCTGGTGCTGCATCGGAGTCTGTTACACCCCACCTCAACAGCATCGGAGTCAAGCAGGGAGGTGGGAGGAAGCTGTGCCGGCTTTAGGGTGGTGCGATCGATCGGTGCCCGGTTAAAATTACGGACAAATGGCGTCCGTTAAAGAATCCTTCACGGACAACGGACAGACGGCCGAAATTACGGACTGTCCGTGAAATTTACGGACGGTTGGTCACCCTACTCCCTCCACAGGCCGCGGCTGATTGCTAAGAATATTGCTCCATGGGCCAGCAGCTGTATGACTGGCGGAGGCATCATGACTTGATCACTTTGATACTTACCACGAATTCCAGCAAGCAAAGCCGATAAACAGACTTCTAGGCAGTTTTGTGAGGAGTGGACACTCCCCTGAGATTTTTCTCTGAATATAGGATCATGGGATTTGCCCACTGACCCCACGATGACCATGATTCATATTAATGTAGACTAGGACTTGAATAGATATAAAACGGCACTAATGTTTGGGGCTCCTTGTTGTGAAGATGGACATGAGTCGACAGAGGGAGAACTCAGACCCTTCCTCTCTTGAAGGTTGGGAAAGAGTTCTACATAAGTTCACGAGTTTGGAGAAGCCTATTTACGAGGCTAGAAGGTGCACACAGAAACATAAAATCTGGAAAGGTTGGGCCCAGTACAGGGGGGGTTACTCTGATCTCACAGGCATATGGGAATAGGTCACTGATGAGGCAGTCATGGGGTATAGAGGACATAAAATGGTGATGGTATTTGTGGCCCTGATGGTGAATGTGTGGAGTTTCTGTAATTCTACTCGCTTCTGTCATAACAATTACGTTCTATTGTCCGGGATGAGACATACATGTTTGTTCCTTGTTTGTCTTTTCAACATGAACGTCAATAAAGAAAAGTTATCAAAATGGGATCAAGTTGTCCATTAAAAAGAACATTTTTCACATATATTTTGTAAAAAGCCATAGACCTTAACAGGACTCTCATGAACCATTCCAGTATTTTCATGGTGTGCCAGGAGGAGACCCCCTTTTTTCAAACTTTGCCATAGGTTCAGCACATATGTCTGAAATTTACCTCCAGTTTGGTAAGGCCATGGCCACGGGATTTATGAGGCAGGGAAGGGCCAAATAATGCAGCAAGGTTGACTAGATTATGCAGCAAGAAAAGGCAATTTATGTGGTATACTGTGGCACATTTTGTGACAGTATTACTTAACAATTTTGTCAATTTTACACTTTTTAACACTGTCTGAAAATTGTTTGCACCTTATTAGTACCAGTTTAACACTCAAATATAGCAATAAGTAACAGAAAGGTGGCCAGTCAACCTTTGCAAAGGGCTTTCTACTGCGCAGCAGCATTTGTCACTGTGTTTTTAGTAACTGAACCATTTGAGTTAGCAACAAAATTATTTGTTTAAATCTGCAGATTATTCATCAGATGAGGAATTATCTGGAAAATGTGGTAAAGCTATGGTTGTGTGAAAAATGCTACAGCCTCACAATCGCATAATTTCAGTGGCCCTTGCTAAGGCCAGCTAAAACAATAGAGCTTGCTAAAAACTTGACTGCCCACCACAGTAACAGCCCACAGGAGCTGTTAAGCCAATGTCATAGCAACACCTGCAAACCCCACCAGTTCACAGGGGAATTGAGAAGATAAACAGAAATGCTTACAGCTGGCACCTGTGTTCTCAAGCCAAGCCTAGGCTTTGGTGTGCTTTCTCAAGGCCCAACTCCGAATCTGAAATCTTGCTGGGTCTTGAGCCCCAATGCCCTACAGAAGTTGGCACCTGTGCCCACAGCCCCAGCCTGCTGTCCACTTTGGTACCACCCTCTTTAGAGCACTACCTCAATGTAGGCTAATAGGGCTCAAATACTTCTTGGCTTCAGCAGCAGCTGAAACAGCAGGCCTTTGTGCAGGGCAATGGGGCCAGGTGCACGGTTAAAAAGTATCTCTGGAGCCAGTGCCCACTTTCCCACCCACAATCTACCCTTTACTTGCAGTCTCTAATCCACACCAGCCCACAGCCTCAGTTGCATCGCTTCACCCCTAGAACTTTTCATTTTCTTCTCCCTCCTGTAGCCTTTGCCAGCTTTCTCTTCCTCTTTACCACTCCCTTGCAGCTCAACCATACAGTTTCAGAATTATACCCAATCCTGAACAGGACCGAACTGGGAACAGAAACCGGCCCTGGCAAACTGCTCAGCTGCTCCCCCTGGGGTGAGGGGGAGTGCAGCCGAGCAGTTTGTGAGTGCCGGTTTCGGCCGATTTTGTTACAGGGGTCGATATTGCCAACCCCAGGTAACAACAAAAACGGCTCAGGGGACCCAAAACCGGCCCCCACCCTAGCGGCCTACCGGGGAAACGCCCAGTGCCTGCTATGGTCAGTCCGGCCCTGATCCTGAACCAAATTCCTAAGCCTCAGCCTGCGCTTCCGTCTCTCATCATCCTACAGCCTCAGTCCACTTTCCCCTCTTGCACCAGCTTCATAGTTGCAGATGGAACTGGCTGGGCATCGAATTAATTGGTAAAAGCAGGCATTTGTAGAAATATTCATGTGTACAAGTGTTTGTTAATTTTGTGCGTTCAGTGTGAGTAGTATGCTCATGTTAGTGCTGAGTAATGGTGAGAAGTTAGAGGTCTGAGTGCAGAGTGGAAGGTGTGCCCATGGGTGTGCAGATTGAGCTGCACAAGTGCAGAGTGAGAGGTGGTCCCATTCGAGTTCAGATTGAGTTGCACAAGTGCAGAGTGAGAGGTGAGCCAATGTGAGTGCAGGTTGAGTTGCACCATTGCAGAGTGAGAGTAGGGCCCATGTGAGTGGAGGTTGAGAGGAGTGAGTGCAGGGTGAACTGTGTGATCATGTGAGTGCCTGGTGACCAGTATGCCCAAATGAGGGCAGGTGAGAGAAGTGAGTGCAAGGTGAGTGATGTGCGTACAGGGTGAGCGATGTGCCCATGTGAGTTTGAGTGCAAGGTGAGAGGGAAGATTTGGTGCGTGGCATGAGTGCAAGCTGAACTATGTGTCCTTGTGAGTTGCAACAGACTGTTGTGCTTGTCTGAGTGCAGGGTGAGCAGTGAGAGTCAAGGGTGAGCTACCTGAGTGATGGGTGAGTGGAGTGCCTGTGTAAGTGCATTATGAGAGGAGTGAGTGCAGGATTTGTGGCGTGAGTTCAGAGTTAGTGATGTGCCCATATAAGATTGAATGCAGGGTGAGCGGTAAGAGAGCAGGGTGTGCGGAAAGGGTGCAGGGTGAACGGTGTGTTCCTGTTAGCTCCAGCAGTTCTTTGAGCCCATGTGTGTGTCGAATGGGTGGTGCAAGTGCAGGGTAAGTAATGTCCCCACTTGAGTGCATGATGAATGGTGTGCTCCGTATGTGTGCTGGTAGACGATTTTATTCATGTGAGAGCTGTGTCATCGGTGAGACCGAAAGGTGAGCTGTTTAAGTGACGGGGGAGTAGAGTGTCCTTGTGAGTGCAGAGTGAGTAGTGTAAGCCATGTGCCCCTTTGAGGGCAGGGAGAGGTGTGTTCATGTGAAGATTGTGCATGTGTCAGTGCAGGGTGAGCAGTGATTTTGAAGGGTGATATCTGTGTGTGACAGATGAGCGTAGTGCACGTGTGAATGCAGGGTGAGCAGTGTGCTCATTTGAGTGCAGGGTTAGAGGAGTGAGTACAGGGTGTGTGATCTAAATGCAGAGTTAGCGATGTGCCCATTTGAATACAGGGTAAGTGGTGAGAGTGATGGGTGAACTATGTGAGTGGCAGGTGAGTGGTTTGAATACAGGATTATCTATCCCCAGAAACTCTGAGTCTCTCACCATATCACTGACAGTGGACAAGTGGGGGGTTTATATTTAATTTAATGTATTATTATTATTATGGTTTCAATAAGTGTTTTAGGGTGGATCATATAAATTATTCACTGATCCTGCAATAACCTGTCAGTTTCTTCCACATGCCTAGTTTGTTTTCTTGTAACAAATTCTCCCACTATGGCATCAAAAGTTGTTACAAATTAAAAGAATAGGCCTAGAGGCACCACAGGGTGCATGGGAGTTTGTGAAAAACACAAACAAAGCCTCGTTAAATAGTAAATCGTCTTTTGAAGACCTGTGTACGTGGATGACTCTGAAATTGCAGCCCCTACTGAGCCCACAGCAGGTGAAGGCCTGTGTGTCCTAGAAGCTGAAGCTGCGTCACCCCAGCTAAGAGACACAACGGGGAGGAAACGGGTTGGTGAAGGGGGGGGCAATAGCCCTCTCAGCCGAATGGGTGTTGCGTGCCTAGTTGTACGCGAGGTTTATTCTAGAACGTCAAAGAAAAGTTACCTGGGTTCATTATGGTCTTATGAGATCTACATAGTGCCGATATAGGCAACCTCCCCGCGCATGAAGAACATAGCTTGCACAGTAATACAGTAAACACACAAGACATGTTTCTTGGAAAATACTCTGCTGCAGGTTTATTTCATACAAGAAAGCTATGCCAACATGGTGGGTTAACTTACGGGCAATCCAAGGGCAGGCAGCGGTGACTAACCTAAGCTGCCCTGCTTGACTGATGAGCCAACTGCACCCTGGCCAACCCAATCGGTGCTACCATTTTGTGTGGATTATCCCCCTTAAATACCGTGGTCCACCAGTCAATCCCTTTAGTCATGCCTTTTTAGGGGCAGAGTGTGTCAAGGCAAGCCCCCAGTTGCTCAGGCTGAAAACCACCCGAAAGACTAAGGTTGTTTTCCTCCAGGGTCCTGCGGTAAAGACTCCTGGAGATTGGCATATACACCCCTATTGTGCTCCTGAAGAGGATACCCCTAAGTACCATTCAGCCTCCGGATGGCTCTGTAACTCCGCCACAGTTCTGGATGTGGCAGCCGTCATATTCAGGGCCACCCCACAAAGGCAGGCAACTTTCTTCACTTACAACCCGCTGTTACCAGAGCATCGCCCAGGTCCAACAAGAACAAGTCCACACCCACCTTTGGCTGGTGACCCTGTCCTCCTTCAAGCATCCCAGGGCATATGCATGTATCAGTCCATGTCTAATGCCAACATGGGCCTTCTAATTAGGGGTTGGCTAAGCCCTGTATTTACCCCTCACTGTCCAGGCCCCGATTTCAGGATTCGCTGATAAGCATAGTGGAGTTCACCGCCAAGGCTATCAGTATGTTTGTGGGCCACACAATACCAATATCTCTACCCTCTGACCTACAATTGTATGGGAATACAGTGCCAGCAAGAAATATCACCCCATAGAGAATTAAAAATGAATACTCTCTTCGTAGCCATATTTCTGGGTGATATAATCCATGTGTGCTGTGTGCAAATATGTGTAGTTACATTTGGGGGTTGACTAAGCCCTTGATTACCCCCCTCCTTGACGAGTCCCACATTCGAGGGTTCAAACTGATATCCATGTGCCGCACCAGCAAGTGAAATATGGACTCTCAGGGTAGAGTCATTGGGCGGGGACGGGGTGGAGACTAATGACCAATGACACCCCCCTGCCAGAGCTAGCACCTTAGGCATGGCCCTCTCCTCGATAGAAGTCTGCTGACATGTTTCGAATTTAAGCTGTTTCATGTCCTTATGAGGACACCAGGTGAGCCTCCTCACCAAACCTGGACCAAGGTAGGTTTAACCACAGGGGGTGAGGTCTGAGGGCCCCTAAAGGTACTCCTAATCCTCTGCTACATTCAAGGCCTTATTGCCTGCAAAACCCATCAGTCTGACTGCGATCTCCTGGTGCTGTGTCACCATGCAGGTTCCCCCACCCATACTTCTGCTGATGTAAACCAGAATGCAGGCAAGAAGATGGAAAAGCTACTGGGATGGAGAGAACAATACGTTCAGGTCACCAGCCCTTTTTTAAATTATGGGACTGACGAATGTCCAATAAATTGTAGCCTTTGTGCAGTAACCCAGTATTTCCCAAAACTTTGGAACCCCAACACACTTTTTAGACTGACAAACTTACACAACCCGCCGGGCTTATCTACCATTGCTGCTGAAATAACCAATATATTTGCACAAACAGTTTTGTTGATAAAACTATGAAGAACAGATTAATAATGTGTCATATCTGGTTTCAGTGAATGTTTGTCTTATGTGCACCAGTCCCAGGATATGGGTGGATGTAACGCCTATAGCATTGCGAATCCCAACGTGGAGCTTTTGGGAAGTGAGAACAGGGGGAAAACCATATTAATAGATTACTTGCCCTTTCTTAACTTGTGGGAATGCTGAATGTTTTCTAATAACCGTGGCCTTGTTGCTCTAACCCAGTGTTTCCCCACAACTTTGGAACCACAGCATACTTTTGGATGACCAGCTTAAGCAACCTGCCTAGCTGGGCAACCTATAACACACGCTTGTTTAGTGCCTTTTCTGTTGAACTGAAAATGACATTTGCACAGACCATTTTATTGATAAACTATGGCAAACAAGTTATTAATTTGTAACCCCAGTTTCATGCATGTTTGTCTTATCTGCATCTGCCAGTAAGTAAGTACTTTGATTTGTTTGGCTGTAACATGCTCGTTTACAGAGAGTCCCTCTTCTATCGCAATGACAGATACATTTTCACAGACAGTTTTATTGACAAACCATGGTGAACAAATTAATACTGTGTCAAGTGCGGTTTCAGTGAATGTTTGTCTATAGTGCATCTGCCAGTGAGTACCTAGATTTTTTTTGGCTGTGTTCAAATAGTTGCTCCCGTCACACTTCAGGGTTACAAGAAATGTGCTTAATCTTTTAGCTTTGACTGCTGAGAGTGCCCGGTCAATTCATAGATATCACTTTGCCATTTCCTTGACCGCAAAATGGAAGGAGACAGTCAGCACCAAACCCCATGCAAATCAGAAATGTTATAGCCTATCAGTGCTTAATTTGTAAAATATTAAGTGCCAGGTCTCTGACTAGGAGGCAACTGCAGCTTGCACCACCCATCCCCCTGTCATCTCTGCCAAAACTACTACTAACCATCGGTCTTGCATGTAAATGCGACAGTTCAGATTATTCCAGGTCCCCAAAGTTAAAGGAATGGCTGGGGAGGCAGGTATTAGTCATTTTTTAAAGTATATCGTTTCCCTAAACAACTATTATACTGCTCATCCTTAAATTACATGACCAGCGCCACCTTGTGGCAGACTGCCCTAAGTGTGGTGTTGACAATTAGGTGCCGGTGCCGAGCACCGGAAACCAATTAAGTGCCAGTGCTCAGCACCGGAAAGCTCCGGCTCAAATTAAGCACTGTAGCCTATTCAGTCGGGGGACATAGCCTCATGTTCGCCCTCAATGGTGTGATCTGGACTGCTTTGACTATGCGTCACTGAAAGCCCCAGCAAGTAACATTGTAATGAATGATACAAAACGTTTTATTCAGCATAAGACTGATAGTCTTGTGTCGATGGAGCCATCCCCTGCCCGTGCCCTTTGAAACCACCATCTATCCTCCCTGCGCAAGTGGCATTTGCCTAAGAACTTGGTCATGTTGGCGCTGAATAACAGATGTTTATTGATATCTCACTCAATGATACTCATTTTAACGACGTCAGGGCAATGCCAGGCTGAGAGAACCCAACGGGGTAAAACAGTGACCAAGAGGTCGAACCCAGGCCCCCGCAGTGGAAGCTGTAGTCACTGAGCCGACAGACCCAGTAATAAATAGGTCCTGATCGGCTGCCAGTAAAACCTGTGTAAGTTAACAGTTCAGAGCAAAAGTCCTTGTTTCCAGCATTTTATACACTATATAGGCTCCATTTCGTATAAGGTATGTGTCAATGTTATGCCAAGGCCTACCCAACGGCCTGTTCTACATTGGTGACTGTGCCACTATGATGTGTGACCGCTCAACTTTAGATGAGCCAGAATTGTGTGACATTAAGCAAGGCGTGACCAGGAGGAACCAAAAGGAAGGACAGATGGGCGGGGCAGGTATAAGTACCTCACCCCAACCCTCTGATGCAGCAGAAGTGACTCGGAATTGGCGCCGGGCTTTGGGGACTCTTCGGGGGTCCCCACAACTAGACGTGTTGATGTGCCTAATGTGGCACTAAGGTAGCCGCCCTTTTGAGTGGGCACACTGCGTGTGCCGCAGGCAGCCGCAAAGTCCATGAGTTTGGTTTGACCCATAGGTTTGTGTGCTGTCCAAAGTGATTTTTCTCCATCCTTTGGTTTAGGTGTTGAATTGGTGACGCTTTTCTCTGTTCTAGCTGGGAGAGTTGCCAGACCGGATCTCCTCAGAGGAAGCACAAGAATACACACAGGTAAGTGAATCAGGCGAGAATTCAGGAAATTCCTACCTTCTGACAACCGTTTGTTATGGTTCTGTTCTGTCCTCTTGCGTCTACTTTGCCTTTTCCTACTTTGGGCCTCATTAATGAGGCCCTACCGGCACTTTTGCGCCGCCGGAACGTCACTTTTTTTATGTTCCCGTGGCGCAATGTGCCACTGGCATATCTATAAGGCAATGTGAAGCCACGTTACGTGGCTTTTCATGGCCTTATAAATATGTGCCCCTTTCACTCAGAAAACTGCGTGAAAGGCGCGTTCCGTGGGTGTTGCTGGGGCATTCACAGCAACATCCATGGCTTTTCAACAATGCCCCAGATTTATGAGAAATCGTAAGTCTGAGGCAGCGCCAAAAACATACACCTCCCTGTGGGAGGCGTAAGGGAGGCACAACAAGGAGAAATATCTTTATTTCTCCTCGTTTTTAGGTCTCGCCTGACCCAGCGCATGCACTGGGTCAGGCGAGACTTTTTGAGTGGGCTCCAAAAAGTGCTACCAGGCCAGCATAGATCTACAGTGCATGTGCGCGGGCGCGAGCGTCACGCTTTTCCGCGATTACTTTCACTTTCGCGGCCGCACGGCCACTTTGATGTTTGATCGCGATCACTTTCGCGGCCGCACGGCCGCTTGGTATAGCCAATAGGTCTCGCTTTTGGGACCTTATAAGTATTTAGTTATGCAACTGTTGCATGGCTAAACACTTATAAGGTCCCAAAGGCGAGACCTATTGGCTATGCCAATGCTTGTTCCTCTTTCTATGTGTGCTGTATTCTACAGCACACATAGAAAGAGGAAAAATGCTCTTGTGATTGTTTTTGTGCAGGAATGTTTCCCTTCCTGGACAAAAATAATCATCCCCGCAACGCAGGCACCCTTGCACCATGGTGCAAAGGTGCCTGCGTTGGCGCACGGCAGCCCATTGTGCGCCGACACTGGGGAAAATGAGAGGAATGCGCTGTATCTCACAGATACGGCGCATTCCTGCCCTTTTCTTTTGCCGCAGGGCAGCGAAGCAGCTGGGCCTGCTGCGCTGTCCTATGGCAAAAAAAACCATAAATGAGGCCCCTTTGTTTCTTATTACACTTTCTATAGTTTGTCTTTTGCTCTGTAGTCTAGTCTCTCGACTTTATAACTGTTACTTATTCTTGATACTTGCTTCTCTTTTCGACTGTTTTGTTTTTGCTCTCGCTCTTTTCTCTAGCCTGGTTTTGCTATCATGCAGTTCAATCTTGTCCCTTGTGAACATTAATTAGAAGCGATAAAAAAAAAAAACTTGTATAACTTTTTTTACAACATAATATAATTTTGTTAGATCCAACTTCTAGGAATCTTTTCCTTTTTCTCCCTTGTTTTGTAACTCATCCACCTTAGAATCAGAGAAACATGACATCACTCTCCGTGAAATAATCACACACCACACCCAACTTGAAGCGTAATAGGCCACTTTATTAGGACAGATTTGTATTTATGACTACTTGAAAACAATTCTAACATATTATCAACTTTGTCAATACATCAAATTCTTGACAAACCCTTTCCATAAACAATTCTCAAGATGTACCAACCATTCCCCAACCAAGTCCCCATCCACAGACCTCTATCTTTCATCTTTCATAAACACACCCGCTTGCATTCCCCCTGTCTCCTCACTATCGCCCTAACCCGCATCCTCCAAATGAAGCCTCCATATCCTGGTTTAAAACCCCAAACTTCCTGCTCCCCTCCCCTGTGCTCCCCTGGGGTGGGGGGGGGTGGATACGCCCGCACCTGACTCACCATTCCCCCAACTACTGCCATACCCTCGTCAGTATAACATTTGTCCTACTGTGGCATGACCCCCTATCCTGAAATACCCCATCCCTAACCCCGCATCCCTCACCCCAACCTATCCTCTAACTTGTCCCTGGCCTGCTCCATTTCACAAAGCCACCCAGGGGGGACTGGCTTTACCTGTCACTCCCGCTGGGCCAGTTCATTGTACTCATCGCTTTAGTGATTTGATGGTCCCCAGCTGTTGTTCCTATTATTTCCTTGGGTTTTCCTCTCTACCACCTCCATCCAGCATAGTTTGACACTCACCCATGTGGAAAAAGCAAGTCCTTCTTTTGTTTCTGTCTTTCCTTTACTTTCGTTTTCTTGCCCCTTCTCTGTTTCACTGTTCTTTCTCTTTTTCTCAGGCCGACCCAAGAGTGGGGCTGTCGGAACTTCAGGAAAGGACATAGCTTTGCTCTGCGCCTCCTTACATATCCACTTTTTAAGGTCCTCAAAAAGAAAGGGTTGGAGAGAAAGAAACCAGTGCAACACACTTACATTATTTCCTCTATGTCGAATTAACCACACTAGGGGAGGGTGAACACTATACAGAGTAAACACACGACCTTCCAGATAATACTATATTTTGTTGATAGCCAATTTAATTGCCAGACACTCTTTTTCAATGGCAGGATACTTTGACTCCCTTGAGAACATATGCGGCTCCCAAACAAGAAGGGTCTCTCTTCACATTTGGGATTTACTTGGAAGAGTGCAACACCTATACCAACATTAGAGGCGTCTGTTTGTAATGTGAATGATTTATCAAAATCAGGAGACTGCAAAATAGCTTTAGAAACAATTATGAGTTTCAAGCCTTGAAAAGCTATAAGTGCCTTAGTGGAAGGGGAGTGGGAGGTTTTATTAGTGGTGGACATCTTGAGCATGTCTGTAAAAGGAGCAGAAGGACCTGAATAATTGGGTATAAATTGTCTTAATAACTTAGTAACCTAACAGACCAAAAAAGACTCTCAATTATTTTTTTTGCTTTGGGGAAAGGGATGCAGGCAATAGCTCTAACTTTTTCTTCTTGGAGTTCAATGAGTTCCTCTCCCAGTAGATAGCTAACCTATTTAACTTTATTGTGAGAAATGTTCAATTGTTTGCATTAATATGTAGTTCAGCATCTTAGAGGGAAGTAAATATAACCTTTAAATGGATGGTTTTGCCAGCTCTTACTGAATATGACCATGTCATCCAGATAAGTGGAAGCATAATCCCTATGAGGCTCAAGGATTTGATTATTC
Organism: Triturus cristatus; assembly: GCF_964204655.1. Taxonomy (NCBI): domain Eukaryota; kingdom Metazoa; phylum Chordata; class Amphibia; order Caudata; family Salamandridae; genus Triturus; species Triturus cristatus. Next base: position 742,886,640 of record NC_140592.1, read on the forward strand.
AGTCTTTAGAAGGTGGTTGGAGCCCCATGTAATTCAAACAGAAGAACATTGAATTGAAATAGGCCATAGGGTGTCGGAAAGGCAGTTTTTTCCTTATCTTCAGTATGCAAGGGAATCTGCCAATAGCCTTTTGTTAGATCTATGGTAGATATATAGTGTGATTTCCCTAATTGTTCAATTAATTTGTCTATTCGGGATAAGGGCAAGTCATCATATTTCGACACCTTGTTTACAGCATGAAAGTCAATGCAAACTCAGAGACTTCCATTAGGCTTAGGTACTAAAACTATTGGGGACAAGGGTTCAATTATGCCATTCTAAGCATCTGTTTGACCTCTTCGTGTATAGCTTTTCTTATTGCTTCAGATATATGATAGGGCTTTTGTTTAACAACTTTCCCAATCTCAATGTGTGTATAGCATAGACAGCCAAATGGGTTTTACCTGGGAGGTTCGATAAGATGTAAACGAATGGTATTAAGCATCTATTTAACTCATCTTTTTGTTGGATGGTTCGTGCATCTCGAAACTCAAGGCCTTCTAGCGCATTCTGGGTAGTCTGTTGTAATTCAACAGTGTGAACCTCAGGGGACCTAACCATTTAAAAAAAAAGTAAATTAATGTGAAAGATTTGTTTTCGTCTTCTAGGTAGTTGTGATTCATAAGTGACTTGACAAATGTTCTCTATGATTTTGTAAAGTCCCTGCCATTCAGAATTAAACTTGCTTTCTTGTAGTGGGTAGTAGGACCAGAACCACTTCTCCGACCTTGAGTTCTCTCCATTTTTGTCCCCTTGGTTGTATAAATACTGTTGCCGTTGGTGGTCTTGATCTAGATTATTTCGCGTTAATTCTTCTAATTTTCTTAACTGGGCATTTTACTGGGTTGGGTATTCTAAAAGGGTCTTTTTTCTTGGGAATCTTGCCCCCAAGCTTCTAGTGTCATTTCTAGTAAAGTATGGGGTTTACGAGCAAACAGCAATTCAAAGGGGGAGCACCCCAAACTACTTTGTACTTGATTTCAAATTACAGAATGGGCTGAAGGGAGTAACTTATTCCTGTTTTTCCCTTCACTGGTGCCCATTTGTTAGAGTTAATTTTAATGTACCTCTGTAATGCATTACAGGTCCATCGATCTTGAAGTGATAGACTGAGGTCCTTAATTGTTTCATGCCCAACTATTTACAAACTTGGCTCATTAATTTAGAGACAAAAGCGGTCTCTTGGTCAGTTAAGATCTCTTTTGAAAAACCTACTCAGGAGAAAATTTTAATTATGGCATTAGTAATTGCCTTAGTAGTAGTTTCTCTAAGAGATACTGGCTCAGGATATTGGGTAGCATAATCAACAAGAATTAAAAGGTATTTGTACCCTCTACTAGATGGTATCAGTGGACCTACAAGAACTTGTCTCACCCTGTCAAACGGATTCCCGATAATGGTCATTTTTTGTAAAGGAACTGCAGGAGGGAGATATGGATTCATTTTTTGGCATATTTTGCATTCTTGACAGTATTTCCTTTTTTGAGCTATGATTCCCAGCCAACAAAACTGTTTTAATATTGTTTGGGAGGTCTTTTCTGCCACAAAAAGTCCAGCCTTTGAATGGGAATGGACAAAGAACAAAATGTGATCTCTAAATATATTGGGTAACAATAATTGAGGTAGTTCATCTTTTATTTCTACTCAATACAGTAAACTCTTTTGAATTTTAAATAATGATTATGCGTGGGTATTCTTTACTTCTTCCTCATTTGTCCTCTGCCATGCAAATTGAAGAGTTCATGGGTTTGCAGGAATTGCTCCATTAGGGACTGCTTGGTATTAGATTTCTGTATGTTCCAATAATGTTGTTGGATCCATGTTTTTAGTGGTCTTGTGGTACTTCTGATGTAGAAAAAATTGCATGGACATCCAACTGCATAGATCACAAAGGTGTCATTGCAACTAAGCAGTTGGCTCATAATGTGCTTTTATCCTTTTGTAAATGTTATGTTGGTCATTTTGTTGGCACTTAGTTTGCAGATTGAACAGTTATGCAAGTAAATATAACATTGGTTTATTCAGAAGGTTTGCCCTGGAAGTGTGATTGACAAAGTTGTTGTTTTAAGTTTTTTGCTCTTCTTAGTCCAATTTGAGGGTAATTTGCAATATCTTTTCTAAAAGAGGGATTGTTCCCCAGCAAATGCCATTGTGTTTTTAAGTTTTTTTTCTTATATATGGATGACCATTGTGAACATTTTTTATGAATTTTATTATTTCGCCTGGTGGTGTTTACTTTGGGGGGGGGGGGGGGGGTATTCTTACCCCAACAGAGTGCTCTTATCTAGGAGTTAGATTTCTCTGTCGACTCAATTCATTATAGTTGAATCGTAACCAAACTCTTTCAATAAGGCGTTGTTGGATTGCTTTGGTTGTTGAGTTGTAGGTATCTGTATTGCTTTAGTTTTGCTTGGCTTGCAGGATTTCGTCTTTTGGTATGTTTTTACGATATTCACAGGGTGACAGTTATCTGCTGTTAATATTGAATATGATGCTATTTCCTTTCAATACATCTGACTTTGGAGTTTGCCATCCTTGATGTAGATAGTTAGATCCAAATAATCTATTGTTGTATATGAGATTGTCAAAGTTAAGGAGATGTTCCAGTTGTTTATATTCATTTTTTGGATATAATGCTGAAGTAGTGTTTGCAAGATCATCAGTACATAATCAATGTAGCAACGCCAGGCGATCACTCTGGTATGTGGGTTTTGCTATACACTGTCCCAGGGCCAGTGCTTCTCCACTTCTCTCATTAGGATAAAGGCCTTTGACTGAGCAACTTTGTCTCTTATTGCAGTCTCATGCTTTTAGATAAAGTACTTGTTGTTAAAGTAGAATATGTTGTTGGTCAGACAGAATTCAAGCATGTCCAGAATCATATTGTTGCTTTCTAAATAATGTGACGTTCTTGTCCATAAGGTTGTCTTGATGGGCTCAATTTTCTCTCTATGCTTGATGGATGTGCACAGGCTTACCATATCAATGGTGGCTAGCATGTAGACTTTTTATCAGCCCAGATTGTCTAGTTTTTTAACAATATCTTTGATGTCCCTGATGCATGATGGGAGAGTTTTCACTAATGGTTGTAATTGGTGGTATAGGTACTCAGCAAGTCTGAAGCGTATAGGATTGGTGTCTGTGCTTATTGGTCTTCTTTATGGAGGAAATACTTGGTTTATGTATCTTGGGTAGCAGGTATAAGGTGGCGATGGTAGGATAAGAAATGTATAAATAAGGTCTTTCTCCCAGTGTGAGTAGTCCTGCATTCTGCTAGCCCTCTAATGTTTTTCTTAATTTACTTTGGACTTGTGCAGTAGGATTGATAGGTGTTTTTTTCATAGCAGTTTTGTTCCTGCAACTGACATTGAGCTTCCACAATGTAGTAAATTGGGAGTAACATTACCATATTTCCTCCCTTGTCTACTTTTTTTTATTCTGATATTAGGCTTTTTACTGAGAATTTCTACCTCCCTTCTCTGATTGAATTTATTTTGTTGAGTGGATATTTCCTTTTCTTTTGACACACTTTTGACATTCTAATTCCAGATCCATGCTGCTAATTAAAAGAGGTTGATTAAATTGCCAAGCGATAGTTTGGGTGTGAAGGTAGATTTGGGGTTGAAAGGGCTCACGTTGGAGTTGGTGGTGTCAATCTGAAGCTCCTTTGAGGTATTCCATAGGTCTTGGTTTACTTTGTTGTGTTCTGTTCAGGATTAGTACTGCTAATGGTAGTGTTCAGGTTCCTGTACTGTGAGGTTACTGATGATAGGTGGATTAATTAGGGAAATTGGGTTTTGGGGCTTGTCCTGAAAAAAGCACTTAGGTTTGAATCTTATGAAATGAAAGAGATTGAACTCAGTGTGTGTCTGTCACAGTGTGCAGTTTGCCAAAACGACAGTTCTTTATTCAAAACATCCAATTGCATATTTGTGAGATCAGTAGAAGAAAGGTTCACCGCTAGTTGCTTTTCAAACCTAGGTCCTTGCCTTCCTCCTTCAACTTGAATCTCTTTACTCTGTTAACTCCTTTCGCTTTCTCTTTTTTCTTGCTTCTAATTTTGGTCATTACTTAACCCATGGTGCACTTGTCTATTATACACTAACAACATACTAATACCTATTGTGAGTCCCAGTGTTTTTAATTCACCAAACATAGGATCATGCTCTGATTTAGGCTTTTTCCTTCTGTAATATCAATGACTGAAGAACACATTATGACATCACTTTGTTTCGATCATATGGAGCACCCAACAAGAACAACAAGGCTCAGTGTGTGTATGACTGTACTCAAATTTCCAGTATGGCAGCTCAAATTGGCAGCAGCTCTGATGTCAATTCCCAAAACAGTGGTTCATGCTCTGAATTGGGCTGTCCTTTTCTACAATATGGCTGACCAAATAGTACCAAATTGAAACTGCTAGACTCCCCATATGTATAATTGCAATTGCCCACTGAGGTGGGCAAATTATCGGAATCTAGCCCGGTCCCCATCCAATATGCCGCGACGTCTGAAATGTTGAAGTCTGCATGACATTGTTGTTCCTAGAGTGCTCCCCGAACCTGAAGGGCAACCTGTGTGCTTTAATTTACAACGCGGCATGCCTTGCCGCGGGGGAAGCACCACCGCTGAAATCAGAGCGGGCCGATGAGTTGGGAAATCGCCCAGCACATTTCGGGAGGACCAACGCCGAAATCATGACTCTCCAGCTCAGGGGGCCCATCCAGGGCAGGCATTAGGGATCTTCTGAACCTGGCACCCATTCAGGGTGAATTAGCGACTCACTACAAATACACAATCCTGTGGGAACTTGCAGCCTATCAGCAGGCGGCATTTTTGCATTTATGTGGGACGCGCATTGCCGAGTGAAAGAAGAGAACGGCCTTTGAAAAAGCGCAAGCGAAACGCGTCAGGCCGCGACGTCTGAACTGTTGAAGTCTGCATGACATTGTTGTTCCTAGAGTGCTCCCCGAAACTGAAGGGCAACCTGAAAATTCTATTTTGAATAACTTTGGCGCCGGTTGACGAATCTTCGCGAATTTTTCAAAACTAATGGGGCGCTCCGCTCAGCTCCTACCCTGAAAGTCTCGGGGGGATTCGTCAAGCGGGGGCCGAGAAAAAAGGGGGGTCCCAAAACACGTTTTCCCCATGCATTTTCCCATAGGACCTTTAGTCGAAGGTACAGCCAGAACGGCTGAACAGAATTACTTGAAATTTGGCACCGCCACTCTATCACAAGGATGATGTCATCAGTGATGTCATAAGTGATGCCACTGACCATGTCATGAGTGATGTAATATGTGACGTCATGAGCAGGATTGCGGGCGCGCGAGTTCTAGTTATCTGAACTAACTATAACGGGGGAATTTCATTGGTTTTTTACGAGTGAAATATCCACCTAACTATAACATGTGTGAAACCTATGGTTTTTTAAGTGAATTTGCAATGTTTTTTAAATGCTAATTCCTAACTATAACGTGTGTGAAACCTATGGTTTTTTCAGTGAATTTGTACGTTTTTTTAAATGCTATGTTATGTATGTATTATTATTTTTTAATATATCTATTTTACAATAAACTACGTATTAAAAAATGATACTGAAGAACATGCTAATATTGAACATTATTATTAAACACTACTTAAAGACATGTAAAGAGATCCTCACTCGAGTTCAATCCATTTGGGGCCTTGGTATCTAACTCGAGAATGTACCTTGTTTCAAGCTATCTAAGCTGGGCCTCGCGGTCACCCCCGCGGCGCAATTGTGGGACCATGTCCACCACAAAGTAGCTTAAGAGCTCTAGACAACTACCATGGGTCTCTTTAAAATGCCTAGCAACTGGATAGGCTGCATCGTTATTGTTGATGGCCCACATGTGCTGGAGTATACGTTTGTGAACCTGCAACTTGGTACTACCAATATATTGTAGGCCACACGTACACTCCAGCACATACACCGCAAAGTCAGATTTGCACGTCAATTTCTTGGATATGGGCACAGGTATGTCACTGAAAGGAATTTGATATGATGTTTTGTTTCTACCTAGTTTACAGGCTTTGCATGAAGCACATTTGATGAAGCCTTTGGTGGTTTGCAAGCAGGTACTGCTGGTACAAATTTCAGGACTGCTTTTGACAAGCATGTCATTCATAGACCGTGCCCTGCGAAACGTTATCTTGGGGAATTTCGGTAAAAGATGACCAATTATAGAATCGTTCTGAACAACCGGCCAGTTTTTGTTAAAGATCATGCGCAGTTGTTTGTGTTGTCGACTATATGTAGTTATCAATCTGGGCGGTTCTGTTGTCCCTATAGGCACCACAGATGGGCTAGCTCGATCAGTACCATACCCTAGTGTCAACAGGCGAGGAACGGAGTTGGCTTTTCTGATAGCTGTATCAATCACCTTAACAGAATAGCCTTTGGCCAAAAACCTTTCCTTACTTGAAAATTGTGCCTGTGCACATTCCAAATCTATGCTGCAGATCTGTCTGATGCGCAGCATCTCCTCATAGGGGATACTGCGTATCAGATGCTCAGGATGGTGACTAGTGGCATGTAGAACCGTGTTACCCGCTGTTGCTTTGCGATGTAACCGGGTCTCCAGATTATCTTCATTGATGTACACTTCTAAGTCTAGAAAGTTTACAGATGTCTTGCTGACATGACCTTTAAATTCGAGGTTAAGATTGTTCACATTAATGTCCTCGATGAACATGTTAGCTGCCTATTCTGACTCTCGCCAAATAAAAAATAAATCATCAATGTAGCGATGCCATGCTACAATGTCATTTCTGAGGATGTGACCAAACTGGGCCTTGAGGACTTGCTCCTCCCACAAACCCATATGCAAACAGGCATAGCTGGGGGAGAAGCAAGCCCCCATAGCCATGCCTCGCATTTGCTGAAACACCTGGCTTTGAAACAAAAAATAGTTATTGTGTAAACAAGTGTGGATCATATCTACTAGCATTCTGTTGTGTTGCAACATGTTTACAGGTCTAGTCCGTAAGAAGTGTTCCACTGCTCTGACTCCATCTAGATGATGTATGCTGGTGTACAGAGCAGTGACATCTAGAGTGACAAGTAAATAGTCCTCCTGCCAGGTTACCGATTCAATCTTTCTCAAGAAATCACCCGTGTCCTGTAAATAGGATGGTAAGTTTTTAACGTGCTCCTGGAGAAAGAAATCGATGTAACGTGAAATATTCTCCATAATGCTGTTCTTTGTGGAAATAATCGGTCTGCCCGGAGGTTTGTTAGGATCTTTATGCACCTTTGGGATCAAATAGAAAACAGGGATAACTGGATGATTTGCTTTTAAAAACTTAAATTCATCACTGCTTAATAAACCTGCACTCTCCCAGGACAACAATTTGATGTTAAAATTGTTCCAGGCTAATTTTACTGTTTGCCAGTCACTGCGTCTATAGCATTGCCGATCATTCAGATGTTGTAACGCTTCTTCCATATACATAGACCTAGGCCATAGGACGATGTTACCTCCTTTGTCCGATTGACGTATTATCACATTGTTGTTGCTCTGTAACTTCTTCATCAGGCTCCCATAGCAATTGTTTTGATTGCAACATTTGTATTGGGCCTGCAAGGTCACAGTGTGAAATTTCTTAAATTGAGTAGTCACTAAGTCATTGTACACATCGATATTATCATGCAACAAAATGGGATTAAATGTGGATTTTGGTTTATATATGTATGTAAATATATATATATATATATATATATTTTTTTTTTTTTAAGGTACATATATGTGGAGTTAAGTATAGAAAAACTTCTGCTAACTCATAGAAACTTGCCTTCACAATATTTTTGTCCTAGAAATGTTTTTGGCAATATTTTGTCTAAACAGTGCTATAAACATTCTACACATTGCTATAAGTGTCAAGTAAAATCAGGAGCTGTCGTGACCTTAACACCCACAGCAGAAAGATGTGGACCAACAGGAGGCTACGAAGGAGTGCTGCCAAGTACAGTTTTTAACTCCAATGTAAAGAAATCAGCAAGTAGGAGGATGAGGAAAGTGGCCTAAAGAAGAGGGAAAAACTGTTCAAAGCAGTGAACAATCGATCTGTCAAAGGGAAGTGGATAAGAAACAAAGTCCATTTTCACCTGATAGGTCTCAATATTCCCAGTGATGGAAAGATGGATTGTAATTGAAATACTGCATTCCTAGCTGTATCCTAAGACCAGGGCCTTGTTTTTAAAGTTTCCTTTTAGGGCTTTTCTATGTATATTCCAGACAGATGGGTGCCTATGGTGCTTAAAGTCATAAGACAAACACCCAAAAAATAAAATGGGTTTCATTGGAGTGACCATGATAAATAATTACACTGTGGGGTACATTCTAAAGAGCACCTATTATCAGTTTCTACCTTAAAATGGAGTTTAACCTTTAGATTGTGGTGCTTGCTGTGCCAAAAACCATGTCAGAGTATTGTCCAGGCATTTTTCTCATCCTTAAAACCCTCATTAGGAGTGGCCCAATAATCTCTGATATGTGTGGTAATTCCTGTTATTTAACACATCGCAACTATGAATTTTCTGATTTTTTTTAGCATCTTGTACATACTAGATGTGATAAACAACGCATCTCAATTAAGTTTCAGCAAGTCAAAAAGGTGCTCCTATTTTTCTTTTTATTTACCCTTTACTGCTTTTCTTGCTCTCTCTTGTTCTAGGCCAAAGTCTGATGATGAAAATGAGTTCTTGTTCTCAAAAATGAGTGTTAGTGCCCACCTCTCTCAATCAACAACTGGCTCAAATTAAGAACTTTCACTGCAATATCTTCCGAAGCAAAATAAACATAAGGTGGCCCTAGTGTTATTTCCTACATGAGCCCCATAGAGTCTTTGCCAGTGAGAGATACAGGAGGTGCGGGTACTTTTGATTTCTCTGAAAGTGTTAGAAGGGACAGGGGAGCACACCACCACAGCGCCTTTCAGCTGAGTGCACGCACCAATTTGATCAGTTCAGATTTATCAACACCACAGTGATGGGTTGCGTCCTGAGGCACATCTCCCCCTTTCTAGGGCCAACCCCTCTGTATTATTTCTACACATTTCACCGCCAGTGTCATCTTAAGGATTTTAGGGGCCTGGGCCAAACGATTTTTGAGTAACCCTGGGCGTAGCGTGCATAGCGGGGCTAAGCGGAGGTCCATGGCGGTGCAAACAAACTCCGTGGAACTCCGCTCAGCTCCGCTACTCCACCCGCCTCCACCCCCCCATTAACAAGTTAAAAATAAATTTAAAACCGCTTACCTGTACTGCGGTGTCCCCGGGCTGCCCTCCTCCTCTTCCTCGCCGTATCGCTAATCCTTGAGAAAACTGCGCATGCGCATTTCTTGTGAGAAATGCGCATGCGCGGGCGCGCGTGCATGCGCAGTTTTCTCAAGGATTACATTTATTTTTAATTAATGTTTAATTACTTGTTTATGGAGGGGTGGAGGTGGGGGCTGGCCAACTCTGCTCCACTTCAGAGTGTGCGGAGATTTGCCTTCTCCGCGTCTTCTGCTGAACGCAGAGAAGGCAAATCTCCGCACCCTCCGTGGGTGGAGCGGAGTTCTCTGCCCGGAGTTAAATTTGGGGGGCCCTCTTCAGAACTCTTTGAATTTATGATCCAATTTCAACTCTTTCATGCCCTCTCTGGCCAAGTCACTGACAATGCACAGGCACACTCGTCTAAATTCTTAATGTGTTTATATCTAATATTCCAGGCTAGTGAAGGGTGTTTTCAATATTGTAACAGCAGCAGCTCACTTACATTACTACAAATAAGCTTTGTGACCCCCCCCCCTCATTTCTCATATGTGAGGTCCCGTTTTGATCTAAAAGAAACTTTTTATGAATGTTGCATGAAACATAAACAAAATATTACGTCTACAAAATGTCTGTAATAGACTCTCACACATCACCCACATTAACAATAAATTAAAGGCAAACAGTATTTAAGAATTATTCAAGGTCATCAGGGAACGATTTTCTGCAGAACAGAGCTGGCTCTATGGGGCGGGGGGGGGGCTTGAAAGGGTGGGGTCCTGGGCCAGAGCCCAGTTTGCCCATGCCTTCCAACGTCTCTGACCACTGCTGATATGCGATTAAATCTACATGGGTGGCAGATCGAAACTGGATGTTGGTGGGTATATACAGGAATTGACTACTGGAGTTCCTGCACCTCCAATGTTACTGCATGGCACCTGTAGCGGTGGCTCCAGCCCACTGCCCAAATCCTCCATACTTAGCGCATGCCACTGGGTCAAAAGGGTTTTCTTTGCTAAACTTTCTCCTGCATACTTGGCAGGAGTCACTTTGATGAAAAAACACACAAAAGAGCCGGCCTGTCCGTCGTGCCATGGCAGCATGCAGACCCTTCAGCGCTTTCTGCGAAGGTAGACCACTGAAGGGCTTGTCTTAGAAAATTTAAAATTAATGCCCTTGAAGCGCAGGGAGGTATCTCCCAGCAATAGGGGGACATTTTAGCATTTTCTAGTCAGATCTATATATTGAGATGTATAATTTGAAAATAATAGGAGGGGTGGTGGGCTGGCCACCAAACCACTAGGGCCACAGGGACATCATCACCTTTGCTGGCCAGGTCACTGCTGGCATGACATACATAACTTTCTCAAATGGACAAAGACAACCCTTTAGGGAACTAAGCCTTAGTCCAACATGCAATTATGTGGTTCCTAGGACACTTTCACAAAGCAGAGGGTCTCCCAGTCAAAGAACATATATGAACCATACTGCAGATGCACAGTCAAGAGTAGGACCTCAGCAAACAGATGGGCATATTTACTACAGAATGGAGAAGCGTGGCGTTAAGCAAACATTGCTAACGCCACGCTTCTCCATTCTGAAAATGCAGGGATGCACCCTATTCACAATGATGAGGCGCAACCCTGTGTTTCACCTGCACTGGAGCAAAATTAAGCTGCCTAGCGCCAATGCAGGCATCCTTGCACCATAGTGCAAGGGTGCCTGTGTTGAGGGGAAAATAGTTTATGTGCAGGAAGGTCCCCCTTCCTGTTCATAAACAATCTGTACATGCTGTGTTGTAACTTCTATGTATGCTGATTAATACAGCACACATAAAAGTTGCAAAATTGATTTAAAAAAAAAAAAAAAAAAGTATTGTGTATGTGGAGGAACGGGGACCTTCCTGTTCATAAACAATCTTTACATTCTGTTTTGTAACTTCTATGTATGCTGATTAATACAGTACACATAGAAGTTGCAAAACAGATTTTTTTCAAAATATTATTGTTTATGTGCAGGAAGGAGGACCGGAGGACCTTCCTGCACATGAACAATCATTGGTGTTTTGCCGGTTCTATGTGTGCTGCCCAAGGCAGCACACATGGAAACAGCAAAAACGAGGAGAAATAAAGCATTTCTCCTCATTTCGCCTCTTTAAGACTAGGTTTTCCATGATCTTAATTTTGGCACTGCCTCCTATTTACGCTGTTCTTGTAAAAATGGGGCAGTGTCAAAATCAATGGGTGTTGCGGTGGAACGCCCAGTACAAAACCCATTGCCCGCCCCTTCCATGCTAAGTGTAGCGTGAAAGGGGGCCTTATATACAAGGCAGCATTAAGCCATGTTAAGTTGCTTAAAGCTGCCTTGTAATTGAGGCAAAGCTCCTATCGCCATCACAACGTCACTAAAAGTGACGTTGTGGTGGCGATAGGGGCTTGTGAATATGCCCCAGAGTTTACATGGAAGAGCTTGTAGGCTGGCTCCACACCAGGGTTAGAGGTAAAATGACATGTGCTCCTGGACCTTAATTAGCTGCCACCTACTGTCAGTCTCCCTATTCGGGTATGATGGGTTTATGTCAACGCTTAATTCATTTAAAAAAAATGTGTAGGCGCTCAATATTTTTCTTAGAATGCTACCGCCCACATCTTCCCACCAGGACCACCCACTGCCTGTATAGAGAATGTCAAAGCTTAGATCGCAGCGAACAAGCGAAACAAGCAAGACCGTTACCCTCAAGGATGGTTGGTCTCCCTCATAGAAACTTTTTCCTATTGCGCTTCACATATTTCGAAAGCTGTGTAATTCCTTCGCACACTTTCCCAAACAACCATAATTTTAATTGACACATATGTAATGATTCCTTTCTGCGCTTGCATAGAGGCTATGGATTGGATGAGAAGGTATTAAGAAGAACCTCTTTATGACACACTGATGCACTCTGTCAGAAACTTGCACTGCCTTCAGGCACCAACTTCAGAGCTCTCAGTCACAGCTTCATGAGCACCTACCCACTTCCTGAACTCACCCTGACTCCTAGGCCCAGATTCTGAAAACTGTCACAGAACGCAGCTCAGCCTCCAAAAATGCTGCACTGCATAGCATGATAGGGAGGGAGCAGGAGTGCGCCAGATTCACAGAGATATGACTCTCTCCTCCCCTCTCTCTAGCGCCGGCACTGATTTCCGCTGCCGTGCGCCAAGCACACAATTTAGCACCATAGCACTAGGGTGCGTGCTTGAGTGTAGCATAGTTTTGTACAGGAAGGCTAGCCTTCCTGTGCAAAATACTTTGCCTAGACACACTTCAAAGGTTTTCCTACTTTGTATGTGTGCTGCACAGAGCAGCACACATGCAAAGTCGGAAAATAAAGGAGAAATGAAAACATTTCTCTTTTTAACGCCTGCTTTACAGTAAAGTTAATTTGTGGCGCTAAACCCTGTCTTCTTCTGTTAAAAGATAGGATTTAGTGTCAAAAAGCATGGATGGTTGCATGGGAGCGCCCATGTACCACCCATGTTATGCCCCCTTGATGCAAAGTAATGCAAAACAGCGTTTCGCGCTGCTTTGTGTTACTTCCCTATACAAACCACGCTAATAACAATTAGTGTTGGTTTGTTAATCCCCAAATAGGTTTAGCATCGGGTTAGTGTTACGAAAGTAACACTAACCCGATGCTAAACCTATGTGAATCTGGGCCCTAGAGGCAACTCAGATTTTAGTATGCGCTGCACAAGACTCATATGTTACATGAAAAACAAAACTGCCAAAACAAATCTGGGCAAAGAAAGCACTCTTAGGAAATAGGGACGCACATACAGTGCAATAAATTAAAAGACTTGAAAGACAGGTCCACACACCATGTTTCAAACTCTGTTTTTAAATATTACTGGTGCTAAGTACCCACCCACATACATCCCTGACTCACACATTTGCACTAACATATGCTCTCTCTCTCACACACACATACACACACCCTCTCTCCCATCCGCACTCCAATGACAGACAACCCATTAGTATTCTGCCACCAGGGCAGCGCCTGTCTCGCCCTATTTACATAATTCTAAATGAGCTGTTAAAAAGCAGCTTTTTTCAGGATCAACCTGACCCCTAGCATGAGTACTGGCACACACCGGCACAAATTAACCACTGGTTAATAGCCCATTTGACTATGGATAGGAGTGCTCTTCGAGTGTTGCCCTTTGCCAGCAGAGCTGAGTGCTCTACTGGTGAATGTCAGAAAATCACATTGAGCAACCCCCTTGAACTCAGAGTATTGTGCACACAAGGTGATGCTATGCAGAATAATATGCGGAAATTACTGCAACTGTACTAGTTTCCCCAGCATGGCCGCTTTAAAGCCCATTACTTTTACTAATACCAAACTCCAGGTCTAACCTGAAAGATTTATGGGATTACCAGCTCGGGTTACTCACACACCATATACTCACCTGGGCCCAAATACATTCATACAATAAGCTAGTAATATCGCTGGGATCAATTTTGTTTTACGTGCAAGATTTAGTTATCTTTAACCAAATCTTACCAATCCATTCTCCTTGACAAATAATTTCCTCTGGTCAATGAATCTGGAAACTAGTAGAATAGGCAGAAATAACATTTAAGGATTTCTTCAATAATCACAGACTCAAAGAGTTTTAAAAGTTTTATCTAATCAATAATTTTGTGAGTCAAAGATCAAATACATTGTAAACATCCGGGTTTCATTCAGGGAAGAAATCAAGTTTAGTTCAAATAATAAGTCACAATGTAAATATCGTGATGACAGTACCTGAAGAGGGAGAAAAAGAGAGCAGGTACAAGGACAGATTTCACAGAATTATATTTACCTAAGGTGATAGATGAACCCAACTCCTTGAAGATGGGCCAGATGGAGTCCACCGGACAGGTGGAAGACAGAGGATCAGGACAGGTTCAGATTCGGGAAGGTGACCTCTTCTAAGTGCAATGCCAGCGTCGCACCCCTCTGTGGCACTACTCTCCTCGAAATTTCTTCCACGACTCCCCTTCTAGATGATTGGATTATCGATCAGAATTTCGGTCTCTCGAGCAGGGTCTCTGGCATCTACAGGGTCTGAGACAGCGTCTCGGACAGCGTCCGTGGCAGCATACGTGTCGGGTCGGATTCAGACATCTAGCTAACTAACCTACCTCAATTATACTATTCTGCATTCGTGTACCACCCCCTAATGTTTCAATATCGTGTTTTCCCCTACTTCTGATTGGACAGGGCAAGGAGGTGAATTCATCACACCATATTAAATGTAATATTTTTACTTAGGTCCTTTTGTTCTATGTTTCCGCCCCTCAATGTACTTTCCCAAAGCTTTATTCCCACCCGCATTTCACGTTATAGACAATACATTTTAGATACATTGTTTTAATATTTATTCCTTTGTCCGGGACAATAGGTTGAGTTCTCATGGGATTCTCCCCAGCTTGTCCTTGGCTGGGTTTCAACCGTGTCATCATGGTTCTGGGCAGGGTTTAGTGCGTGTGCGCACTGATCAGGTGGGGTAGAGATTTCAGTCACCCTCTGAGGCCCAAATACGAACTAATAATAAAATCAGAGAAAAACATGTTAAATACAAAAATAAATGACTTCACTGTATACAACTTATCACTACTCTAATTCCATTTACTTATTTATCTCTTTCGCATTAGCAATTAGTAGAACTTGTAAGGTTTAATTTAAGCAAAGCATGCGCATTAAAATGTGAGTTTCAAGCGGCCATTTTAAATGCTATTGCGCATCTGCAACGTTTTCCCCCAAGCATAGGAAACATCATACCACGTAGATGCAGTAGACGCATGCGCAGTGAAATTCCCGGGTTTTGTCGGCCATTTTAAGACACTCGGGTTACTGGTTAGTAATATACATAGAAAAGCTTCCCCTAGATACGATATATTGTGTGTAATGCAATTATTAGTATTTACAAACAGGTTGATTAAAGTGTTACGCGTTATTTGAGAGGATTGCATCCGAGCAAGTTTTATCTTTACGAAACCTTGCTCCATCAATCCCCTCTCTGATGGCTTTTCTTGCCATCACCAATTTTTCTACTATTAATTCAGATGCCAACTTTTAGCACTTTTCCATTTCTATTTCTTCTTCAACTTTTTTTCTTTCTTTCTTTTTCCTTTTTGTTTTGCAAACCCCTTATTCTTTTGTAAAAATCTCCCTTTATTTCTTCAAGTTGTATTTCTTCGTATTTTCTCTTCTTTCCCTTTTCATTCACTCCATACTCCTTTCTGTTCTTGTAACATTTGTGCCAAAACATAATTGCTAAAACTAATAATGTTATTCCCATTATTGGCATTATTATTTGACCTAAGATACCTTTACCTATTTTAGAAAATCAACTTCCTATAGTAGAAATGCTATCTGTTAATTTCTTCCATACACTATCAACTTCCAGTGGTTGCAAATTTTCTTCTAATCTTGTAATATTCCTAATATATCCTCCAATTTCAACACTTTTATCAGGAATGTAAGTGCAACAATGTTGCGCTTTCAACATTTTACAGACTCCGCCCTCTTTTGCCAATAATATATCAAGAGCAAGTCGATTTTGCAAAACCATAGATCTGATCGCAACCAATTCGGTATTGATCATCAAGAACCCTCCAGCAGTGTCAGTAGATAACCGATCCACTACGGTAGAAAGCTGGCACATTTTACGAGAATTCAGAATTACTCCCACTGAAGGTATCACTGCACCAAATATGTCACCTACTATTTCAGAAAAACTAGCTCTTTTTATACGTGTTAGTTCTTTTGCGTCTTCATTGATTCCAGTGATTCTTTTCACATGATACACTTTTGGAAAAATTATTCCAAAATAGCAACTCCCGTACCAATGATCAGGCAATCTGAAATAAGCTTTACTGCCACATACATAATAAATGCCAGGAAATACTGGATCTTTTCCACCTTTTAGTCCCAATCCCCCAATAACTAAGTGTTAGATCTGGGGGTCTCTAGTTGGCAGAGGTAGGTACCACTGTCCAAATAGGGACCCTTGCTTCTAGTCAGGGTAAGGGGGATACACTCTTTAGATAACCCCTGCTCATCTCCCTGGTAGCTTGGCATGAGCAGACAGGCTTATCAAAGGCAATGTGTAAAGTATTTGTACCAATACTCACAGTAACACAGTGAAAACTAAGGGTGGGCGTAATGTGTGTAAGGGACCTACGTGGAGAGGCACGGAGATGGAACCAATCTCCGCACTCTCCGCATAGTTCTGTTACGCACATCCCGCCTCCCGCCTGCAGTATGAAATACATTAAAAAATAAATTTTTAAATAACCTTACCTTATCGGCGGCGTCCCCGGGCTTCCATCCTCCTCCAGCGCGTCTTCTTCTGAGAACTGCGCATGCGCGGGAGCCCGCGCATGCGCATTCCTGCCGAGGAATGCGCATGCAGGGCTCCCGCACATGCGCAGTTCTCAGAAGAAGACGCGCTGGAGGAGGATGGAAGCCCGGGGACGCCGCCGATAAGGTAAGGTTATTTAAAAATTGATTTTTTAATGTATTTCATACTGCGGGCGGCCAACTTCTGTTATGCCCAGAGTGTGCGGAGATTTGCCCTGTTTCTCCGCCTATTATCGCGGAAGGGCAAATCTCCGCACATTCCGTGGGCGGAACGGAGTTGTCCGTCCACCCTTAGTGAAAACACCACAAATGGACTCCACACCAGTTTAGAAAAATAAAAGTATTTAATCTAAACTAAACAAGACCAAAACGACAAAAAATCCAACATACACAGTTCAAGAATATGAATTTTAAAGAGTTCTAGGGTTTGCGTTAAAATAATTCACAGGTGCGTCACATTTAGCCCAAAGTACCTGTAGATGCGACAAAAGTTCCAAATGGAAGCTGCAGCGTTGAAAAACAAGCGATGCGTCACTCCGAAGACCCTCGGGAGGCGATGCGACAGCCCCGCTGCACGCAGCGGGCGTGTTGCGACGAATCCGGTCTGTATGGGGAGGGATGCGATACCTTGTATGGATTCCGGTGCGCAACTTCAGTAGGAAGCGTCTTGCACAGGCACGATGCGATGATCTTCGGGGCAGCGACGATCTCAGGTGCGGCAGCGATGCGCGGCGCAGCATCGATCTTCTCCCCTCGCGGCCCCTCGATGGGATGGCTCTGCGACAATGTTCGCAGCGACGTGATGCGGTCTGCAAGCAAGCGGCGCGACGATCTCACCCAGCGGCGACAGGCTCTGCGACGATATTCGCAGCGACAGGAATCTTCCCGCACAGGGGCGATGCGCTCCACAAGCGAGCGATGCGTCGGCTCTTGCATTAGCAACAGGCGCTGCGACGATCTTCGCGGCCGCAGGAATTTTCTCGCACTGCCAACGATGCGCTCCGCAAGCGAGTGATGCGTGAAAGTTGCAGGTCTTCTTCTTTACTTCTTGTCCAGCTCCCCAAACAGCAGGCACAACTTCCAGAGGCCCCACAATTGGATCAAGCACTCTAGGAAGGGCAGAACCCACTCAGCAGAGTTCAGGGGGGAAGCTGGGGGTGAAGTCCTTTTGTTCCTGGAGATCTCTTCAAGCAAGGGGACACAGCAACAGCAAAGTCCTTCCCCTCTCCTTGGTAGCAAAGCAACTGCAGGTCAGCCCACAAACACACAGCAGGACAGTCCTTCCTCTTCAGTCTTCCAGCTTTCTCCTTGGCAGAGGTTCCTTCTTGATTCCAGGATGATCTAAAGTTCAGGGGTTTGGGGTCCTGTACTTATACCCAAAAAGTATTTGTCCCCTTTGTGCAGGAGGGCTCTGAGCCCAGCAAAAACCAGTTCTGGGTGGATTCTGTCAGTGGACACCTTCTTCCTTTGAGAGAGAGGGGCAGGGTCGTCAGCCACTCAGCAGGAGGTGGAGCTAGCATTGTGGAAGGCAGGCACAGCCCTATTCAGGTCCCAGGTGCAACTCCTCCCACTACTCCAAATGCAGATAGCTCCATTCAGCCCTGGGCTGACTCACCCTGCCTCCTGGAATTTCCCAACCCTGTCACTCAAACTCCAGACAGCCAATTCACAAACGGGCAGAAGCAGAAAGAAAGGTTAGACAAGAAAACAGCCACTTTCTTAAAAGTGCTGTTTTCAAACACAAGATTTAAAAACCATCCTTCCTAAAAGATGTGTTATTAAATTCTGAGTTCAGGGATACCAGACTTTTATTTTCTATCTTGCTCCTATGGGAAGGTATGCAGGTAACCATTATACACAGCATTCCCCATAATAGCCTGTGGGCAAGATAGCCTTTCAATAGTGAAAAAACGAAAATGGCTGTAATTCACTACCAGAGCATGTCACACACACTAGTACATGCTCTACCTTTCATATACACTGCACCCTGCCCAGGGGGGTACCTAGGGCATTCTATAGGGGTGTCCAATGTGTGCAGAAAGGGAAGGGTTAGGCCTGGCCAGTGTGGACACTGGTCAGGGCAGCATGGAAGTTAGCAACTGCACCCAGGCACCGCGGTGGCAGGTCTGAGACACCATTTTAGGGCTACTCATGTGGGTGGCACAATCAGTGCTGCAGGCCCACTAGTAGCATTTGAATCACCAGCCCTGGCACACTTGGTGCAAATTACTAGGGACTTCCTGGTAACACAAATAGGCCAATCATGGATAACCAATTACAATAACAATTTACCTAGGGAGCACTTGCGCTTTGACACTGATCAGCAGTGGCAAAGTGCCCAAAGCATCTAAACCAGCAAAAACGAAATCCAGCACAGCGTCAAAAATACAGGAGGTAGAGGCAAAAAGTCAGGAGAAACCACTCCAAAGATGCCAGGCCAAAGATCCCCTCCAGCTGAAAGTGGGGAGAACTATCCGCCCTCTTGGGAGTTCTCATCACTAAAAACCTGGACAGACCATCAGCGTTGGCGTGTTCTGTACCAGGGCGGTGTTCCACTGTAAAGTCCATTCCCTGTATGGAGATGGACCACCTCAACAGTTTTGGGTTCTCACCCCTCATTTGCATCAACCATCTGAGGGACCTGTGGTCTGTCTGAAACAAGTAGGGCCTCAGCTTCTTCAGAGCCCAGACCACAGCAAAAGCTTCCCTTTCAATCGCACTCCACCTCTGTTCCCTGGGAGGTAGCATCCTACTAATGAATGCTACAGGTTGGTCCAAGCCCTCGTCGTTGATCTGTGAGAGTACTGCTCCCACACCATGCTCTGAAGCGTCTGTCTGCACTACAAACTCACTGGAGAAATCAGGCGCCTTGAGCACAGGCGCTGTGCACATGGCAGTCTTCGGGGCATCAAAAGCAGTTTGGCAGGTTTCGGTCCAATTCACTCTCCTGGGCTGCTTCCTTGAAGTCAGCTCGGTCAAGGGGGCAAAATGGTGCCATATCCCTTGACAAATCGGCGGTAATACCCGGTGAGTCCTAAAAAGGCTCTAACCTCTGTCTGGGTCTTGGGGGGCTCCCAAGCCAGAATGGTATCAATCTTTGCTTGGAGGGGCGCCACCTGGCTGCTCCCTACTTGGTGTCCCAAGTACACCACAGAACCCTGCCCTATCTGGCACTTACTGGCCTTGATAGTGAGGCCTGCCCTTTGCAGAGCCTTCAACACTTCACAGAGGTGTTGCAAGTGTTCTTCCCAAGTGGAACTGAACACAGCAATGTCATCCAGGTATGCGGCGCTGAATTCCTCCAGCCCGGACGGTACCTGGTTGACCAGTCTCTGGAACGTGGCAGGGGCGTTCTTCAACCCAAAGGGCATGAAACGGAACTGGAAGTGCCCCTCTGGCGTTGAAAACGCAGACCTCTCCTTGGCCCCCTCAGTTAATGCAATCTGCCAGTACCCAGATGTTAAGTCAAACGTACTGAGGTACTGGGCAGCGCCTAACCGATCCACAAGCTCATCAGCTCTGGGGATGGGGTGTGCGTCAGTCTTGGTGACCGCATTGAGCCCACGTTAGTCCACACAAAACCGGAGTTCTGGAGTGGCACCGGGCGCAGCAGCTTTTGGTACTAAGACCACTGGGCTAGCCCCGTGGCTGCTGGAGGGCTCAATTACCCCCAGTGCCAACATCTTGGAAACCTCTTCCTTGATGCTGGCCCTGACCTTGTCAGCTACCCTCTAGAATTTCTGCTTCACAGGAAGACTATCTCCAGTGTCCACATCATGGACGCACAAATTGGTGACACATGGGGTCAGGAGAACAGGGAGGCAAACTGACCCAACACCTGGCAACAGTCCCTCTGCTGTTCTGGGGTCAGGGTGGGCGAGATGACCACACCATCCACTGACCCATCTTGCTCCTTGGCTGCCAGGAGGTCAGGAAGAGGGTCACTATCCTCTTCCATTCCAGCATCCGTAGGCAGGAGCATTGTCACATCAGACCTCCCAAAGTGGGGCTTGAGGCGGTTCACATGTAAGACCCTCAGGGGTTGCCTGGGAGTCTGCAAGTTAACCAGGTAGGTTACTTTGCTCTTGCGCTCCACCACCTCATATGGCCCAGTCCACTTGTCTTGGAGCGCACAAGGCTCCACTGGCACCATCACCCACACTTTCTGCCCAGGTTGAAATTCGACCAGAGTGGCATTCTGATCGTACCATCTTTTCATTTCTTCCTGGCTGGCTTCTAGGTTCTCCTGAGCGAGCTTCCTGAAGCGCTGTGTCTGGTTGCGGAAGGCCAGGATATAGCTGAACACATCCTGGGGTGTTTTCCCGGGGGATTTCTCCCACCCCTCCTTCACCAGAGTGAGAGGTCCACTGATAGGGTGGCCATACAGAAGCTCAAAGGGACTGAACACTAAGGACTTCTGAGGCACCTCCCTGTAGGCAAACAACAGGCATGGTAAAAAGACATCCCACTTCCGTCTCATGGGCTCCGCAAGGCCCATAATCCTACCTTTCAGAGTTTGGTTGAACCTTTCAACCAACCCGTTTCCTTGAGGGTGGTAAGGAGTGGTGAACTTATAAGTTACCCCACACTCCTCCCACAGAGACTTCATGTACCTAGAGATGAAGTTGGTATCCCGGTCGGAGACCACCTCTCTGGGGAACCCCACACAGGAAAAGATCCCCATCAATGCATGGCCCACCACGGGTGCTGTGATTGTTCTGAGAGGGACAGCTTCCGGGTACCGGGTGGCATGGTCCACCAAGACCAGGATGAACCTGTTGCCTAAGGCTGTCTTGGGGTCCAGTGGCCCCACAATGTTGATGCCCACCCGCTCGAAAGGGGTGCTCACCACAGGAAAGGATTGGGGGGATGCCTTGCACTTTCCTTCGCTCTTGCCACTTGCCTGACAAGTCTGGCAAGTTCTACAGAATGTACCGACGTGCTTCTTCATCTGGGGCCAGAAGAAGTGGGTGACAAGCCTTTGGAAGGTCTTGTCTTGCCCCAGATGTCCTGCGAGAGGCACGTCATGAGCCAGACCCATTAGGAAGACCCTGAAGCGCTCGGGTACCACCAGCACACGGGCTGCACCGGGCTCAGCGACCTTAGGCTCACTATAAAGTAACCCATCTTCCCAGTAAATGAGATGATCCTTGGACTCTCCAATTGCTGCCTAGGCAGCAGCCTGCTGCCGCACACCAATGAGAGAAGGGCATTCCCTCTGCGCCTTGCAGAACTCCTCCCTGGAGGGGTCACCTTCTTGCTGCCAATGGGTCAGCTTAGGCAGGTCCCCCAGTTCGGCCACCTGTTCCCCTGTAGGTTCCAGGGCATCCCCCTCAGGTTCTGCTCCTTCCTGGACCGTGGGAACGGCTGGGGCTGATTTCCCACGCCCTCTGCCCTTTCTCTTCTTGACAGGCCCCTGGGCCACTGTTTCATGCTCCAGGTCTGCTGAATCACCCCTACTGGCTGCCATAGACCGAGTGGTCACACAGATCCACTCAGGCAGACCCAACATCTCCAGATGAGCCTGGTGTTCCACCTCCTTCCATGGGGAACTCTCCAGGTCATTACCTAGCAGACAGTCTACAGGCATGGATGGACTCACAACAACCTTCAAGAGACCTGACACCCCCCTCCACTCGAAGGGAACCAGCACCACCTTACAGAGGTGCACCGAGTTGTCAGCTGCAACTACTGGGTGAAGCACATTGGGAATGACCTGCTCTTCAGACACCCACTAACACCTTACAGATGCCACGCTGGCTCCTGTGTCTCTCAGAGCCTCCACCTTCCTCTCTCGGTCTCCTAAAGAGACAAGGGTCATTACCGCTGGTCCCTCCCCTTCACAAGAAATTAAATCCTCTTCCAAAGCTACACTCACTAAACCCGGTTTTGGAGCACCAGTGGGTGCTGGAGGTTTCTTGGGGCAACTAGAGGCAATGTGTTCCACCTCATTGCAGTGATAGCAGGTAGGGGGATCCCTATTGTCCCATCTGCCCCTAGGGGGCCAGGTTGATCTAGGTTTGGGGGGTTGGGACTCCTTTCCCTGGGAACTGTTTTGGGGCCCTTGAGAGAACTCCTTTTGGTTACCCTTGTCCCCCCCCACTCTTCTGCTGGGGACCCTGCCCACCTTTGGCTGTGGTACCCACAATTCCTCTGTTGACCCTGGTACTGGTCCAGCGGTCCGCCTCCATAGCAAGCTCAATGGGGTCTGTCAGCTTGCTGTCTAAAAGATGCTGGCGCAGCTCTGGAACACATAGACTACTCAAGTGCTCCCAACTAATTAAATGCAACAACCCTTTATAATCAGTTACTTTGCTGCCCTTCATCCAACCTTCCAGTGCACGTGAGTACAGATTCACACACTCCATCCAAGTCTCAGACTCTTTCTTCTTGAAGTTCCTAAACTGCAGTCTATACTGTTCTGGAGTAAGTCCATACCTGAGACATAGGGCCTCCTTCATATTGGGGTAGGTCATGGCACCTGCTAATTCTAAGGGCTCTAGAGCACACCTCCCAGAAGCCTCAAAATGTTTCCACAGGCCCGCCCCCCAATGCTGGTTAGGCACACCATTCATTCTCAAAGCAATCTCATACGAGGTAAACCAGGCATGGATATCCTCACTCCTATTATAATTCTGTACCAAATCCATGGAGATATATACTTTACCCCCCTGCACTGGCTGTGCGCTGCCACCATTTGAACCGGTCTCCGACTACTTGGCCTTGATATCCAGTTCTCTCATGCTCAATTCATGAGCCAGAAGCAATTTCTTCTCCTCCAGGGCACGAGCATTCTTGCTCTCCTCTGCCGCCTTTTCTTTCTCTACTTCCAATTGTTTCATCTTCATTCTCATGATTTCTAATTCATGGTTTCTCACTCTTTGATTCTCCTCTAACTATTCTGGAGTGAAACCCCTACTGGAATGGATGCTGCCAGGCCTTGAGCCTGGGTTGCTCACAGGCAAATCTTGGGGTTCAAAACCATCCCTTCCACTTGCATCATTTCCATCTTGGGCCTCCCACCAGGCCTTCAAGGCTCTCTGCAGCTCATCCTTTCTAGAGCTGCTTTTCCCAGGGCAACCACGATCTTTGCAGAATTGTTTGAGCTGCTCAACTTTGTATGAATACAGATCCTCAATGCAAAACTCCAATTCTGCTGGCTCACTTGTTGCCTTCCCATGCTGAGACATGATGCTTTGAAGAGTTACTCAAAAATGGAATTTAAAAAAATCAAAACACGGTATGTGGTTGCGTAGTGGTCTGCACTAGACTAGTGATGTACACCAATTACTGTGGGTCAAGTACAAATACAAGTTCAAATCCTCACCGCTGACCACCAATGTTAAATCTGGGGGTCTAGATCTGGGGGTCTCTAGTTGGCAGAGGTAGGTACCACTGTCCAAATAGGGACCCTTGCTTCTAGTCAGGGTAAGGCGGAAACACTCTTTAGATAACCCCTGCTCACCCCCTTGGTAGCTTGGCACGAGCAGACAGGCTTATCAAAGGCAATGTGTAAAGTATTTGTACCAACACTCACAGTAACACAGTGAAAACACCACAAATGGACTCCTCACCAGTTTAGAAAAATAAAAGTATTTAATCTAAACTAAACAAGACCAAAACGACAAAAAATCCAACATACACAGTTCAAGAATATGATTTTTAAATAGTTCTAGGGTTGGCGTCAAAATAATTCACAGTTGCATCACGTTTAGCCCAAAGTACCTGTAGATGCGACAAAAGTTCCAAATGGAAGCTGCAGCGTTGAAAAACAAGCGATGCGTCACTCCTGAGACCCTGGGGAGATGATGCGGCAGCGCCGCTGCACGCAGCGGGCGTGTTGCGACGAATCCGGTCTGTATGGGGTGGGATGCGATACCTTGTATGGATTCCGGTGCGCAGGTTCGGTAGGAATCGTCTCGCACAGGCACGATGCGACGATCTTCGGGGCGGCGACGATCTCAGGTGCGGCGGCGATGCGCGGCGCAGTGTCGATCTTCTCTTGCGGCCCCTCGATGCGATGGCTCGGCGACAATGTTCGCAGCTACGTGATGCGGTCAAGCGGTGCGACGATCTCACCCAACGGCGACAGGCTCTGCGACGATATTCGCAGTGACAGGAATCCTTCCGCACCGAGGCGCTGCGCTCCGCAAGCGAGCGATGCTTCAGCTCTTGCAGCAGCAACAGGCACTGCGACGATCTTCGCGGCGGCGGGAATTTTCTCGCACTGTCGACGATGCGCTCCGCAAGCGAGCGATGCGTGAAAGTTGCAGATCTTCTTCTTTACTTCTTATCCAGCTCCCCAAACAGCAGGCACAACTTCCAGAGGCCCCACAATTGGATCAATCACTCTAGGAAGGGCAGAACTCACTCAGCAGAGTTCGGGGGAAGCTGGGGGTGAAGTCCTTTTGTTCCTGGGACTTCTTAACAGGAGGCCAGCTCTCCTCAGGCCCTTGGAGCTCTCTTCAAGCAAGGGGACCCAGCAATAGTAAAGTCCTTCCCCTCTCCTTGGTAGCAAAGCAACTGCAGGTCAGCCCACAAACACACAGCAGGACAGTCCTTCCTCTTCAGTCTTCCAGCTTTCTCCTTGGCAGAGGTTCCTTCTTGATTCCAGGATGATCTAAAGTTCAGGGGTTTGGGGTCCTGTACTTATACCCTAAAAAGTCTTTGTTCCATTTGTGCAGGAGGGCTCTGAGCCCAGCAAAAATCAGTTCTGGGTGGATTCTGTCAGTGGACACCTTCTTCCTTTGAGAGAGAGGAGCAGGGTGGTCAGCCGCTCAGCAGGAGGTGGAGCCAGCATTGTGGAAGGCAGGCACAGCCCTATTCAGGTCCCAGGTGCAACTCCTCCCACTACTCCAAATGCAGATAGCTCAATTCAGCCCTGGGCTGACTCACCCTGCCTCCTGGAATTTCCCAGCCCTGTCACTCAAACTCCAGACAGCCAATTCACAAACAGGCAGAAGCACACAGAAAGGTTAGACAAGAAAACAGCCACTTTCTAAAAAGTGCTGTTTTCAAACACAAGATTTAAAAACCATCCTTCCTAAAAGATATGTTATTAAATTCTGTGTTCAGGGATACCAGATTTTTATTTTCTATCTTGCTCCTATGGGTAGATATGCAGGTAACCATTATACACAGCATTCCCCATTATAGCCTATGGGCAAGATAGCCTTTCAATAGTGAAAAAACGAAAATGGCTGTAATTCACTACCAGAGCATGTCACACACACTAGTACATGCTCTACCTTTCATATACACTGCACCCTGCCCAGGGGGGTACCTAGGGCCTTCTATAGGGGTGTCCAATGTGTACAGAAAGGGAAGGGTTAGGCCTGGCCAGTGTGGACATTGGTCAGGGCAGCATGGCAGTTAGCAACTGCACCCAGGCACCGCGGTGGCAGGCCTGAGACACCATTTTAGGGCTACTCATGTGGGTGGCACAATCAGTGCTGCAGGCCCACTAGTAGCATTTGAATCACCAGCCCTGTCACACTTGGTGCACTTTACTAGGGAATTCCTGGTAACACAAATAGGCTAATCATGGATAACCAATTACAATAGCAATTTACCTAGGGAGCACTTGCACTTTGACACTGATCAGCAGTGGCAAAGTGCCCAAAGCATCTAAATCAGCAAAAACTAAATCCAGCACAGCGTCAAAAATACAGGAGGTAGAGGCACAAAGTCTGGGGAAACCACGCCAAAGATGCCAGGTCTAACACTAAGAAATTATGTTCGCATTCACTGGAACCAATAAACACATTGTTATATTCAGTTTTTAATCTATGGAGGCAGATCTTCCCTTTTTTTTCAAAGTCCAAGGACATAGCAGCATGAGTCTTGCCAGTTTTATAAATTTCATCTTTCTCAGCCCACTGAGGTATCTGCGGTTTCAGTTCAGACGCCCTTTTCCGGAAGTCCTGTCTCCTTTGCTCAACTAAATTCAAAAATATATTTTCTTATTCGTGTAATTTAAATGTTAAATTGTGCTTATGTGCTTCAGCTATATCTATTGCTTTCATAGTTAGAAATTATTCACCCATAAATTGTGAGTCTGTAGTACTAAGGATAGGGTTCATGCTCTTTCACATAGGAACCTCAGAAAAAATCACATCTACATCAGAATAATAATATTGTAATTTCCCTGTCTTATAAAATAAACTTGCTAAAATACTACAAGAAATACCATATGTTCATGGAATATGATGATATGTGACACCTTCTGCTACAGATGCAGGTAACTTCATATACACATAACAATCACTAACTTCCATAGTGTCCACATATTGCACTAATAATTTTGTAAATACTTTTAAAGCAGTGTCATTGTCTGTCAGTGTGTGATATGTCTAACTCATCTGATGCATCTAAATCTACTTTGTCTCGTTTTGTCTTGTTCTCATATGGTGCTTCTAAGGCTACCCTATACCTTTTAATGTTAGCTATTCTTTCATGTGTGTGCGTGTTATTCTTTTCTATTGTATCCATTATGTAAGGAATGTCAACTGTTAGTGCTAACCAAATTATAAGTACTACAAATATGCTACATATACATATTCTACAACATTTCTTTACACAGTTTCGTTTCGGTTTTCCAGTAGTCCTATTGTCAGCCATTTTCTTTTAAATTAGATTTCTCTTCTTTTCTTTTAAAATGTTTATTCTGCGATGGTTTCTTTGGGTACGCAATCTCTTTTCAGGTTGGTCTTACTTCTTCATCAATTTGCTCTGCATTTAATTCTTCATCATCTTTTTCAGTTATTTCCAAATTCTCGAAGTCTTCAATAATAACAAATGTCCATTCAGGACCTTTAAATTTATTGTTCAATATTTTCAATCTTGTGCTTCTTCGATTTGAATTTTCATTTAATTGTTCAGTCTAACTGGATACCTCGTTTACTTGATCCGGTTCCTCATTTATTATCTTGAAGGGGTATCTCACTCTCTTGATAACACTAGGCCGAATATCACCTTTCAGACTCTTTTGGCTTGCAGTGCACTTTCACTTCCTTCAAGTGTTCTTTTGTTTTCATTAGTTTGTGGCACAACTTGGTTATTTTTGTTTTTGGAATCCCTCTCTATCTGACCTTGTCCAGGGCTTATTTATTTAGTGTCATCTGCCTGGATGCGTTCTTCTTCCTTAATCTGACCCTGTTCAGGTTTTATTTTAATTTCCTTCTCTTCTTCTTCCACCTGAACTTGTTTTTCTTTTCCTGTCTGGTCCTGATCAGGTCTTACTGCACTTTGGCTTTCTGCCACCTGAACACGTTCTTCTAAGCCTATTTGTCCCTCCTCAGACTCAGGAGCTATGGTTTGAGATTCTTCTGTCTGAGTAGATTGTTCTCTCCTTGACTGGACCTGCTCAGGTTCCCTAACTGTTGTATTTTCTCCTTCCTGAGCGTGTTCTTCTTCTCCTATCTGGTCCTCACTCTTTTCCTGACTAGCTAGTCTAGTTTGGCTCCTTGTTCTTACAATTACTTCAGGTATTTCTACGATTGGGATCCAATCATCCTGACTGGTGCTCGTTGTTCTTGATCAGCTACTTCAGGATTTGTTATTCTTGATCCTTCAGCTGTACAACCTTCAGAATCCCCAACTGCTTGAGTCAATTGAGGTCCGTCCTCGTCAGGTGCTGGTACTCTTTTAGTATGGCTTGCATGAATCCAATTAGGCAAGCCTGCACGTTTTACTGCGGTTGTTGTAACCAATATAACCTGATGTGGTTTTTCCCACCTTGGTGCTAGGCATGATTCTCGAGTGTGATTCTTCACAACTAACCAGTCACCGTGGTTCAGATCATGCTCTTGATTCGGCTGCCTGACGACTGCGTCTTCTCCAACCTGGTGAGAGATAGAACACACTTGGTCAGCCTACTCTTTGCAATACTCTAGCACCAAATCCTCAGATACATTCAACAGCTTGTGTCCTGGTATGCATGCTTGTCTCATTGCTCTTCCCATGAGTATTTCATGGGGACTCAATCCAGTATTTTTGTCTGGAATACTTCTGAGTCCCATCAGAACAAGAGGTAAAGCATCAAGCCCGTCCAGTGGGGTGGATGTACACACATTTCCCAATCTCGACTTAATTGTGCCATTTACTGTTCTACCACTCCAGAAGCCTCTGGGCGGTATGCACAGTGCAGCTTTTGTACACTTTTAAATGCTTCACAAATTAACCGAATTATTTCATTATTAAAATAAGACCCTCTATCTGATTCAATAGTTGCTGGAAAACCGAATCTTGGAATGAGCTCTCTCAAAAGGAGTTTGGCCACTGTCAAGCTGTCGTTTCTTCGGGTTGGGTATGATTCCACCCACTTTGAAAATAAACAAACTATAGCAAGTACAAATTCCTATCCTCGACAAACAGGCAACTGAATGAAATCTATTTGAAGCCTTACAGAGGGACCTTCTGCCTTTCCAATTCTCCGCATACTGACTATGGTTTTCTTGCCTCGATTCATTTGTTGACAGGTTAAGCATCTCTGGCAAAGACTCTCTGCGACATTCCTAAACTTTGCATTAAACCAATCTTGTCTGAAAAGTCTTATCATTGCATCTCTGCCTATGTGGGTGTCTCCATGATACATCCTAGCCATTGGTGCTAGCATACAATCTGTCATTACTGGTCTTCCATCTAAGTAAACCCATACACCATTGTCTGCCCTTCTCTGACAGCCAATTTTGTCCCACTCCTCTCTTTCTCTTGTTTCCACCTCATCTTGTAGTGCTCTTACTTCTTTCCATGTTTCTAATCCCGAAAGTAGCATAAGTTGGCAGCTGAATCCATATGTTTCAATTTTCTTGTTAACCGCTATTTTAAATTTTGCGCGGTGTTGGGCAACCTTGTCAGCATATCGGTTACCTGCCGTCACATGGTCATTTCCTGACTGATGTGCAGCACACTTGACCACTGCCACTTCCTTTGGTAATTGTATTGCCTCAAGTAATTCTTTCACAAATATTCCATTTTTAATGGGAGACCCTGAAGAAGTCAGGAAGTCTTGCTGCATCCAGAGCTGGCCAAAGTCGTGCACAAGCCCGTAACCATACTGACTATCAGTATAAATGGTTACTCTCCAATTTTTCCCAGTTTTGCAAGCTTTAATTAAAGCTATCAATTCGGCTACTTGTGCAGACTTGACTCCTGGTAAATAGGATGCGTCGACTATTCCAGCCAATGTATATACAGCATACGCGTACTCAGTCCACCTTCCTCATGGCGCATACACGAGCCATCTACAAAGAGCTCTTATTCAGCATTCTCAAAATGTTCCTCCAGTATGTCAGGACGAGGTTTGGTACTGAGTTCCGTCACGTCAAGACATTCATGTTCGACTTCATCTTTCATCTCTTCATTGTATGGATCTGGCAACAAGGTAGCTGGGTTAAGAACAGTTCATCTGACTATGGTCACGTTTTCAGCCCCTACTATAATCCTTTCATACTTTGTCATTCTAATAGGGGTAAGATACTGAGTTCGAGTTCTTGTTAAGAGAATTACAACTGAATGAGGGACGTACACTTTTACAGGGTGTCCCATCACAATGGACTCACTCTGTTACAGACTCATGCACGTTGCGGCCACAGCTTTTAGGCAACCAGGCAATGCAGATGCTACAGGGTACAAGGTAGCAGAAAAATATGCCACAGGATGTCGCATTGAACCATGTCTTTGTGTTAAGGCTGAGAGTGCACAATTATCTCTTTCGCAACAGAACAGTGGAAATTCTTTCGAATAGTCAGGCATACCTAAAGCAGATGCTTCACACAAACATTTTCGTAATTTTACGAAGGCTTCCATGTTTTGATCATCCCATTCTATTGTATCCTTTGCTCGCTTCTTTGTCATTTTTATCAGGGGTATCGCCAATAGGGAAAACCCTGCAATCCATTGTCTGCAATATCCCACAACACCAAGGAACATCCTTATTTCTTTCTGGTTTTGTGGCAATTTCATTTGACTTATTATTTTTTTTCTCTCAGAGGTCACTTTTCTTAGTCCTTGCTGTATCTGATGTCCCAAATATTTAACTGTTGTTTGGCAAAACCATAATTTCTCTGGGGACACTTTATGCCCACCTTTGGCTAGGTGGTTCAATAAAGCAATGGAATCAGTTACACAGTCATCCCTTGTTTTCGATGCGACGAACAGGTCATCAATATACTATACCAGGACTGACTCCCTAGGCAGCACTAATGTTTCTAGACATTTTTTCAAAATTTGATTAAAAATCGAAGGACTTTCAGTATACCCTTGAGGAACGCGGTTCCAAACATAAATACGATCCTCAAATTTGAAAGAAAATGAATACTGACTATCAGGATGCAATGGTATGGAAAAAACGGCATGGCATAAATCAATTACGGTAAACCATCCTGCCTTCCATGGTATCTGGTACAAAATCACTACAGGGTTAGGTACTATAGGGCAACATGGTACAGCAATCTTGTTTATCTTTTGCAAATCTTGCACTACCCTATACTTCCCATCAGGTTTCTTGATGCCAATTATAGGTGAATTACAAGAACTACTCATTATTTCTTTTAGAATGCCTTGTTCAACCATTCGATCGATTTCTGCTGCAACACCAGCTTTTACTTTGGCACTCATTTTGTATTGTCGAGTATTTGGATAAACTGCACCTTCCTTTATAGTCACTTTTACGGCATCTACATTTTTCATTAATCCCGCCTCTTTTCCTGTAAAATCCCACACTTCAGGATTTACTGTCGTTTTTACCTCATTTGGCAATTCATCTTTGGTCATCACATAATATAATTCATCTACTTCTGTTCCTTGTTTTGCTAGCATGATTTTGTACACTCCGTCTTCGTCTGGAGTCTGATTAGCAACACCATCCGGTGTGCAAAATATGGTGCAATGCATCTTGCACAACAGATCCCTTCCTAATAATTTCACAGGCCTGGTGTCGGGCACTACGAACTTATGCATTTCTTTGAATTTGCCAATACATACCTCCATTGGTTTTGTAATAGGGGTCCTAATTTGTTTATTAGAAACGCCCACTACTTGGATTGCTTCTCCCGAGCGGGGTAGGTTTGGGGTGTCTGCTGTTCTCACAGTAGAACTGGTAGCACCAGTGTCCAATAAAAAGGTAATGTCATTTCCTTCCACCTTACCATCAATATATGGAACTGACTGATCTACTGGCAAGGATGCGCCAAGTACGTACTCCTCTTCCTCCCCTCTCAGGCACCGTCATAAGGTGCTGTCATCAAAATAAGAATCCTGCAAAAGAAATTGCGATGTTACAAACATTTTCTTACCACTTCCTTTTTGAAATCCCGTGTCCGCACTGTACTTGGCTTGACTCACAAAATTTGGCATGGGGGCAGGTGGTAATTGACTCTGTAGGTTTACAACCTGCTGCGGTTGACTCATTATCACCTCATTCTGAGTCTGTGGATTAAAATTTTTATTTGGGCCATTAACCCCTTGTGTGCGCACGACGTCTCCCGGCCGTCGTGCATTACGGTGGGCGTGTGCGCACGACAGCCGGGAGAAGTCGTGTTCGCGAACGCCGTTTACTTCTCCTGCACAGCGGGAAAAATAAACCCGCACGCAAGGGGTTAATATTCTGTATATTTTTACACTTGTTTTTCCATTGCCCCAATTTTCCGCACCCATGACAGCGATACCTTTTCTTTGCTTCCTCTCTGCTCAATCGCCCTTTTGGTTTACCCCCACTATTATCACCCTGACCTTGCCCCCTTCCTGCATTTCCTGCCTGATTTTGTAACTGGAGTTCTTGCTGTTCTGCTAATTTTACTTGAGCCCACATAACGTTTTCCTCTAAATTCTTTCGTCTATTGTCAATTTCATCTCCACAGTATTTTGCATATTTTAGGATATCATCTATGGGCTTCGCTTGCCAGCACAAATTGTGCTGCTTAATCATTTGGGATATTTCTTGTCTTAACCCTGACACAAACCGATACACAAAATGAGTCATGTCCTTATCACCAATATTCTCAAATTCACTATACTGCTTGAACACCTGTAAAAGGCGCTCCTAGTAAGCATGTATGGACTCATCTTTTTCCTAGGTTGTTCTATCTATTTTTATCCAATCTGTTTCTTTTGGGGGAATTTTCCCTTTTAAGAAAGTGATTACTTGGTTATATTTCTTCATAACCTCCTCTGACGGAGCTCCTGTTTTCTCATCTCTCGGGTACTCATCACTAGGCCAATCAACTGTAATTTTACATTCGGTCCACAAATCAGCAGGCACAACTATGTCAAATAAACCATCCAAATCTTTCAACAAAACCTTCGAAACCTTCACATACCTCTCAACTTACCTGTACCATTCCACTGGTTTTTCTCTCAATTTAGGGAAATCATTAGCAAATGATAAAATATCCTGTCGGGTCCATGGGACATGTACATATCCCCCTCCTGGAACCTCTCTCATTGGGTACAATCTTTCAGCCTTCTCTGTTTCTTTCATCAAATATTCGGATGTCGATTGATTTGTTTGTGCTTCCTCCTTTTTCTTTGTCCATCTAACTCTCCATCTCTCTTAATCTCCCCATTTTTGTAATATCGTCATTAATACCTTAATCTGCAATTTTCTCCCTGACATATTCATGTTTTCCAAATCTTTATCAGAAAATTCTGCTCTATAGGGTTTCTGCAACACCTTGGATCTCCCTATCTCTATTCCCATTTCAGAGGCCAAATTTGTCAATTTTTCATGAAATATTTTCGTGTTTCGAGTTATACTTCTGCAAAACAACAGTATTTCTTCCTCACTATAGGTGTTTAACCTATCCAGTCCTACATTCCCAGCTATCATTTCTTCTAATTCAACTCTTCATTTGAAAATGTCCAATATTTTCGGTGGTGGGTTTGGCTTTTCTATTTCTTGTGCCCATCCTTCTATTTCTTCTGGGGTTACTATAGTGGCACTCTTCATCCCTGTGGATGTCTCTATTTGTGCTTCTTTCGAGCAACCTGGTGTGACTCTCCTGGATGTGTCATTTATTTGCCCTCTTATTGGTAAGTCCATTAATGAAATCACTGACTCACAGTCACTGGCTTGGTCATCAATTATTAATTTTTATTTTGTTCTATTACGTCCTTCTTGATAAGGCGGAGGATTTTTCATTAAAATATCTTCTAATTAATCATCTTCTGAGTCTCCACTGCCTGTCATTGTTAAGTGCTTTGTTTTCTCTGTGCATTTTCCTCCAATCTGTTCCTCAGTTGTTAGTACAGGATATAATCCTTCAGCCACCATGGCTTGTCTCCACTGTTTCATTTGACTATCTCGGGTTTCACGTGGAAATTTTGGATAATACCTACTTAGGTTTCTGTTGCTTCGTGATCTATCGCGTTCAAATGCTTCAGTTTCCCATTATTCTAATGTTTCGTACTGGGTCAATCTAGGTCTAGGTTCTAATTCATTCATTCTAGTGCATAAGTTATGTAAGACTCTCCCGTTAAATGTTCAGAATTCAGGGAAAGCTAATATTGCATCGTCTTTTGTGTACTCTATCCAATTTTCTAACCATACACAGGTATGATAGCCTCTTTCCACCATCATGTATGATGCGGGCATTTTCGGGGGAGGGATAAGAATTCCTTCTCTAGTTTTAATAGGTTTATCCTTCTTAAAATCATTTTTAATTTTCTGCATAAATGACATTTTCCTTTTCTCTCCGAACATTGCATGTGAATACTGGTTTAGATATTGTTCGTAAGCAAACCCTATAAACAGCAGCGGTCGGTAGTAAGAGTAACTGCAGGGTGGTGACGTGGGGAGGGGCAGTGTGGGGGGTAGTAAACTATGGATTACGAAGGTTTACAGGTAAGTTAATATATAAATTAATAAAACGAATTTTGTTGCGTGCACTGCATCCCCAAATGCGATGCAGTGCACGCAACGAAATTCGTTTTATTAATTTATATGTTAACTTACCTGCAAACCTCCGTAATCCATAGTTTACTTCCCCCCACCCTGCCCCTCCCCACGTCACCGCCCTGCAGTTACTCCTACTACCGACCGCGGCTGCCTATAAACCTTTTATCTGGACGAGCCCCAATTAAAGTTGGATCGAACATACAAGTTCCAGTGTCTATTATTATTCTTTGGGATTCTATGATATCGACCAATCAAATATCTACTCTTACTTTAATGATACTCCAATACCAGTGCGGCTTTTTATTTTTTTAATCAATCAGATTCTGTTTTGCTATGCGTTTAGCCAATACTAGCGCGACTCTCAGTGACGTCAGTATCACTCCTTACTACTGACCCCTCCTTTACAATGTTTCGCGTCAATCACACACACCCGCTGTTTCAACCAATCCCAGCACGGCTCTCTATGACGTCAATGCATCACTCGCAACTGACCCCTCCTTTACAAGGTAATACGAAAACGTATTTTCTGCAATTTACGTGCAATTTTCATTAATTATCAACATAAAAACATTCGCTACTTTGTCTGATCCTCTACATTAAAAAAATAGTCTATTTCTTCTACTGCGAGTAAAACCTTTCCGCTTACTCTTCACACACTATGAGTAAAACCTTTCCGTTTACCCTTCACACAAGCATCAGAGAACCTGCTACTCCTTCAGTGTTACCCTTTCTAGGTGATATAAGACCAAAGTTTCACCAGCAAACTCCTTTGCTATCAATTACTCTCACTTTCATACGAAAGAAAATAAACCCTAAATCAGTGCTTCTAGTCCTGCATAACTTTTAGCACCTTGTTGATCCAGACAAGTAACCTCACTGCAGTGTGGCTTCCATTCGCCAACTGCTTATTTAATATTCCCGGGAATTTCCAGACAACATAAAACAGAATACAAACGA
This sequence comes from Triturus cristatus, assembly GCF_964204655.1. Classification (NCBI taxonomy): domain Eukaryota; kingdom Metazoa; phylum Chordata; class Amphibia; order Caudata; family Salamandridae; genus Triturus; species Triturus cristatus. The sequence continues at coordinate 742,922,207 of NC_140592.1, forward strand.
ATAACGGTTGTTAATGCATAAATCAATAATACAATCCACAATATTCTCTACCTAACTAACTAGAACCATAACCATAGCTCTGCTACCAAGAAAAACTGATCCAGCGGATTACCAGCTCGGGTTACTCACACACCATATACTCACCTGGGCCCAAATACATTCATACAATAAGCTAGTAATATCGCTGGGATCAATTTTGTTTTCCCTGCAAGGTTTTGCTATCTTTACACAAATCCTACCAATCCAATCTCCTTGACAAATAATTCCCTCTGGTAAATGAATCTGGAAGCTAGTAGAATAGGCAGAAATAACATTTAAGGGTTTCTTCAATAATCACAGACTCAAAGAGTTTTAAAAGTTTTATCTAATCAATAATTTTGTTAGTCAAAGATCAAATACACTGTAAACATCCGGGTTTCATTCAGGGAAGAAATCAAGTTTAGTTCAAATAATAAGTCACAATGCAAATATTGTGATGACAGTACCTGAAGAGGGAGAAAAAGAGAGCAGGTACAAATACAGATTTGACAGAATTATATTTACCTAAGGTGATAGATGAACCCAACTACTTGAAGATGGGCATGATGGAGTCTACCGGACAGGTGGACGACAGAGGATCAGGACAGGTTCAGATTTGGGAAGGTGACCTCTTCTAAGTGCAACGCCAGCGTCGCACCCCTATCCTCGATATTTCTTCCGCGACTCCCCTTCCAGATGATTGGATTATCGATCAGTATTTTGGTCTCTCGAGCAGGGTCTCTGACATCTACAGGGTCTGAGACAGCGTCTCGGACAGCGTCCGTGGCAGCATGCGTGTCGGGTCGGATTCAGAAATCTAGCTAACTAACCTACCTCAATTATACTATTCTGCATTCGTGTACCACCCCCAAATGTTTCAATATCGTGTTTTCCCCTACTTCTGATTGAAAAGGGCAAGGAGGTGAGTTCATCACACCATATTTAATGTAATATTTTTACTTAGGTCCTTTTGTTCTATGTTTCCGCCCCTTAATTTACTTTCCCAAAGCTTTATTCCCACCCGCATTTCACGCTATACTCAAGACATTTTAGATACATTGTTTTAATATTTCTTTCTATGTCCGGGTCCATAGGTTGAGTTCTCATGGGATTCTCCCCAGCTTGTCCTTGGCTGGGTTTCAATGGTGTCATCATGGTTCCGGGCAGAGTTTAGTGCGCGTGCGCACTGATCAGGTGGGGTAGAGATTTCAGTCACCCTCTGAGGCCCAAATACGAACTAATAATAAAATCAGAGAAAACATGTTAAAATACGAAAATAAATGAATTCACTGTATACCACTTATCACTACTCTAATCCCATTTCCCTATTTATCTCTTTCGCATTAGCAATTAGTAGAACTTGTAAGGTTTAATTAAGCAAAGCATGCGCATTAACATGTGAGTTTCAAGCGGCCATTTTAAATGCTATTGCGCAGCTGCAAAGCTTTCCCCCCAAGCATAGGAAATGTCATACCACGTAGATGCAGGAGACGCTTGCGCAGTGAAATTCCCGCGTTATGTCGGCCATTTTAAGACACTCTGGTTACTGGTTAGTAATATACTTAGAAAAGCCTCCCCTAGATACGATATATTGTGTGTAATGAGTATTCACAAACAGGTTGATTAAAGTGTTACGCGTTATTTGAGAGGATTGCATCCGAGCAAGTTTCTTCTTTATGAAACCTTGCCCCATCAATGGGAGCATTAATACCTCAGTCTGGAAGACCTGGAACATTAATTCCGCATTGCAGGTGACACTGGTCCCATCGTGCTGAGGGGCATTTTTACAATAAAATGTCAGAGCACAGAGCTGCACCTAATTTGGCAGCGCCGCACTCCGACATTTTCAAAATGCACAAATGCGCCGTATTCACAGGAATATGCGCACCCCTGTGTTTCCCCTAGCTCTGGCACAAAAAAAGCTGCCTAGCGCCAGCGCAGGCACCCTGCTGCCATGTTGCAAGGGTGCCTGCGCTGCAGGGGCGATTGTTTATGTGCAGGTAAGGACACCATCCTGCACATAAGCAATCAATAATGGTGATTTGCATCTTCGATGTGTTCTGCCTAATGCAGCACACATGGAAAGAGCAAACAACTAGGAGAAATGTATAATTTCTCCTCATTGCGCCATTTTAACACCTGGTATTCCATGGCATTCGTTTTTGGCACTGTCTCAGCCTTGTAAATCTGGGACAGCGTCAAAAAGCAATGGGCATTCCACCGCCCAGAACAACACCCATTGAACGCCACTTTGCCGCAGAGGACTGTGGAGGAAAGGAGTATATTTACAAGGAGGCGTTAAGCCACACTAAGAGACTTAGCCCACTTTGTAAATAGGGAAAATGGCACTGTGCCACCAGAGCGTCGAAAAAAATCGCTCCGGTGGAATGAGCGCTTGTAAATATGACCCATAGCGTCCCAATAATGGTGTAAGAGGAAAATAAAGAAGGCCAAAAAAAGTTAAACAGTGACCCAGCGGCACTGCTTTCCTCAATCAATCAATCAAAGGTTTGTTAAGTGCAGCTACTCACCCGGGAGGATCTCAAGGCTCTGGGGGGAAAGGGGGGCACGCAGCTCCTAGGCGCTCATGGGGGATCGTCGGAGGTCAAGTGGGTTAGAGGTCTGCCCTGGCCTTTCAGGATACGTGCGGTGCCGGATGCTCATGGTGATTTGTTGAAGAGCCAGGTCTTGAGGTCCTTCAGGAACTTGAGGAGAGTTGGTGTCTGGCAGAGGTGAAGAGCCGCAGGGATCTTCCTTCCACCACTGCCCCAAGCCTTAAGTGGGATTGAGGAGGGGGTGGCACCTCAGTGAAGGGGTTTGCAAGGGCCCTGAAGTGGCAGCACAGCAGAGGATAGCTGGGCGCTGTGAGTGATGGCATTGAAGTGGGCTACTTGCTTTGCGAGCAGTGCCCGACAGCTCTGCTTCAGCACTTAATGGGAACTAAGACTTCTGAGGACGCAGTCGCCGAGACAGAATGCTTGATGTTTGTTTGGAATAAAAACTGAATCCTGAGTATGAACTGATGAAGGGCTATGAAAGGAAGAATTTAGGAAACTATCAGAAAGTATTGTCTGTGATTAATGACTTAGACAATGACAAAAGTGTGTGTTGTGTTTTTGGTTTTACTGGCCTTTATGTCTTATGTGTTTCCTTTTTCTTATATTTATATGTAGAATTTTACATATGTTAACTTACTTGTGGACAAGATTTTTGCGGTTTACTGCATTAATCGATTTAGTATAGACAGTGATGAGCTAGTATTTTTTGTTTGATTGTTTGGGCATATGGGAGTCATGCCAGCTTGCCAGGTTAGAGGAGGCCTTCACCTCTACCCTTCAAAATAAACACCATCCTCTACATTTATGGATCCCTGGCTGCCTGGCAAGCATTTCATTGCCAATAGTGCATCTATTAATGTTGCAGATTCTCTTTTGGCCAAGCAGAGTGCCGGACGGCCTGCCATGTTGGCTGGGTCTGGTGGCTCAGTGGATAAAAGCATCCACTCCTTCCATCTTTGCTCGACCTCTTGTTTTTTGTTCAGTTTTATATAGCCGAACTCGACCTGAAGGTGTCAGAGTGCTTTACATGAGCACCAGCTGCGTTATAGATGGACACATTCATATACGCAGAAGGAGATTTCGGGGCTTATTTATGAACCCCATGCGACACTTTAGCTCTGCCGTTGCGTCACTTTTTGTGACGCAGCGACGGCATAAACAATGTGCCACGTTGCACCATATTTACAAGGTGATGCATCTAGGCAGATGCATCACCTTGTAAAGCCCTGCACCACCTTATACCTGCGTCAGGTATAATGTATGCAGGGTGGGCATTCCCACGCACCAAAGCCTCGTAGGAGTGGCCCAGTGAAATCTATCAGATTACACTGCACCACTTCTAGGACGTCACTGCATCAAAACCTTACACCTGCAGGCATGAGGGTGATGCGGTGCTATGTGTTTAGGCCTGCCTCATGCATTGCTGGAGTTGCATCATGCTTGCGACACAACTATGCAATGTGTGACTTTTGCGCCGACAGATACGTCATGATTCCTGACGCACCTGTCACTCCTTGGGACACGGAGCGCCGTACAGTAAATACGACGCATCCATCGTGTCGCAAGGAGGGCACATTGAAAACTGTTGCATCGCTGTTTTCACGCAGCACTGCAACAGTTTTCATAAATAAGCCCCTAAGTGATTTGCTCCAATCACATGATATTGAGAGTCCCTGCCGAGACTCGAACCCGGTTTTCCAGCTTCGAGGTCGACCGCTCTACCCATCAGGCCACATGTTCAAAACCCAGCGACTCCACTTATCCTTCTTAAATTAATACAACTGAGCTGGGTAACAATAAACGTGTTATTTCAACAACAGGAGACCCAAGAATGAACACAAACACACGTTCTGTATGTATGCTGTAGTGTCCCGCTCAGCATTCTTTCTTCTTTTTTAGAAACAAATCTCCAAAGCGGGTGTTTGTTTCAGAAAAGGAAATAAAATCAATGTCCCTGAGGTGCGGGGAGTTTGTGCCTAGGCAGGCTGATGATTGTTCAGGTACCAATGATTATTACTTTGTTTAGGGGGAGAAGGAGTGAGCGGGAGACTGGCTAATAATTGAGTTTACTCGGTGTTAAGGAGGGAGGTGGCTGTCAGGAAAGGAAGGTGAATGTGGAGATTTTCGATTTTCCGGAATTGCATCGCATGGCAAGGTTGCTGGCAGGGAAAGGAGTTAAAATAACAAGGGCCATGGATGTTTTACGTCATGGGCAAAGTGGGCTCTGGCCCAGGGCCCCAGCCTTTCAAGGGGCCCCTGATACAGCCAGCTCTGTTCTGCAGAGAGTCTTGCCCAGATGACCTTGAATAATTCTTAAAGGGATTGTGATAAATATCTTTTCCTATAATGTATTGTTAATGTGAGTGATGTGAGAGAGTCTATAACAGACATTTTGCAGAGAAATGTTGTGTTTATGTTTCATGCAACAACAAAAAATAACGTTTCGTATAGATCAAAACCTCACATATGAGAAATGTGAGAGATTATTTGTATCAATTTAGGTGCCGATTGCGATCCGGCAAAAAAAATTTGCGTACAACTCGTATCTGTATATTTTCACGTACGAGTCGTACGAAGAATACGCGCCGTACGACCATTCGTACACGGGTTTTACCGGATTGGAATCGGCACCTAAGTGAGTTGCCATTGTATTACAATATTGAAAACAAATGTCACTATCCATGAATAGTAGATGTAAGCACATTTAGAATTTGGACGACTGCACATGTGCACTGTGAGTGACCTGGCCAAAGAGGGCATGAGTGAACTGAAACTGGATCATAAATTCAAAGCTGTTCCAAAGAGGGCCCCCCAAAATACATTTGGCCCAGGTCCCCCCAAATCCTTAAGATGTCCCTGTGGTAGCCTGAGCATATGATGCAGGTAATAGGATAACCTCAGGGATGGATGTCTTCAGCATAACAGAGCAAAGACATGTTTCAGTGCTCGGTGACTTGTAGACGGTCTGATATTCAAGTCTTCAGGTGAGAGGAGAAAGATGGGGCGGGAAAAAATAAAGATTTGGGAGCCATCCACAAAAAGGCGGTGGACACATCTGAACGTGATGTCAGTGAGGAAGGTAGTCCATATGGTAAAGTTGGCTACCGAGGACAGAGTCTTGGAGAGGTATGAGAGATTCGGGAAGAGAACTATTCCAGCATTGTGATGTGCAGCGTTCAGAGAGACAAAGGCTCCCAATGCTGCAGTAGGAAGGTGAAAGAGAATCATTATCAAACAAGCGAGCATGCCGTATGCAGCAGTGATGAAGTTTGATATGTGTGAGAGGCGCCTAGCGAAGAGGAGCAAACATAAGACGAACTGAACAGGATTCATTAGTAGACGTAGGCAACATTTAAAGGGGCAGATTTATGTTGGACTTGCGCCACTTTTACGCCGCCGTTGTGTCACTTTTGTGATGCAGCGGCGGCGTAAACCCTGCGCTACGTTGCGCCCTATTTACATCGTGACGCATCTATGGAGATACGTCACGGTGTAAAGCCCTGCGCCACATGAAACCTGCGTCAGGATTCATGTGGGCGTTTCTACGCGGGGGGCGTTCTGTCGCAGGAACGCCCCTGAAAAGTGACTCAGTGAAATCTACAAGATTTCACTGAGTCACTTTTCCAACGCTGATGCGTCAAAACCCTGCGCCTGCTTGAAGCAGGCGTAAGGCTTGACGCACCACGTTACAGATAGGGCAAGTTGGAAGAGTGCTGGAGTTGTGTGTCGCACGCAACACTACTCCAGCACTGCACCAACTTTACGCCCCAGATGCGACACGCATCTGTTCATTCCTGCGCCATGATGCTCCGCATTGTAAATGTGGCGCATCATGGGTGGCGCAAGGGTAAACTTGCGTGTCTCATCTTTCCTGGCGCATCCCTGCTGAATTGCAGAGATGCGCCAGGCAACATAAATCTGCCCCTAAGTTTGCTGGTGTACTTTGCGTAATTTCAGGAATTCAGCGTTATGCGGAATTCCTGAAATGATGCCATTGCGCCACATCCCATAACTACGTGCTGGTTGAGGCAAAAGTGTTCTGCGAGCACTTGGGAAAAAAACACTGATGGCCAAAACACGAGCGACTGCTTTTTTATGCTTTGTTTTACCTCAAAATGCATCTTTGCGCAAAAATTGATGCAGGGCACATTTTGCAGTAAAATCTAGTACTAAGTGAGAGATTTGCATTTCTCATAAATATGCATAACTTCATGTAATTTTGCGAACATTTTGCATAATTACCCCAAAACAAATTAAGCGAATTTCGCACACCCCTATTAATTAGCTTGCAAGTGGAGAGTTAATAAGTGAGTGTGTTGAACACTGGTTATTCAAGCCTTTTGGGAAATAATGGGCAGTTATGGAGCAGGGTACTAGTTGGAAAGGCATGAGGGGTCAACTTTTTGGGTCTTCAGTAGCGGTAAAAAGATTGCCAGTTTAAAACACTGTGGATAAGTACTGGGGACATGAGAGTGTTTGGACAAGATAGTGAAAGTGTGTAGGACTCTGGAAGACAGGACTTGAAAGCTTGATAGGTTGAGGACTGAATGGATCAAGAGAGAATGCAGAAGAGGTTAGCCTGACTTAAATAAGTAAGGGGCATAGTATCAAGAAACGGCGTTAAAATTATCGCCGCTGTAGCGGCAGAAAACTGCCGCTAAAGCTGCGATAATGGGCTTGATAATATGCCCTTGTGAATTCCCATAGAAGCCCATGTTCTGGTGTCAACATGGGCTTCTAATGGAATTCTCTTCAGCATATTATCAAGCCCATTATCGCCGCTTTGGCGGCAGTTTTCTGCCGCTAAAGCAGCAATAATTTTAACGCCGTGCTTGATAATATGCCCCTAAATGAGTTCTGTAGGAGTTGTGGGATTAAAGCGGTAGTGTAGGGCAGAAGGAGGAGGAAGATCAGGTGAATTGAGCAAATGTCAGTGGCATAGGGTTAACAAAGTGTGGTGTGGTTAGAGGAGGATAGTCATTCGGTTTCAAAAGGATTGGAGAGAAGTAAGGAGGTCCCGGAAAGGAAGATGATTTTTAGCTCTCGCTTTCCGAAAGCACATATGCTGTTGCTGGGAGGGGCATTGTTTACAATAAAGGGCTTGGAATCCACCCACTGCTTACCATTAGGGGTGGGCGTAATTTGAGTAAGGGACCTACGCGGAGAGGCACGGAGATGGAACCAATCTCCGCAATCTCCGCATAGCTCCGTTACGCGCCTCCCGCTGCCCGCCCGCAGTATTAAAAAACTTTAAAAAGCATTATAAATACAATTTTAAATAACCTTACCTTATCGGCGGCGTCCCCGGGTTTCCATCCGTCTCCATCGCGTCTTCTTCTGGGAACTGTGCATGCGCGGGCGCCCGTGCATGCCCAGTTCCCAGAAGAAGACGCGATGGAGGCGGATGGAAGCCCGGGGACGCCGCCAATAAGGGAAGGTTATTTAAAATTGTATTATAATGCTTTTTAAAGTGCTAATACCGCGGGCGAGAGGCGGGCGGGAGGCCAACTCCGTTCCGCCTGAGTGTGCGGAGATTTGCCTTTGTCTCTCCACCTACATCGCGGAAGGCAGATGGGGTAATTCTCCGCAAATTCTGTGGGCGGAACGGAGTTGTCCGCCCACCCCTACTTACCATTCCTTGCCTTCATTGTCACTCTTTTTAGCTACCTCCTACTTGGCCGGCGCATGAAGGGCATCGCTTCCTCTTTCTTCTGTGGAGCATTGACTAAGCACAGACTAATCCACCTGAATTCGTTTTTATTCCGCTGCGCGGCTGGGATTGAGGTACTATTTCTTCTTCTCCTCCCACGACCCCTTGTTCATGGTGCTTCTTCACCTCCCAACCACCGCGTCAACGTGTTTTCTCATTCAGTTTACAGAATTCAGTTACCGCTCTTGAAATGCCCTCATAAACTCTCTCATCTTGTTGATTCACAGACTTGCTGCTATGCTTGTGCTCTACCCAATCCTGAAACCAGTATGGCACTTCATTAATCAGCAAATGCCGCTGTTTCCTTAACATCTGCAGTGTGCAACTTGTACATCTGGTACATTGCATTTCATTGCTATAATTTAATCTGTGTGCAAACATCCTGTGTCTTTGATGAGGTGCGCTGTTGAACATCTGTAAAAAAACGAAAGCTTATTGCATTTTAATTTCTAATGCTTCATGCATATTTTGAGCCATTTTTCATCAGTACCACAAATCTTATTGCAAAGTTAAAAAAATAAAATAAATCCATGAATCTGTCTGCGCAGAGCCTCGCGACAAGCTAAAAAACAACCATCTGAGGAGCTCTTGTAAAATGTGATAGCAATAGTCCAAGAGAGAGACAGAGGGCGACAGAGATTTGGAGGCACGCCACTCAATTCCAGTCCACTTCATGCCACAGAATACCACACAATTCCACCCCACTCCATGCCACACAATCCAACACGAATGCACTCAACTCCACACAATTCCAGGGCACTACAGTTCCACTCCATCCAGGCCACACGATTTCACTCAACTCCACTACACACAATTCAACTCCACTCCACAGCACACAATGCAACACAATTGGCCTCCACGCCACATAATTGCACTCAACGCTAAGCACACAATGGCACACAATTCCGTCTCCACGCCACACAATTTCACACAATCCCGCTACACTCCACACCACACAATGCTACACAATTCCACTCCACTCTACACAATGCCACACAGTTACTCCCCATGCTACACAATGTCACACAATTCCATCTCACACTATGCCACACATTTCCACTCTACTCTACACAATGCTACACAGTTTCACTCCATTCCACTGCACTTCACTCCACACACTGCCACACAGTTCTACTCCACTTGACGCAATGCCAGGCAATTACACTCCACTCCATGCCACTCCACTCCACGCCACACAATGCCACACAATTACACTCCAATCCCCTCTGATCTGCACAATACCACACTACCCCTTCACTCCATTCCACTCCACACAATTCAACTCCACCCCACACAGTTCCATGCCACACAATTCAACTCCACACCACACAATGCCACTCTACTCTAAGTCACTCCATTTCAGACAGTTCCACTCCACGCCACAGAATTCCACTCCAGACAGTGCAATAGAATTTCACTCCACGCCTCACAGTGCCACTCCACTCCACACAATGCCACTCCACACAATGCTAGTCCACACCACCAAATATCACTCCATTCCATGTCTCTCAATGCCACTCCACGCCACACAATGCTACTTCATGCCACAGAATGCCACTCCACGCCAAACAATGCTACTTCATTTAATGCCACTTCAATCAAAGCCACACAATGGCACTTCATTCCACTCCACACATTGCCATGCCACTCCACTCGATGCCACTCCACTTCACTCCAACATAGTCAATAGATCTCACACAGGCGAGAACGTTTGGACTTGTCAATGCTTGTTCACTATTGAGAGCTGTTGTGAGGCTATTGAGGGCCTGCTTGCTTCAATTCAGGTGCCCTGGATTTCTTTTGTTGCCTGCCATGGGCATGCCTGTGTGTCTTAAGGCTCCAAACTGTGGAAAAGAAGGTAGTTTCATTCAATCTTACCTCATCCACACTAAGCGTTTCAGAATGTGTCCTTATTTGAAGATGTCTGCCCGGGTTGTAAACCCTATTATGACATACTTCATTTCATGACCATTTTAAGGGAACACGTGGAGGGAGTGTCCCAGTTGATGACGTGGAGCGCAACTGGACTGTAGATGAGAACGGGGATGTGGAAAGCAAAGACTGAAGGCTGAAGAATGAGTCTCCTTGATGGAGCAGTATGAGGTGGACTAGAGTCGCGGAGCAGATCATTGTAGATGTGTTTGAAGTAAGCAAGGTTTGAGTTGCATTTGAACAGCGATATATAGGGACAGAACAAATATCTTATCAGGCGATACATCCAGTATTCCAAAAGATATTTCACCGTCCAGTATAAAGGCAAAAAACATCAGCAGTACCCAACGCCAATCTCGAAAAAAACTCAAAATCAATGACACATTGTAAATAAACAAAAAGTCACAGTATTGTATCTTCCTCACATAGATAAATTTTGCACTAACTCCTGTATTTCAAAACTGCAATTAAAATGTGCAAAGCCTGGTGATACAAAAAAAAATGAAAGAAATCCAGCTGCCCCGGTTAGCATGGTTGAATGCAGAGTCTCATATAATGATCAATACATTTTTAGGACGTTAACGATTATTGGGTTGAATACAGCTTGGAAAGTTGATGTTTTGCCCTCTGAATGCATTAATTAATTCCAAAATGTTATAGTAAACCCAGTGGCGGCTGGCACAGGTAAGAGCGGTGAGGCGTTGCAGGGGCGGGGCAAGATGGGGGAAGTTGACAGACGACGGGATAGGTAAAATTAAATTTAAAAAGTAAATAAAACCATTTACCTTGCGCTCGCCGCATTGCCAACTCGGCGATGCTGCGAACGCAAGGTAAGTGTTTTTAATTTTTTTAATTTAATATTACCTATCCTGTCGATTGTCGAATTACCACCCCACCCTGCTGCCGCCCCGCCGCCCCACCACCCAACTGCCCAACCACTCTTACCTGTGCGGGCCGCCACTAAGTCAACCACAAAAGGAGGAGGACCACAATGCCTGGCATACCAGCACACACTTCGCCCAGATGCATTGTGCTAAATGCAGTGCATGATAGCACCCATTGGCATACCACCACACTTGTTACACTCTTCTGAAGAAGGACAGATATCCTGAAACGTGTCTCGAGATACCCATCACTGGCAGGACTAATAATGGTGAATGGTAAAGACTTTCTACTAAAAAACCAGGAACTCAACATACTGATGTGAGTATATTCAGCATGTATTGCATTATTAAGAAGCAGTATGATTGTAGTTGATTGTATAAATGATCGAAGATTCGGTTTAGGGATACAGGACCTAATGAAAATTTGGGACCTCGCATAAGGCCGATGAATGGCTGAAACATGTTGACCCACGTGATGCAGGAGTAATAACTTGTGCATACGCCCCCCTGCTGTTTTAACCATTGAAGGGGCCTTGAGAGAATAAAATTACACTTTGGCAGTGCCTCTAGGTTTTTTAGACTGCTGTTTTCGGTCCAACATCATCTAAACAATTACTCTCTGTAAGCAGGAATTCTATTCGCCACCAGAATAATTTCTGATGAATTAGGCAGCCCAATGATGAAACATAGCACCAAGGTTGGTGGGTGAGGGTTCTCCTTAATTGTTTTGTGAAACCCAGGTGCTTCTTCATACATATGAACGACAAGTTAGGTGTCCCTCTAGCAGTGTAGTATTCAAATGGGAGTCCTGTTCCAACATTGCAACGTCACGATTGCCTTTTTTATTTGACTTGTGTAGGAAATTGGGTTCCTGGTTGAGGGGGAGAGGTGAACCCCTACTCTAGAAGCAATCACAATTCATGTCAGGGTGAAAGACAAGCAAACTGCAAATTAACCTCCTGTGGTAGCTTGGCACAAAGCAGTCAGGCTTAACTTAGAGGCAATTTTTAAAGTATTTATGCAGCACTCCTAACAGTAATAAAGTGAAAACACGATATAAGAAAAACCCCACACCAAATTTGAAAAATTAAGTGGAATGTAATAAATTATTTGACACCAAAATGACACAAATCCAAATAGTAGAACCAGAGCTAAGTAATTTTAAAGGTTTAGGTAAAAATAATGCTTAGAAGCACAAAACACCAACTTTGGTTATCTAGTATCGAGGATCCGTCATGCAGCATCGAGTCCGAAGAGCTGCCAGGGCTGTGCTGGGGATTGTGTCGGTTCCAATGAGGAACCACGAGGTCTGCGTTGAGGATGCGCCGCACAGCCGCGGTCCGATGAGAAGTGAGGACAGCGATACAGGCTTGCATCAGGATTGTGTAGCACTGCGTCTGTTCCAATGATGCTCTGCAAATAGAAGAGTCAGGTTTGCATTGCGCTGAATTGGTTTATGTAGAGACCACACTGGCCTGGCAGAGCACCTTTAGCCTCACTTCCAAGGGTCCAATGCAGGAATCAAGATGTTGGGACCTTTTCTGTCCCTGAGGCTCTGATCAGGAGGCCAGCCAACTAGCCTTTGGAGTCACTCTGGCAGTCCTGGGTTCAAGTTGCAGGTTTAATCCTTCTCACTCAGGCAGCTGGGCAGTTCTTCTTGCAGCAGCACAGCAGCCCTCTTCTTCTGAGTCTTCCACAGATCCAGCAGTGTACTGAAGAGTTGGGTCTGAAGGTCCACCACTTATACCTGGTTCTCACATTGAAGTGGGAGGAGCTTCTAGAGTCCTCCCCCTACAGAGGTGTCTGGAATTTCCTTCCTCCCTGCCCTGGCCCCAGTTTGTCTGGGAGCACAAAGATGGTTGTGAAACCCTTTATAAGTGTGTTGAAGCAGAGACTTTGTGATTTGCAAGTGTGGTAGGTGACAGTTCCTCCCCCTCATCCTAAAAGAGATGGCCTAGCCTGACAACACCTATTCCCCCTTTGTCTTCCTGTCTAAAAGTAATACACAAAGACTAACTGCCTGCTATACCTAGTCATGTGACACAGGATACAGACAACTAGCAGCAAAGAAAATGCCAACTTTCTAAAACTGGCATTTTCAGAATTGAGTCCACATACGACATTCCTACTTGCTCCCAATTGAAAGTTATCACTTATCAAATACAATAGGGTAACCCAATATATATGAGGGAGGTCGGCCTTGCAGTAGTGAAAAATAAATTTAGGTGTTTTTCACTACCAGGACATGTAAAAGTTAGAAGCACATGTCCAACTTTTTAAATACACCACACCCTGCTCTATGAGGTGTCTAGGGCCTACCCTGTGGTGACTTGTATGTATTCAAAAGGAAGTTTTAGGCCTGACAACAGGTTTATTTTGCCAGGTCGAAATGACAGTTTACACCTGCAACAGGCTGCAATGACAGGCCTGAAACAGGTTTAAAGGGCTACTCAAGTGAGCGGCATAATCAGTGCTGCAGGCCCCCTACTAGCATTTAATTGACAGGCCGTGTTTACAATTACTACCACTTTATTAGGGACTTACAAGTATATTAAGTTTGCCAATTGGGTGCAAGCCAATTTTACCATGTCTAAGGGAGAAAGCACAAGCACTGTAGCTGTCAAACTCTGTACTGCGATCTCCTCAGGAGCAGATGTTCTTACCCCAAATCCCTCCTACTGCTGCCAGTGTCAGGCGATTTTTATCTGGCAAAGGCTTCAAAGGCTGCAGCCCGGGGGAAAGGGGAGTAGGAAAGACAAAACAAGAGAGACTGCCTCAGGCTACAGGTTCTTCTTCTTGAATTCTTCTTTTTACCTGGAAGAGTTAACACATAACAATTACTTCACCCTAGTCCTACTCTAATCAACTAAAGTTCCCTAATTCTAATATTATTTACCTGTCTGTGCTGAGAACTTGCCCCTCTCTATAATTGTTTCATCTTTAATTATCTGATCGATTGAACTGAACTCCTTCACTCTCTTGGTAGATTTGGAATATTATGTGAGGAAAGGATAATCAATCAAATTCTAGAATCAGTAGATGAATTAGTCTCTATTCAGATAGCAGTGAGTCTTTCTTGCAGTCTATTAGGTTTGAATTTCTAAGTGGAATTAAATCCTTGGTTGTTTGTTGTTCTTGAATATCAGGTCCATTAATTCTGGAGACAAGACTTGATGCTATTAGTCTAATGAAACTCAACCTCTAGATATGCAGATAAAAAGCGCAGTTAAGAAAAATGTAGCTCTAGATGCAGTTAGTAGAAGTTCACTCTGCTATTATCAGCTGCACACTCCACTGGAAGTTCGCAAACGCGCAATGCCCAACAAAGATTAGACATGCTTACTTGGATAGGTGGAGAAAGCTTCTCTTCAGTGAAGCTCTCCCCTGTACTCTGACTCTGGCGCATCCTCGTTGAAACGCTACTGCACCAACCTGAATGACGGAACAGCCGGACTCAGAAACCCGACTCCTGGAAACAAATTTTGACAAGAGTTTCGGTCAGAAAGTAACTAATTCCTGTGAAAACTGTCGCACATGAGGTTTTCAGGATGCAACACTTTAAAAACTGCCTTGCGGCTAAGCATAAATTATTTCTGTGGAAGCGCACTCACAGGAACAACTATTCAACGGTAAAGCTACAGTTGAAGTGCGCCGTGCGATACTAGCGAGGGCGCATTGTTACTGCTTGGGGATCTCGAGTCTAAACAACTAGACCGCGAACCCAAGCAGGAAACGAGTATGAGCGGGTCATTTAGATCGTTGTTGGAACCCCTCAATCCATACAAAATGGATCGCAGGGAAGCCTTCCAACTGGGGCTGAGTCTTCTCCAGTGAGAATATTAGAAGGCATTTTTACAAGGTGATGAACTGTTCTCTTGGTAGCAACACTGGAACAAGAAAGAGGGTTCCTGACAGTGGCACTGATTAGCAGTGGAAAAGTGAGCAAAGTACTAAGATCTAACAAAAATGGGTTCATAATACAGGAAGGTGAAGGCAAAAAGTTTGGTAATGACCCTGCAGAGAGGGCTAGATCCAACAGTTAGTATTTCCAGATAACCTGCTTTTGTCACAAATCTGTACTTGCAGTGAAAGTATCACTAATATTAATGCTGCCAACACAGCAGTGGACAAGTGGATCGTTGAAACTCTGGATGCAGTTGCTCCATGGACTACCAATATCCCTCAGAGACAAACCAAATTGGTGCCATGGTTCAATGAAGATCTAATGATAGTTAAAAAATCCTGCAAGCGCTTAGAGCGCCAATGGAGGAAAGATTTCTTGGATAGCAATAAGGCTGCCTACAAGTCAGAACTAAAGAACTACCATTCTCTTATTAAGAAAACCCTTGTTGCTTATTATAATGATAGAATAGAGCAGGGGGACAACTCCTCTGGAGAACTATTTGCCATCCTTAAAGACTTATCCTCCCTAGACAGAACTATGGCTTCTGCCATTAGTTCTCCAGAGTCGTGTAACCAGATTACCGACTTCTTTGCTACGAAGATATCCAAAATATATGATTCCTTTACTGATGAGGTCTGTAACAGCACTTTTTTTTCCATCTGAGAGAATCCCTGTGTTAGGGGCCAATCACCTCTCAGAGTACTACCCCCCTTCGTTGGAAGATTTAAAAGGTGAAGCTCTAAGCATCAAATCCGGTTCCCCAATGGACCCAGCCCCGCCTAAAATCATTAGGGAAGGTATAGATAATACTGCCCTACTGCCCTATGTACTGCAACTCCTTCCACTGTGGTGAGGTCCTGAGTAAGTGAAAGCAAACAATTGTCCTCCCCTTAAAGAGAAAACTATCAGCGGATCCAGGTCTGTTGCATAACTTGAGTCCTATTTAACTCCTGCCCTACTTCTCTAAAATAGCAGAGAAGGTAGTGAACACACAATTGGTTGCGCATATTCATCTGCACTACCTATTCCATCACACACAATCAGGTTTCAGAGCCAGCTCTACTCCTTGCCACGGAGACAGTACGCAGGCGTGCGGATGAAGGTCAGACTGTAGCTTTTAATATTGAATCTTTATATCGGACCCCTGGCGGAGACTATGGAAAGACGCAATGTCATCATTGTGTCTTATGCGGATGACACGCAGCTTGTTGTCACCCTGTCTCATAACACAGAAGAAGCAGCCATCCAGTTCTCTTCCTGGCTGAGCGACCTCGCTTCCTGGATGTCAAGTAATTGCCTAAAGCTGAACTGTAGCAAAACTGAGGTCCTGGTCATAGGGAAGTCCCCTTCCATCTGGTCCTCAGTGTGCTGGCCCCAGACTCTGGGCCATACACCCATCCCAAAGGAGGAAGCAAAAAATCTAGGAGTCTGGCTGGACTCCACACTCTCCTTCGAGACCCATACTAGGAAGGTTAAAGGGAAATGTTCTGTAATTCTCAAAATGTTGAGAAAAACCCTGGATGTCCTCCCTATCCCAGCCAGGAAAACCCTGATTCATGCTCTTGTAACGTCCCAGTTGGACTATGAAAATGTCCTCTATCTTGGAGCAACAACAAAAATGTCTCCACAGGCTGCAACGTATCAAGAATGTGGCAGCACGCCTAGTCCTTAACTTACCTAGGAGAGCTTCCTTAGTAAAAGCCCATGACTCCCTGCACTGGCTGCCTATTAATAAAAGAATAATTTTTAAAGCCCTGTGCTTTTGCCATCGGAGTCTACAGGGCAAAGGCCCTAGTTATCTCCATGTTCTTCTTCTCCCCCATAATCTGATTCGTCACCTCAAATCTACTGGGGCTCATCTGGTTAAAGTCCCTAAAATCCAAAGAGCAAGAATGGGTGTGCGCTCGATCTTTGGCTTTTTGGCAGCCAAAAACTGGAATGCATTACCTCTTTTTCTCCAAGCCATTGGAAAACAAATTCCGAAAAAGATTGAAAACTTGGATTTTCCAGCCCGTCTTGCTCCTGTTTCACTGCTCTTGCTCCACCCAGCCTTCTAGAGAGTGGTTTTTAGCATGGGGGCACACCAGTTGGTGTAACCAGGCACTTTATAAGTGGTTTATTATTATTATTATTATTACTACTGTGAGCTTGCAATGCTTGCTTGGCCTTTTGGGCCCTCGCTTCACCCTCGGGAAAGCAGTGACGAATATTGAAATATCTTTAAATAGAAAATAAATAGATACTGAAGTTAAAACCTGCTTTCTGAACAAATTTAACTCATTTAGTGCATTTCGATAAACCAAGGGCCTAGGACTTAGCATTGAAATGGTACTACGTTGGTCTGCCATTAGAGCAGTAGAGAACAAGGATATAGCTCGTTAATATTACCGTCAAGAGGGAGAAATGGGCATGTCCTTGGGAGCTGAAGTGTCCATACGTGTGTTGGCCTTTTCATCTAGAAATTTGTTGAGCGATCCTGGGTCCGTGAAGATGTGTGCAGTCCCCTGCGCGAAGATTCTGAACTTTGCTGGAGCGATGAACGACCTTTGTAGACCAGCTGCTTTTATTTTCGGGTGTAGATCCAGGAACCCCTTGCGAGTGTCCACCGTTAGTTTAGAGTAATCCTGTGAGATTAATATCTTGGTGCCTTTCCATAGAATATGATTATGCTTCCTCATGTGGCTCAGAATCAGTTCAACATGCTGGTGTCTTAGTGGCTTACAAACAATCGGTCTGGGAGTTTTGGAATTGTGAGATATCCGGCTTGGGACCCTATGGGTTCTGTCAAATTCCAGCTCTTTATCGAATTTTATATTGGTTGCCTGGGAGAACCATTTCTCTAGAAAAGCAATACATGAGTGGTCAGCATCTTCTTCCCCCTTAGGTAGACCAAAAATACGAAGGTTACAGCGTCTGTTTCTATCCTCCAATTCCGAAATTTCTTTTGTGAGGGAGCGGGAGGTAATATTGAATGTTTGAATGGATTTCCTTATCGTATTGCTGTTATCTTCCAACTGACTAATTCTGTTTTCTGCCTCTGTGAGTCTGATGTTTGTTTCCTTCATGTCTTGGCGGATAGCTGAGATTTCATTCTGCATGAGGTCAGTATTTGTCTATGTGGATTTGGCCAGGTCATGTACATCTGCTAGCTTCTTAAGGATCGTTTCAAATGTTGCGCTAATATCCTGTTTACCTTTTGTTGGTGATTCTGGGTGCGGTGGATCAGCTTTCACCCTTTTTAGGGATTGCTTGCTTTCCTTGTCTGTCATTATAGCGAGCTTATGTTGCCTAGGATTGTGGCGCAGAGCTGCCAGAGCGGTACGATGACTAGTTTGAAACACTTGGGTTTTGCATCTTGGCTCCCGTGGTACCCTTGTCACATTTGTCACACTTCTCACATTTGTCTTACTTGACTTACTTACTTGTTCTACTTGGCACTTTTGGTAAATTAGATTCACTTGGTGCCTTGAATCTTGCGCAATCACCCACTCGGTATACCTTTGGTTCTCTTTTGGTATATTTGAAGCACTTACTGACCTAGATTTTTACAAATTCCTTCAGTTTAAAGTAGAACGTACAAAACTAAATCTAACAAGCTCTCGACCCTCTATTGTTGCCCTCTTAAGTCATCTCTCCAAAGTAGGTCACCTAGTATCACGCATTTACAAAATCCTTTTACTGAACCAAAGTAAATCTCTATCTCGCAACCAACAGAAATCGGAATCCGATCCTACAAAAATAAACATTGCCTTTAACTGGTCTGCCATTAACAAATCCCCATTTTCACACAAAATCTCACCAATATTAGCACAAACTAAATTCATGTTAATCAACAGAACCTATTGGACTCCGGCAAAATTCTTTAAACTCGGCCTTACTAAAAACCCCACCTGCATGTGCTGTGAAAAAAATGAGGGCTCTCTAGAGCACATGCTTTTTACCTGCCCGCTACTCCAAACATATTGGTCAAAGATTTTTGACTACATCACACTCACAATAAAGATTATCCCAATGAGAGAATTTGCATACATCTTACTAGGGCCTTTGGACCCCCAAATCAGCTGCGATAATGACCGCCTACTGTTGGATCTAATGCTTACACTAGCGTGCAAACTAATCCTATCCAACTGGAAAAACTTTACAGATGTCTCCTTCACCAAATAGCAAGAATGGCTCTCTTTCCTGAGCGGTGCTGACAACATTGCTCTCCAAATCTCCCCATGGAGAGTCACGCGTCTCTCAACCTGGCAGCCACTAGACACAAGGGACTTTGCTTACAAACCTACATGATTCAGTCTATGACTTCTACTCCTTCATATATATTTTTTTTATATACTGTACTTTCTTCTGCAATACATATCAGTATTCCTCGCTACTTCACCACATAATCGCTATCATTGAACACCACTCTGCATACTTGTGTGACAAATCCTTTGTGTTCTCCACTGTGCATACCGTGGGTCACTGATTGGCATATTGTACCCCTTTGTATATTTTTACTCAGCTCACCAATAGCTATCATGAAAATAACTCAGCTTTCATGTAAATACGTTATGCAACCAGTTCACTTAGCTCAATACCTTGGAGCATTTATACGACATGATCGGACCAGACCACCAGTATAGACATCCTGTATATTTGAGAACGTCATACCTATGTTGTATATTCAACGTATTATACTATTTATTTGCAGTTTATCATCTGATCCACCAACCTATGCACAGCCTGTAGCCCTTCCCACCTCAATGTATCCATCCTTTCTACTCTGTACATTTGTTTTGTTTGCCACTGTACTCCTTATATGTAAAAGCTTAATAAAATACTCTAAATAAAAAAAATAAAAACCTGCTTTCTGCACCACCTCCATCTGAGGTGCATTTTTCCTTATCTTCACTCCTTAGAACAGACACTTGCAGTTGATGCATTGCTTGCCTAGATTATGGGGCCATGGTTTATTTGGGATGTTCAAATATCTACTTACAACGGGTTCAAGTCTTTACAGTAGGCGTTTTGCTTGAGTTAGAAAAATAAATCATAGGCAGGGCCACTGGAATTATGCAGCAGGGTAGGACCAAATTATGAGGAAGGGTTCACTAAATTATGTGGAAAGAAAAGACAAACTATATGGCGTTATGTGGCACATTTTGTGGAAGTATTGCATAATTATTTTGTCATTTTTACAAATGTTAACACCATTTGAGCACAAGTTTAACTGAAATACTGCAATAAACAGCAGCAAGGGGACCAGTCAACTGTTGTGAAGGACCTTCTGCTGCACAGCAACACATTTTAGTGCTCTTTAGGAACTTTTGATCCTTTTAAAGCAGAAACAACAGTTTTTTTTATTAATATCTGCAGATTTGGCAGCACATGATGGATTAGTTGGCAAATGCAGCAACTCCATTATTATGTGGAAAATGCAGCAACCACAGAGTCACATATCTCCCGATACCTTGAGCAGCGCTCCCCAGCTCTTATACAGCTGCACTGACTCCCAGTTGCCAAACTAGTGGTTGTTACACTTCTGTGTTTTGTACATAAATTGGTCCTCCAATCTTCTTTACCTTTTTTGCCTCAAAGGTTTAAGTCATAAGTAAGCTTTAGTCATGTTCTTCTTAGCTTGTGCATTCAAAATCACAA
This sequence comes from Triturus cristatus, assembly GCF_964204655.1. NCBI lineage: Eukaryota > Metazoa > Chordata > Amphibia > Caudata > Salamandridae > Triturus > Triturus cristatus. Next base: position 742,942,853 of record NC_140592.1, read on the forward strand.
AGACACTTTTTGTGTATGTGTGCTATATAAAATCAATTGGATTGTATTCACTTTTAATAGTATTTGGTGAGGAAAAAAGCTGCAAATAATCTACATTAAACCCTGCTTTCCTTTTTACATAACTGTAGGTAAACCTTTAAATTAAAAATGGGTTTTGTACTTTCTAGAGAACTGTGTGAAGTGCCATAGTATGTTTTCCACCATAGTAAAGAACTGCAAAATATAATACTTATATGAGGTTATTGGTTATGCAGCAAAGGAAAGAATACTTTTGCCAGCATATGCCATCAGTTGTTGTACTTAGCTGCAGTTTGGTTCAGTGATGCTCTGATGGACTACTACAAACCAGAAGTCCATTGTACAAGGAGCTCACAACATTTGATGACACAGATAGTTTCTCTATCACATACACAGCAAGCCACAAACTACCTGCTCCCCATAGTCTGTGACAACGGTGGCAGTGGGTGCTGTGGACTAAATCCCACGAAGGGCCTGATCATGAGTGGCTCAGTTAATTCTGACCCATTTCTAAAACACTGTTTATGCACGGGTCAGAATTATGAGTTTGGTTTTATATAACGTTTTAAATAACTCAACATTTGTTATATTTCAGCAAGTCAAACATGTTGAAATTTAACAGATGAAAATATACAGTGTCAATCAATGAATCAATCAGTAGATTTGAAAAGTGCTACTTGCCACCTGTGAAATCATCCAGGCACTGGCAGGGTCCAGTTTATTAGCTAAAGAGCCAGGTCTTCAGGGACCTTCGGAACTGTGGAAAGATTGGGAGGTCTGTAGATAAAAGTGAGTAGCTTGTTCTATGTCTTTGCTGCTATGTAGCAGATGGAGCAACCTCCACATTTACTATGTCGGATGCGGGGGTGAGGGCTAGAAAAAGGGATGCAAAGCGAGGCTGTCTGGTGGGTGGATGGAGGTTCAGGCAGTGGTTCAAGTAGGCGAGTCCGTAGTTGTGTAGGGTCCTGTATGCATGGATCAGGAGCTTGAACTGGACTCCTTTCTGTACAGGGAGCCAGTGGAGTTCCCTGAGGTAGGGGGTGTTGCAGGTTCATCTAGGTAGATCCTGGACAGTTCTGGCTGCAGTGTTCTGTATGGTCTGTAGTCATCAGAGGTGGTAAGCTGTGATCCCTGTGCAGAGAGCATTGCCTTAGTCCAGTTGGCTGGAGGTGAGGGCATGGATGATGGTGCGGTTTGAGATTTGGGGTAGCCATTTGAATATCTTACGAAGCATGCAGAGGATGAGGAAGCAAGAGGAGGAGATGGAGATGACCTGAGTTGTTATGGTTACCATGTTGTCCAGAATGATGCCTAGTTTCCTAGCGTGGTCAGTGGGGGTAGGATTAGGTTCAAGTTCTGAGGGCCACCAGGACGCGTCCAAAGGGGTGCTTTGGTTTCAGAAAATCAGTACCTCTGTCTTGTCTGTGTTGGGCTGAAATGTATGTAGGTTGTGCCTTTGCACTTGTTTAAAGTACGCATGTTTCTTTGGCCGGCTGTCTTGCAATGGCCAGCCACACATGCGCACTTTAAACCTATCTAACCCAGCTGTCTTAAAGCAAAAACCTCCAAGGCTCTTGTGAGTACTGATAGAGGCCTCTCCCACCAATCCTGGCGCTGCTCTGACAGAACGAGAGCAGTGCCCGGATTGGTTAAGAGAGTCAGCTGGGGCTCTGGAGTCACGAGACAAGATTATCTTAATTGTTTGTATTTTATGAAACCACCCATTTGCCTGCCCCTCAACTCGCCGAAGTTGGCAGCCGCCACTGGTAGTCTTATTGTTTAAAATGAGCCTCATCCAAAGTGTGTGGGGTTAACTCACCTCTAATTTTTATAAGGCAGCATTCTGGCAATCTGATTCCTGTTGTGTTCTCTGATTTCTGTTGGGTTCACTTCCCCCGATCTTCAGTAGGTGACACTGTATCGGGCTGATCTTTGATTTATGACCTATTTACTGAGCTGCATTATACCCTGTTCAGCTATTTTCATGATTTATATTTTATTCTGAGCGTCATGCTTTTATATGACAATTATTTTCACCTAACCAAGTCTTTGTCATTTTGCTTTTAAACCCTTAACCCCTTCGCCGCGGCGGGAATTCCGCCGCGGCGCTGGGGGGAGCGGGGGGGGCAGCGCGTTGGCGCTGTGCTCATGACGGAGCCACTCCGTCATGAGCCACGGTTGAGCTGTGCTCATGACGGAACGGTTCCGTCATGACTCCGCCCAGTTGCGTTGTCCCCCCGCACAGGCGGGGAAACAGCGCCGCGTGGGCGGAGCGGCCGCCAACGGTCGTGGCATGACGGAACTGTTCCGTCATGAGCACACGGCAACCGTGGCTCATGACGGAGCGGTTCCGTCATGAGCGGGGAAGGGGTTAATAAACCTTATTTGTTTTATTTGTAATGTTTGTCAGTCTTTATTATGCAGCTTAATATGTTTTACATTAAATCTGAATAGTTTTTTTGATATTGAATTTACATGTTGACCAAGTCCAGTTGTGGAGCAAAAAAATCCCACAGGATATTGACATTCAGCCAGTTAGGTTTTAGATTGGAGACTGGAGGGTTAAAGTGCTGCATTAGTTTTCTGGTAGCAGAAGATGGTTACAGACTAGACGTGGATGATTACATCTGTATAGTTTAATTGGATTTAGAAGGACCTTTAGGATTCAGCAAATAAACTCACGAAACTAAATTGTTCCTATTTTCAGTCTGCACTCCTGAATTCCAGTGTTTCTATGTGGATTCATTCCAGTGTTCCAAAGTCTCTGAAGCTGATCCATGAGTTAAGGAGAAGTGAGTATAAGTATGGTGATGCCTTGTGGTAAATTGCGGCATTGAAAGCCCTGTACCTCACTAATGAGTGGTGCATTGCGGGGTTTGTAGTAAGGGTTCGATGTAAATAAGAAATGTATGTAGGTTGTGAGTGCTTTGGTTATACAGCTTTGATTTGTGGGATTGTAAGGACTTTGGATATTGTGATTTAGTTGCTTTACTCATATTTTTGAGTTGCGTTTTCATGGTGTCTAAACTGTGTTCCAGAGTGCTATGCATGTGCACTGAGATATTAGGTGATCATTCATGATTATTGAATGTGCTTATTGTGATTGTGTTAATTGTTTGAAATTGCAAATGTAATGTTTTTCCCTTATTTCTGAGTTTTGCTTATGTGGTGTCCAAGCTACATCCAAGAGAGCTTTACGTCAAACTTTGAAACTTTGAGTGGTCATTCATGTTTCTTGACTGCATTTATTGCTATTTATGTGCTAATTGCTTAGGTTTAAGTGTGGGTTCTAGTACGTCGTCGAAAATCCAAGGTCTTGAGCTATAAGGTTATTTTTAGTACTTGTCTGCTAATTTGAGGTGTGTATTAGGAGGTGCCACCGTCACACAATAGTAGGAATTTACTAACGGTCTAGTTGTGATTGTGTATTAATTTGGAATCGTGACTGTTTTTTCCTGGGCTAACAGGAGTAAACGTGCTGATCAATAAATAGTAAGTTATTGTTGGTTGAGAACTTACTTTTTCTGCATGCTCATTTGCATTAGGGTAGATTGGTTTTCCTTTCCTTATTTTAGGGAAAATAAACAAGGGTTGTTGATTATTTTCTTTGTTTTAAGTATTTCGAATTTTGGTATTGTATTGCTATGAGTCGCGCTGTTGCTGGTTGCTTGCTGCGGGGTACGTACAAAGATGCTTTGTGATTGGTTAACCTTTGAACTGGATGTGCAGCACTTGGTTCATCCTGTGGTGATTCACGCTGTGATTGGCTGGTTGCATCATCAAGTGTTAGGGTTGGCTAGTTACCATAAATGCTGCGTTTGGATTTGTAGATTATCATTGTTTATATTACGTGAGTGATTAGCGCGAGATTCATTGAGAAAGATGGGAGCTTTGCTTAGTAAAACTCCTCATCCTGTTTGTAAACGGTATAAAATATAACCCATAGGCATGCCTGTCTATAATATGGCACTCAATAGGGGCTTGGATATGGTCCTATAGATTAAAACAGTGGAATAAGATCACTTCTGATGACAAGAACATGCAGTTTACCCTGAATGGTACTTTTAAAGTGAGAAAGCTTGAGCTCCTGAGACAAGCAATGTATGACATGAAATCTCATGCCAGTATGAATTTACTTCAGAGGTAGTTCCGGGAATAACTCCTGTAATACATCAGATGATAGACCAGGGCATTTTAAAGGAATTATTGGGCATAGTCCTTGCAACCCCTGTAATGGGACTTCTAAAATCAAATAAAAAATGGAGAATAGTGCAGGCCTCCAGTGTCCATCACACCCCCTTGCCCCGCTTCATCAGGGGGCGGCCTCAGTCGGGTTCACCCTGTTGGCATGCCTGCCAGGCACCCAACATCTTGTGATCTTGTGACAGCCTCTCGCCGCCAACTATTCCTCGTTCTCCATAAGTGCACAATAGTTCATGTCTCTCTTCTAGTTCCAGATGGTCAGGGTCCCCCTGGAGATCCACCTGCTGGCTAGGTCTCTGTTAGCAAACACACACCCAATCCCCAACAGCAGCCGCTCACCTCTGGGGGTGCCCTATTCTACTACACCCAGCAGTGTAAGCTTGGAAGTGAGTGGCACCACTTCTACTTGTCTTAATGAGTCACAGATGCACGATAAACAAGAACACAGGACTCTCATCCGTGAAGTGTTGATGGGGAAGGCGATGGGAATCCCCTTTGTACCTACAGCTACACTTATAAACATCACAGATTATATTGTTCTTCAGTATTGCAGAGAACTCTCTGATGTGGTGCATTCTATCTTCCATCAGGTTGATTTGTGGAGAGGTGTGGTGCAGCGGCCAGGGCAGCTGACTTTGAAGCACAGGGTTCACGGTTTGATCCTCGGCTCCGGTGGCAGCTCAGCTCAGCACCATGTGACTCTAGGCAATAGCTCACTTAATTTCCAAGACGGCCCCCAGCGCCTTGAGACCCGTAAGGGTGAGTGGTTTGTGCTTTACAAATACAGATTTATTTGTCAACCCCATTTGTGTTGCAGGGACTTTGCCACAACTCATTCCTGGAGGCTAGATCCTGGTTAAGAGACATGTGTGCAAGAACTGTTTGAAGCCTTGCTGGAGGGGCCTTCTAAGGGTAATCCTTGTGGCCAATACTGCTACAAAGTATGTCAGACTTTCACAGTGGATTCATGTGTCGTAGTTGAAGAGGGTGAGAGATGCTGATGAAAAAGTGGTGGCAACAACCACAAATTCACCAAGTCTAATCCCAATCAGACGTATGACTCCGGAAAGGAGAAGAATCGCAAGTTGAATCTCTGCAATACGGGTACTAGTGGGTCAAGTCTGATCCAGTCCTAGATCTACAGGGGCAAGATCAAGGGGAAGAGGCTTAGAAGTCCTGCATCCTGGGAAAGGGACAAAGACCAAGGGGCATATTATCAAGAGAAGCATAGCCGCTTTTTCAGCACAAATCGCCGAAAAAGCAGCGATTTTTCTATTGCACTATTAACAAGGACTCACTAACAAGCATTAGCCCCTGTTACCTTAAGTTAGCAGCCGTTTTTTTTGCCACTTTGCATGTCAGCGATATTTATCGCTAATGACATGCAAAGTGGGCGTTCCTTCACACAACTCCATGACAAGCACTCGCTAAGACAGCTTCGGGATATTAACAAGGCTGCACCGGACCCGCGATGCGAGAATGAAAGCCAATTTTATCGCAGGTTTTTAACTCCTACCAAAAATAAGACTTTTAGCCATCTTTTATATGGGAGGTGGATTGCAAGGCTAAGTCCAACCCTACCTATTAGCAAGGTTTCCAGTATCGCAGGAAAATTATCGCTTGTTTTCTCACGATAAAAGCATGTTCTCACGGCTATGGCTGGATTTCATATCACCTTGGAGCAACGCATTGTTAATACCGCGCTACCACGGCAATGGAATCCAGCGATAGCCGGCGATAATTTTAGCAATCTGTTGATAATATGCCCCCAAAACTTAAGCTCTGCATCTCCCAAATTGCTGGTAAATCCTGAATTACTCCGAGGGACGAAGATGATCAAGGTGAAAATAGCCTCAACCTGTGACAAATAAAGTGACAACTCCAGTAGTGGTAAAAATCAGATCTGAAAACAGAAGAGAGTTCTGTGATTCACAGCCTGTTGTAAGCATCTCAAGAGGAGGAGTATATTTTGACGAAAGCTGGCCAAATGGCGCAGAAAAAAAGAACAAGAATACTGAATCTCAAGCTTCATTCTCATGCCGTGTTAGCAAAGTGTATGCTTTCTCAAGGTCTCACCTATTGGGACCACAATGTAATTTCTAATGAGAACTTAACCTTTGTTGTAACAGAATGTGTACTCACCATAAGGCGTCACAGGAGCAGCAGGTATGGGAACGGTACTGTTAAAGCCTGCGGGATAGTGCTGACAAATGTGATTTTAAATTGTACCATTGTTTCTGTAATATAAGTTGCTGGATCTTTGGCCCTTTGCATGCTTACACCAAAATGTGTAGTCTAATGTACAAAGTGTGCTTCGCCCAGAGGGTATTGGGTCCACTCTCTAATCTTTAGAAGACAATACTCTGTCCTTTGATTTCCTTTGGGTTCACCAGCAATGTCAGACTATTCTTTGATTTATGACCTATTTGCTGAGCTTCATTATACTCAGGTCTGCTATTTTCACAATTTGCATTTTATTCTGAGCTTCATGCTTTTATATGGGAAATGATTAACTGACTCTTTGCCATTGATTTTGCTCTCTGTAATGCCTTTAAACTTTTGTTAAACCTTCAGGGTTTTTATTTTTAATACCTTTTGGCCTTTATTTTGAAGCCTAACGTGCTTTACATTCAATTCTGAAATATTTGATATTCAATTTACATGTTCACCTGCTCCAGTTGTGGAGCAACAAAATACCAGAGTCCATTAGCACAGCTCCCTGTTCAGCAGTCAGTAGCGCTTTAGATTGGAGGGTAAAAGCTGTAAATCAATGGCATTGTTTAATTGTTTAATTACAATTGTTATTGATTTATTGAGGAATATTGTAGCCTTGGGGTTTGACTAAAAAAAATAAACAAATGGAGTGGTGGAATGTGGGAGCCCAATCAGTGACGTAAAGTCCACAATCTGATACTCTACATTGGAAGCCTTGCAACAGTGAGTTCAGTGATAGGCAAACAGGAGAAATTCATGTTGCGCTGGGAATGTCCCCGTGTGGTAAATGGGCACGTACCCCTGCCATGAGTGCCCAACTGCATATGAAACTGGTATCCTGGCATTTTTGTTTGCCACTAGCATCACAATAATACAGCTTGTGGCCAGAGGCCTGCACCTATCCCTGAAAATGAGAGATCTAGAACCTGCCCTGTGGCCTGGAGGGGCATCCAGAGCGTGCCCCTATAGTGGGTACAGGACCCCTGTCCAAACCATGGATAAATAACATAAAGTGGTGGAGGAAGCATTCTGAGTTTTTGTGAATCATTGGTGTGACCAGACCTTTTTCTCTGTGTCATGGAGAGTGTGGTCTACTGAAACCTCTATAAAAATATTCCACTGTTATATAAATCCTAGAACATTGCGCTGACATTTCACGTGTGTCAAGTGCATGTATGTGCAGTTAATGGGTGACACATGTATGATAGTAGGATTGTGTTGGTAGTGTGTGGGGATTGTGGTGGTAGTGTGTGGTGAGAGTAAGAGTACAGGGACCATGGGCTCCATTGTGGATGCCCCTGATTTGGAATGACACAAGACAAAGCGTGGATGCAGTTCCTAAGACAGTGCAAGTGTATTGACTGCATCTTGTGAGTGGAAACCCTGTTACTGAAGTGAAAGAGGATGGGGACAGGGATTTCATTAGAAATTCAATGAGGACCTTGTTAGAAAAGGGCTGCTAATTAGTTCTTTCAGAACACTGACATTTGGTAGATGATAGTTGTGGGGGTGGAACTGCAGATTCTGTTGGGTGAGAATGTTTCTAGGCAGGACCATTTTTAGGTCTCGCCTCTGGCGAGACTTATTGAGAGGGCTCCAAAAAGTGCTACCAGGCCAGCCTAGAGCTACAGTGCATGTGTGCGAGCGCGCGCGTGGCCGCATTGATGTTTGATCGCAATCGCGATCACTTTCACTTTCCCGGCTGCAAGGCCGCTTGGCATAGCCAATAGGTCTCGCTTTTGGGACCTTATAAGTATTTAGTTATGCAACTGTTGCATGGCTAAACACTTATAAGGTCCCAAAGGCGAGACCTATTGGCTGTGCCAATGCTTGTTATGTCTGTCTCTAATTACTGCCTTATAAAGGCGGGAGGCAGTCGGGTGCAGAGATCTCACACTTCATTGTGATCTTGTTTTAGATATTCCTGCTCGGAGCAAGCACCCTTACTACAAGCTCTGGAAATCAACACCTTTCACAAAGACTGTGTCTGAGGAGCAGGCAGAAAAAGACATTTGAAGGAAAACCAATTCCAACCAGTTTTGATACCTTAGCCAGTGGATCCACATCCACTGTCTGGACAATGTGTATATAAGAGGGATCTAAAACCACCAGACTTGGTTCCAATTCTTCAAAAGCATGGAAAGGAGTGCTCAGCAGATTACTGTAGGATTGTTGTGAGAGTAGGGCTATCAGCCTTCCTCCCTCTTGAGAGAGTGAAGGAGTGTGCCTGATGCTGCAGAAAGAGAGACTGCCCAGCAGGAACAGTTCAGCGTATTTCCTGCCCGTGGAATAGCCATGAAGAACCGGGCCTTTAAGGGCCTGGCGGCGCAGGGCACGCCTGAAATCTCCGAGTTCACCTGCCTTGTTGTACAGAGACACGGAATACTCTGTTAGCGTAGAAAACCAAATGTATTAGCTGCAGCTATGCACAGTTATCCTAGAAGTACATCAGTGGTAGGTTCTCAGGAGACTGCCACTTTACTCCGTGGCTCACAGTCTTTTATAACCTTACACACCCAAAGAAAAACACTCCCCATGCACCAAATATTAGCCAATAGGAAAACATTCAAAACAAGGCACCATGTAACCAGAACATCCCCCTTGAGTCGTGTTCTTGCCCAACTCCATAAGTCAATCAATGACAGCACCTATAGGTCAATCAGTAATGGCAGGACGTGTTTGTGTGCTTCAAAGGACGACTTGTAAAATAAGATAATGCAGAGAAAGAATACCGAAGGCCAACAGACAGTTGGGACAAGGATTAGTCAGTCTAGACAAGGATTAGTCAGTCTGGCTAGTTCCTGGAATTGGCTTCACAACAAGGAAGGGGGGTTATTTGACACGTAGCAGTACAAAGGGCAGAAACACTTCGTTCGCCGAGCTGCCTGAGTGAGGGCAACACAAAATGGCGACGGAATACAAAATGGAGTCGAAACTAAATTACCTCAGACCCTCCTTTTGCCAGTACGCAGGCAAAACACATAGACTCACGTTAATCTGAGTCAATGTCAATAGCCATGAGGTCGTCAAGCTGTTGCTGCAACATCATTTTCATATTTTCTGCTTTCTGTGAGACAGGCCTTGGAACACACATGGTGGCACAAAGGCCGCAGATAGCAGGACCACATTGTAGACAGAGGCAACATGAGAAGATAATGGCCAAAATCATTCCAATGAAAGTCAATACTTTCCATCCCCATGTGGACAGTAATCCCCAAAACCATTCTGTCAAAGACCAATCTCCTTCGCTCTCGTGAATGGACTCAGCGATCAGATGCAATTTAGAGATGGCCTGGTATACTGTAGGGGCGTTGTCAGGTATGTAAATGCAACAGCTGGATCCAATCAATTTACATACTCCACCACGGTTCGCAAGAATGATATCTAAAACCATCCTGTTCTGTAATGTCATAAGGCGGTCCGCCTGAAGCTCGGCTGTGAGGTTACTCAGTGGCCCTACAGTTTCATCTATCGTTGCCTCAACAACTCGAGTGAGGTGCCTTATGTTTCTGCTATTGGCCATATGGCCCCAAAATGGGAGGAATCCTTTGAAAAAGTCGCCTCCCTCTTGTCCTGCTGTATCTTCTGAGTTAATGACGCCCCTACTGTACCTATTTCTGTGATGTCCCGAAGGGGCGGTATATGTCGGAGGAAGGAGAAAAGCCACGTAACATGATCCTGAGAAATTAGTTGGTAACCATGTATAGGCCCTGTCATGGCAAACGAAATACCTTCCCTGAGATGGCACTAACGGTGGAGAAGTCTGAGATGCATAGATATATGTATGTGCACAAGAGCTCGTTCCCAATTGGGCCTTAGCATTCTGACCATTTCCTTGGAGACACAGGTGGCCTCGGTGGGGTACAGTCCATATGGGCGGGCATCTCTTTCGTCTGGCCCTATCTGTAAGGCTAGTAACGTAACGGGTCACGTTCCAGCCAATGTATGCCCGTCGTTCGTTGGCGGGGAACTTATTCATTTTACTGTAATATTTGGTCATAGCCAATATTCCCTTTACCAGAGGGTCATGACTAACGTCAAGCCCACCACCATATGGACCAACAGGGTGCCGGGGTGGGTTCTCGTAAGCATTAGAGAACATAGACACATAAGCCCAAGCAGACCCCCCCAGGGAAAAAGGTAAAACTAAATATGGCATCCCTTTATCTGTAGTATGGGGCAAGAATCCACAAACCCAACAATCGGTGGTATTGACCACCAATTGATGCTGGTGCAACAATTGAATGAATGAATTATTGAAATATTCCATTCTCCTACTTTGCTCTTGTTCTGGTAGTGTATGTAACTGGTGCGGGGAGGCAGTGATGTGAAAAGACACGGGATGGGAGGTAGGTGTAGGTGTCTGCTGCATAATATAAGTAACCCAACCCACACAAGCTAATATAATACATAAAAAGATTAAAATACACAACGTTATACCACATCTATTATACAATAATTTGCAATATTTCTTCTACATTTTATCCTTCTTATCATTTTTCCTTAATATAATAGAATCCATCCTCTACATGTTGCTCGTGGCAGTCTTCCTTCTTCACCCAGCTGTGATTATCAGCCGTCCTATGACACTGCAAGTCCTGCAGGCCTATTGCCACTACTCAGGTCACAAACTAAGACTCTTACCACGACACTGCAACCTAATTGGATGGTCAGTATCACTGAAAAGCGTAATCAAAAGAAAAATTCTCAATTGTCTCTAGCCACTCTAGGCCTCAAATTGTATCTCGTTTTATTCGGCACAGTCTGGTCCTGAAAAAGTGTCTCCGGATTAGTCGTGTTCAACCTGAGATGTGGTGGTACAGCGTCCTGCAGAACGTCATCATCCTCTTTCTCAGATCGAGTCCAATCTAGGTGTGCATTGCTAAAAGGTACGAATCGGGGGACCCTTTCACCTTCAAAATCGCCAATACCTTCACGGACCCACTGGTCATAAGGCAAAGGCAAGGGTACCTTCTTACAATGCACACCGTGGATCCAATTTTTCTTTCCGACCACCTTCACAGCTGTGCGTGTTGTCAATAATACTTGACGAGGCTCTTTCCAGCGAGGTTCCAAGTTCTTCGATCTTTGAAAATTCTTCACACACACCCAATCGCCGGGTGTTATGGTATGACCAGGATCAGTAGAAGCCTGAGGCAAAGCGTCTTGTACCTGTTGATGAAGGACACGCAATTTAGTGGTGAGGTCATGCAAATAATCAATCAATATTGGATTCTCTATCTCGGAATACTTCTTTGGCCTTGGGACTCCCCAGACATTTGCTGGGCATCCAAACACAACCTCGTAAGGAATGAGTCCCATACGGGAATGAACAGTTGTTCGAGTAGACAAAAGAGCCAAGGGTAAAGCATCGGGCCAGGAAAGACCCGTGCTGGCCTGTATCTTCGCGAGCTTGAGCTTAAGAGCACCATTATAGCATTCCACCAAACCTGCTGACTGAGGGTGGTTTGCCGCATGAAATCTCTGTCTGATACCATGACCTGCACACACTTTCTGCATTATCTGACCCACAAATTCACTTCCATTGTCACTCCAGACAATTCGAGGCAAGCCGAACCTCGGGAAAAACTCCTTCAAAAGGATTTTAGCCGTAGACCGAGCAGTATTATTCTTTAGGGGGTAGGCCTCTATCCATCTAGAAAAGTCACATACCACCACAAGGACATACTTCAGATTATTACATCGCTCCATGTGAATGTAATCTATTTGCAACACCTCAAAAGGGTATGTTGGAGGGGCAAAATGGCCTGCTGGGGTTGGTGTTCCCTTTCCTGATTGTGCATCAAGCAAACAATACAGTGCTTAACCAGATTATCTGCGCATTTAGGGATCCCCACATTCTGCCATACAGGGGCCAGAAGTTTGCATATCCCTTTAGCACTAATGTGGGCTGGACCATGTGCCATGGTAACTACTGGAAGTACATAGGCGTCTGGTAACAGCCAGCGCTGATGTTCCGACAATTCTGTCCAACACCCTGTCGCGTCCAACATTCCTGTACCCTCTCTCCACTTACTCAGTTCTTTCTCTGTAGCCTCTACTTGGATCATTTTTACACTTTCTATTGTGTCCTCACACATCCCTCCTTGTCTGACCCATCTAGCAGGGCCCGCAACATACATGCGGCTTGTGACGTCTCCTTCGCTGTCTGGTCTGCAAAAGCATTTCCTCGACCCACATCATCAGTGATTTTCTTATGTGCACTACATTTGACAATTGCTATCTGAGTGGGCAAGGTAAGTGATTCGAGAAGGTCATTTATCAACTGACCATGCTGTATCTTAGTGCCGTGGGAGGTGAGAAATCCTCTTTCCCTCCACAGGCGACCAAAACTGTGGGCCACTCCAAACGCATACTGGCTATCAGTGAACACATTCACTCTCTTTCCTTCAGCCAACACACAAGCTCTAGTCAGAGCTATCAATTCAGCTGCCTGGGCTGAATTGTGCCTAGTGCGTGCTGTTTCCACAATTGTGTACAAAGTAGTGACTGCATAGGCCGAAGTCGTCTCACCATTGGGGAGCTTGAAACAAGAACCATCCACCCATAGGATCACATCCGGGTTCAGGAGTGGAGTGTCCTTTAGATCCACTCTACCTTTTGTCTCCTCCTCTGTTCGGAGGAAACAATCATGCTGCTCCTGAATACCTGTTTCTACTGGGATCGGTAACAGTGTGGCTGGGTTTAGGGTATTGCATCGTTTAATATGTACATGACTGGCCAAGAGCGTCAGCTCGTACCCTGACAAGCGGGCGCTTGTAAGGTGCTGAGTCTTTGTTCTATTTAGGAGAGTATCTACTGCATGCGGCACCATGACAATAAGAGTATTATCCAGTACCAATCCAGCAGACTGGCGAATGGAAACTGCTGCTGCTGCTGTGGCTTTCAGACAACTGGGTAACGCCTTGGCCACTGGGTCTAGTGTGGCCGAAAAATAGGCACATGGACGCTGCTTGTCTCCAAATGGTTGCGTTAAAACTGACAATGCGCAACCTTCTCTCTCATGAACGTAGAGTGTGAAAGGCTTCCTGTAATCAGGAGTACCTAACACAGGAGCAGAGCACAAGGAAGTACGTAAATCAGTAAAACTTTTCTGACATTCCGCAGTCCAAGGGAGAGGTTGGGGTGTATCTTTGAGAGTGAGTGCCAACAGAGGTTTCGCTAGCAAAGAAAAATTTGGAATCCACTGTCTACAATAAGAGGTAATGCCCAAAAAGGCACGCACCTCCCTTTGTGTACATGGTACAGACATTTGAGCAATTGCTTCGATACGTTCTGGGGTCAATCGCCGTCCCTCGTTCGACAAGAGATGACCTAGATAGGTAACCTCTTGGCGACAATATTGCAATTTAGAGGGTGAAACCTTGTGATGAAGGTCAGACAAGTGACGTAACAGTGAAATAGGAACCTGTTTACAAGTGTCCTCCGAATCAGCAGCAACCAACAGGTCATCTACGTATTGAATAAGGGTGGCACCTGGGGGCAAAGAGAAAGCATCAAGCTGCGTTTTCAAAGCTTGACTGTAAATGGAGGGACTCTCGCAATAGCCTTGAGGAGCACGCTTGAACCGGAAACTTCGGCCTCCTAAAGAGAAGCCGAAAATATTCCTACTTTCCTCAGCAATAGGAATGCTGAAGAAAGCATTCTTAAGGTCGATAACAGAAAACCAAGCAGCCGAAGCAGGTATCATTATCAATAGGGCAGTGATATCTGGGACGACAGGAAATTGGGGTACAACAATCTTGTTGACCTCCAGGAGGTCAATCACAAAACGATAAACGGGTGGCTGGGAAGAGTCAGTGCGTTTAAGAACAGGTAAAACAGGACTATTGCATACATTTCCCCTTGTCTCTTCAATCACGCCTTTCTGAACCAAATCATAAGTAATAGCCAATAGAGCTTTTTCACCATCACTGAAAATCTTGTACTGTGGAATGCGGGGTAACGTAACATTGGATTTGAGGGTGACGATGTAGGGCGGAATCCGCAGAAGACCAACATCATTGGGACCTGTAGCCCAGAGGGTTGCAGGAAGGGAGCGCAATTCAGGGGGGAGTTGGTCTTTAGACAAATACGCCGGGGAAATCAATTTCTTACCTAAAGTGAGGTGTACACCAGAAGGGGATCAATGCAATGTCGCGTACAGTCTTTTTAAGAAGTCCAAACCTAACACATTTTCACCACAACCAGTTGTCAAAATAAGCGGAGCCTCCAAATCATAAGGACCTATTGAGATGGGCAGAGGACAAGAAACTGGGTTATGAACTGGGGCGCCAGAAAATCCTACAGAAACATTTGTTAAGCCAGACAAAGGTGCTCCAGGGAGTTTAGAGTGGATAATAGAACTCTTTGTTGCACTAGTGTCCAATAGAAATGGCTCTGAAACACCTAGTGCAACGACTTTAACATAAGGCCCATTTTGGTCCACTGGAACTGATATGACTCCCTCACTTTGTCTATGGCTGTCCTAGCTAGTATGAAAACCCTGACTCTCATCCTCGGTATAATAATCATCATTGTAATAATGGGCAGACTTAGCATTATGCTGATCAAAATAATTCATGGAGTTTTGAGGGGAAAAGGAACGCTGGTCTTGAGATGATGTGCCTCGCCCCCTACCCCTGGGTGTTGACTGGTAGCCACCTCGGCCTCGCGGCCCAGGCATGCCACCAGTACGCTGCAACAAAACCGGGCAACTGTTTTTGAAGTGACCTTCCTCCTTACAATAAGCGCATTGATTTGGACCCAGTGGGGGCCGGGGAACAAAGGGTTCAGGTTTTTGCAACAGCTTCTGGAATTGGGGAAGCGGTTGAAACTGAAACTGAGCAGGGCGAGGGGGATAAGCCTGTTGCAAAACAACTTCCGTTTTTAATTCCTTAGTCTTTTTATCAAGTTTGTCCTTTTCCTCTTTATCCCTATTTTCATAATACTGAGCAGTAGCCAATATCTGTGCACAAGAGGAAACGGCCCACGCACTTTTGGAATCCTTCAGTTTATTGGAAAGTTCAGGGAGCAAATTAAAAACAAATTTATCTACAAATAATCGTTGGCCACCTTCCGTGCTCATATCCTGACCACTGTGATCAAGAAACGTCTCCTCAAATCGAGTAAAAAAGTCGGAAACGCTTTCATCATTCTTTTGCTTACAGGCAGCTAACTTGTCCCAATTAACTCGCAGAGCGGGCATCATAGTTTTCATCAAGGTAATAATCCTAGCGGGAAGGTCAGCAATTAAGGCATCAGGTTTAGCACCACCCACTTGGAGTCTATCTGCGGCAAGTATAGCAGCCCAATCACCCCCCAATTCTTGGGCATGGTCCTCTTTCCGAATCCTAGCCCACAATGGTTGTGGGACCACATTTCCCATCAGCATGTCTATATCGGCTAAATTCATAATGCATGCACCAACAGTCTGGGACAGTTCTTTGTAATAACCAGCAGGATTTTTACGGGGGTCTGGTAAGGATTGTTTAAGGGTCAGAACCTCAGATCTTTTCCAAGGAACATGTACCCATACACGTTGAAAGTGAGCGGGTATACCAGGATTAGCGCCCTGGGGTGCAACCGCTTCTCTCCACACCGGAGGAACCTCTCTCATAGGATAGTGTGTCATGAACCTCATGACCACTGACCATTTGTAGCAAGGTTAACACGTAACTCCGAGTTGGGTAGTGGACATACGTGTGGTTTCATCCCACACTTATTTGCTCCCCTGTAAAAACCCACCCCTGACCCATGCACCAGCACGACCTTATAAGTATTAAGATAAAGTGTTTATTGATGTATTTGTTTTTGGTCTTTGTTTATTGCAAAGGAAATATTTAGCACTGCTTAGTATTGCTTACTGAATAATGTGTGATTGAAAAGCACCAGTATTGAAGTCACGTTATTTTTTCCGTTTGTGCAAGTTCCTTTGTGCCACGTGTGTAAGCTAAGTGCACCTGCAGAGGTTTGGAAACATGAGGAGCACGAATTGAACCCCGGGTGCAGCGCGCGTGAGCTTGTGCACATGCAGAGTGCAGAGAAACGTGAAGCGCACGTGTAAACACCGGGTGCGGTTTCCTATTTAAACCGCACCCAGTGTTCTGGAAGGCGCTTTGCCTTCGATCTGCCTAGCGCGTCGGATCGCGTTAGAATGCCTCTGCTTGACTACAAGGCCTTACCTGATTCAAGAAGGGGAATTCCCTCGTAGACCTCTGGAGCTGATGGATCTCTTCTCAACGACGGCTGGCCCTAGAAGAGAAAAGACAAAGTAAAGGAGATAAGTACTTTCAATTTAAAGGCGCCCAACGAAAGAAAGGCTCTTAGTTAAAGACTAATAATTTTTGGAAACTTTACAAAGTAAAGGTTTTAGGAACTACAAGGATTCATGCAAGAAAAAGCGAAAAGCAAGAACTAAAAAAAAGGGTTGTTTACAAGTTTATAAGTGTTATATTATTTGCTGAAAGTTTAAAGCAAAGTATTGTGTTTGCTGTAAAACAATATTTTGTTTGTGTAAAACTCTTGGAAATTGCGCAGTGTCTACATCTTGAGCTTGTAAAAGAAGAACGAAACAAAACTTCAAAACCTGTATAAAACGGAAAAATCTACTGCATCCAACATCAGAGCAGGGGTAAAGTGAGTACCATTTAGGAAGTAGTAAGAAATTAAGCGCAATTTGGAATAAGGGAAAGTGTATTTATTTATGTATGTTTAAACCTTACAGAACATAAAGACTTCGGCGCTCTTCCAAAGAACAAGTAACATCACAGAAAAGCTCACCACATCTTGCCAGTCATCCCTCTTCGCGCAACAAAAGAAAATACTCGGACGTGGGCCTACAAGAGTAGTACGCAGGTAGGCTTTAGTCACTAAATTACATTAGCATCTCAATTAAAATACAAGTAGATACTCAAAAATTCTACAAGTATAGAAAGAATAGTAAATCTACGTAATTATTGTAATTAACAGGTCGTCAACTGAAATCTTCAACATCACGTCCAGTATCCGGCCCTCCTCCTAGATTTCTAAATTCATATCTTGTAGTAAGATTTACACTTACAGGTATAACTTAGATATTTGGGAAGTTGGTCTCTTGCGTCCCTGCGAAATCTACTGCGTTGAGAAAACACCGTAAGGTAAGAGACAACGCAGTGTTTTGACAGAAGGCAAAGCCCAAGAAGATTATTTCGCCTGGACGCAATGGACCAAACTTCGCAAATCTCACTGCAAGATATCGCAGCAATGTTAACAGAAATTAAGACAGAAAATGCTGCTTTACGCAGAGATTTGTCAGTCTTGCAAGGTGCAATTCAGAAACCCCTTATTAAACCTGCTACATTTCCTAAAACATTTTCTGATTCAGCCTCCTCTTCTACTAGTACTCCAACTCAGATTCAGGTAGTCACCCCAGTTCCCATACCTCTCGCGCAACCGGAGAGATTTTATGGTGATAATAATAAATATTCAATTTTTATGAATCAATGTCATCTACATTTCTTAGCCAAGGCAAATGCCTTCCCTGATGATTCTTCTAAGGTAGCTTTTGTGCTATCCTATTTGGGAGGCGATGCAGCTCTCTGGTCAGTACCTTTAGTCGAAAGGGATGACCCTATTTTATATAATTTCAAGGCCTTTGAGCGCGCAATGAAAAAACTTTTTGCGAAGCATGTATTTGTTCAATCTGCGGATAATGAGCTATTGAACCTTAAACAAGGGACATCTGACCTGCTTCATTATATTTCAGTATTCAATCGACTGGTTCTTGAGGCAGATTGGCCAGAACACAAGAGAGTATCACTCTTTTACAGAGGTTTAAGGGAAGAATTAAAAGATATGGTGATGCAGATTTTAGAACCTCCTGAAGATATAAATGATTTCATAGATCTGGTAGTAAAATTGAATCACAGGTTGTCTGAGAGAAAAGGAGAAAGAGGGAAATCTGATCATAAGCTGTTCATGTTCAAAGAAAAATCCACCACAGTAAAAGATACGCCGCCTAAAACAGATCCTGTAGAACCTATGCAGATAGGCACAATTCGTGGCCCGTTGTCTAAGGAAGAAAAGGAAAAAAGGCGGAAACTCAACCAGTGTCTATATTGCGGAAAGACTGGTCACTTTGTTAAGGAGTGCCCGACACGGCCTAATAAATGGAAAACTAAGACTTCAGAGGTAGCATTAGTTCAACCGCAATCGGAAAACTAGCACACTCGATGAAAGAAGAGGTCAATTTATCGGGTGCAATTTCTAGTCTGGCCTCTACAGTTCCTCCTTTAGGGAGTCGTCATTTGTGTATTAAGGTAAAATTAATTGCCGTATCAGATCCAGGGAGTTCATGGGATGTTGATGCTCTGATAGATTCAGGAGCCACAGGCAATTTTATAGATACACATTTTTTAGAAAAATTGGGCTTTAAAACTGAGAGCAAAATAAATCCAGAAATTGTAAGGGCAGTAGATGGGAAAGAATTGTCGTCAGGTCCCATTCAAAAGCAAACAGAATGTTTAAGTATGGCAAGTTCCAGCCTACATAGCGAACGCATAACTTTTGATATCATAGATGCACCTCAGTTTAGGTTAATTTTAGGAATACCATGGCTAAAACTACATAACCCCAGTATAGATTGGGAAACACGGATCATTAAGTTTAAATCAAGGCATTGTCAACGTCATTGTTTTTGTGGGAACCATCACGAAGACGTAGTCCAAGGGTATGACTTTCCTATTGAATCCTCAAGTATTCTACTTTTGGAGGGAGTTCCATCTGAGTATTCAGATCTTGTTGATGTTTTTGATAAACGAAAGGCGAACACTCTTCCTCCTCACAGAGACTTTGATTGTCGAATCGATTTGATTCCAGGAGCTACATTACCTTGTAGCAGGATATATGCATTGACTGAAAATGAAAATGAACATTTGCGAAACTATTTGGACGAATACCTTGAAAATGGTTTCATTAGGCACTCTAAGTCTCCAGTCTCTTCTTCTCTTTTTTTCATACCAAAGAAGGGGGGAGAGTTACGCACGTGTATAGACTATAGAGCACTAAATAACATTACAATTAAAAATAGGTATCCGTTACCTCTCATTCCAACTTTACTGGATCAAGTAAAACAGGCAACAATTTATACTAAATTGGATTTGCGCGGAGCATATCATCTTGTAAGAGTTCGTGAGGGCGATGAATGGAAGACTGCATTTCGCACAAAATTCGGCCTCTTTGAATACCAAGTTATGCCCTTCGGACTCTGTAATGCTCCAGCTGCTTTCCAATTTTTTATAAATGAAGTGCTACATGAATATATAGATGTTTGTTGTGTCGTTTACATAGATGACATACTCATTTATTCGAATTCAAGAGAGGATCATGTAAAGCAAGTTCGTGCCATTCTTCAAAGACTGCTTTCCAATTCTCTTTATGTAAAACTGGAAAAAAGCCTGTTTCATGTCTCTCAAGTAGACTTCCTTGGTTACATTATTAGCCCATCAGGCATAGAAATGGACCCGAAAAAGATCGAAGCAGTAACAGCATGGCCAAATCCAGTTTCAGTGAAACAGGTACAAAGCTTTTTGGGCTTTGCAAATTTTTATCGCCGATTCATTCAAAACTTTTCTCAAGTAATTACTCCTATAACAAGGCTTTTACGAAAAGGGGTAAAGTTTGAATGGTCGGATTCAGCAGAAAAGGCGTTTCAGGAGTTAAAAACTAAATTTACCACAGCCCCTATTTTAAGTCATCCAGACCCCTCACAACCTTTCATTGTTGAAGCAGATGCCTCTCAGTTTGCTTTAGGAGGTATTTTATCACAACGCGATAAAAACACTGGTCAAATGCATCCAATTGCATATTATTCTCGGAAGTTAACCGCACCTGAGCAAAATTATGCTATTGCAGACAAAGAATTACTGGCAATAAAAGCAGTTTTTGAAGAATGGCGCCATTACTTGTTAGGTGCGCGACATCCAATAACAATTTATACTGATCATCGCAACTTACAGGCTTTAAGATCTGTTAAGGCCCTTTCTGCCAGACAATTACGTTGGTCTTTGTTTTTCAATGATTATAATTTTGTAATCACGTATCGACCAGGGAAAGAAAATTTAAAAGCAGACGCTCTATCTCGCATAGGAGAAAAGGACTATGAACACAATGTCATAGCAAAACCTGTCCTACCAGCAACATGTTTTCAAGCTTGTTTGAGTACTTGTGATATCATTACAGACTTAAAGAAGTCATTTAAGATGAAAAAAGTTGAACAATGGAAAGAGGATTATCCCTGTGTCCAAGAAAGAAATGATCTTTTGTTTGTCAATGATCAAATTTTAGTACCTTCATATGAAAGTCAACAAGCTGTTTTGCGTCTCCATCACGATACATTGTTGTCAGCTCATCCAGGAATTACAAAGACTTTTGAGCTCATCAAAAGAAAATTTTGGTGGCCTTCCATGTTCAAAGATGTACAAGAGTTTGTAGAAACCTGCAGTGTTTGTTGTCAGAATAAATCATCTCATCAAGCCCCTAGTGGTCTGTTAAACCCATTATCCATACCACCACAACCATGGCACACTATTTCTTTGGATTTTGTGGTAGAACTTCCTCAAACCAAGAAAGGATATACCACCATCTTGACAGTGGTAGATCAGTTGACTCGGATGGCACATTTTATACCCTTAAAAAGACTCCCCACTGCTATGGAATTAGCTCACATTCTTATGATCAATGTGATAAGACTACATGGAATCCCGTCAGTGGTTATTTCCGATAGGGGCTCCCAATTTATTTCCCATGTATGGAAAAAACTAAGTACATTGTTGAACATGGAAGTGAGGTTATCATCAAGTTATCATCCTCAAACTGATGGGTTAACTGAACGAACCAATCAAACTTTGGAACAGTTTTTGCGATGTATGTTAACAAATATTGATGAAGAATGGTCAGATTTGTTAAGTGCTTTGGAATTTGCATATAATAATCTGGATCACTCCTCCCTGAGCATGTCACCATTTTTTTGTAACTATGGATTTCACCCCAAGAGTATCCCTAGTGAAATAGAACACTCCTTTGAGGTACCATCTATACATGACTATATTTCCAAATTAAGTACTATACATTTGGAAGCCCAATATCATTTAGCAAAAGCTAAAGAGAGTCAAAAGAAAGCAGCTGATACACATCGAACCATTCAACCTACTTACAAGGTAGGAGATAAGGTTTGGCTGAATACAAAAAATATAAGACTTAAAGGTAACAAGAAATTCAATCCACGATTCATAGGTCCTTTTGCAGTAGAAAAGGTAATAAATCCGGTATGTGTTAAACTTACACTTCCGCAAAAATATCAATGTCACCCAGTCTTCCATGTGTCACTAATCAAACCTTTCCATCCTCACACTCGAATAATTCGTCCTCCTCCTTCTATTATTATAGACGGTCATCCAGAATTTGAAGTAAAAGCAATCCTGGATTCCAAAAGAGTTCGTGGAAAATTATTCTATTTGATCGATTGGAAGGGATATGGCCCAGAAGAACGATCCTGGGAACCTTTGACTAATTTAAAGAACGCTCCTAAGATGATAAAAAACTTTCATGTAAGATGTCCAAAGAAACCTAGACCAATAGCCAATGTATTAGGAGGGATCTTGAGAGGGAAGTACTGTCATGAACCTCATGACCACTGACCATTTGTAGCAAGGTTAACACGTAACTCCGAGTTGGGTAGTGGACATACGTGTGGTTTCATCCCACACTTATTTGCTCCCCTGTAAAAACCCACCCCTGACCCATGCACCAGCACGACCTTATAAGTATTAAGATAAAGTGTTTATTGATGTATTTGTTTTTGGTCTTTGTTTATTGCAAAGGAAATATTTAGCACTGCTTAGTATTGCTTACTGAATAATGTGTGATTGAAAAGCACCAGTATTGAAGTCACGTTATTTTTTCCGTTTGTGCAAGTTCCTTTGTGCCACGTGTGTAAGCTAAGTGCACCTGCAGAGGTTTGGAAACATGAGGAGCACGAATTGAACCCCGGGTGCAGCGCGCGTGAGCTTGTGCACATGCAGAGTGCAGAGAAACGTGAAGCGCACGTGTAAACACCGGGTGCGGTTTCCTATTTAAACCGCACCCAGTGTTCTGGAAGGCGCTTTGCCTTCGATCTGCCTAGCGCGTCGGATCGCGTTAGAATGCCTCTGCTTGACTACAAGGCCTTACCTGATTCAAGAAGGGGAATTCCCTCGTAGACCTCTGGAGCTGATGGATCTCTTCTCAACGACGGCTGGCCCTAGAAGAGAAAAGACAAAGTAAAGGAGATAAGTACTTTCAATTTAAAGGCGCCCAACGAAAGAAAGGCTCTTAGTTAAAGACTAATAATTTTTGGAAACTTTACAAAGTAAAGGTTTTAGGAACTACAAGGATTCATGCAAGAAAAAGCGAAAAGCAAGAACTAAAAAAAAGGGTTGTTTACAAGTTTATAAGTGTTATATTATTTGCTGAAAGTTTAAAGCAAAGTATTGTGTTTGCTGTAAAAGAATATTTTGTTTGTGTAAAACTCTTGGAAATTGCGCAGTGTCTACATCTTGAGCTTGTAAAAGAAGAACGAAACAAAACTTCAAAACCTGTATAAAACGGAAAAATCTACTGCATCCAACATCAGAGCAGGGGTAAAGTGAGTACCATTTAGGAAGTAGTAAGAAATTAAGCGCAATTTGGAATAAGGGAAAGTGTATTTATTTATGTATGTTTAAACCTTACAGAACATAAAGACTTCGGCGCTCTTCCAAAGAACAAGTAACATCACAGAAAAGCTCACCACATCTTGCCAGTCATCCCTCTTCGCGCAACAAAAGAAAATACTCGGACGTGGGCCTACAAGAGTAGTACGCAGGTAGGCTTTAGTCACTAAATTACATTAGCATCTCAATTAAAATACAAGTAGATACTCAAAAATTCTACAAGTATAGAAAGAATAGTAAATCTACGTAATTATTGTAATTAACAGGTCGTCAACTGAAATCTTCAACATCACGTCCAGTATCCGGCCCTCCTCCTAGATTTCTAAATTCATATCTTGTAGTAAGATTTACACTTACAGGTATAACTTAGATATTTGGGAAGTTGGTCTCTTGCGTCCCTGCGAAATCTACTGCGTTGAGAAAACACCGTAAGGTAAGAGACAACGCAGTGTTTTGACATAGTGTTTTAGTTTCCTTTTAACAGAAGGATTTAGTTCAGGCAGAGACCGGTAAGTGAACATTGTTCTAAAGGTGACAAGTGTCCTTACAGCATCCTCAACCTCAGCACCCACAATTATCCCTTTGTTAAAGTCAGCCTGAACATCTAGCAGACCCTGGGGGGCTGATCCTAAACCCATATCCTCCCACTCTTGACCAAGAATGACACATATGGTATCAAAAACATGTCTTTGTGTGGGCGCATCCCACTGCTGAAAAGTGTCCATGATATCTTGTATACCATACTGGGGGCCATTCATAATCCACTTACGGGCGAGGAGGTCTAACGCATCACGTTCTTGGGGACCTGGGAGCTGACTACAAGTCTGCCTACGAGGAAGAACAGGAGTCATGTCTAATGACCCAAAGAAAGGGGTAAAAAGGCCAGAAACAGTGTCAACCAGCCGCTTACGAACTGAGGGGGAATTCGACATAAGGACAGGGGACAAGGTATTAGGCGGGCAGAAGAGGGGGCAGAAGAGGGGGTGACAGGTATAAAGGGGGTCGAAGGCAAAGGAGTCTGAGGCAAAGGAGGTGGCGGGATTGGCATTAACAGAAGGGGCTGCGGTTGAGGTGCAAGGACCTGTTGGGGAACAACAGGTAAGTGAGCGGGCGGCAATAGTAGGGGTGCATTGGCACCCTGTGCATAGGGCGGGGGTAATTTCAACAGGTGGGACATTAAAGGATCCTTTTCGGGGTCAACTTCCTTGTCTGGAGGGGAAGTGGGCAACACCGGATAACACTTATCTACTGCCATACGATGTTGTCTATCTAAAACCTCAATTGTATAATCATTCTCATTATCTTTAAACTGCTGGGCAGCCTGTATAACAGTCATGCCCTTTTCCTTCCTATCTCTTTTTGCTTGTTTTATTTCTTTCTGTTTGGCTTCCTTGCGCCAAAGGCAAAAAGAGTCAAACATAGCCGGCCGGGCTTTTCTTTTAAACAATGTAGCTTCCAAATTATCTAATATATCAGGCTCAAAACTACCATTTTTTGGCCACTGCAAAACGCCATCTTTTCTCGTATAGCGTACCCACACTTCATTAAAGGTGATGGGGCCCACACCATGTTTAGAATAGAGCTCATAGGTGGGAGTTGCAGCCGGAGGAATTGGACAAGAGTCCTCCAGTCGGGAATCCCTATTACAACAACAACAACAACACCACCTTCTAAACTTACTGAAACCAGGCATCGTTATTTCACTGGCCTCTTTACAAACATCAAGGGGTTAATCAACCAACACAGCACAAATGTAAAAAACAAAGAAGTGGGAGCTACCCACTATTACTTAACCAAATGTTCTCTCACGCCAACAGAGGTCCGTCTAACGTCTCGCAATACCAGTCATCATCAAAGGGGGGCCAAGGCAGGGCGGCAGTCAGGGCAGCAGTCACTAACAGCCATTGGAAAGGAGAAGCCGTGCTGCAAAGACCTTCGGTCCACTTGTGACATGCAGGGGTCGATCACGTGGTGCGCTTCCTCTGGAATTTCCTTGCGGGGCTCCTCACGACCCTCAGGCTCGACCGCTACCTCTGAAGCCGCCTCACAGAGGGCACCAATTGAAGAACCGGGCCTTTAAGGGCCTGGCGGCGCAGGGCACGCCTGAAATCTCCGAGTTCACCTGCCTTGTTGTACAGAGACACGGAATACTCTGTTAGCGTAGAAAACCACATTTATTAGCTGCAGCTACGCACAGTTATCCTAGAAGTACATCAGTGGTAGGTTCTCAGGAGACTGCCACTTTACTCCGTGGCTCACAGTCTTTTATAACCTTATACACCCAAAGAAAAACACTCCCCATGCACCAAATATTAGCCAATAGGAAAACATTCAAAACAAGGCACCATGTAACCAGAACATCCCCCTTGGGTCATGTTCTTGCCCAACCCCATAAGTCAATCAATGACAGCACCTATAGGTCAATCAGTAATGGCAGGACGTGTTTGTGTGCTTCAAAGGACGACTTGCAAAATAAGATAATGCAGAGAAAGAATACCGAAGGCCAACAGACAGTTGGGACAAGGATTAGTCAGTCTAGACAAGGATTAGTCAGTCTGGCTAGTTCCTGGAATTGGCTTCACAACAAGGAAGGGGGGTTATTTGACACGTAGCAGTACAAAGGGCAGAAACACTTCGTTCGCCGAGCTGCCTGAGTGAGGGCAACACAAAATGGCGACGGAATACAAAATGGAGTCGAAACTAAATTACCTAAGCCAGACAGAGCCAATACTCGGCACTAACTAGGTAATTCTGAATTATATACTAGACATACTTGATATACTGCTAAACAGTACAGATACACTGCTAAAACAGTGCAGACCGGATTTGTGTACCCAAACCCGTCTTGACCGGCACAAACTATGTGCACGTCGGAATGCCTCCCCGGCAATGGTACTCACCGGGTAGCTCGGAACGGAAGGCCTCGGAACTGAACTGAACTGGACTCGGACCGGACTGGACTGGACTCGAAACTTCGGAACTTCGGAACTGGTGGGCCTCTGTATACCTCGGATCTTGCTCTCTCAGCTAGGCTCTGGTCGGGATACTTCGCACTTCTCACCGCCTCGTCTGGGTGTTGATCGCAGCCTCAGTTACCCCCGCTCGGCAGGAGGGAGATACAGGAAATCCTGTGGGTACGCGTTGTTGTCCGTCCAGCTGTGGTAGGAGACCGGGCCTGCAACGCACCTCCGGCGCGTGAGATGAGAAAGTGTCCCTGTTCGGGCGCCATATATGTGGTAAATAATTTAATTACCGGAACTTAATTTGATGCGGAAAATCTATAATAATAGCTCAGTAAAATAAGAGGCAGAATCCGTGGTATTAGAGGTTCGGAACGGGCTTTATTCCAAAATCAATTTGAATTGATGGACTCCATATTCCATCACCATGAAGGTTCAGGAAGTGAAGGGCTAACTTTATTGACAAGTAATCATTTTTATACAATAGGCATTACAGTGAAACAGATGCAGGAGGCGTAACAGTTGATAACAAAGATAAAGCATACATGCGTAACTAAAGTGGGTGTAACTGGGCGTAACTTAAAAAACGTCATCAGGTATGATGTCACAATAGGGTGGTTCCATGAAAGAATTTCGCAATGTCAGCAGAAATACTTGGCAGAGATGCGCGCGCAGCAGCATGACGTGTGATTGACGTGCAACTAGGGGGTGAAGGGGACTTGACATTTAGCTCTACATGTGGAGACAGAAGTC
The DNA here is from genome assembly GCF_964204655.1 of Triturus cristatus. NCBI lineage: Eukaryota > Metazoa > Chordata > Amphibia > Caudata > Salamandridae > Triturus > Triturus cristatus. Next base: position 742,969,731 of record NC_140592.1, read on the forward strand.
TGGGGTTATGTCAACCTAATCCCAAATCATATGTAACATCCTATGTTTAAAGAACTATGTTATCCAAAAAGAGAGGTCTCTTAGGATAGAATCTTATTCTATACTGACTATACTGACTGTTAGTGCGTGTACAAGCGTCTAAGTGTCTACACTAGATGCGAGGGGGTAGGAATATTCCATGGTAACAGGGCTATGAATTACTTGCATAAAGACAGAGAAGCCGGGCCTTTTGCTCGGTAGCTGGAAGAATGTTTACTTAAACTACTAGACAGGAATGCATTGGGTGAGGAACGGAGCAGAGCAGATAATCTTGAAGGTGAAATACAGTTTTTGGCAAGCAGACAGATCGAGTCAGGCACCGTTAGCCGCGCAGGGAGTAGGACAAAGTTCATGGATACAGATGCGAGCTCAGACTGGAGCTTTCAGAGGCAGAAGGCAGGAAAAGGCTTAATGGCAGAATCAGGGCCTACTCGCCTGGACTGTAGAATGGCATAACTGAACCATATAAAGCCGGTGGCCTTTCATACTTAGGAATAGAATATCCGGCCCATTCATGGCTGATCTGAAAGAGGACATGTTGACGGTGGACGCACATGTGTTTGCGTCTTCATAACTGGAACTGGAGGAAACATACATGTACTTGTGATTTATACATGAAACCGTTGGGGTCCAAGATAGGGGACATAACTGATCATAAAAATCCATATTTCCACATTCCCTCCTTGTCCCCTACTTGCCCTTAAGAGATATCAATCTTCATCAATCCGTTAATCTGTTCATATAGCATCATTTGTTCTTCTTTCTTCTTCCGGGATGAATGAAATCTTGGTGGTGGAATACACGATGTGGCACACAGACCACAAATCGCTGGTCCACATTGTAGGCATAAGCAGCAACTGAATAGTATGAGAAAGCCAATACCTAGGAAGGATAGGACCCTCCATCCAAAGGTTGATAATACACTCCAAAACCAACCGGACCAAGTCCAGGTGCCTGGATTCTGGTGTATCTGGCTTACAATCTTATGAAGGCGAGTTATGGCTTTATATACAGATGGCGAATTTTCTGGTATGAAAATGCAACAACTTGATCCGATGACCCTACAAGCTCCGCCCCTATCGGCCAGAATGACGTCAAGGACAAGACGATTTTGAAGCACAACAATCCGCATAGCAGACTGCTCTTCTGTTAAATTGCCTAAAGCGGAAATAGTTTCGTTCACTACTGCTTCAAGGGTTCTTGTTAATCTACGTATCAGCTTACTATTAGTGACTGTACCTATATAGGGAAAGAGACCTTTATTGAAATCTGTGTATTTTCCCATGCTGTTTCAGTGTAGTCGACTATTGGGAGATCTCTCCGTTCTCTATTGTGTACTAAGTGAGTATTTCTATGATAATCAGGAGGAGCTAGGAAAACAGGTGGCAAAAGGAATCCGATGTAGCAGGTACCATCCCAATCTAGAGGCAGACGTATATATGCAGTCTGACCACATACAAAGTAGGAATGGCGAGAAGCTCTAAATGTAGATTTGCCTTGATCACTGAATTCTATTACAGTGATGCATTTACTATGGCCCATGTGTATGGAGCCATTCTTTCTTATACACAATTCACCTTTAACTGGAAATACTGACATAGCGGGCAAAATTGGTGCAGCTTCGGATTCGATATTCAGGATCATGAGATTAAGCGTGAAATTACCTAATCCATATACTTCATTTTCTAGATCAGTTCCTGTTCTTTTGGGAAGTCCCTCCTTGTTAGGGTAACAGACTTTAAGCAAGACTAAGTTCAGGTTTCCCCATACCCAGTTGTCTTGATAAACTGCGGAATTCGAATCTAGGGAATTAAATAAACTAAACCATGCTCCACAGGAGCCATTGTGTGTGAACGGATATGGAAAGAGAGGCAGAATTCCCTTATAGTTCTGATAGGGAGGGAGTCGGCCACATATCCAACAATTTGTAGCATTGCTAGCCTGATGGGAATGATGTAACATACTAATAAAAGTGTTATTGCGCAGCGCAAATCTATAGGACAACTCATGCGGGGGTAATTCACTAAAAGAATGTTCAGCAGTAACATTGTAAACATGTTTAGAAATAGGATAATATATGTGCAATAATATACTTGCAGCGATTATTAAAAGACATAAGAAAAACAGAATAAATAACGTCACTGTGCAATGACTACGCAGTGATTTACAGTACGCATGTTTTTTCAACTGGATTTGATTATTTCTTTCTCTATTCCGGTCCAGAGGATACATGTCAGAGACAAATTCAACCGATTCACCTTGGAGAGGACTTAAACAATCAAATTGTCTGACTTATTGGACCTCAATTTTAGTCTATATAGTTCTGAGTTTGTTTGCTCAACCAAGGGGAGCTTTGAGTCTGTCTTTGAGGAAATACAGGGTTTAGTCTCTATATCGGATGGTAATCCATGAAATTTCTTGATATGACTTGAATGTATCCAGCCTTTTCGACCTTCGATCTTCACGGCTGTCCTCGTGGTTAACAGTACGAGTTGAGGCGATTTCCACCTAGGATCCAGCTGAGACTTCCGGTCAAAGTTCCTCACTAACACCAGGTCCCCAGGAATTACGTCATGGGGTTTCACCTCGGTGTTGTCGGGAAAGGCTGCAGCTACCTGTGAACGACAAGATTGTAGTGCAGACATCAAGGAAGCCAAGTAATCTGTCAGCATATTACAGTCTACATCAGTAATTTTGCGTGGTATAGGCGTCCCCCACATATTTGGTGGTCTACCGAAGATCACCTCATACGGGGATAGCCCTGTTCGAGAGTGTGCTACCATTCTCATGTAAAAGAGTGCAACTGGTAGGGCTACTACCCAATCTACACCTTTCTCCCTACATATTTTGGACAATCTAATTTTCAGAGTTTGATTATGTCGTTCCACGAGACCTGCTGCCTCGGGGTGTCGGACACAATGAAATCTCCATTGATAGCCTAACAAAAGTGAAACGTGTTTCATTAGTTCGGATGAGAACGGCTGGCCGTTATCTGAGTAGACAGCACGTGGTAAACCGTACCGTGGGAAGAATTCTCGAACTAACTGTTTGGCAGTAGTCGGGGCAGTGTAATCTGAAACCGGGTATGCCTCTGTCCAACGGGAAAGAGCGCAGACAACTACAAGAACATATTTGAATCCTCGACATCGTTCCATCTGGATATAATCCATCTGGAGGACTTCAAAAGGGTGCTCAGGAGTCTGAAATCCACCCTGTTCTACGGGAATGCTTTTACCTGGGTTAAACTGACAGCAGATCATACAGGTACGGACCTTTTGTTTAGCTGTTGCTCGTAAATGTTTGTTGAACCAAATGTGTTGAATGCTGTCTAGCATAGCTTTTTCTCCTAGGTGTGCTGGACTATGTATTGTATTAATGATAACTTGGACCATTGAGTCGGGAAGAAACCATACAGATTTTTCCTTCGTCATCCATCCTTGATCCGTTTGGATCCCTCCTAATTCAGTCCATTTCTTTATTTCGTCTGGTGTAGCATGTGTCTGTATGTCAATTACGTCAAGAGCGGGATCCTTAACCATCATGCAATGTGTTGGTGTCGGAACTATTGTCTTTGTCATGTCAGATGTGTGAGTTTGAGCAGTCTGTTTAGCTGTTCTGTCAGCTAGATCATTGCCTTGGGAAATGATATCAGTAACTTTCGTATGAGCTTTACATTTCATAATTGATATTGCAGCGGGTAGATGTATTGCATCTAATAAGGCATGAATGAGGGGTCCGTGCTGAATGTGGGCACCGTGAGAAGTTAAATAACCTCTCTCTCGCCACAGCACGCCGAAGTCATGTACAACTCCGAATGCATAACGTGAATCAGTGTATATGTTGACTTTCTTATTTGTGGCTTGAATACAGGCTTGTGTCAGAGCGATGAGCTCTGCTGCTTGAGCTGACAAGGTATTAATACGATTTGTTTCAATGACTTCAGTGTCTGTTGTGACTGCATACGCGGCCACTAGCTCTCCTGTACTTGTTCTCATACATGAACCATCTACATACAACGTCAGGTCTGGGTCTGACAATGGGACGTCTGTCAAGTCTTGTCTGGGTTTCGTCGTGATAGTAATAACTTCTATACAATCATGTGCTAATGGGTCTGTTCCGTTTACTGGTAACAGTGTGGCAGGATTTAATGTACTACAACGTCTGATTTCTATGTGTGGCTGAAACAATGTCAATTCGTAACCGGTGAGTCTCGCTATAGTCAAGTGTTGTGTTTGCGTTCGGTTCAAGAGAACCTCTACTGCATGTGGTACTTGTACCGTCAATTGGTGTCCTAACACTATGGCATCGCTTTGTCTGATTGCTAAAGCTGTCGCTGCCACTGATTTCAGGCACGCAGGCAGAGCCTGAGCTACGGGATCTAATGTACTAGAAAAATAAGCACATGGTTTGTGTGATCCTGCTTGTTCCTGTGTGAGTACTGACAAAGCAGTGCCTTCGCGTTCTGTAACAAAAAGTGTAAAATGTTTATTGTAACATGGTGTTGCCAAAACAGGTGCTTGACATAAAGCTTTCTTTAGGCTTTCAAAAGCTTGTGTATGTTCCTAAATCCAAGGGAGGACAGTCGATGTGGCTGCCTCCTGTGTTGTCAACTGAATGAGTGGTTTTGCTAGAAATGCATACTGAGGGATCCACTGCCTACAATATGAAGTGAGGCCTATAAAAGCCCGCACCTCCTTTTGTGTCTTGGGTATTGGCATGTTAGCAATTAACTGGATGCGATCAGGTGTAAGCTGCCTTCCCTCCTTGGACAGCGAGTGACCAAGGTAAACAACTCGCTGGACACAGAATTGCAGCTTAGAAGGGGACACCTTGTGCCCCTTTTCGGCCAAGAATTGTAAAACCGTCAGTGAGGCTTTTTCACATTCAGGTTCGCTTCTAGCGGTGATCAACAGATCGTCGACATATTGAAGCAGGGCAGTGTTGACTGGCATGTGTATACTGTCAAGTTCTCGTTTCAGTGCTTGGCTATAGATGCTGGGGCTTTCTGTGAATCCTTGAGGTGCGCGTGTGAATTTAAAGCTTCGTCCATTTAAACTAAATCCGAACAAGTATTGGCTTTCCGGATCTATTGGGACGCTGAAAAAGGCATTCTTGAGATCAATTACAGTAAAGAATGTTGCTTCGGAATCAATGGCTGTCAGTAATGAAGAAATATCTGGGACTACGGGGTATTGTGGTACAATACATTTATTTAATTCGCGCAGATCAATAACCAATCGATATACTGGCGGGGCTTTTGGATCAGTTCGTTTAAGAATCGGAATTATCGGTGAATTACATACATTGGAGTCGGTTTCCACAACCACTCCTTGGGTAATAAGCTCGTCAATGATTTGCAGTAAAGCCACTACAGCATCTGGGGGTAACTTGTATTGTCGCATTCGTGGTAGTACCACTCCTGTCTTTAGTGTGACTCGATATGGTGTAATGTTCATGCAACCAACATCTGTAGGGCCTTGTGCCCATAAATGTGTGGGTAAAGTCTGCAGTCGGCGATCCATGTCTCGGGACACATAGTGCCCTTTGAAATCACGTAGAAACAATCTTACTCCTTCCGGAGAACAACATATTATAGCTCCTAGAGCTTTCAAAGTTTTTATACCTAACAAGTTTTCTGGACATGATTTAGTAAGCAATAAATCTGTAGTTCGTGTCAAGGGACCTATCGTAAGGGGAAGAGGCTGTGATACTTCGTTAACGATAGGTTTTCCTGAAAAGCCAAGGGAAATATTCTGTGAGCCTGAGAGGGGTGCCCCTGGAACTTCACTTCGTTTTATGGTGGTTCGGCTTGCCCCTGTATCAAGTAAAAATTTTCTATCTTGGCCTAATAGTTCACTGTGTACATAAGGTCCTTCTTGATCTACAGGGACCTCGATAAGGGGTAAGCCAACTTCCCTCTCTAGGCTGTTTCATGAGTATCGTTGATAATCAGGATAATCATACTGTGCGGTCTGGTACATCTGTCGTGTCGTTGTTTGTGTGGCAGCGATAGGCTGCGATGGTGGAGCTGTCATAGATTGTTGCGGAGCTGGCATGGACTGTGCATGCTGCGGGGCTCCTTGTTGGTTCTGATCCTGTCTAAGTGGCCGTGGTCTTTCTTTTGTATTACCTATGGCGATATTATGTTTTAAAACTGGACAATCGTGTACATAATGACCTGGCTGTTTACAATAGTTGCATGTCCCTTTTACAGGACCTGCTGAAACACTGGACTGTGTCATACCCTTTTTATGACCGTCAGCTGGAACTGTCTGAGAAACTAGCATCTTCATTTTCGTGTCTTTCATGCGTCTTTGTTCATGTTCTTGTTCCTCTCTAATTCTATTGTGATGGTACTGTAGCATTTGTAACATTTGTGACGGAGTGTTACCTTGCCATGTACTCTCGAATTTCAATACTCTATTCTTAACTTGGGGCAAGGAATTTTCAACTAATTTTGTCACAAACAGATGTGGATACGATTCGCTACTTGCTTTTATTCCACTATTTATACCAAAACATTTTTCGAATCGGGCATAGAAATCACTAGTGTCCTCATCGTGCTTTTGTTTACAGGCTGAGATTGCACCCCAGTCTTCCTTTTTCGTAGTTAATAAACGTGGCAGTACCTGTACTAGTAAACCTGGTAGTGTTTTGGTCTTTTCCCCAAGCCCTGAACCTGGACCTCGAGCTTTTTCTTCATTTTCTAATGCTGTCCAATCTATCTTCTGGTCTCCCACCTCCCAATCCTTTTCCTTGAGTTTTTCGTAAATGCCCGCAGGCATTAATACCTTCAATATTGTCATAATGTCGGGATAGGTATACTCTCCCATGAGCAACATGTCTTTAATTTCACGGTGGAAACCCGCTGGGTCCTTGTCATGACTGGGTACCACTTTCTTCATTTCTAATAGTTCTATTTTAGATATGGGTGTGTATACAAACACACGTTTAAACTGATTGTCATCACCTTTTATCGGGTGCACTTCGCGTAAGGGATTCTGTCTATCCATGTAATACGTCGTTCTTTCTTTTATGGGCAGTGAGACATGTTCGGGACATACAAAAAGAATGTACTGCTTTCTGGATTCTAGTATTTCTCTAATTAACTCAGTACCTGAACCTCTCCATTTATTCGTGAGTAATTCAGTCAATATATCAGGTAATGGACCAGGATCGGAGTGTTGGCTTTTATATAATATAAGGAGTTGTTGAACCATATAGATACCAGCTAAACGCTGTTCATCTGGGGTGAGGTTCAAAAATGTGTGCGCTAATGTATCATCACTATATTTTCCGGGGCTATCAACCCAATGAACGGCTGACCTGGCTAATTCTTGTTCGTCCATAGAATCGAGTAGATGATAACCCCTTCGTTCTCGGAGTAATTTGTCAGCGGCTTGGAACGAATGTTCGGGGGACCGTATATTTATTATAGGAGTTTGGAAATTTCTGCTATTATCTGGACGTATCGGACGTATCGGATCAGTAAAGCATCTAGTATTATCGCAATATTTCCTTCTACCTACATAGGCCATGGTTTCTAACTGTCCTGTGGGCAGTTCTAATTCTTCCTCCTCCTCGGTTTGTTCAGGCTCGTTTACTGCTAATCTTTCTTCGTGTATTCGTTCTACTTCTTTGCGGATCTTGCGGCACATAGCTATTATACATGATCGTTTATCATGTCTCCCCTCTGATATATTCCGACTCCATGTGGTAAGAATTTGCATTTCTTCCGGATTTACCCCTGGTCGGTCTTGATTTCTGATCACACAATTTATGAGGAAACGTAACAGTTCCCCCTGTATCTCCACTTTCTGGTACTCCAAGGCTCTATTAATACTTTCAGAATCTCGTCCTGACTGGACAAAGTGATATATATTTTCTAAATGTGTAGTCATTCCTGGTAGCCTCCCTAAATATATTGCAGCTCGTCGGATACGTAATGATGCCAGCAGCATTTCGTCCCCTTTTCCGGGCACCGGGTCATATCTACAATCTATTAGAAGTTCCTTAAGCGCGTCGGGAGTTACTAGTTTGGGCGTACGTTGGTGGGCTAATTCTTGAAAGGAAAGTTTATTTACTCTGGGTGGCGTGGAAAAAATGTTTGCTGTACCTCCCGTAGCACCACCTGGGGTGCTGGATGTGAAAGGATTCGTTGAACGTGATATAGCAACCATAGTTGTGGGTACAGCTGTAGAAACAGATGTGCTTGCCGGAACTTGTGTCGGAGTTTGTTGTTGCGGAGGTACAGACGGAGGAGGGTCTTGGCGTTGAACCCCCTCGGCAGGCGGTCTATGTGGCGCAGCATTAGCATACTCGGGAGCTGCGTCGTCTAAATAAGAGGAAAGAAAAACATCTTCTGCGGTTCTGGGATGCCCTTTGGGATGTACTTTTATCGGGAACAATGGGGGTGGCAAGTCTTTTGGTATCTCCGGAGTAGCCTTAGGTAATCCTTCGGCCAGAAGAGGATACATACCATTCATAAGGGCATTTCTTTGTCTGTCTATTTGTTCTGATTTTACTCGAGTACCTTCTTCAATTAATAGATTTTCTCGAACTTTATTTGAATTCTCCTTACTTTTCTCTTCCTGTCTGAGTGCTTTTTCTGTACGTCTATATGATTCTTTACGCCATAATTCAATGGCATCTTTCTGTGACTGTCTAGCTTTCTTTTTCCATAATTCTTCCTCTACTTTCACGATGCAATCTGCATCCCAGGTCCCAGCTGCGGGCCACCTCTGACTTTCTGGTAGTTCCTTGGTGTAGTCTACCCATAAATCAAGAAATAATATAGCGTCTAGGCCATGTTTATGATACATGAAGTACCCTGGAGTGTCCCTAGGAGGAATGGGAACAGCTTCTTCGAGTACCCCTTTTCTAGTTTTGATCTGTCTTAATTTCGAAAAGAGCGGCATATTGAGAACTGATCTGATACCTAATTCTGAACACGTTTAATACAACAAAACACAATAATGAACAGTCATTCACACCACAATATGCAGAACGTATTTAAAACATTTTAACATTTAACATTTAATGAACAACAATGATAGCCATTTAGGGAACTAGTCACTAAGCATAATACTCGGCACTAACTAGGTAATTCTGAATTATATACTAGACATACTTGATATACTGCTAAACAGTACAGATACACTGCTAAAACAGTGCAGACCGGATTTGTGTACCCAAACCCGTCTTGACCGGCACAAACTATGTGCACGTCGGAATGCCTCCCCGGCAATGGTACTCACCGGGTAGCTCGGAACGGAAGGCCTCGGAACTGAACTGAACTGGACTCGGACCGGACTGGACTCGACTCGAAACTTCGGAACTTCGGAACTGGTGGGCCTCTGTATACCTCGGATCTTGCTCTCTCAGCTAGGCTCTGGTCGGCAGTAGCGGTCCGTGGAGGAAGTTCGGTGGGGCAGTGAGGCGGGGCGGGGGAGGGGCAGGGTGGGGAAATGTAAACACTGGAATATGGATGAACGGAGGTAAGTACACATTTAAATAAATAAAACGAATTTCGTTGTGTGCGCTGCATCGCATTTTGCGATGCAGCGCGCGCAACGAAATTCGTTTTATTTATTTAAATGTGTACTTACCTCCGTTCATCCATATTCCAGTGTTTACATTTCCCCACCCTGCCCCTCCCCCGCCCCGCCTCACTGCCCCACCGAACTCCCTCCACGGACCGCTACTGCTGGTCGGGATACTTCGCACTTCTCACCGCCTCGTCTGGGTGTTGATCGCAGCCTCAGTTACCCCCGCTCGGCAGGAGGGAGATACAGGAAATCCTGTGGGTACGCGTTGTTGTCCGTCCAGCTGTGGTAGGAGACCGGGCCTGCAACGCACCTCCGGCGCGTGAGATGAGAAAGGGTCCCTGTTCGGGCGCCATATATGTGGTAAATAATTTAATTACCGGAACTTAATTTGATGCGGAAAATCTATAATAATAGCTCAGTAAAATAAGAGGCAGAATCCGTGGTATTAGAGGTTCGGAACGGGCTTTATTCCAAAATCAATTCGAATTGATGGACTCCATATTCCATCACCATGAAGGTTCAGGAAGTGAAGGGCTAACTTTATTGACAAGTAATCATTTTTATACAATAGGCATTACAGTGAAACAGATGCAGGAGGCGTAACAGTTGATAACAAAGATAAAACATACATGCGTAACTAAAGTGGGTGTAACTGGGCGTAACTTAAAAAACGTCATCAGGTATGATGTCACAATAGGGTGGTTCCATGAAAGAATTTCGCAATGTCAGCAGAAATACTTGGCAGAGATGCGCGCGCAGCAGCATGACGTGTGATTGACGTGCAACTAGGGGGTGAAGGGGACTTGACATTTAGCTCTACATGTGGAGACAGAAGTCTGGGGTTATGTCAACCTAATCCCAAATCATATCTAACATCCTATGTTTAAAGAACTATGTTATCCAAAAAGAGAGGTCTCTTAGGATAGAATCTTATTCTATACTGACTATACTGACTGTTAGTGCGTGTACAAGCGTCTAAGTGTCTACACTAGATGCGAGGGGGTAGGAATATTCCATGGTAACAGGGCTATGAATTACTTGCATAAAGACAGAGAAGCCGGGCCTTTTGCTCGGTAGCTGGAAGAATGTTTACTTAAACTACTAGACAGGAATGCATTGGGTGAGGAACGGAGCAGAGCAGATAATCTTGAAGGTGAAATACAGTTTTTGGCAAGCAGACAGATCGAGTCAGGCACCGTTAGCCGCGCAGGGAGTAGGACAAAGTTCATGGATACAGATGCGAGCTCAGACTGGAGCTTTCAGAGGCAGAAGGCAGGAAAAGGCTTAATGGCAGAATCAGGGCCTACTCGCCTGGACTGTAGAATGGCATAACTGAACCATATAAAGCCGGTGGCCTTTCATACTTAGGAATAGAATATCCGGCCCATTCATGGCTGATCTGAAAGAGGACATGTTGACGGTAGACGCACATGTGTTTGCGTCTTCATAACTGGAACTGGAGGAAACATACATGTACTTGTGATTTATACATGAAACCGTTGGGGTCCAAGATAGGGGACATAACTGATCATAAAAATCCATATTTCCACATTCCCTCCTTGTCCCCTACTTGCCCTTAAGAGATATCAATCTTCATCAATCCGTTAATCTGTTCATATAGCATCATTTGTTCTTCTTTCTTCTTCCGGGATGAATGAAATCTTGGTGGTGGAATACACGATGTGGCACACAGACCACAAATCGCTGGTCCACATTGTAGGCATAAGCAGCAACTGAATAGTATGAGAAAGCCAATACCTAGGAAGGATAGGACCCTCCATCCAAAGGTTGATAATACACTCCAAAACCAACCGGACCAAGTCCAGGTGCCTGGATTCTGGTGTATCTGGCTTACAATCTTATGAAGGCGAGTTATGGCATTATATACAGATGGCGAATTTTCTGGTATGAAAATGCAACAACTTGATCCGATGACCCTACAAGCTCCGCCCCTATCGGCCAGAATGACGTCAAGTACAAGACGATTTTGAAGCACAACAATCCGCATAGCAGACTGCTCTTCTGTTAAATTGCCTAAAGCGGAAATAGTTTCGTTCACTACTGCTTCAAGGGTTCTTGTTAATCTACGTATCAGCTTACTATTAGTGACTGTACCTATATAGGGAAAGAGACCTTTATTGAAATCTGTGTATTTTTCCCATGCTGTTTCAGTGTAGTCGACTATTGGGAGATCTCTCCGTTCTCTATTGTGTACTAAGTGAGTATTTCTATGATAATCAGGAGGAGCTAGGAAAACAGGTGGCAAAAGGAATCCGATGTAGCAGGTACCATCCCAATCTAGAGGCAGACGTATATATGCAGTCTGACCACATACAAAGTAGGAATGGCGAGAAGCTCTAAATGTAGATTTGCCTTGATCACTGAATTCTATTACAGTGATGCATTTACTATGGCCCATGTGTATGGAGCCATTCTTTCTTATACACAATTCACCTTTAACTGGAAATACTGACATAGCGGGCAAAATTGGTGCAGCTTCGGATTCGATATTCAGGATCATGAGATTAAGCGTGAAATTACCTAATCCATATACTTCATTTTCTAGATCAGTTCCTGTTCTTTTGGGAAGTCCCTCCTTGTTAGGGTAACAGACTTTAAGCAAGACTAAGTTCAGGTTTCCCCATACCCAGTTGTCTTGATAAACTGCGGAATTAGAATCTAGGGAATTAAATAAACTAAACCATGCTCCACAGGAGCCATTGTGTGTGAACGGATATGGAAAGAGAGGCAGAATTCCCTTATAGTTCTGATAGGGAGGGAGTCGGCCACATATCCAACAATTTGTAGCATTGCTAGCCTGATGGGAATGATGTAACATACTAATAAAAGTGTTATTGCGCAGCGCAAATCTATAGGACAACTCATGCGGGGGTAATTCACTAAAAGAATGTTCAGCAGTAACATTGTAAACATGTTTAGAAATAGGATAATATATGTGCAATAATATACTTGCAGCGATTATTAAAAGACATAAGAAAAACAGAATAAATAACGTCACTGTGCAATGACTACGCAGTGATTTACAGTACGCATGTTTTTTCAACTGGATTTGATTATTTCTTTCTCTATTCCGGTCCAGAGGATACATGTCAGAGACAAATTCAACCGATTCACCTTGGAGAGGACTTAAACAATCAAATTGTCTGACTTATTGGACCTCAATTTTAGTCTATATAGTTCTGAGTTTGTTTGCTCAACCAAGGGGAGCTTTGAGTCTGTCTTTGAGGAAATACAGGGTTTAGTCTCTATATCGGATGGTAATCCATGAAATTTCTTGATATGACTTGAATGTATCCAGCCTTTTCGACCTTCGATCTTCACGGCTGTCCTCGTGGTTAACAGTACGAGTTGAGGCGATTTCCACCTAGGATCCAGCTGAGACTTCCGGTCAAAGTTCCTCACTAACACCAGGTCCCCAGGAATTACGTCATGGGGTTTCACCTCGGTGTTGTCGGGAAAGGCTGCAGCTACCTGTGAACGACAAGATTGTAGTGCAGACATCAAGGAAGCCAAGTAATCTGTCAGCATATTACAGTCTACATCAGTAATTTTGCGTGGTATAGGCGTCCCCCACATATTTGGTGGTCTACCGAAGATCACCTCATACGGGGATAGCCCTGTTCGAGAGTGTGCTACCATTCTCATGTAAAAGAGTGCAACTGGTAGGGCTACTACCCAATCTACACCTTTCTCCCTACATATTTTGGACAATCTAATTTTCAGAGTTTGATTATGTCGTTCCACGAGACCTGCTGCCTCGGGGTGTCGGACACAATGAAATCTCCATTGATAGCCTAACAAAAGTGAAACGTGTTTCATTAGTTCGGATGAGAACGGCTGGCCGTTATCTGAGTAGACAGCACGTGGTAAACCGTACCGTGGGAAGAATTCTCGAACTAACTGTTTGGCAGTAGTCGGGGCAGTGTAATCTGAAACCGGGTATGCCTCTGTCCAACGGGAAAGAGCGCAGACAACTACAAGAACATATTTGAATCCTCGACATCGTTCCATCTGGATATAATCTATCTGGAGGACTTCAAAAGGGTGCTCAGGAGTCTGAAATCCACCCTGTTCTACGGGAATGCTTTTACCTGGGTTAAACTGACAGCAGATCATACAGGTACGGACCTTTTGTTTAGCTGTTGCTCGTAAATGTTTGTTGAACCAAATGTGTTGAATGCTGTCTAGCATAGCTTTTTCTCCTAGGTGTGCTGGACTATGTATTGTATTAATGATAACTTGGACCATTGAGTCGGGAAGAAACCATACAGATTTTTCCTTCGTCATCCATCCTTGATCCGTTTGGATCCCTCCTAATTCAGTCCATTTCTTTATTTCGTCTGGTGTAGCATGTGTCTGTATGTCAATTACGTCAAGAGCGGGATCCTTAACCATCATGCAATGTGTTGGTGTCGGAACTATTGTCTTTGTCATGTCAGATGTGTGAGTTTGAGCAGTCTGTTTAGCTGTTCTGTCAGCTAGATCATTGCCTTGGGAAATGATATCAGTAACTTTCGTATGAGCTTTACATTTCATAATTGATATTGCAGCGGGTAGATGTATTGCATCTAATAAGGCATGAATGAGGGGTCCGTGCTGAATGTGGGCACCGTGAGAAGTTAAATAACCTCTCTCTCGCCACAGCACGCCGAAGTCATGTACAACTCCGAATGCATAACGTGAATCAGTGTATATGTTGACTTTCTTATTTGTGGCTTGAATACAGGCTTGTGTCAGAGCGATGAGCTCTGCTGCTTGAGCTGACAAGGTATTAATACGATTTGTTTCAATGACTTCAGTGTCTGTTGTGACTGCATACGCGGCCACTAGCTCTCCTGTACTTGTTCTCATACATGAACCATCTACATACAACGTCAGGTCTGGGTCTGACAATGGGACGTCTGTCAAGTCTTGTCTGGGTTTCGTCGTGATAGTAATAACTTCTATACAATCATGTGCTAATGGGTCTGTTCCGTTTACTGGTAACAGTGTGGCAGGATTTAATGTACTACAACGTCTGATTTCTATGTGTGGCTGAAACAATGTCAATTCGTAACCGGTGAGTCTCGCTATAGTCAAGTGTTGTGTTTGCGTTCGGTTCAAGAGAACCTCTACTGCATGTGGTACTTGTACCGTCAATTGGTGTCCTAACACTATGGCATCGCTTTGTCTGATTGCTAAAGCTGTCGCTGCCACTGATTTCAGGCACGCAGGCAGAGCCTGAGCTACGGGATCTAATGTACTAGAAAAATAAGCACATGGTTTGTGTGATCCTGCTTGTTCCTGTGTGAGTACTGACAAAGCAGTGCCTTCGCGTTCTGTAACAAAAAGTGTAAAATGTTTATTGTAACATGGTGTTGCCAAAACAGGTGCTTGACATAAAGCTTTCTTTAGGCTTTCAAAAGCTTGTGTATGTTCCTGAATCCAAGGGAGGACAGTCGATGTGGCTGCCTCCTGTGTTGTCAACTGAATGAGTGGTTTTGCTAGAAATGCATACTGAGGGATCCACTGCCTACAATATGAAGTGAGGCCTATAAAAGCCCGCACCTCCTTTTGTGTCTTGGGTATTGGCATGTTAGCAATTAACTGGATGCGATCAGGTGTAAGCTGCCTTCCCTCCTTGGACAGCGAGTGACCAAGGTAAACAACTCGCTGGACACAGAATTGCAGCTTAGAAGGGGACACCTTGTGCCCCTTTTCGGCCAAGAATTGTAAAACCGTCAGTGAGGCTTTTTCACATTCAGGTTCGCTTCTAGCGGTGATCAACAGATCGTCGACATATTGAAGCAGGGCAGTGTTGACTGGCATGTGTATACTGTCAAGTTCTCGTTTCAGTGCTTGGCTATAGATGCTGGGGCTTTCTGTGAATCCTTGAGGTGCGCGTGTGAATTTAAAGCTTCGTCCATTTAAACTAAATCCGAACAAGTATTGGCTTTCCGGATCTATTGGGACGCTGAAAAAGGCATTCTTGAGATCAATTACAGTAAAGAATGTTGCTTCGGAATCAATGGCTGTCAGTAATGAAGAAATATCTGGGACTACGGGGTATTGTGGTACAATACATTTATTTAATTCGCGCAGATCAATAACCAATCGATATACTGGCGGGGCTTTTGGATCAGTTCGTTTAAGAATCGGAATTATCGGTGAATTACATACATTGGAGTCGGTTTCCACAACCACTCCTTGGGTAATAAGCTCGTCAATGATTTGCAGTAAAGCCACTACAGCATCTGGGGGTAACTTGTATTGTCGCATTCGTGGTAGTACCACTCCTGTCTTTAGTGTGACTCGATATGGTGTAATGTTCATGCAACCAACATCTGTAGAGCCTTGTGCCCATAAATGTGTGGGTAAAGTCTGCAGTCGGCGATCCATGTCTCGGGACACATAGTGCCCTTTGAAATCACGTAGAAACAATCTTACTCCTTCCGGAGAACAACATATTATAGCTCCTAGAGCTTTCAAAGTTTTTATACCTAACAAGTTTTCTGGACATGATTTAGTAAGCAATAAATCTGTAGTTTGTGTCAAGGGACCTATCGTAAGGGGAAGAGGCTGTGATACTTCGTTAACGATAGGTTTTCCTGAAAAGCCAAGGGAAATATTCTGTGAGCCTGAGAGGGGTGCCCCTGGAACTTCACTTCGTTTTATGGTGGTTCGGCTTGCCCCTGTATCAAGTAAAAATTTTCTATCTTGGCCTAATAGTTCACTGTGTACATAAGGTCCTTCTTGATCTACAGGGACCTCGATAAGGGGTAAGCCAACTTCCCTCTCTAGGCTGTTTCATGAGTATCGTTGATAATCAGGATAATCATACTGTGCGGTCTGGTACATCTGTCGTGTCGTTGTTTGTGTGGCAGCGATAGGCTGCGATGGTGGAGCTGTCATAGATTGTTGCGGAGCTGGCATGGACTGTGCATGCTGCGGGGCTCCTTGTTGGTTCTGATCCTGTCTAAGTGGCCGTGGTCTTTCTTTTGTATTACCTATGGCGATATTATGTTTTAAAACTGGACAATCGTGTACATAATGACCTGGCTGTTTACAATAGTTGCATGTCCCTTTTACAGGACCTGCTGAAACACTGGACTGTGTCATACCCTTTTTATGACCGTCAGCTGGAACTGTCTGAGAAACTAGCATCTTCATTTTCGTGTCTTTCATGCGTCTTTGTTCATGTTCTTGTTCCTCTCTAATTCTATTGTGATGGTACTGTAGCATTTGTAACATTTGTGACGGAGTGTTACCTTGCCATGTACTCTCGAATTTCAATACTCTATTCTTAACTTGGGGCAAGGAATTTTCAACTAATTTTGTCACAAACAGATGTGGATACGATTCGCTACTTGCTTTTATTCCACTATTTATACCAAAACATTTTTCGAATCGGGCATAGAAATCACTAGTGTCCTCATCGTGCTTTTGTTTACAGGCTGAGATTGCACCCCAGTCTTCCTTTTTCGTAGTTAATAAACGTGGCAGTACCTGTACTAGTAAACCTGGTAGTGTTTTGGTCTTTTCCCCAAGCCCTGAACCTGGACCTCGAGCTTTTTCTTCATTTTCTAATGCTGTCCAATCTATCTTCTGGTCTCCCACCTCCCAATCCTTTTCCTTGAGTTTTTCGTAAATGCCCGCAGGCATTAATACCTTCAATATTGTCATAATGTCGGGATAGGTATACTCTCCCATGAGCAACATGTCTTTAATTTCACGGTGGAAACCCGCTGGGTCCTTGTCATGACTGGGTACCACTTTCTTCATTTCTAATAGTTCTATTTTAGATATGGGTGTGTATACAAACACACGTTTAAACTGATTGTCATCACCTTTTATCGGGTGCACTTCGCGTAAGGGATTCTGTCTATCCATGTAATACGTCGTTCTTTCTTTTATGGGCAGTGAGACATGTTCGGGACATACAAAAAGAATGTACTGCTTTCTGGATTCTAGTATTTCTCTAATTAACTCAGTACCTGAACCTCTCCATTTATTCGTGAGTAATTCAGTCAATATATCAGGTAATGGACCAGGATCGGAGTGTTGGCTTTTATATAATATAAGGAGTTGTTGAACCATATAGATACCAGCTAAACGCTGTTCATCTGGGGTGAGGTTCAAAAACGTGTGCGCTAATGTATCATCACTATATTTTCCGGGGCTATCAACCCAATGAACGGCTGACCTGGCTAATTCTTGTTCGTCCATAGAATCGAGTAGATGATAACCCCTTCGTTCTCGGAGTAATTTGTCAGCGGCTTGGAACGAATGTTCGGGGGACCGTATATTTATTATAGGAGTTTGGAAATTTCTGCTATTATCTGGACGTATCGGACGTATCGGATCAGTAAAGCATCTAGTATTATCGCAATATTTCCTTCTACCTACATAGGCCATGGTTTCTAACTGTCCTGTGGGCAGTTCTAATTCTTCCTCCTCCTCGGTTTGTTCAGGCTCGTTTACTGCTAATGTTTCTTCGTGTATTCGTTCTACTTCTTTGCGGATCTTGCGGCACATAGCTATTATACATGATCGTTTATCATGTCTCCCCTCTGATATATTCCGACTCCATGTGGTAAGAATTTGCATTTCTTCCGGATTTACCCCTGGTCGGTCTTGATTTCTGATCACACAATTTATGAGGAAACGTAACAGTTCCCCCTGTATCTCCACTTTCTGGTACTCCAAGGCTCTATTAATACTTTCAGAATCTCGTCCTGACTGGACAAAGTGATATATATTTTCTAAATGTGTAGTCATTCCTGGTAGCCTCCCTAAATATATTGCAGCTCGTCGGATACGTAATGATGCCAGCAGCATTTCGTCCCCTTTTCCGGGCACCGGTGTCGTAATTGGCCCGTCCGTGTTAGCGATTAGCTGAACCTACACGTTGTCCTCCTTAACTTGGCTGTATATGATAAACGCCATTTTGAATACTGTGGCGGCCATCTTAGATCCTGAGCGGCCTCGTGGCCGACGTGCCCTTTAGTCCTTTGTTCATTCCACTGACCACTCACATCTGCCCAGCAACAGGATATTTTTAGTACTGGTCAAGCCACACATGCGCAGTTCTCACTGACCCGTATACCTTCAGGAATGTGCCGCTAACTGACCAGCGGGTTTGAAACCCTCCAATGAGCTGGCAGTATTCCAAAACATGACTATGTATGTCTCTAAAACTGCGTCTTAACTTGTACCGCCTATCTTTTATTGCCCCAAAATTGTATATAAACGGGGTCACACCGGTGTTCGGGGTGATACCTTTTGCAATACCGAAGGGTGCTGTTTGAGTGTACCACCACCCCATGGGGTCTTAATAAATTTGTTCTTTGCCTTTTACAGCTTCCGTGCCAACAGTTCTTTTGTGTATGTGGGTAATCTCTGGAGCGTGTAGGCCTTGGGAACCCCGAAATACTTCAATTGGCGACCACGAAGGGACTCATCGGCGACTCGGATGCCCGAAGGAGAGGTCGTGACGAAGGCTTGGAAACTCGCCATGGACGCGCACTGCCACGAGTGACCCGAGTCTTGGCTGCCAAGGTGTTTTTTCCTTTCCTTCCGATCTGACCTTCCAGGTGGCGCCGGTCTCCGACTGAGTTTTCGAGTGTCCGCTTCACTGAGAAAGTGCCGTTTGGCTGATTTGGCTTACAAGACCTTGGCAGTTGGAATCTGGACTTTTGAGAATTGGTAAGCTTTGTGTTCGGTAAGGTAGTCTTCGGGCGCTTACTGAAGTCTTGAGATTTGTGATCGGTGAGGCAGTCTTCGGACGCTCGCCGAATTTTGTGAACTTTGATCTGAGTTAGCTAACATTTTGAATTTGTGATCTTTGAACTTATATGTGTAGTGCACTTCACATAGGCAGGCATGTAGAGATGTTTCTCTAACCTTGTTTTTTCATTTGAGCGGCACAATCGTGTGAAGAACTGTAAGTGCCATTTGGTCTGGTGTCACGCTTTTGTGATACTTTTCGAACATGCCTGTTTTCAGCAAGCTCCGGGGAATGTGTTGCTTAGGAGATGATGCATCAATTAGGTTAGCGGAATCACAGCCGGCTCCCCCAGAGGGAACACCAAATAGGGACATGTATATCAAGCACGGCCTTCCACCTATTATGTACAGTAAATTATGGCATAAGTACACTAAGGCCGATTCCGAATTGCAATGGCCCCTACACGGGTCATACGATTTGAGTAAAATCCAATTTGTCGAGCAATGTATGTTTCAACGTAGGTCTAGACAAAATATGTTTGATTGTGTACGAATGTGGGAGAAAGCGGCGCGTGAACGAATGAAGCGTGAGGTTGCCTTGGCGGATAAAGAGCAGCGTAAGGCTGCTCGGGATAAGGCTTTACAGCTCGAGGAGAAGGAGGCGCAGGAGAAGAAAGAGAGGGAGGAACGGGAACGTAAATTGCAAATGACTGGGCAGTTTCCTATTCGCCGACCGCTTTATCCTGTCCTTAATAATGAAATTGATGATTTTTCTTTGTTAGATCGGTCACCGCCTCCGTACGTTTCACCGACGGCTCCGGCTGCGGATTCCGAGGATGATGGGCAGATTCAAGTGAGCCAGAAAGGGGTATCGGCTCTCAGGTTTACTGCGGAGAGGTCCGCTCATTTGCGCAGTTGGGCTCGTAAAGTGAATAAGCATTGTGTTACTCAGGAACAGGTGTTAGCGGAGAAACAGGGGTGGTCGGATCTTGAATTAATGTATTTTTTGTCCATTTTAGCGGATGAAGTTGTAAATGCATATCGTGAAGTTTCTGAAACATTAGAACCTAAAGCTTTGTCGGTATATCGTGAGAATTTAGCTAAAGGTGATTTTGATCTTACAGATGTGGATGACCTGTTCAAACATTTGATCGCGCTGCGGGATGAGACGACGTATTTGCGCCAGGAACTGAAACGGAGGAAAAAGGAATCCGAGCCGGGAAACGACGGGGCGGTTAAGGAGTGTTCTCTTCGTGGTTCAGATAAGAGCTCTGCGTTGCATGTTATGCCTATGCGTGAAGCCGCGCCTTTGTATGTTCCACCAAAAGGGGAAGGTACGGATGATGATAAATTGTCAAAGGATGCGAAGGGATATTTTGTGTACAATTGGGTGTATACACCATGGAATAGAGCAGATGTCATGGCACTTAAAAACTCTTTACCTGATCTCCGAAAGAACCCAGCGGCATTCTATGAGGGGGTAGAGGGGGCTATATCGTCTTGCGTGATGACTCTTGTAGATATAGATTTGTTTTTTGGGTTAATTTTACCACCTGATATGTGGAGGCAAATTCGTAAAACTAATGATGAAACGATTTTGGGGGGGACCTGGAAAGAGATAAATGCTGCAGATTTAGATAGAGAACCAGCATGTAAGCCTTGTCAGCTAATTCTAGATCTTCCGGCAGCTATTTTGCATAAATTGAAAACGCTTGTTCCTGCCAAAAAGATAGATTGGACCATGTTAACGTCGTGCAAGCAGAAACCAGATGAAACAGTCTCAGATTTCTTTACACGCTTTGAGGAGGCATTTCATGATTACAGTGGTCAATCTTTAACTGACGATACGGGTCGGCATTTGTTTGTAGATAAGTATGTGGCTAATCTCCTACCAGAGATTGCAAAGCGATTGAAGTCGAGTGAGAGTTCCTGGGCCACGGCGACCCCTGCGTCCTTATTAACTATGGCTCAGTACTATGAGCGGCAGGAAGTGGAGGCTAAAGAAAATGTAGAGAAAAAGACGAAGGAATTGAAAACGAAGGTGATGTTGGCACAGGTTCGGGGAACACAGAGTAGAGGGAATGATAGAGGTAGACGAGGTGGAGGAAATGCGTCGTATGGCCGTACGGACATTGCGGAGGATCAGTGTGCTTATTGTAAGGAGTTTGGGCATTGGGCCGATGATTGTCCGGTACTTCGTGAACAGCGTAGTCAGCGTGGTCGAGGCAGTGGAAGGTCAAGAGGAGGTTATACTGGAGCGAGAGGTGGCGGAGGTGATCGTAGACAGGTTGAGGAGAGGGGCCGTGGTCAGGACGAACGAAATACGTTTGATAGACGGAATCAATATCAGATTTTGGAAGGAGAGAATGTGGAACATCAGGATTATGTGCATGCATAGGATCGCGTAGGATGGGGTAAGGAATCAGTCGAAGTGCCAGTAGATCAGCAAGGTCCATATGTAACAGCGGGTATTTTGGGTTCTACTGATCAGTTTCTAGTCGACACAGGAGCTACTCGTAGCGCTTTGTCGAAAAACTTGGTTCCGAGGGCTCCCCTGTCTGGCGAAATGGTTACGTGTGTAGGGTTTGATGGCACACCCTCCCCCAGCCCATTGTCCAAGCCCCTTGCACTATGTATTGACAAGTACTTTAGTTTTGGCCAATTTTTGTTATCGCCCCATACCCCAGATAATATCTTGGGCATTGATTTACTCAAATATTTTCGAGCAACAATACGCTGCGCTCCAGAAGGAGTGCGGGTTATTCTGAATGACAACTACCCTGATCCTGATGACTGCCCTACACGTGACAGATTTTGTGTCATTTTAGATATCCCCGCTTTGGCCTCTCTGCCGCACGCGTTGTGGGCGACATCAGATACGGATGTGGGAGAGATGCGTATTCCACCAATACATATCACTGTTAAGGAGGGGGCCCCTCTACCACGAGTGCCACAGTATAAGATCTCGAAGGAAGGTGAAATTGCACTAACACATATTGTTCAGGATTTGATTTCTGCGAGGGTAGTGGAGGAGGTCCCTTATAATGTCTGTAACAGCCCTATTCTACCAATTCTTAAGAGAGATTCAGATGGCAGGATCTATCGATTTATTATTGATTTGCGTGAAATAAATAAAATTGTCATTCCCCAATACCCAGTGGTGTCTGATATCACGACTTTGCTTACTTTGGTTCCACCGACAGCCACCACTTTTAGCGTTATCGATCTAAAGAATGCGTTCTTTTCTATCCCTGTTCACCCAGATAGCAGATATCTGTTTGGTTTTACGCTCAATAATAAATCGTATAGATTTTGTCGTGTTCCCCAAGGTTATACTGAGAGCCCTAGCATCTACAGCCAGGCTTTGAAACGACAACTAGATTCCTTCGAATTGCAGTCTGGCGTTGCGCTCATCCAGTATGTGGATGACCTTTTGCTTGCTGCTGACTCCTATACACAATGTGAACAGAGCACGCTTGCGTTGCTGTCCTTTTTGGCACAAAACAATCACAAGGTCTCTAAGAAAAAGCTTCAATACTGTAGACCCCAGGTGACCTACCTCGGTCATCTGTTGTCTAAGGAGGGGAGGGCATTAACATCTGATCGAATTCAGGCGATTTTAGATACACCAGTCCCCCGCACGCAGAGAGATGTGCGTGCCTTTATAGGGTTGACATCTTTTTGTAGACAATGGATCATGGGTTTCTCACATATCATAAAACCTCTGCTAGCATTATTGTCCAAAACTACACCAATGCCTCTTGAATGGACAGACGAATGTCAGAAAGCCTTTGAACAGTTGAGACAGGCCCTTTGTTCTGCACCCGTGTTAGGAACACCAGACTACACGAAACTTTTCACATTGTACGTGCACGAGAATGATGGGTGCGCGTTGTCAGTGTTAGTGCAGTTACACGGGGATAAGCAGAGACCATGTGCATACTTCTCTGCCATTTTGGATCCTGTAGCACGAGGGCTGCCTGGGTGTTTTCGAGCAGTAGCGGCAACAGCAGTAGCCGTACGACAGAGTGAGGGCATAGTGTTATCACACAAATTGCTGGTGTTGGTTCCTCACGCAGTAGACGCCCTGTTAAATCAAACAAAGACCCAATACCTCACGAGTGCACGACTTACAGGATATGAGCTGACACTTTTAGCGCCGCACATAACATTGAAGAGATGCGCTACTTTGAACCCTGCGACTTTATTGCCCTATCCGGGCGAGGAGGGTCAGGAAGAAAAACATCATGATTGTGTTTTCCTGACTGAGGAACAGACAAAGGGTCGGGTTGACTTACAGGATGTGCCACTTCCGGATGTGGATGGGGAACTGTGGGTTGATGGATCGTGTTTGAGGCTGCCAGATGGCACGACTTCCGCAGCATATGCGATCACGACTCTTAAGACGGTGGTAGAAACAGCTAGAATACCACAAAAATCGGCTCAGGCAGCAGAGCTGATAGCTTTAACAAGAGCCTGCGAATTGAGTGCTGGCCTATGTGTGAACATATACACAGACAGCCGGTACGCCTTTGGAGTGGCCCATGACTTCGGGCTTCTTTGGAGGGAACGCGGGTTTCTGACGTCACATGGGGAGCACATTATGCACGGAGAGTTAGTGCGCGATCTCCTAAATGCGCTGCTTGGCCCTAAAAAAGTAGCGATAGTGAAGTGCAGTGCCCATAAGAAAATTACGGATAAGGTGGGCCAAGGAAATGCCTTTGCAGACAGCATAGCAAGGCAAACGGCTATGTCCCAAACTAGCTCCCCCATGTACGTGGTACAATCGCAGGCTGAACGATGGAGTGATGCTAGAGTAGAGATACGGGATATACAAAATTCAGCTACAGAATCTGAACTTGCGGCTTGGGCAGTAGATGGGGTGCTAGATGATGAGGGATGTTGGAGAAGCAAAGACATGGAGAAGTGGAAATTGCCTGGGGCTTACTTACAGGCGATGGTCCAGATGACGCATGGACTGGCGCATGTCGGAGCTCTTGCAATAACTCAGCTTTTAACACGAGTTTGGGAACATCCCGAGATTGCGAACACTGCAAAGAGAGTAGTGCAGACCTGCCTGGTATGTTTGCAACACAATCCTGGAAAGGGGGCCTATACTCCGAAAGGAGGGTTCGTTCCACCTTCTGCACCGTTTGAAGTCCTTCAAATGGATTACATCCAACTCGAGCGCTGCAATAACCTGAAGTACGTTTTAGTGGTGGTGTGTGCCTTTAGCAAATGGGTTGAGGCCTACCCCACGAAAGACAATACGGCTTTGACAACAGCTAAGGTGTTGCTTAAGGAATTCTTTCCTCGCTTTGGAGTTTGCAAATTTTTGTGGAGCGATAATGGGCCCCATTTTGTCGGAAAGATTGTGGAGTATGTACTGAAGGGGTTGGGGATTCAGCAAAAGTTCCACGCTGTATTCCACCCTCAGTCAGCAGGTTTGGTCGAGCGGTATAATGCGACGTTGAAGCTTAAGCTGGCCAAAATTGTGGCGTCTACATCATTGAAGTGGCCAGATGCGTTGCCGCTAGCACTACTGTCTCTTAGATCAGTGCCCCATTCACGAACTGGCCTTACACCTTATGAGGTGGTGTTTGGCCGCCCCATGAATATTTGGGGAGTGCCCAAGCCGCGATTAATACATGATGTGCCTTGTGTTATGATGAATGATTATTTGGCACGATTAACAAATGATTTGCTCTCCATTCACCAACAGGTTCGAGAAGCGCTCCCTGATAACTCTACTGGAGAGGGCCACGATCTTCGTCCTGGGGATCGTGTGATGATCCGTTCGTTTGAAAGAGCAAGCAGTCTGGAGCCCAGGTGGAAGGGCCCCGAGCAGGTCCTTCTGGCAACCCGCACCGCAGTACGAGTGACCAACAGGAAGCGGTGGGTGCATTCGACTCACTGTCGCCGAGTCTCTCCGGATCTGGTGACTCCTGCTGTGCTTACTGATTATAAAGAGATCTTGGAGAAAGAAAAGAGCCCAGCTGTGACGTCGGCCGAAGTAGAGGGAGCCTTCCCGGACCAAGCTGCTGCTGGAAGAGAGCGCTACAATCTACGACCGCGATAAAGAAGATTTTTCCCTTTTTTTGAACTGGTTGGTAACCGCTCCAGGTTTGTGAAACGGAAACCGGGAATTCCAAGGGGGGGGGATCAGTTCTGCCAGAGTAGCGACACCCGTCTTGGCCCGGAGAAGAAAACAACGGCTACCTCGGAGTTCAGCACCGCATTTTTCTTTTTTTCAGGTATACACGTACGTGTATCAGAGATTATTTGTGAGAAACTGTGAACGATTTGTTTTCTTTGAGACTTTGCACAAAACTTTCTTGCACTATGGCATCGATGGCATCGCGAGATAAGAAAATACTGGGTGCCTTTCTTTTTGTTTTCACGATTGTGGTGATAGCTGTTATTGCCTGGGTAGTCGAACTTGTGGTGCCTGTACGTGAACATTTGCTGCCGACTACCCCGGCACCGTCTGAACATTTTCACTTTACCTTGCCTTTTCATGAAGAACGCCACCGTCAAACGTATTTAAATAACAGCTTCATTCAGATTCTTCACCACACACATAATATGACCAATACCTCTAATTGCTGGGTGTGTGGAATGTTGCCTGGGCACCAGAAGAGAGGGGGCACCCCACTTATTCCACTCCCGTTTTCGCATAATGGGTCTTGCAATGCCTGGTACACCCTCCTCTTTACCTTGAGATGGCCAACCAAAGGGGGGGGTGCTTTTCCGCCTAAATAAAGAATGTCCCCATGACAAGGATGGGTTTCCACGGGCTGAGGGTACACGTTTTGAATGGGAAGAGTATAAGCCCGACAATGTGTCTGCTCCACGAATATACAGCAATCAGAGAAACGTGAATGTATCAAGTGCTCATGTTATAAATGTCATTGCTACGAAAGCTGATTTATGTATCCGAAATAAGGGCACGATTGCAGTGGGGAAAAGTGAATGTAACGTTACTCTCACGTTCGATAGCCCGAATGGCATTTCATTTGTTGCATCCAGAAACACCTACTTCATCTGTGGAACGAAGGGGTACCATCAGCTTCCAGTGGGGTGGTTGGGCACATGTTATGTATCGTTTGTGCTACCTCCTGTATTCATTGCCCCACCGATGTATCACAACGACTATACTCTGTATCATGACTTTGTTTTAAACAGGGTTAAGCGAACTGTTGCACTAGAGGACATTGATCAAACGGACACTGCGTTGCAACAATATGTGGATTTCAATCTGGGACTATTCTCCTTTGTGGGGGCCGCACTGAACAGTCGGAAGATCAGACGCCTGACACGTGTTGTTGAGGCTGTTGCAAATGACACTGCTATTGCCCTGGGGAATATTACCGAAGAACTGCAGATTTCCAGAATTGTCACCCTCCAAAACCGGATGGTGCTGGATGTTGTTTTGGCTGATCGTGGGGGGGCATGTAGGATCATTGGAAGCAGCTGTTGCGTTTACGTGCCTGATAATTCTCCATCTGTGTATGATGCGATTTCAAAGCTGCATAAAATAGCTGCCGAAATACAACCGGACAATGGAACTTGGACACTTTCTGGATGGTTCTGGTCCATGATTGCAACTTGGGGCTGGAAACTATTGACAATTTTCTGTATACTTGTGGGAGCAATGTTTTTTATCTGTTTGTGTATCCAATGTGGTCCTGCATTATGTTCAATGTGCCTATCGGCCTGTTTGCCATCGAGACGAGCTCTTGTCCACGATAAAATGATGCTACATAAGGAGGTGACACAAATTATGTTAATTGACATTGAGGACGAACATCCAGACTATGTTCATTATGAGGTAGATTCAGCTAAACGCTAAAAGGGTCGTCTGTCGTAATTGGCCCGTCCGTGTTAGCGATTAGCTGAACCTACACGTTGTCCTCCTTAACTTGGCTGTATATGATAAACGCCATTTTGAATACTGTGGCGGCCATCTTAGATCCTGAGCGGCCTCGTGGCCGACGTGCCCTTTAGTCCTTTGTTCATTCCACTGACCACTCACATCTGCCCAGCAACAGGATATTTTTAGTACTGGTCAAGCCACACATGCGCAGTTCTCACTGACCCGTATACCTTCAGGAATGTGCCGCTAACTGACCAGCGGGTTTGAAACCCTCCAATGAGCTGGCAGTATTCCAAAACATGACTATGTATGTCTCTAAAACTGCGTCTTAACTTGTACCGCCTATCTTTTATTGCCCCAAAATTGTATATAAACGGGGTCACACCGGTGTTCGGGGTGATACCTTTTGCAATACCGAAGGGTGCTGTTTGAGTGTACCACCACCCCATGGGGTCTTAATAAATTTGTTCTTTGCCTTTTACAGCTTCCGTGCCAACAGTTCTTTTGTGTATGTGGGTAATCTCTGGAGCGTGTAGGCCTTGGGAACCCCGAAATACTTCAATGGGTCATATCTACAATCTATTAGAAGTTCCTTAAGCGCGTCGGGAGTTACTAGTTTGGGCGTACGTTGGTGGGCTAATTCTTGAAAGGAAAGTTTATTTACTCTGGGTGGCGTGGAAAAAATGTTTGCTGTACCTCCCGTAGCACCACCTGGGGTGCTGGATGTGAAAGGATTCGTTGAACGTGATATAGCAACCATAGTTGTGGGTACAGCTGTAGAAACAGATGTGCTTGCCGGAACTTGTGTCGGAGTTTGTTGTTGCGGAGGTACAGACGGAGGAGGGTCTTGGCGTTGAACCCCCTCGGCAGGCGGTCTATGTGGCGCAGCATTAGCATACTCGGGAGCTGCGTCGTCTAAATAAGAGGAAAGAAAAACATCTTCTGCGGTTCTGGGATGCCCTTTGGGATGTACTTTTATCGGGAACAATGGGGGTGGCAAGTCTTTTGGTATCTCCGGAGTAGCCTTAGGTAATCCTTCGGCCAGAAGAGGATACATACCATTCATAAGGGCATTTCTTTGTCTGTCTATTTGTTCTGATTTTACTCGAGTACCTTCTTCAATTAATAGATTTTCTCGAACTTTATTTGAATTCTCCTTACTTTTCTCTTCCTGTCTGAGTGCTTTTTCTGTACGTCTATATGATTCTTTACGCCATAATTCAATGGCATCTTTCTGTGACTGTCTAGCTTTCTTTTTCCATAATTCTTCCTCTACTTTCAGGATGCAATCTGCATCCCAGGTCCCAGCTGCGGGCCACCTCTGACTTTCTGGTAGTTCCTTGGTGTAGTCTACCCATAAATCAAGAAATAATATAGCGTCTAGGCCATGTTTATGATACATGAAGTACCCTGGAGTGTCCCTAGGAGGAATGGGAACAGCTTCTTCGAGTACCCCTTTTCTAGTTTTGATCTGTCTTAATTTCGAAAAGAGCGGCATATTGAGAACTGATCTGATACCTAATTCTGAACACGTTTAATACAACAAAACACAATAATGAACAGTCATTCACACCACAATATGCAGAACGTATTTAAAACATTTTAACATTTAACATTTAATGAACAACAATGATAGCCATTTAGGGAACTAGTCACTAAGCATAATACTCGGCACTAACTAGGTAATTCTGAATTATATACTAGACATACTTGATATACTGCTAAACAGTACAGATACACTGCTAAAACAGTGCAGACTGGATTTGTGTACCCAAACCCGTCTTGACCGGCACAAACTATGTGCACGTCGGAATGCCTCCCCGGCAATGGTACTCACCGGGTAGCTCGGAACGGAAGGCCTCGGAACTGAACTGAACTGGACTCGGACCGGACTGGACTCGACTCGAAACTTCGGAACTTCGGAACTGGTGGGCCTCTGTATACCTCGGATCTTGCTCTCTCAGCTAGGCTCTGGTCGGGATACTTCGCACTTCTCACCGCCTCGTCTGGGTGTTGATCGCAGCCTCAGTTACCCCCGCTCGGCAGGAGGGAGATACAGGAAATCCTGTGGGTACGCGTTGTTGTCCGTCCAGCTGTGGTAGGAGACCGGGCCTGCAACGCACCTCCGGCGCGTGAGATGAGAAAGTGTCCCTGTTCGGGCGCCATATATGTGGTAAATAATTTAATTACCGGAACTTAATTTGATGCGGAAAATCTATAATAATAGCTCAGTAAAATAAGAGGCAGAATCCGTGGTATTAGAGGTTCGGAACGGGCTTTATTCCAAAATCAATTCGAATTGATGGACTCCATATTCCATCACCATGAAGGTTCAGGAAGTGAAGGGCTAACTTTATTGACAAGTAATCATTTTTATACAATAGGCATTACAGTGAAACAGATGCAGGAGGCGTAACAGTTGATAACAAAGATAAAACATACATGCGTAACTAAAGTGGGTGTAACTGGGCGTAACTTAAAAAACGTCATCAGGTATGATGTCACAATAGGGTGGTTCCATGAAAGAATTTCGCAATGTCAGCAGAAATACTTGGCAGAGATGCGCGCGCAG
The DNA here is from genome assembly GCF_964204655.1 of Triturus cristatus. NCBI lineage: Eukaryota > Metazoa > Chordata > Amphibia > Caudata > Salamandridae > Triturus > Triturus cristatus. The sequence goes on from NC_140592.1 coordinate 742,999,492, forward strand.
CAGCATGACGTGTGATTGACGTGCAACTAGGGGGTGAACGGGATTTGACATTTAGCTCTACATGTGGAGACAGAAGTCTGGGGTTATGTCAACCTAATCCCAAATCATATCTAACATCCTATGTTTAAAGAACTATGTTATCCAAAAAGAGAGGTCTCTTAGGATAGAATCTTATTCTATACTGACTATACTGACTGTTAGTGCGTGTACAAGCGTCTAAGTGTCTACACTAGATGCGAGGGGGTAGGAATATTCCATGGTAACAGGGCTATGAATTACTTGCATAAAGACAGAGAAGCCGGGCCTTTTGCTCGGTAGCTGGAAGAATGTTTACTTAAACTACTAGACAGGAATGCATTGGGTGAGGAACGGAGCAGAGCAGATAATCTTGAAGGTGAAATACAGTTTTTGGCAAGCAGACAGATCGAGTCAGGCACCGTTAGCCGCGCAGGGAGTAGGACAAAGTTCATGGATACAGATGCGAGCTCAGACTGGAGCTTTCAGAGGCAGAAGGCAGGAAAAGGCTTAATGGCAGAATCAGGGCCTACTCGCCTGGACTGTAGAATGGCATAACTGAACCATATAAAGCCGGTGGCCTTTCATACTTAGGAATAGAATATCCGGCCCATTCATGGCTGATCTGAAAGAGGACATGTTGACGGTGGACGCACATGTGTTTGCGTCTTCATAACTGGAACTGGAGGAAACATACATGTACTTGTGATTTATACATGAAACCGTTGGGGTCCAAGATAGGGGACATAACTGATCATAAAAATCCATATTTCCACAAAGGGTCAGAACCTCAGATCTTTTCCAAGGAACATGTACCCATACACGTTGAAAGTGAGCGGGTATACCAGGATTAGCGCCCTGGGGTGCAACCGCTTCTCTCCACACCGGAGGAACCTCTCTCATAGGATAGTGTTTTAGTTTCCTTTTAACAGAAGGATTTAGTTCAGGCAGAGACCGGTAAGTGAACATTGTTCTAAAGGTGACAAGTGTCCTTACAGCATCCTCAACCTCAGCACCCACAATTATCCCTTTGTTAAAGTCAGCCTGAACATCTAGCAGACCCTGGGGGGCTGATCCTAAACCCATATCCTCCCACTCTTGACCAAGAATGACACATATGGTATCAAAAACATGTCTTTGTGTGGGCGCATCCCACTGCTGAAAAGTGTCCATGATATCTTGTATACCATACTGGGGGCCATTCATAATCCACTTACGGGCGAGGAGGTCTAACGCATCACGTTCTTGGGGACCTGGGAGCTGACTACAAGTCTGCCTACGAGGAAGAACAGGAGTCATGTCTAATGACCCAAAGAAAGGGGTAAAAAGGCCAGAAACAGTGTCAACCAGCCGCTTACGAACTGAGGGGGAATTCGACATAAGGACAGGGGACAAGGTATTAGGCGGGCAGAAGAGGGGGCAGAAGAGGGGGTGACAGGTATAAAGGGGGTCGAAGGCAAAGGAGTCTGAGGCAAAGGAGGTAGCGGGATTGGCATTAACAGAAGGGGCTGCGGTTGAGGTGCAAGGACCTGTTGGGGAACAACAGGTAGTTGAGCGGGCGGCAATAGTAGGGGTGCATTGGCACCCTGTGCATAGGGCGGGGGTAATTTCAACAGGTGGGACATTAAAGGATCCTTTTCGGGGTCAACTTCCTTGTCTGGAGGGGAAGTGGGCAACACCGGATAACACTTATCTACTGCCATACGATGTTGTCTATCTAAAACCTCAATTGTATAATCATTCTCATTATCTTTAAACTGCTGGGCAGCCTGTATAACAGTCATGCCCTTTTCCTTCCTATCTCTTTTTGCTTGTTTTATTTCTTTCTGTTTGGCTTCCTTGCGCCAAAGGCAAAAAGAGTCAAACATAGCCGGCCGGGCTTTTCTTTTAAACAATGTAGCTTCCAAATTATCTAATATATCAGGCTCAAAACTACCATTTTTTGGCCACTGCAAAACGCCATCTTTTCTCGTATAGCGTACCCACACTTCATTAAAGGTGATGGGGCCCACACCATGTTTAGAATAGAGCTCATAGGTGGGAGTTGCAGCCGGAGGAATTGGACAAGAGTCCTCCAGTCGGGAATCCCTATTACAACAACAACAACAACACCACCTTCTAAACTTACTGAAACCAGGCATCGTTATTTCACTGGCCTCTTTACAAACATCAAGGGGTTAATCAACCAACACAGCACAAATGTAAAAAACAAAGAAGTGGGAGCTACCCACTATTACTTAACCAAATGTTCTCTCACGCCAACAGAGGTCCGTCTAACGTCTCGCAATACCAGTCATCATCAAAGGGGGGCCAAGGCAGGGCGGCAGTCAGGGCAGCAGTCACTAACAGCCATTGGAAAGGAGAAGCCGCGCTGCAAAGACCTTCGGTCCACTTGTGACATGCAGGGGTCGATCACGTGGTGCGCTTCCTCTGGAATTTCCTTGCGGGGCTCCTCACGACCCTCAGGCTCGACCGCTACCTCTGAAGCCGCCTCACAGAGGGCACCAATTGAAGAACCGGGCCTTTAAGGGCCTGGCGGCGCAGGGCACGCCTGAAATCTCCGAGTTCACCTGCCTTGTTGTACAGAGACACGGAATACTCTGTTAGCGTAGAAAACCAAATTTATTAGCTGCAGCTACGCACAGTTATCCTAGAAGTACATCAGTGGTAGGTTCTCAGGAGACTGCCACTTTACTCCGTGGCTCACAGTCTTTTATAACCTTATACACCCAAAGAAAAACACTCCCCATGCACCAAATATTAGCCAATAGGAAAACATTCAAAACAAGGCACCATGTAACCAGAACATCCCCCTTGGGTCATGTTCTTGCCCAACCCCATAAGTCAATCAATGACAGCACCTATAGGTCAATCAGTAATGGCAGGACGTGTTTGTGTGCTTCAAAGGACGACTTGCAAAATAAGATAATGCAGAGAAAGAATACCGAAGGCCAACAGACAGTTGGGACAAGGATTAGTCAGTCTAGACAAGGATTAGTCAGTCTGGCTAGTTCCTGGAATTGGCTTCACAACAAGGAAGGGGGGTTATTTGACACGTAGCAGTACAAAGGGCAGAAACACTTCGTTCGCCGAGCTGCCTGAGTGAGGGCAACACAAAATGGCGACGGAATACAAAATGGAGTCGAAACTAAATTACCTAAGCCAGACAGAGCCAGAGATTCCCACGAAGCAAAGCAAGGAGCAGCCCAGGTCTGGAAGGGGTCCCCTGGTTTCTCTAAATGGTTCTAGTCATGAACGGCATGAAACCAACACAAATCAACTATCAAGTGCGATTGGCAATTCGCCATGACTGAAAGACTGGTGCTGCCTTCGTTAGAGTCCAAGTGCTCCAGGAATGCCATGGTGAGTGCCATGATTGACACAGAGGCTGCAACTTTCAAAGTCATCCATGACCTTGAGATCACTCTGGAGGCCACACCTGCCATACCAGCGTCCCTTGTGCACCTGGCCAAGGCATGCGATAACTAACGGCTTCCACAGGGGGCCGCTGCGCTGAAATCTGCGAAGCCTTCAAGTTCCAAGCGAGGCTGACGTCCCCGCCATGACAGCTCAGAAGCCACTGCCACAGAAGTAGTACCACTGCTCACATCTGTCCCACACTCACCCAGACAGCAACATATAGACAGAGGTAACCATTGGACTTGAGAAGTATGTGAGTCCGCAAGACTGAATAACAGGCAGAGGTCTGGAGTACGCACTGAAACATTTTACGAGTGAATTGAAAAGCCAACTGAACAGTTCAGTGCACATCAGCCTAGGGAGTGATTGATTGAACTGCACCTGTGCCAAGATCAGCATTGACTCCCAGACTAGATGCTAGGGATAACAGGATACTTCATTCACAGGGGTGGGTACCGATTGGTGTAGCACCTCAAGATCTTAAACAGGATTTCAACCCTGTGTATCTTCCCCCCTAAATGCATTTTTTAGTATTAAGTAAAGCTGTTTGATTAAAGTGTAATATCTTATTCAAAAGATAAGAACAGGGCCTGACAATATATTTTTGTGTCCGTAGTTTGACTGTTTTGTTTTTGGTCTTTCCCCCCACAATCCTCCCTGAAAATCCTTTGACTCCTTGTTCTCACTAGTCCGACAGTCAAGTGTCAAAAAGATACTCGGCCTAGTTTGAAGAGCCATAGTAGGACGGATCCCAAAGCCCCAGTGAAAACAACCTCAGCCACCATGGTTGGCGAGCAGTGGCCCTTTTCTGCCCTGTAGCCCGTTGAATGGGATCTGACACTTCTATTTCAGGGTCTTTCTGAAATGTATGTGGTCTGGTCCCAACCTTATTTTGGGCTCAGGGTGTTCATCAACCTTTTACCCTTCCCTCTAGGGGGCATATGTACAACAGACTGACTGGTGAAGGGACACCTTTCTACACATAAACAATAATTGATGGTGTTTTGCTGTTTCTAGAAACAACAAAAATGAGGAGAAATAAAGCATTTCTCCTCGTTTCGCCAGGGTAAGAACAGGTTTTCCCTGGGCTTAATTTTGGAGCTGCCCATATTTACACCACCCTTGTAAATATGGGGAAGCGTAAAAAAAATGGGTGTTGCGGCAAAACGCCCACCACAACACCCATTGCCCACCCCTTTCACCTTAAGATGTGAAAGGGTGCCTTATTTACAAGGCGGGGTTAAGACACATTAAGTGGCTTAACACTGCCTTGTAAATAAGGCGAAGCCCTATCGCCACAGGAATGTCGTTAAAAGTGACGTTTGGTGGTGATAGGGGCTTGTAAATTTACCCCTAGATGTCTTCTCCCCATATTTTAGTAAATTAAAGGTCCTCTGGGAGGTCGGTGACCAGTTGTTCCTAGATTCTTACAAACCTGCTGCCAGACATGTCAACTGAATAGCAGATGTATGACCTATTTGTGTACTGTTATGCACGGCTCTCACTGAGAGACACTAGTGTGAACACCAGATTCTAAATGTGGTTGTTCACTGCTATGACACAGCAACAGTGGGCAACAAATTAAAAGTTGTAACCCACTGTTCTACGTGATAAAGGAAGTCCATTTCCTCTCAGAGAGCCTGTCAAAACAGAGCTGTCTGCTGTGGTGGAGGGTAGAGGGCACAGCTTTTAGAGGTGAGAGGGCGACATGGCACAGAGTGTGGTGGTTTGAATAGAGATCAGTTCTTTTTTATATATTTGGGACATGGAGGAGAAGCCATGTTATGTGTGTATTGCTCCTCATCGCTTCCCTGCCCCTGCGTAGCAGTTGAAAGCTTTGGCCGAGTATCTGGGGGGCCATACATACATAAAATTATACATGGTTAAAAAGTGAATAATGGGGATGCTTTTGTGTAAGGGGTTTCTGAGTGAAATCAGAGACAGTGAGAGCGAAGCTTGAGTTGTCTATGATGTCACGCAGAACGAGTTGTCTATGATGTCACACAGATATATATCATCTGTAATTCTCAGAAGCTATCTATAATTCTATATGTTGTTGTATAAATGACCAAGATGCATAATAGCAAAATGCAATAGAATGCTCCCGTTGATCAATGTAGCATGATCAATTACCATGAGACGCAATGGCCAATGCCACATTACCAAAAGTGCAAAAATATTGATTTTAAGCAAATAGGAGAAAACATAGCATCATCACAGCAGTGGAACAAAATAGCATAATTTGTGAACATTCTCTTCGTGGATGTACAGTCATCACTTGTCAAAGCTACATCACAGTGCACGAGAAAGTGGTTTGGTCACGTGCAAAATATAGTGGTGATCAGAAAAGGACACCTGGTTCATTCCATGATTGGTCCTGGGCAGGTTCAGCTCAGCCATGCTGAGATGTTAGCAGAGCAATTGAGCTGTGAGAGGTGGACTCTGCACAGCCTCACATACCACTCAACGTATGCACTCGATATTTTATCAAAACACCCTTTGGACTTGTAACAACTTACTTTATAGTCATACTGTCCATTGGCGGCTGGCTTGTACCGAGGGTGGTGGGGGGGGGGGGGGGGGCGGGGAGGGGCACAGATAAGCAATTACATAAATTCACTTACCTTCGCAGCGTGACGTCCTCCTCCCTCAGGTGTCTTCCAGGACGCTCCCGTGCAGGAAACTGCACTACCCAATCCTGGCACTGCTTTCACAGCATGAAAGTAGTGCCAGGATTGGATCGAGCAGGCTCTCCCAGTGCTCCTAAGAGCGCTGGAGGCGTGTGATTTGTCTAAGACAGTTGGGTTTGAGAACTTTAAAAGGGGCATGTCTGCCTGGCCGGCCCAAGATGGCCGGCCAAAGAGACATGCGCATTTTAAAACTCACAGCTCCCTGCTGTTACCACTTGGCGGCGCTAGCCCTGCCCTGACACTTAGTTAAGGGCGGGTTGCTGACAAATAAAATGGTAATAAACAAACTTTATTATCATTTTATTTTTCAGCTCTGGGGCTTGGGGGGCGACGCTCCTCCACTCAAATGGAGGAGCCGCCCCTGAATTTGCAACGGGTGCGAGTCTACATGAATTTTCTCTTTGCTGCGAGGAATGTTTGTGTTAATATTAGAGAAAGCAACAGCTAAAACCGGCCCAAACAGACCATAAAACAGGCCCACCAACAGCCAAAAGACTCTGGCCTATCAGACCAGTCATTCTGGCACGGCCACATAACCCTATTGGCCATCCGGTAACTGGAAGAGACCATGAACTAGAGTCACAGGTGCATTGGTGATGAGCATGAGGCCAAACATAAACCACATACACCACACAGGTGTGCAATGCTAAACAATTTGCTATGAAGAAATGCAGTGAGCGGCGGGAAATAACAAACACTGTAAAAGTAAAGAAAAGTCACGTGGAAGCTCCACTTTCAGAAGTAACCAACAGCAATGAACCAATGGATATATTTTACTACATGGCATGTCATTACATTTTTTAAAAATGCATCGCAGTCTAACTATCTCATGGCATTACTTTCCATTTCTATATTTATTTTTTAAAATACAAGTACGTCTTGAGTCAATAATAGTATATATTTTTTTTACATCGCATGAAATGTTAAATGACTCATTTAAATAACAATTAATTTGTGTACTTTTTGACAGTGTATTGTTTTTTAATTAAAATGATATATTATCAAATCTGCACTTGCATTTATCACTTAACATGGTAACAAAATGGAAATAATGAGAATTATTCTTAAAGAAATAATTATTCTTACTAGTTGCCTCATATTTTTGCAACAGAATGACCGTGCTAACAAACATTGATTACACATATTATGAAGAAAAATATGCATACATGTGTTACACATCTATAGAGACGCAGAGTGTGGACAGGTTACTTCTGACAATAACGCCGGAAAGCAGACATATTTTCCGGGTGTCCGTCTTAATCATTTGAAGCATAGTGCCACCTACCTTCTGTTCGAGGTAAGAACACATGAAAAACACCATAAACCCACACACAATGTAAGAGAGCCAAGAACTCGATATATGTTCCACTAATTATTTTTTTTTTTAAATCATGCCTAACCTAGGGTTATAGTACTGATAACAAATTCATTATTTTTTTTAATACAGCGACCCTGCACGGAGGAAACATTACCTGTATTTTATCGCGTTTTATTATTTATCCTGGTCACTTTTATGGTTCTTTTGAACCCAATAAAGATATATGACTGACTGACAATTTTATTTTGATAAAAACTAACAACTTAATAAAAGAGATAATGATAGTAAAAACATTTTTGAAGGACAAGGAAGCCAATGTTTACCAACATCACGAAAAGAGGATTATGCGATAACAAAAGAAAATTAGCGAAGGTGTATCAATACACTAAAAAACAAGAATCGTTAACTAAACGCATAAAAATCTCTTCAAAATGTAAAAAAAACCTACACTGTCTATTAGCAATATAATGTAACCTCAATTACTGACAAAAACATTTTTTCCAGTTTTTTTTCCAGAAACGTCAAAAAACGTAATTGGAATGTTTCTTCTAAAGGACTCACTGTCATAACCAGACCCAATGCGAAACAGAAAGCACTAACAATAAACATTGTCCTTTGAAGAAACTGGAAAACATAAACCAGTAACGAAAGAAAATCAAATAAGGTAAGGAGGACAGTCCTAAAAAGGGATACGTATAAATTAGAAGTGAAACAATAAAAGAACATATTTTAGTAGGTCGAGCCTGGGCAGCACATGCGCTGCTCTGCGAGGTATGCTGTATTGAGTAGGGATTTGAAGCTCCGCCCACTCTTCGACCATATTTTTCATTGGCTTGTGTTGTTGTCCTTTGTAAATGCTGCCTTCTGATTCCTTAATCGCCATGTTAGTCCCTCCTTAGTATCGCCTTGTTTTCATATGAAACCTCTCGTGAGGACTGGCCCTTTTACTTCTGTTGCTGCACGGTATGTTTTATTTCGTCTGTAAGCACTATTTTCTTTAATGGGTCTTGCCCTACTGCAGACATAACGTGCTTTCCTTACATTCAGTGCGCCATACGGGCTTTCACTTTCCAAGCAGCTGGGAGAATGGGGGCCGCTTCTATGCAATGCCATAGGTCTCGCATTTAGGAGAGTTTGAGCTTTTATAAATGCCAATAGCTTAAACTCTCACAAATGCGAGACCTGCAGCATTGCAAATATTTTTGTTGTTGACAAAGCCTCCATGCTGCACTTTCACATGCATGAAGGCCGGTCCTCTTTCTTTAGAAGAGCCGTGTCTAAGGAAAGGTGCGTAGCCGCTATTATAGTGAAACTGCGGCATGGGGGCTTTTACAAAAAAAATGCATTTGTTTGACAAACAGATGCTTTTTTTTGTAAAAGCCCCCATGCCGCAGTTTCACTTTAATAGTGTCTGCGCACCCTTTGTTAGTTCAATAGGTCTCACATTTGCGAGAGTTCAAGCTGTTGGCATTTACAATGCCAAAAGCTCAAACTCTCGTAAGTGTGAGACTTATTGCATTGCAAATGCTTGTTTTTCTTACCATTAACACACTAAAAATAAAAAATAAACTACCACCTTCACCATATATTGCTCTTTCTACGTACAGTACACATACCCCATGTGACTTCATTTATTATCCCTATTAAACTTACTGTTTAATAGGGACAATAAATTAAGCCACATGGGATATGTGCACTGTACGTAGAAAGAGCAATCCTGACCTCTGGGCTCACTGTAATTGCGTTTATGTATTTAAAGCAAATGCATGGGCATAGCTGTTACTCTTGGGAACTTTGTAGGAAAAACCTCAGAGCACAATCTCTCTCTGCCTTTTCTTTCATTGCTGAGGTCAGCAAAACATTTGTGGAATTAAAAGCAATTGCTAGAACTACCAACGAACCCTCGGGTTCAATTTTAACGAGAAAATTCAGGATTATCGTATCTGAGGGAGCATGTCAGATTCCAGGTGTGTATGTAGCTGCGGCTTCTCAGCTATGGCAGAGGAGTGTCGCCCCACCAAAAATGGCAGGAAAGGAAAAATAAAACAACACTATTTGCCGAGTCTTGGGGGCGACAGCAGTCAGGGGCGTGGTAGTGCACTCCCTTCACTGCGCAGGACGGTTTTGACCAGCCGTTGCAGGCCAGCATAACCGCCATGGGCAGTGAAGCTCTCTCCAGGCCCAACTGAATTGCTGGGGTGAGAGAGAGCAGGCACAGACTCCCGGTCTGTCCTGGAGCGCTAATCGAGGGCGCTCAGGCCAATCCTGAAGTTGCTCTCATGTGAGATCAGCTTCAGGATTGGCCGCAGGGCATTCTGGGAGCCGACCAAAGAAAAGGAGCAGAGGAGTGCGACACAGCCAGCTGAAGGTACGTTTTTTACATTATTATTATTGTATTCTGCCCCCCTCCCTTCACAACCCCTATGCCTCCTTTCACCCACCCTGCGCGCCCACCCGGCTGCCCCGTCACAAACACCAGCCGCTACTATGTTCACGATCTGGAAAGCATCATGATTAGGAAATGACAAATGAATAGGGAATACCCTTCCCAGATCCCTAAGTTTTTCAAAATTAACGTCCTCGAAAACCTAACATAAAAATTTTCTAGCAAACCATTCTTGCTTCTCAACAGCCTAAATAATGAAAAATACTTATGTACATTTTCTAACATTAGCAACCTTATTACTTTCAAAACAAGTAATATTTGGATGATGGCTGGAACATTTAAATCATGTCGCTGTCCATCCATTCAAATGTATAGAAAACAGTACCATCCCGCTAATATATGGTTTGTTGTGGGCATTAGCTTTTGCATCTTCAGAGTGTGTGTGTGAGTGTGTGTGTGTGTATATATATATATATATATATATATATATATATAATTTTAATGCAATTGACAATTTTCATGAAAATGTGATCAACGGTTTGAAAGACTTAAATTACAAAATCCAAAAAAACACGAAATCGAAATCCAACGAGCAGGAAATCCAATTTTATGCTCTAATGGCCAAATTGAAAAGGAATTCTGACATAGTTGTACGGAACGCAGATAAAGGGGGCAATGTTGTCCTTTGGAAAAAAAGCAACTATATTTCCGAAGCAATGAAACAACTTCAAGACAACAAGTGCTATTGTCGTAGCGATTACCCCACGTTACGCAATGTAACCAATGACTTCATGTTGAAATTGATAGGATGGAAAAACAAGGGACTCCTGACGGCAGATGAATTCAAATTTCTAAAAAATGATCATCCCGTAGTCCCAATTCTGTACTTCATCCCTAAGATCCATAAGAACGCACAGCAACCTCCAGGGAGACCTATCATTTCAGCGCGAAATAGTCTTTTGGAGAACACTTCAAAATATGTAGACTATTTTTTACAAGAACATGTTCAGAATTTAGGATCTTACATCAAGGATACCAGTGACTTTTTGGCTAAACTTTTAAACTATTCATGGCAAGAGAAAAACCTATTGATGACATTAGACGTTACATCTCTATATACGTCAATCGATCATAGAAATGGGTTAAAGGCTATTGATTTTTATTTGGCTAAAAAAGGATATCAATACAGTGAACATAGCACTATGATTGTTAATATGGCGGAATTTTGTTTAAAAAACAATTATTTCTTGTTCCAAAATATCCTGTACCAACAATTGCGAGGTGTAGCAATGGGGGCCAGTTTTTCCCCCAGCTACGCCTGTCTCCACATGGGTTGGTGGGAAGAGCTGGTCCTCCCCAATCAATATTGATTACAGTATGTAACTAAAAACATCAAAGTTTGGTGGAGATATATAGACGACCTTTTCAGAATTTGGGATGGGTCAAAGACAGAAGCAGAAGAGTTCCTGAGTCAACTAAATAACAATGCTCTGAATCTAGAGTTTACGGCATCTATCAGTGAGACAAATGTAAACTTTCTAGATGTTGAAGTCTATATTCAGAATGGGAAAATTGAGACCAGGCCACACAGGAAGCCGACGGCGGGCAACACCACGCTGCATGCGGGCAGTGCTCACCCTAGGCATCTCATCAATAGTATTCCTTATGGTGAGATGCTTAGGCTGAGACGCATCTGTAGCAATGACAATGACCTCTTCAAGGAACAAGACAACAGCAAAAAAAGATTCCAGGAAAGGGGCTACACTACTAAATGTCTAGACAATGCTATTCTTAAAAGTAGAAGCAAGTCCAGGGAATCTTTGCTTGCACCAAATGCCAAACATAGGATGAATAAACAAGAGGATACTTTCAGATTCATCATCCAATTTAGCAAACATGACAAAGAAATCAAAAAATTGATTACTAAAAACTGGCCGTTGGTTTTAAGTGACCCTATCATAGGTCATACTTTGACAAAAAAACAGCTATCACATATAGTAGGGCTTCATCTATGAAGGATATTTTAGTTCAAAATGACCCTGCCAGTACCAACACTAACACTTGGCTAGCCCAAAGAAAGGGTTTCTTCAAATGTAAGGTTTGCAAAGCTTGCAAACATGGTCTTAACCAGACATCTTACACATCGCCTTTCAATGATGATGAAAAATTAATTACTAAAGCCCTGAACTGTAAATCAGAATATGTGATTTATGTGTTGCAGTGTCCCTGTGGTCTCAAATATATTGGCAGTACCATTTTACAAGCGCACAAGCGGATACTGCAGCACATAAGAGCAATCAAAAACAGGGATCAGCTATATCCAGTACTTCAATGAGACACACAACGCTGATCCAACTGGCCTTACCTACTTTTTAATTGATTCTATTCCATATAATAAGAGAGGGGGAAACAGACAGAAAGAGTTGAGACTCATGGAAACTAAATACATTCTAAATTTAGATACAAAACATCCCAGAGGTCTCAACGCAACTGAGGAGCTGCATACATGCCTTTAAGTAGCATATACTTTGCTATGTTATCTGAATAGATACAATCCTATAGGATACTGGATATATGGCATTTCTAGACAATAGTCAGCACATGTCAATCATCCAGCAGACATATCAGCCGCCTATACCGCTAAATTTTATTATGTTACTATTTTGCACATAGGGGTGATTTTAGAGTTTTTTTTTATAGGTATTTTACACGGTTTTATCATTATCACTTTTATTAGATTCAGGGATCTTATAGAGCAATTGGCACTTGCACTTTATTAATGTACTTTAAAGACAGGAAACCGTTTAGCAAATTATTATGTAACATCTTGTTTCTGAATTAGTATACGTTGCAATTCTATTGAAGGGGCTATTGAATTGTTGGTTTGAAGTTTTAGTATTTATACTGCAATTTTACTTCGCTTTTAACAATCCAACGGCCAGTCACTTTCAGTGCATTTATGCTGACAACACTCCAATTGCAAACTTACCAAAATGTTATGTGACTAAAATACGTCATTTTAACAAAATTGAAATATTTATTTAATTTGCCTGAATTGTAAACAATTTTAGTTATTTATAACGTGTTTTAACATTTGTTTTAAACACATAATTGTTTTTCCTGCCAACATTAACTGATCATTTATGCTTAGAAGGTGATACAAGCACTTGCACTGTTATGCACTTGATAAAGCACTGTTGAAAACACTGCGTAAAAAAAGAAAGAAAAAAAGAGAAAAAAAAGCTATTAAAAAACCAATCACCTGACAGAGCGTGTCATGTGATCAAGGCCCTTCCGGGCTGAAACGCGTCATGGCTGTAGAGGTCGAGGGGAAGAAAGAATAAAACCTTTGCTGGTATACCTTGTGGTCTGTGCTTCGTTGTTGGAAACAAGTTTGAGCAAGCCTTCGAAGTTCGAGTGAATATATATATATATATATATATATATATATATATATATATATATATATATATATATATATATATATATATATATATATATATATATATATATATATATATATATGAAATTACACCATCTAAAATTTTAATTACATTGGCATGACCAATGTAATTTATAGCCTATACCAACCCCCAAATTTATGGATTTATTTTCAATTTTTCCAATGCAATTTGGTGTAACATAGAAGAAATCCTCCCTTTCAGAGGAGTGGATGGAAACTGCTAAAATCATTAGCTTTTGTATCCCCTTTGTGTATTTGCATGTGTGTGTGTTGGTGCTATTATTGCACAAAATGCAATGGTATAATAGGAGGAAATGTGGGGAAATTATATGGTGTGGTTGTACAGCCTCACTGTGTAATACACTTACTACCCCCTTCAGGAACAGGAACAGTAGGTTTTGCCAATCCTTAAGCTCAAACGTGGGTAACTGTCAGGCTTAAACAAAAGAATAAGTGTTAAGTGTTTAAATATCATCAAAACAATTAAAGAAAAAATTAATGAGGCACACAAGTACTCCGACAGCGATTTAAAAAAAATAAATTATCCTGTATTTTTATGTATTTTTAGACACCACAAAGATAAAGCTCCACTGGAGGGTTCCAGAGATATAGCGAGTACAAGGTATAGTAAATTTGCACTCTTCCACTTAACTGTGAACATGAATTGGCAAATTCCACTAATTTGACATTTAGAAACTTTTTCAAGATAAATTTGGGTAAGTATCAATGCTTTTACTTTGAGTTATATTAGGCAACAACTCTGACAGTGGGTTGATCAGGAAGATCAGCAAGGTCCACAGAAAAAGTTACCTTGGAGGAAGAAGCAGTCTTCAGGAAGTTCCAGGCACTTATAGGTTCCTATGGAAATGGTCCTAATGCAAGAGATACAGGATGCTGAAGATGCTCAGGGATGCTTCCAACATGGCTGAACCCCTCTCTCAGCATACAGCACTTCCTAACCCAACACAGATGTGTGGCTGCCAAGGGGGCTACACATCCCTGGTAAACCTGTTTGGCAATTGGTTTCCCCTCTCCTTCCTGAGTGCCAGCCTGTCTACCTAAAAATTAAGACAGCCCCTCTCCCAAGTGTTCCCCACTTACACTTCAAAGGCAGCTTCTACTTGAAAGCTTGCCTTTTGAGTCAACACTCTTCCTGCCAGGGAGAGGTAACACCTCTCTCCCACGCAGGCTGCTATTGTCTTCTTTCCTGTGAGTTGTTTGCACGTCTCCCCCGGAGGGCAGAAAGCTGTCTCAAGGAGGAACCCTGTGTGGAGCCATGGACGGGCACAGGGATTCAGGGCTCAGTACTACAAGTGACATTAATTTTGACTTGGGCATCAAGTCGGGCATAATATTATGAGTTGTTTGATACCTTACAGTATCAACTTTAGTATCCCCTGTCAGAAGTTAGCTGGACTGCAGTGGCAGCCTGCCACTCTTCACTCGGTAATGGGGCTACTTGTCTCTTATACCTTAAAAGCAACAACGGCAAGTTTTTACTGTTGGAATATGTAAAATACATGTTCCACTCTATGATGTACAGCACCCTGCTTTAGTGGTCGCTAGGCCTGCCTTAGGGGTGACTTTTGTACCCAAAAAGGGAGGAATTGACTTTACCATCACTTTAAATGGCAAAGTCGAATTAGCAGTTCAAAACTGCTCTTTCAGTCTGCAGCGTCAGACAAGGAGCCAGCCGTGGCCACTGCAGGTAAGAGCGGTGGGGCCAGGTGAGGGGGGATTTTGAGAGACGACCACTAGGGAAAATTATTTATTTATTTAATATTCCCTAGTGGTCGTCTCTCAAAATCCCCCCTCACCTGGTCCCACTGCTCTTACCTGTAGCTGCCGCGACTGCTAGGAGCTATGTTTTCACTTTTGTCACATCCAGGGTGGCACAATCAGTGCTGCAGTCCCTGGGGTGACCTTCCAACCTACAGTACAGGTCCTGGGTACCTGAGTACAATATACTAGGGACTTACAAGTAAGGTTTTTTTTTTTAATTTTATTTTTCTGGTCAGCAAAAAGAAAATACAGATTTATACAGCATGAATATCCTTTTTACATACAGCTACATCTGACAAAGAACTTACATTCATTAACATGTACAGCCCATAGTAATTATATTGTCATATAGTAGTTACAGCCACATCTTCATTGCATGTTGCATGATTCACATAGGGCTTACAAGTAAGCTAGCTTATGCCAATTGGGTTTAAGCCAATTCAACATTACGATTTAAGGTCAGGGCACGAGCCCTGGGGTCTGGTTAGGAGGCCTCAGTGCACTGTCAGAGTAAAAAATAACAGCAGCATCAATCCCAAAACGTGGGGGTGACCATACAAAAAGAGGCATTTCCTTACAAATAAAAATCCATATTTCAGGTAATCATGAAATATGGGAATTATATCATTGTTCAATGTGAAATTTGGGTTTCACACTTATCTAAATCAGGATTTCTTCAAATTACTATACAATTAATGTAAAGAATATACAACAGTCTAAACACATATTTTTCTCATAAAGCACTAACAAATTGTGTTAATTTATATATATCCGACATATATTTGAAAAAATCATGTATAGTTTGAGTACAGGACATATACACAAGGTCAGAGTGATATAAGTGAAAAGGGATGTAAAATACACATATCACAACAAATTACAATGAGATACAAAACAAAATTTACGACATTACATTAAAAAACGTATTAAATCTCAAAGTGACCTAGAATTGCATTATTTTTGTTTATGTCACACTGGATTATAGTGCTTCTAGTTATGCGCCAACGTTTCGACCCTAGTATAAGTGCTAATTAAGAGCATCAAACTCGGGTCTCCTCAGGACGAAGAGAAAAGATGCTTCGGTGCGGACCAGCAAGGTCCTGGGGACTCCCCAAGCAATGGAGAGTCAGAGTAGGTCTGGAGCAACCAGGTAAGCCCAATTAGAAGTAAAGTTGCCATCACAGAGACCCACCAGTTGACGGACTAGGGATCACAAAGGGACCTCGAGAGAAAACACAAAGGGCCAGCTTGCGGAACAGTCGTGGAGTGTAAGTGGGCAATCTTCAGTGCAAATGCTGCTCGGGGTCAGAGCTACAAGCAACCCAAGGCTCAGCTGCAGGAGTTGCTGGAAAGCTGATGCTTCTGCAAATGGTCGCGGTGTCCAGGGGTTCGGGTTGCACGGTCTTCCACGAGGGATACAGGCCTCAGAATTGCTGAGTGCTCAGATCAACCTCAGAGACCACGGAAACCCACCTCCTATGTTGCAAAATTCTTCGGAATCCGGCGGGAGCTTCGGAGATGCAAACCAGACAGATGTGTCTTTGGTGCCTGCCTTGCAAGGGAGTAACTGCTCTACTCCAAGGGGGATTCTTCAGTCATCTAGTTCAATGTAGATCGTCGAAGTTCCAGGATTCAGTATCAGAGTTTCGTCCAGGTGTAATCTAAAATCTTGTTGCCAGGGGTTCCTATCTTATACCCAAGGATGGGGTTGGACAAACTCTAGGGACGCACCTATGGGAGGGTCAGGAAAGAGGGGTGGCTACACCCATTTCCTTTGTCCAGTTTCACGCCAGAGCAGGGGCTGGTAGCCCCTGCAACCGGTTTGAGCTGGACTATGCACAGGGACACCAAATGTGCCCCCAGTGCAGACTTCAAAGCACTCTTGGAGGGCACCCATCCAGCCCCAATACACTAAAGCCTGTCTGGGAGGTGGTGACACCTCCCTGTGACAGGAAACCTATTGTCCAGGCCTCCCCTTCCGGAGTTTCGTCCAGCAGCAGGAGGGCAGACTCGTGTCTGTGGCTGGCAGCATCCATTTTGTGATGCCAGGGCTCTGTTAGCTGGTACCGGGTATACCGGTGCTGTCATGTCTCTCCCTCTAGAAGGGTGAGATCATACTCCCACACTGATTCCAAGGTGTTTGACACCAAACACAACATGCTTCCGTGCGGCAATCCCAAAGTTAGCATTTACCGTTTGGTTATAATGCACTTAAGAGTATATGGTTTGGCTGCATCACAAACAACTCTGGAATAAAGGTTCCGAAGGCTGCAGAGGGGCTCTGCTCATGCATGGGCACCCTCTCACATAAAACCCAGCACCCGGCCTTCAGGATTAGTAAGGCCTGCCATAGGGGGGACTGATAGGTTTATATGTGCAGTGGTATGTGGAGATATAGTGAACCTATATCTCAGTAAGGGGTGCATTCACCACCGTACCCAGGCTGCTGTAGCAGTCCTGTTGTGTCATTTTGGAAGGCTTCCCAGGGGTGGCATAATACATGCTGCAGCCCCTGGTAGGCCTCTGGTGTACCTATGCCCTGGGTACATAGTTTACCATATACTAGGGACTTATAAGGGTACCCCAGAATCCAATCTGGAGTGTACCTAAAGTACATGAACAACCAATTTAGGGAGAAAGCAGATAGACTGGGGTCCTGATTATCAGGATCCCAGTGAAAGTAAGTCGAAAACCAGCAAAACACCAGGAAAAAAGTGGGGGCAACCATGCAGTCAGATTCCACCTTCCTACAATTAGTATTACAATTTAGCTGCGGCCATACTGAGGTGCCGGGAATCGGATATAGGCTCGAACGCTGCTAAATACAGCACGTCGTGGGTTGATGTAATACGCAGCCCTTACACTAGCACGAGATTTACCTCACATCGTGCATCGTTGATATATGCTAGAATAAGACTTTTTCGTGGAATACTTGCAACTTGCCCAGCCATAGTTAGGCTGGGACGGAATCATAACCAGTCAGAAGGCACATAAGACTGTTTCATTTTCTTGAAGCCATGAGGAAGTCATGGGTGTCTTGTCCCGAGCGACGAAATACGTGTTGGCTGGAGTCACAACAAGAAATCATTAAATTATTCATATTCTCTATGTATTTGCCTTGAAATTCCAGTTATTGACTTGTTATAACCATTGTGAATGTGTGCCAGGGCTTGATTTAAATTAGGATTACAATTTAGCATTGACCGAGGGGTATTGAATGACTTAATTGACAGTTTACTTTACAGTCAGTAATTTATGCCAAAATTGAACCTTTACTCCATGAACTAAGCCTATTTATCAAAGACTCACAACTACTGATAAAGCCATGTGTGGGTGAAGGAGTATGTTGACTCCTAAGAATTCTGCATTTGTATCAAAGGTTGAGCATTTGATAGCTAGTTATGCTCCTTTCCCTTCACAGCCTGGAAGCATTATAGACGTCGGACCTGGAGGCGGTGACTTAGAAGGTTCTTGTAACTCCACTGTTATGGTGGGTGCCTATGTTCAGTCTCGAATGAGCCCACCGCCACTTTGTAATTCTAGTAGCACTCGCAAGCTCGATCAAGTTCCACTTCCTAAACCTATATCATATACACCCATTTCGAAACAAACCTCTATGGGTCTGCATAGTACTGTGCGAGACAGTACCGATCCCTGTGGTCAGTCATTTAGATTATCTTACCTGGGTTCTTCAATCCTTCAGTACCGTATTTACCCGTCTAAACTCCTATAGATTAGGGCGCTCCCAAACCCTGATCCATCTTATGATACCATCTATAATATTATGACAACTAATTAGTTTGCGCCATTAAAATTCCTGGAGAGTCAGGATTTACATTTTGTCCCCTCTCGCTCCCCCTCCCGGTGATTTTGAAGCGGGCAGACAGTACGGAGCATTCCTACCTGGGCAGCTGCGTTGGCGAGTTCAGCGGTTCCCGGCCAGACCATTGAGGCGGACGCTCCCCTCCTCATTGTCGCTGCTGCTGGCGCTTGCAGCGCCCGACGAAGGGAGTGCAGGACTACGCCTCCCAGGATCCCCGGCAGCGTTACCGCCCCCACCCATTGTCACTTCCGCACCTGGAGGCGCTAAATGCAAACGGCTCCCTCGGTGGAGCGGGTGATTTTGAAGAGGGCAGACAGTACGGAGCATTCCTACCTGGGAAGCTGTGTTGGCGAGTTCAGCGGTTCCCGGCCAGACCATTGAGGCGGACGCTCCCATCCTCGTTGTCGCTGCTGCTGGCGCTTGCAGCGCCCGACGAAGGGAGTGCAGGACTACGCCTCCTAGGATCCCCGGCAGCGTTACCGCCCCCACCCATTGTCACTTTCGCGCCTGGAGGTGCTAAATGCAAACGGCTCCCTCGGTGGAGCGGGTGATTTTGAAGCGGGCAGACAGTACGGAGCATTCCTACGTGGGCAGCTGCGTTGGTGAGTTCAGCGGTTCCCGGCCAGACCATTGAGGCGGACGCTCCCCTCCTCGTTGTCGCTGCTGCTGGCGCTTGCAGCGCCCGACGAAGGGAGTGCAGGACTACGCCTCCCAGGATCCCCAGCAGCGTTACCGCCCCCACCCATTGTCACTTCCGCGCCTGGAGGCGCTAAATGCAAACGGCTCCCTCGGTGGAGCGGGTGATTTTGAAGCGGCAGACAGTACGGAGCATTCCTACCTGGGCAGCTGTGTTGGCGAGTTCAGCGGTTCCCGGCCAGACCATTGAGGCGGACGCTCCCCTCCTCGTTGTCGCTGCTGCTGGCGCTTGCAGCGCCCGACGAAGGGAGTGCAGGACGACGCCTCCCAGGATCCCCGGCAGCGTTACCGCCCCCACCCATTGTCACTTCCGCGCCTGGAGGTGCTAAATGCAAACGGCTCCCTCGGTGGAGCGGGTGATTTTGAAGCGGGCAGACAGTACGGAGCATTCCTACCTGGGCAGCTGTGTTGGTGAGTTCAGCGGTTCCCGGCCAGACCATTGAGGCGGACGCTCCCCTCCTCGTTGTCGCTGCTGCTGGCGCTTGCAGCGCCCAATGAAGGGAGTGCAGGACTACGCCTCCCAGGATCCCCGGCAGCGTTACCGCCCCCACCCATTGTCACTTCCGCGCCTGGAGGCGCTAAATGCAAACGGCTGCCTCCGCGTCATGGGACGCGCGCGGGCGGCGCCGGGCTAAGCCCGGGCAAAGGGCGGGCCATCTGTGGCCGTCCGGGGCAGGTCGCGGCAGGGCAGGGCCATAACTCTTGGTCGTAGCATCGAGTAATATCTTTCATGTTGAGTGATTTCTAGGGCTTGGTTTCCCTTGTTTTTATTGTTGTGCTTATTTTTATTGTTCCTTTACGTTTTATTGTCCTAAGATATGGGAAAGCATACGTCTGTTCAAATTCATAATGACCCCAAATCCAAATCTACTGTCAATACTCCTCTTCCCAGCTTGACAGCAATCGATCGTATGTTACAAAAAACCATCGGAGTGGTTTCATCAGCTATCGAAAGTACTGAAAGGCGCCTCTCTCTCCCAGTAGGTATGCTTCCCCCTCTTTCTGCCACTAATGTATCGATTCTTACATCCAACTTACAGGAGTCACTAATAGTTCCATCTTTTATTGGCCTCCCTGAAGTTCGATCATTACAAATACCCGGGGACAATATAAATCCTCTCCAACAGGTACAATTAGATCATATGCCTATAGAATCTAGGTTATCTTTGTCCCCTGTCATTTTTTCTAGTAACAAACTTTCTGAGCACTCTCTGCATGAGAGCCCTATAGTTGAGGCGGGAGCAGCTCCACTTTTAAGTCCTATCATAATTTCTGGATCTGAACAAAACATCAATAATGACTCACCACGAATGACAACTAGTGGCCAGAAGGCGAAGCGTAAGCAAAACCATTGCACTAAGGAAGGGTCACACTTGACAAATGCTAAGGGAAAGGGACCCTATAAACCACGTAAAACTACTAGTAAATCTGTGGAAAAAGGGAAAAAGGTCAATAACAATACATTAGTTACCCCTCCTAATACTAGTATGAGTGACCCGTTAATAGGGGAGGGTTTCTGGGGGAAAATGGAGAATCTGTTAATGACCCTTGTGGAACCCATCATGGTAAAATTATCAAATATTGAAGTTAGGGTCACCCACATGGAAGGACTAGTCATGGGTGAATCACAGGCCATGCGGGGAAATGGTTCCGTACCACAAAAACCGCCGCCTGTGACGAAAGGCAATCTTAAAAAAGTACATCAGCTGACTGAAAGTAGTGTGCAGGAGAAATCCACCAGATCAAAAGGCACCAATTTGGTGGGCTCAGATGTACCAGGACCTTCTAAAGCTGTCCAAAATAATTCTCCAACTGTTATAGGAACAGCTGTTGACGCTAGGGAGGTTATCATTACACCCAGTTTACCTACCATAAACTTGCCCCCGGAGGCCTTACCATATACTGTGGTGTTAGCTAACGTTCCACCCCTTCCTCCAAATGTTCATGAACACTGGTCAACTTTGAGGAACAAATCTCTGTATTTCCTATCTGTTAAATTTGGGTCAAATGGTGCTTTGTTTTCTAACTTTAAGATGGCTAGAAGAGTTGGCTGGATTGGTCCATCTCCTAAATCATTGAGAGGGGACTGCGTGATTCTTTCATTCCGGTCCCCTCCTTTGGTTAATGATATTCTTGAGAGATATTATTCTGGCCAACTCCTTACAGATCATGTCAACATTGTTCCCCTTGATTACTTTTATTCGTCCCCATGGCAGGAAAGGATGCGGGTTATCGTCCTCTACTACCTGCCTGGGGGCGTTTTGAGGGTGGGAGATTTGCTATCCCAACTTCTAACCGATTTGACACTCTTAGTGGATTAGACAACAATGATTGACAGCAAATCTATCCTCCCCAAAGCACTCTGATTACTGTTGTGGATGATACGTTGCCTTCTGACCCATTGGATATTATCAATGGTGAAACAAGTGTAGCTAGTTTTCGATCTGAAATCGATGGTTACATTGGTGGGGATGAGGTGGTGGCCGAGAGACTAGAGGAGATGAGTGAGAGTGGTTTATTGCCTCTGAAGGTAGATCCTATTCTGGTTCCCTTTACTTGTCCTCCGATTGGTACTCTGACATGTAATATATGCTCATGGAACATTGCTGGAATTAAATCCAAGATTGGCAACCCTTTATGGCAAGATTTTATCTACCAGCAAGATCTCATCTGTCTCCAAGAAACATGGACTGGGGATCCAGTCCATATAAATGGGTTTAAAACGTTTCACACCCCAGCTGTGGATTCTTCACATGGTAGAGCCAAAGGAGGCCTGACAATTTATGTATCAAATAAATTGCATTTATTAAGGATAATGGAGCCAGTTAAGGATTCTTACTTTCAACTTTTGATACTGGTTTTTAATTCAGCCGCCCCGATTGCTCTCCCAATTTATACAATAATTTTCCCTTGGGGGAGGTCTCTATTACGCTCAATAAACTGGTTAAATCAGTGTCCCTACAAGAATAATCTTTTGGGTATAATATGATGACCCTTCTCCTGGGAGATTTTAATTGTACTTTGTGCAATATGACGACTGATAAGAGATGCATTATAGGGCGAGAAGATGGAGCGAGTTCGCTACATTTTAATCACTCTCCCTTGGGTTGGGAGAATATTTTAATGAATTATTGGGACAACTAGATTTGGGTTTTCTAAATGAAATTTGTACAAACCCCTTTTCTCTTCCTCCAACATTTAATGGTCGAGGTTGTTCTTCGACCATCGATTTTGCATTAATTACAATCAGACATGCCGAAAGGATTGTTAAATTTAATGTATCTGATATGGCTTTAAGGGATCATTTTCCACTATGTCTAACTATTTTAATTTCAAAGAAATCTGCTCCCAAAAATAGTAGAGACAGAGACATACTGTGGGAAAATCTGACCATTGGAAAAACCAATGGTTATACGCTTAAATGGGATAAGGTGGATAAAACCAAAGTATTAAATTCCGTAATAAATAAATGTGCCCCGGAGATTTCAACTTGTCTATCGGCGGACGCTATTCCAGAAAAAATACTTGCATCTTTTTCGATAATTTGTGATGAAATTAGAACTTCCTTAATGAGAAAATGCAAGAGTAACATTGCACCGAGGGATGGCTGGTTTAACTCTAGATGCACCAGAGCATATTCTTATTTAAAGAAAATGTTGCATAATCACCCTAGGTGTGTGGAAGACATACGTAGAGCTAGAAAAGAATATAAACTAGCCATAAAAGATAGAAAAGATGAGCTAAGAAAAGAATCCTGGGAAGCGTTGCATCAGGCATCGGTTAGTAATGATTGCGCAAGGTTCTGGAAGATCATCAGAAATCCTTTTCTTAGTGAAGAGGTCTGTCCCTCCATAGAGATAGCTATCCCGGAGGATAAATGGATTGATCACTTTTCTAAAGTGTATGAGGGAGATTGTATGTTTTATTCTTTTTGTAATCCTATGGACTACCCTTCCTTCGGCAATATGCAGTTTTCCTTGAAAGAAGTTGAAAAGGCTATACTTGTGAGTAAGGGTGGGAAGGCCCCTGGCCCAGATGGTGTACCTATAGATGTGTTTAAGACAATCATGTCTCTGTGGGCCCCCCTTCTGGTCCAGGTGCTAAATGCCAGCTGCAGGACGGATTTATTGCCCACTTGGGTGGAGTCGATAATAGTTCCAATTTACAAAAAGGGGGACAGACATGACCCGGGTTGTTACAGACCCATTTCCCTTTTAGATGCCTATACTAAAATAGTTGGACGTGTTATCCTGGATCGTCTACTTTCGTGGGCTGAGAATAATTCTATTTTATCCGACCTGCAATATGGTTTTCATTCTGGATTGGGAACAGTGGAACAGGGCCTACATTTTCTGATGTTGACCGGGAAGTATACCAGGGCTAAGAGGGAGAATTTGTTTGTGGCTTTTGTTGACCTGTCAGTCGCTTTTGACTGTGTGATTCACTCTAAACTATGGATATTATTGGAACAAATTGGGGTTGAAGAAAACATTATTTATTTTCTTAAATGTTTTTATAGTGATGCATCTGCTCGCGTTCGTTATGGACGTAAGGGAGAATGCACGGGCAAAATTCCAATCAGGAGTGGGGTCAGGCAGGGTTGTGTCCTGGCCCCACTCCTTTTTAATTTGTATATAAATGGGTTGGAGAAGTCCCTTTGCAATAAGAGTTTTGACCCCCCATACATAGCTGGTCGTCCAATTCCACTTTTAATGTACGCGGATGATGCCGTATTAATGTCCCGTACCCAAGTGGGTCTACAGCGCGTGGTGGACTGTTTCGCCCTCTTTATGAAAGACCTGGGCTTACGAGTTAACATTGCAAAAACTTTCATCATGCACTGTGGTAGAAGGGTTAAAACTAAGAGGGCTATATTTATCGAGGGTCAGCAGTTAACTCATACCAAGCAATTCTCCTATCTGGGTATATTGTTTACCTGGAAGGATGTATGGGGTGAGGCAATATTAGCAAAAAAACTAGTAATGAACCGTTCGATTGCTGCCCTCAGATCCTTCACGAGGAAATTAGGTACCAGACCGCCTACCGAATTAATTAAGATCTACAAGGCCAAATGCGTTTCTGGCGCAATGTATGGTAGTGGGATTTGGGGTTTCGCTGACACTACCCAGCTCCAGGTACTTGAGAACTTTTTCCTGAAATTTATCCCCGTAGTCCCTAAGAGTTCCTCTAACTATAATTGCCACACAG
This sequence comes from Triturus cristatus, assembly GCF_964204655.1. Lineage (NCBI taxonomy): Eukaryota > Metazoa > Chordata > Amphibia > Caudata > Salamandridae > Triturus > Triturus cristatus. Next base: position 743,024,293 of record NC_140592.1, read on the forward strand.
AATTGGGTCTCTCTTTTATATCAGATCTCATTAAGTTGGAACCTGTACTATTATGGCATAGGGTATGGACAAAAGAAGAACCCAAACTTAATAGAGACATATTGTCAGAAGTTTTAAAACTGGATGGACATTTGAGGATATCGTGGCTGAATTATGTACGAAAGTTTTTAAGTGATATTGGTAAATTGGACTATTTTCTAAATCCTCATACCATGTCAGCAATTTCACGGAAAGAGCTAAAAAAAGAGGGTCTGCTCTTTCTAGAATCATTAAGAAATGCTGCTGAGGCCTCAAAACCCACTGTTTTAAACCACCAATTAATTTTAACATCTTTTAATATTCAACCCTATCTGCTTCATGTACCGGGTAATTATGACAGATTTCTATTAACCCGTTTTAGGTTTGGACGGTTTCATAGACTGGTTAGCTTTCCAACAGTTAATAATTGGTCTCATGTACTGCCTCCCTGTCCCTGTGATGTAATTTCCCCCCAAAGTACAATGCATGTTGTCCTATTTTGTAAATTTTATCACCAAATCAGGCGTGTTCTTTTATTACCGTTTTTAAGGGAGATCGGGCATCGGCAATGCCGCCCGGCTATGTACGATATTCAACGCTTGGACAATCACCTCTGTGTGGCAACAATTACATTGTACTTGAAGAAAGTGATATTTATTAGAAATAGGATAACTGTATAATTGTATCTCTTTTTTATCAACCCATGGAAATGATTCGTTATATGATATGATATTTTCTTTTTTTAATGAATTGTAATGTCTTTTTATATGTATACTTTCATGATTGTTCTTTTACAATCAAATAAAGTTTTTCTGATTCTGATTTTGATAGCTAGTTATGCTCCTTTCCCTTCACAGCCTGGAAGCATTATAGACGTCAGACCTGGAGGCGGTGACTTAGAAGGTTCTTGTAACTCCACTGTTATGGTAGGTGCCTATGTTCAGTCTCGAATGAGCCCACCACCACTTTGTAATTCTAGTAGCACTCGCAAGCTCGATCAAGTTCCACTTCCTAAACCTATATCATATACACCCATTTCTAAACAAACCTCTATGGGTCTGCATAGTACTGTGCGAGACAGTACCGATCCCTGTGGTCAGTCATTTAGATTATCTTACCTGGATTCTTCAATCCTTCAGTACCGTATTTACCCGTCTAAACTCCTATAGATTAGGGCGCTCCCAAACCCTGATCCATCTTATGATACCATCTATAATATTATGACAACTAATTAGTTTGCGCCATTAACCTTCCTGGAGAGTCAGGATTTACATTTTGTCCCCTCTCGCTCCCCACCTACTGCGGAGTTTCTTCTACCCCACTCCAGCAGGGATACTCTTTTACTCTTGATATCCTGTGTCGGAACATAGCACGCCTTAATTCCATATATATATATATATATATATATATATATATATATATATATATATATATATATATATATATATATATGTGTATATATGTATATATATATATATATATATATATATATATATATATATATATATATATATATATATATATATATATATATATATATATATATATATATATTCACTGAAAAACCATAGGTTTCAGGGGTGTTATAGTTAGCAGGACATTTCACTTGTACAAAACCATTGAAATTCCTCCGTTATAGCTAGTTCTACTAACTATAACTTGCGCGCCCGCAATCCACTGCTGATGATGTCACATATTACATCATTCATGACATGGTCAGTGACATTACTGATGACATCACTGATGACATCTCAAATGACATCACTGATGACATCATCTAGTGAATGTGGTTTGGTTCGATATTTAAATATATATTATATATTTCGCAATCTGTATTAAAGACTGACTGGATGTATAAGTGTCTGGATGGAGGATTTAGTAGCACTGTGATTGACTGTGTAAGTGACTAATTTAAAGTGTCTCACTAAATATATGGGATAATGATTAAACTGTGTGAATATCTGTTTCACTTCATCTCTTGTTGTGTAAACTACTACATAAGTTGGTTACTAGCTATGTAAAGTCTATATTAGTATTAATTATTTAAGTGAGTGTTTGTATAGGATAGTGAATGTGTGTGTGGTTGGATGGGAGGTGTGTGACTGTCCAAAGATGTATAAATAGTTGATTTAGTAGGTATATGAGTTAAGACTGCACGTGGAAACACTTGTTTGGGTGAGTGAATCTCTTTATGGGTGTGGTGATGAGTAAATATATTTCTCAATGATACATGTCTAACAAAGTAGAAATATAAAAGGCAGTGTATGTGACAGTTGTTTATAAATAAGTATACTTAACACTCAGTGATTGTATGAGTGACTGTATCGAAAACTGTATACATGTAATAGTGATTTTATAACACACTAAGTATGAGTTACTATCTATATGAATACATGAAGTGGTGTTTGTATAAGTGTGTAGCTTAGTAAATGTAAGTATGATCAATTGTTTGCATAAGTGAGTCGGATGACTGCATAAGTGAATAGGATGTGTGTTGGTGTGTAATGTTGATGTAGGTGTATAAGTATATTTAAAAATGTTCTATTGATCTTTGTTAGCATGTATGAGTGAATCTATAGGTAAGTGTTTAGATGTGTGTGTAGATGTAGGAATCACTGAGTGGGTTTTTAGAAACTTGTATTGGTGTGTCAATGGTTTCAAATATGCTACTCCATATTTTATAATGAGTGTTAAAAGGTTATACTAGTGTATGATGAGGTGTATCAGATTGTCACGTGGATGATGTCATCAGTGATGTCATCAGTGATGTCACTGACCATGTCATGAATGATGTAATATGTGACATCATCAGCAGTGGATTGCGGGCGCGCGAGTTATAGTTAGTAGAACTAACTATAACGGAGGAATTTCAATGGTTTTGTACGAGTGAAATGTCCTGCTAACTATAACACCCCTGAACCCTATGGTTTTTTCAGTGAATTTCTAAGGTTTTTTAAATACTAATTCCTAACTATAACATGTCTGAAACCTATGGCTTTTTCAGTGAATTTCAAAGTTTTTTTAAATGCTAATTCCTAACTATAACATGTCTGAAACCTATGGTTTTTTCAGTGAATTTCAAAGGTTTTGTAAATGGCAATTTTTAAATGTATTAATTGTTATATATTTTTTTTTTTATACTGATTTAATACATTTTTTTAAACTATTTATTTTTAGATATTTTTTTATTTAAATTACATTATAATTACATTATACATTACATTACAAAATATACTTTCTCAGAATGAATTACTTTAGTTTAAATACTTTGCAAATAGGCAATAGACTTTTAAGTACAGTAGGTACAGTTGTTGCAATGCGCAACACAATTTCAGACACAATGCAACATTGAGCTCAATGTGAATTTCTAGTTAAATGGAATTAGTTACTTTATGGATTACTTTTCAAACCACAGGACTGGATCCTAGATTCAGTCCTGGGACATCTCCTGTAAACAGTTGAGTAAAAGCGTTTTGGTTACACTAGTGATTTTTAAGGAATATTATTGTATTTTAAAAGTTGACACTTAGAAACCGTTTCACATAGAATCACCAATGTTATCCAATGGGAGGAAATTCACTTAGCAGGTAAGTAGTGTTATCGTTACTTTTTCGTACTCAGTGGTGGAACCTGGATCTAGCACTGGTGCTTCTCCTGTAAACTGTTGAAAGAATGCGTTTAAGTCATACAGGCGGTTTTTTAAGAATATTTTTAGTTTGTGAAAATAGACAGAAACTTTTCAGGTGAAAACCAGACAATGGAGTCCTATGGAAGGAAATACAAGTTAGTGGTAAGTACGGTTAGAATTACTTTTCAGGATCAGTGATGGGCTAAAAGATGCAGCACTGGGTTCTCTCCTGATAACAGGTGAGTAAATCGGAATTCATTGTTCGGATGATTTTAGGTGAATATTTAAAAGTTCCAAAACTCCACACTTAGAACAATTTTCCAAGTGAAACCAGTCAATGTTAGCCTATGAAGGAAATTCAAGTTACTGGTAAGTATGGTTATAATTATTTTTCAGGATCAGTACTGGGCTCAAAGATGCAGCCCTGAGGTCTCTCCTGATAACAGGTGAGTAAATCGGAAGTCATAGTTCTGCTAATTTTATAGGAATATTTTAAAGTTCCAAAACTCCTCACTTAGAAGAATTTCCAAGTGAAACCAGTCAATGTTACCCTATAGAGGGAAATTCACTTACCAGGTAAGTAGTGTTATCGTTACTTTTTCTTACTCAGTGGTGGATCCTGGATCCAGCACTGGTGCATCTCCTGTAAACAGTTGAAAGAATGCGTTTAAGTCATACAGGAGATTTTTTAGGAATATTTTTAGTTTGGGAAAATAGACAGAAACTTTTCAGGTGAAAACCAGACAATGGATTCCTATGAAAGGAAATACAAGTTACTGGTAAGTACGGTTAGAATTACTTTTCAGGATCAGTGCTGGGCTAAAAGATGCAGCACTGGGCTCTCTCCTGATAACAGGTGAGTAAATCGGAATTCGTTGTTCGGATGATTTTAGGTGAATATTTAAAAGTTCCAAAACTCCACACTTAGAACAATTTTCCAAGTGAAACCAGTCAATGTTAGCCTATGGAAGGAAATTCAAGTTACTGGTAAGTATGGTTAGAATAACTTTTCAGGATCAGTACTGGGCTCAAAGATGCAGCACTGAGGTCTCTCCTGATAACAGGTGAGTAAATCGGAATTCGTAGTACATCTAGTAAGCGCCACAGAGCTGCGTAGCAGAGAGATGTAAAAAGGGGCACAGCCTGCACCACCTCTCTGCAACGCAGCGCAGTGGGGCTTCCTGGAAGCACCTGGTGGGCTACTTGGCCCCCATGGTCCCTCAGGTTTGAAGTGGAATTTGTTTCCCAACTTAAAACGCGCCACCGGGCGTGTTTGCACACATCACGTCAGGCCCCGTCCCCTCCCTTCACCACTGTGTAAATGCGCCCTGTCACCGTTCTAAGTTGAGAGATTAACTCCCCTTCAATCCTAAGGGTCCCTAGGGTCAAACTAGCCCACTAGGTACCTCCAGTAAGCGCCACAGAGCTGCGTTGCAGAGAGGTGTAATAAGGGGCATGGCCTCTGAACAACTGTCTGCAACGCAGCTCCCTGGCGCATACTGGAGATACCTGTTGGGCTATTTGGCCCTCAGGAACCCTCAGTATTGAAAGAGAATTAATTCCCCAACTTAGAACGCGCCACAGGGTTTGTTTGCACAGTGGTGAAGGAAGGGGGCGTGGCCTGAAGTGATATGTCTGCAAACACACCCTGTGGCGCGTTTTAAGTTAGAGAATTAATTCTTCCTCAATCCTGTGGGTCCCTGGGGGCCAACTAGCCCACCAGGTACCTCCAGTATGCGCCAGGAGGCTGCGTTGCAGAGAGGTGTTTAGAGGCCACGCACCTTTTTACAACACTCTGCAACGCAGCTCCGTGGTGCTTACTGGAGGTACCTGGTGGGCTAGTTGGCCCCCAGGGACCCTCAGTATTGACAAGGAATTAATTCCCCAACCTAAACCGCGCCACAGGGCGTGTTTTCACACATGTGAACTCAGGCCCCGCGCCCTCCCTTCACCACTGTGCAAATGCGCCCCGTGGCGCGTTTTAATTTGGGGGATTAACTCCCCTTGAATACTGAGGGTCCCTGGGGTGCAACTAGCCCACCAGCTACCTCCAGTAAGCACCACAGAGCTGCATTGCAGAGAGGTGTAAAAAGGGGCATGGCCTCAGAACACCTCTCTGCAACGCAGCTCCCTGGCGCATACTGGAGGTACCTGGTGAGCTAGTTGGCCCCCAGGGACACCCAGTGTTCAAGGGGAATTTGTTACCCCTCTGCAAACGCGCCAGGGGGCGTGTTTGCAGAGTGGTGCAATGAGGGGGCGTGGCCTCCGTCCGCGAAGCCGTTTTTTTAATTAGTTTTTTTTAAAGAAGGGGGGCTGTGTAGCCCCCTTTCATTTTCACATTTTTTGGCCCTGGGGACCCCATCCCCCAGGGCCTGCCCCCAATTTTTTTTTAATAATAAATCATTGGGAAGGGGTCGTGTGGCCCCCCCTCCTGAGGCCATAATCTGCCCCGGGGACCCCAACCCCGGCTGAACAGAATTACTAGAAATTTGGCAGAGAGGTAGTCCCTAGGTCAAGGAAGTGCCTTTTGTAGGTTTGGTGTAAATCTGTTCAGTAGATTCTGAGAAAATAGCCTTTAAATCAATATATATATCTGAGCCCGCTTACGGTACGCTTACCGTACGCTTACCGTAAGCGTACGGTGGCGTGCGCGAGCGCGATTCTGATTGGCTCTTAGATCTTAGTAAACATTCGAATCGGCCGAAACCAGGAAGCGGCGGCCGCCATTTTGTCTCTCGCACTGAGTGTTGTTTATCAAACAAGATGGCCAAAAACATGTTACGGGGCTGTTTTGACAACTCCCTCCCACATAGTCATGTTGAGGGAGTCCCCAAACATCCCCCAAGAGCAAAAACGGTTTTATTTTTTTTTCGGCAATTTCGCCGAGTACGCTTACTGTACGCTTACCGTAAGCGTACGGTTAAAAAAAAAAAAAACAAAAAAAACACTATCCACACTTACCCCACCCCCTGTGCTTTTGGTGGCCGTAGACCACCAAATGTACAGGGCTTATTAATAGGTAAAAAAAAACTAAATTTTGGCAACATGAAATTATAAAATCGAAATAAAAAAAACACTATCCACATTGACCCCACCCCCTGTGCTTTTGGTGGCCGAAGGCCACCAAATGTACAGGGCTTATTAAAGTTGATAAAAACCGTGCACGGAACGAACTGCGTTAAGTGGGCGCGCACGCCTCGAATGGCGTAAAGTAACTTAGCATTTAAAAAACCGTACAAATTCACTGAAAAAACCATAGGTTTCACACACGTTATAGTTAGGAATTAGCATTTAAAAAACCTTGCAAATTCACTGAAAAAAACATAGGTTTCACACATGTTATAGTTAGCGGAAATTTTACTGATAAAAAACCAGTGAAATTGCCCCGTTATAGTTAGTGCTGGCAACTATAACTCACGCGACCGCAATCTTCTGCTGATGACATATGTGTCTTTATGAAAAAAAAATATTTGTAATATATGTATAGCTAAAAATGTATGGAAGAAGACATGGGCAAATAAGTGTCTAAATACAGTATTAGCATCAGCAGAAGATTGCGGTCGCGTGAGTTATAGTTGCCAGCACTAACTATAACGGGGCAATTTCACTGGTTTTTTATCAGTAAAATTTCCGCTAACTATAACATGTGTGAAACCTATGGTTTTTTCAGTGAATATATATATATATATTACCTACTGGCGGTCGCCAGTAGGTAGTTATAGTTAGGACCACGTTTCCATAGGAAATCCGCAACATTCTATTTTGAATAACTTTGGCGCCGGTCGACGAATCCTCGTGAATTTTTCAAAATAGGTGGGGCGCTACGCTCCGCTCCTACCCTGAAAGTCTCGGGGGGATTCGTCAAGCGGGGGCTGAGATAAAAGGGGGGTCCCAAAACGCGTTTTTCCCATGCATTTTTCCATAGGACCTTTAGACAGGGCTACAGCCCGAACGGCTGAACAGAATTACTAGAAATTTGGCAGAGAGGTAGTCCTCAGGTCAAGGAAGTGCCTTTTGTAGGTTTGGTGTAAATCTGTTCAGTAGATTCTGAGAAAATAGCCTTTAAATCAATATATATATCTGAGCCAGCTTACGGTGCGCTTACGGTACGCTTACCGTACGCGTACGGTGGCGTTGCGCGAGCGCGATTATGATTGGCTCTTAGATCTTAGTAAACATTCGAATCGGCCGAAACCAGGAAGCGGCGGCCGCCATTTTCTCTCTCGCACTGAGAGAGATGATTAACAAACAAAGCACAAAAACATTTAAAGGGGCTGTTTTGACAGCTCCCACACACATAGCCATGTACAGGGAGTCCCCAAAGATCCCCCAAGGCCAAAAACGGAATTTTTATTTTTTCGCTAATTTCGCCGATTACGCTTACCGTACGCGTACGGTAAAAAAATATTAAAAAAAATAAAATATCCACACTAACCCCACCCCGTGTGCAATTGGTGACCGAAGGTCACTAATTGTGCATGGCTTATCACATAAGATAAAAAACGAAAAGATTAAAAAAAAAAATATATAAAAAAAAAAAATTATCCACACTCTCTCCACCCCGTGTGAAAATGGTGCCCGAATGGCACCATTTGTGCATGGCTTATAACTACTGCGAAAAATTAAAATATTACCTTTAAAAACGAAGTGCATCATATGTCCTCCATGTGCGCACGGTGCGCGAAGCGCATCGTGCGTACATGGCCCATCTAGCGTAACGTGGGCACGCGGTGCGCGTAGCGCACCGCGTGCCCACCGTGCGTGCACGGCACTAACTGCGTAAAGTGGGCGCGCGGTGCGCGAAGCGCACCGCGTGCTCACTGTGCGCGCACGGTGCGCGAAGCGCACCGTGCGCGCACGGAACAAACTGCGTTAAGTGGGCGCGCACGCCACGAATGGCGTAAAGTAACTTAGCATTTAAAAAAACTGACAAATTCACTGAAAAAACCATAGGTTTCACACACGTTATAGTTAGGAATTAGCATTTAAAAAACCTTGCAAATTCACTGAAAAAACCATAGGTTTCACACATGTTATAGTTAGCGGAAATTTTACTGATAAAACACCAATGAAATTCCCCCGTTATAGTTAGTGCAGGCAACTATAACTCACGCGACCGCAATCTTCTGCTGATGACATATGTGTCTTTATGAAAAGAAAATATTTGTAATATATGTATAGCTAAAAATGTATGGAAGAAGACATGGGTAAATAAGTGTCTAAATACAGTATTAGCATCAGCAGAGGATTGCGGTCGCGTGAGTTATAGTTGCCTGCACTAACTATAACGGGGGAATTTCATTGGTTTTTTATCAGTAAAATTTCCGCTAACTATAACATGTGTGAAACCTATGGTTTTTTCAGTGAATATATATATATATATATATATGTGAACAAGGGCGCCTAAGCCCGAAACGCGTCATCTGTTGACTGCTGCTAGGTTTTAAATAAACATCTTGCCTGAAAAAAGAAGTGGTTCGTATCTCTTTCTTCGCTGCCGAGGCTTTGGTAGAGGTGGAAGGAGTGCTATTTGTGATATATATATATATATATATATATATCTCAGTTTACTCTCCAAGATGCATTCAGGCACCATGTATATATGTATTGCCTCTGTACAAAACACTTGAGTGGTCGACAATTCTTTCTACATGAATGAGAATTGCTCTTTTTTTAATCAGCTCTCCCTGCCACATCTGGGCGCGCTAAAGGTGGGTAATCACACTGATTTCTTGGAGGCTTGGGTGTGAATTGAGACACCTGTTCACCGGTTCAGTGTACATCTTGACCGTCCTCTTACGGTTTTCTAAATCTTACAGATTGTTGATTATCATAGGACCGTCCATTTGTCGACCCTGTGGGCCTTTCTAGAGCATTGTAGAGACAATTTCCCTTTGTTTACTCCCATGGTCTTAGTTGTAGACTTCAACATGCACTCTTGTGAAGTCCATTTAGGTCTGGGTTAGAAGGGGCTATGGTTGATACTTCACATATGGAGCATTCCACGAAGGGGGATTTTCTTACCTTAATTTTGAATGAATGTAATTTTGGCTACACTGCACGAAAGAGTTATGTAGATTGTGGTGTTGTACACCATCCAACTTGTATAGGCAGAGGCTCATCTACAACAAGTGATAATATGTATATCTCCTCTTCTTTAGCCCCTGCAATAATCAATTTTTCAGTCTTAAACACAACCCCATATTTCATATGGTCCCCAGCGCCTTGAGACCCTCACCGATGAGTAGCCGCGCTTTACAAGCCCCTGATTGATTGAATGACTGATTGACATGGTTATAGTACTTAGCATGGGACAACAACTCCATATCACATATGGTGATAGTGCTTAGCTGAGGTAGTGGATACGGGCTCAAATCTTTCCCCTTTGGTGGATGCATTACTAGTTCCAACAGACAGGGGGCCGAGGCTGAAGTGGGAAAAAATAACCCTGGTAACCTGTTTTTGTTCTCTGATTGTGTTTTGCTCTACGAAATTTAACAATGCCTCTTGGAGGGCTCTAGCAATGAGGACATCTTAACCGCCTAAAGTAATATTAGCCGTAAAGTGAACTCTGCACTAACTAGACCTTAAGTCTCTCCCCTTCACCCAAGGTGGTTCGATGGCAGGTGTTCTAAGGCCCATAGAGATTTAGAGAAAGCTTTAAGATCTCATCCAAGGGACTGAAGTCCGGTTGCAACCAGCTGTCAGGCCTAGCAAAGGGCTATTACGGAGAGGAAGAGAAATCTGAAAGAGGAAGCATGGGATCAACTTCTCCTAGCCTGTACATTCTCCCAGAGTACCCTCTTCTGGGAAATTGCCAATCGTCCTCTGTTTGTGTATGATGTCAGGAACACTGCATTTTTTAACATCTCACCTGATATGTGTGTTAGTCATTTTAAAGGGGTTGATAGCCGCAGTCATATATCTGCATTCGAGTTGGATCTAGAATTATCGAACGGGTCTTGCATATTGTTTTCTCACTTGATGAAGTTTCTGATGCTCCCGTCTTTCTAGCCAAAAGTAAGGCGCCTGTCCCTGATGGTGTGCCAACTGACCTTTTTTTATGAGAACCGCTGGTGTGGGCCCCTTTACTCACTCAGGTTCTTAACCCTGCAGTCAGAAAGGGCCTCTCCAGCTCTTGGTCTCAGTCTATCATAATTCCTATTTTTGAAAATGGGGGATGTGGTGATCCTCGATGTTACAGACCCCTAGTGCTTATTGACTCAGCAGTCAAAGTGATTGGCCAGGTGGTCTTAGCCAGGCTATCGTTCTGGGCGGGCGTCGGTAGGATTCTTTCAGCTCTGCGATATGGTTTTAGACCTGGCCGAAGCACCGTGGATCAATGTCTGAACCTTCATTCACTTAAAAACAAATATGTTGTTTCTAAGCGGAGAAGTTTACATTTAGCTTTCATGGAGCTCACATCCACATTTGATCGTGTCAATAGGGGCAACTTTAGGACTTGCTGATCTCGATAAGGGAGAACGGGACTTGTCCTAAGAGATTCGCATAAGGACATGTCCACTAGTGTAAGATATGGCAAGAATGGCCAGAGCACTGTCAGCTTTGGGAAGGAAAGAGGGGTTAGACATGGGTGCATCCTTGCACCCTTTCTGTTTATGCTTTTTATCAACCGCCTCAAGGCGGTCTTACTCCAAAATGCTATTCAATTGCCTTGTGTATACACTAGGCCCATTAAGGCATTGTTATATGCTGACCATACGGTCTTGTTAGCCCGTACATCTTTTGGTTGAAACTTTTATTACTTTCTTTAAAAGAATTTGTGATTTCTTTGTCTCTCTCTATAAATTCTACTAAGTCCCATATCATGATAGTGGGCCCTAAGTCTACAAAATGTTGCTGGCAGTATATACCTCGCAGGGACATCACAAGGGTATCTGCATTGCCTTATTTGGGGGTCCAGTTTGGTCAATCAGGATCCTTGTCTATTTCCGTATCTATCCAAAACGTTTGATTGCTTAAAGCCATTGCAGCAGTTTTGGACTTTGCATTCAGGCTAGGCTCTACACCACTTACGACTATGCTTAAGATTTACTAATCCAAATGTATTTCAGCTACTGTGTATGGTATCAACATTTGGGGCTACGTAGACATACTCTGCAAATAGTGATGAATTCGTTCTTTAGGCGTCTTCCCTCTCAAAAAAAAAAAAACGTACCTGAACGCTGCCGTCCATCGCATTGCCCTCTTCCTCCTTCTTCTTCTGGGCACAGGCTCCCAGACTGCACTGCTGCCAATTATGACACTGCATGAAAACAGCATCAGGATTGGCCCGAATGCTGTCAACTTGCGCTCCCAGGCAGCCTGGGAGCCTGTGCCTGCTCTCCCCAGCCTCAGCAACGCAGCTGGGACTGGAGAGAGCTTCAGTGCGCATGACGGTTTGGCCGGCCTGAGACGGCCATCCAAACCATCATGCGCACTGTAACAGTGCCCACCACTCCCCCTCCAGCAGTGTCATTCCCCTTGCCCAGCCTCCAAGACTCGTCAGAGTCCTGGGGGCAGGTCCAGGGAGATTAAAATAAAACGATAAGATAACAGGTTTAAAACCCATTTTATTATCGTTTTATTTGAAGGTGGTGGCAAGTAGGGCGACGCTCCTCGCCCTAATGGAGGGGCCGCTGCTGTTTCCAATAATGTTTACTTGCTAATCTTGCACTGAAGCACATGTGAACTGCGTTCTATCAATCATCTCTCTCTGAAAACCAAGATTTGTGCTAAATTCACTGAAATTTGTTGGAACAGATGGTAAAGAAACAGAACTGTACCCATAGTCCCAGGACGCTCTATCACCTGTGCACATTTACCGAAAAAGAAGGGCAGTTTAGTGTGAGCGCAAGTGGGCCAATGCTTAACTTTGTCAGTGCTTTTTTTCTTTCCGTTCTTTATGCCTTTTTAGTTTTTTGTCATCCTTTTTTGTTTAAACTATGTCTTCAGGTTATTGTAATTCAAAATCAATGATGCCTTTTCTTTGCAGCAAAGCAGCATGTTCCACCTACAGAGTTGTAAAATCCCAATAGGTTATCAAAATATCTCAAATTAATATGTATAAGGTCAAGTTACATATCATGAATTTCACTTGAGCTTGTATGCACAGTTGGTGTTCATTCTGAAGTCGCCGCTAGATTGGTGTTGCATTGACCTTGGATCCAAGCCAGGTTTCCAGGATCTGTAGGTCAGTGCCTTAGGTGAGCAGGCCCTTACAAGAATGGCCACTGCTGGAGCAGCAAACAGATGAAAGTATGTGTAGAAAAGGCGAAGAAGTATTCCTGCAGGCTCCAGGCTGGTATAATATCTTGAGACCAGTGCTTAGTTTGTAAAGACCACCGCAGTTTGCACCACACATTGCCACTGTACTTATAAAACTACTAATCAGCACACTGCTACAAGTTGACAGTTCATACTGTTCGAGGCCGCCAAAGCTTTAAGAATGGCTTGAGAGGTATTTATTAGTTGTTTTTAAATAATATTGAATTAACAAACAACAGTTTTTCTGCTCTTCTTTAAATTGCAAAAACAGTGCCACCATGTGGCAGCTGTTATAAGTGCCGGTGCCGGCAATTAAGTGCCGGTGCTGAGCACCGGAAACCACCGGGTCAAATTAATCACTGCTTGAGACGCCTTCAGCACTCTAAGAGAAGACAAAAACGGATGGATATGCGTGCATCAAACTTCACTGCTTTTAATTACTCAAACACATTTCAGCCTAGCTTGTTCTCATCTGTGGAATACCGCACAGAGTAATTATATTTGGTTCAAGTTGGTTCTAACATTTCCTTTTATGCCTTTTTTGCTGTCTCAGTGACTCACCTTAATGCCACAGGTTCGCACAGATGTAAATCGTGATTACACTGTACCGTTAGCTCCTGTTCTGCACCGCACTAATGAGGTGTAATGAAAAATGCCTTGAGTTGTTTGTGTTCTCCTTCATAGGGAACCCGACCTTGAAGTTCAGACTTGCTGCTCTTCTCGTAGCAGGGCCAGGACTGATTTGCAGAATAAGGAAATACCAGAGGTGGCAAATAAACTAGAAGGGGCAAAAGAAGGGAGCAAGCGATACATTGTGAAAGTGGCTTTGATTCTCACTAGAAGTTCCTAAATAAGGCATGAGAAATTCTGGGAATCTTGGAGAAGGGAAAAAATGATATACTCCACGGTCAGGATTTTGGATTCACTTTGTAGTTGGAGTGGTGAATCCCACCCTGCTCAAATCTCATCAGTCCTCTTGTGGAGGTCCTGTTATTCACTGTATTCCTCATCCAGGACTTGCCACCTATATGTTGGGCAGTCTTGAATCATGCGCTTTTGAATCCGTAACCTACCCTTTTATGTTGCTCCTTCGACTATTCATCCATGTTCCGCAGATTGCTATTCTCTCTTCTTTTTAAGTCTAGCCTAGGCTGCGCTTGCGCTGTCTCTTCGAGACACGCTGTATTCAGGAAATGGCAAACACAAGGAGATGATGGACTGAGCACTGAAACTTTTCAGACACTCACCCCCAGTACAGATCTGGGTTGAATCGGATGGATATGCGTGCATCAAACTTCACTGCTTTTAATTACTCAAACACATTTCAGCCTAGCTTGTCCTTATCTGTGGAATACTGCACAGAGTAATTATATTTGGTTCAAGTTAGTTCTAACATTTCCTTTCATGCCTTTTTTGCTGTCTCAGTGACTCACCTTAATGCCACAGGTTCGCAGAGATGTAAATCGTGATTACACTGTACCGTTAGTGCCTGTTCTGCACCGCACTAATGAGGTGTAATGAAAAATGCCTTGAGTTGTTTGTGTTCTCCTTCATAGGGAACCCGACCTTGAAGTTCAGACTTGCTGCTCTTCTCGTAGCAGGGCCAGGACTGATTTGCAATATTAGGGATGTGCGAAATTCACATAATTTGCTTTCTTGCTGTGAAACCACAATCATGTATTCCTATTGCTTTAGCGTTAATGTTCCCCTCCATCGGTAGATCACAACCTGCCCTGATATATTTTCTCATTAATTTGAAGTGCCTTTTAGCCTCAATATGCTTGGTAGACTCCAAGACCTTAGTAGGCCTGGAAGCCATTTTATTTGAAATAGTACATTTGCACATTTCCTGCATCTTGTCGTAAAGCATAGCCTTGCTTTCAATATTGGTAACAATAAGCATGATTTTAAAGAATTAATAAAGTCTACAGTATGATCATGTATTGTATCTTTATTTCCATTTTCTGTGTAAGAAGATCCTGCCTCCTCCTACTTTTGCTTAAAGTAAAATGTTTCTGTCACATATTTATGCTGTAGAGACATGTATTGAGAGGAACATGCATAAAACCCGTTCAAATATACATGAACTTTATCATGACGTGCTCCAGCTGGCCATTTTGGGAAAGAGCTCTGATCAGTTGAAATGGCAATTGACTTGATTATTTGCTGATTTTGCTATTTTTGCATTAAACGCATGTTAGATTTTGGGCTTTCCAAAGTGCTGAGTTTTATTTTCAAAGTGTAACTATGTGAAATTCTGGAGAATTATGTGAAATTATACATATTTACACAAAATGTGAATCCATCATTGAGCGCTTTATATTAGCATCAATTTTTGACAGAAAGATCAATTTTGCACTATACAAATAGCACAAGTTGCACTAACAACAGCCACTTACGTTCTACTAGTTCACATGTTTGCTGCACCCCTGTGCTATGATTTTTGCCGGAAACTGGGGAGGAAATACTCAACATGGGGTAATACCCTAATTACATGAATTTCACGTAACAGGCGTACTACAGAATACATGAATTTACGTGAATTAGGCCAGTGAAATATTTTTTTTACCTCGGCCTAGTTTGCAAATGTTTGATCCTTTCTGTAATGGCACAGATAAACAGCAAAACAATGGAGTGAAAGTGACCAGAGCAATTACCTGCATTTAAGATTTATTCAAGCAGTTACACCTATCACTTTTGTGGGAAAGGCTTGCTATTGGCTCTTGAATATAAAGATACTTGATGACATTTATCATGAATTGTAACCTCTGTTAGGCAGAATAAGGAAATACCAGAGGTGGCAAATAAACTAGAAGGGGCAAAAGAAGGGAGCAAGCGATACATTGTGAAAGTGGCTTTGATTCTCACTAGAAGTTCCTAAATAAGGCATGAGAAATTCTGGGAATC
This sequence comes from Triturus cristatus, assembly GCF_964204655.1. NCBI lineage: Eukaryota > Metazoa > Chordata > Amphibia > Caudata > Salamandridae > Triturus > Triturus cristatus. Next base: position 743,040,113 of record NC_140592.1, read on the forward strand.
TTGGAGAAGGGAAAAAATGATATACTCCACGGTCAGGATTTTGGATTCACTTTGTAGTTGGAGTGGTGAATCCCACCCTGCTCAAATCTCATCAGTCCTCTTGTGGAGGTCCTGTTATTCACTGTATTCCTCATCCAGGACTTGCCACCTATATGTTGGGCAGTCTTGAATCATGCACATTTGAATCCGTAACCTACCCTTTTATGTTGCTCCTTCGACTATTCATCCATGTTCCGCAAATTGCTATTCTCTCTTCTTTTTAAGTCTCGCCTAGGCTGCGCTTGCGCTGTCTCTTCGAGACACGCTGTATTCAGGAAATGGCAAACACAAGGAGATGATGGACTGAGCACTGAAACTTTTCAGACACTCACCCCCAGTACAGATCTGGGTTGAATCTATCATCGTTCTTTAGCTCACTTCGCCACCCCAGATCAGACCCAGCCATATGCAAATTAGCCTTGACCCTGTGCCTCATGGGAACAATCCAGCCCGAAATGCCAAGCCAGGTCTTCCCTGGGCCGGAAACAAGCATTCGGTGACTTGTTTCAGGTAACACCCCTCATCAGCCAGGCTAGCTTGAATCCAGTGGCAAAGTGAGCATGTGACCCACGTCTGGGCATACCCTGCCAACTTAGGACGAACAAAGCAAACATAAAGAGATGATGGACGGAGCGCTGAAACAGGGTCAAGGCTGATTTGAATATGGCTGGGTGTGAACTGGGGTGGCAAAGTGAGCTAAAGAATGATGATGGATTCAACCCAGATCTGTGACTGGGGATTAGTGTCTGAAAAGTTTCAGCGCTCCGTCCATCATCTCCATTCTAGGCGCCTTCAGAGCAACATGGCGCTAGCTTAAGTCAAGAGCTCCCCAGGCGGGAGGGATCGAGGCTCACCACGATCTAATGCAGGGTGTCACCACCAAGACAACAGAGGCTGCTCTCACCTCAAGGTTGTGCCACCAGAGGCCGTCCATAACCGCTTTTAACTCAAAGAAAGCCCCAGCACCGTTCAGAGACCCGCAACTACAGTCCAGAAGCCTCCGGTGGTTCCGAGGGTTTGTGAGGGTGTCGCGTTACTCCCAAGGAAATTACTAGCATGCCATTTTAATGGCTATTTCCCCACTGGTACAAAGAGCCACAGCTGTAAAGGCCAGAGTAGAGCTTGCAAAAACATTGCTGGCAAGCATGAACCTCCTCAGGACTGTGTAGGAGCTCATTTTATTCAATCTTTCAGCAGCATTAAGCCACTGCATTCTGATAGAAAGGCTTAAACACTGCAGTCTTCAAGCCGTGCGCACAATTGGATTAAGCCATGCCTCACTTTAAGAAGTCGCCCTTTTCACGTGTAATCTGTAGACATCCATCTAAAGCACTACTCTGGGTTCATGCTATTCCATGTTTTTCAACTTTTACAATACAGACTTTTTACAGAACCATGGGGCAAGTTTCTAACTGCAGGGTTTGTGTCTTTGCTGCACTTTGTCCTGCCCTTGAGGATAATGTCTGTGGGAGAGATGTGGACCCAAACCTATGGTACTAAACTAACACCACAGCAATCACAGCTTAAGCTGTGTAATAGTAAGTTACATTGTTAGCCATCACAACTCAGAAAGCTTCACATCCCATAGATCCGCTATCCGAAGACAGTTTACTACTGTCGGTGTGGAGAAAAATAAAGGTGTATTGAGCTAATCACCCCCGCATGTTTATATTACGTGTTATACTAGCTCAACCACTAAAACTGCTATTCCACACAAATCAAACTAACCAAAGGGCAAAGTCACACAGTCACACAGACACAGCTGAGTGTATTTGCCATGTTAAGGCTTGGGGGGTCATTGCTGCTGCATTTTTTACTGTTTTTATTTCTAGCAGATTTTAAACCAGCTTTTAAAAATTGAAATTGAATTGAAATACTGTGTGTTTTGTACCTTGCACTGACACTTTAACAGAGCTGTTTTATAGCTCCAGGGCGCCATTTTTCCTCTTTGGCATCGAGGTTAGAAGTCTAGTCACAAAGACGCTACCGCGCTCACCCAAGATAAAAAGGGCGGATGACGCGACCGCGCCGGAGACACAGCTGAGTGTATTTGCCGTGTTAAGGCTCGGGGGGGTCATTGCTGCTGCGTTTTTAACTGTTTTTATTTCTGGCAGATTTTGAACCAGCTTTTAAAAATTGAAATTGAATTGAAATACTGTGTCTTTTGTACCTTGCACTGACACTTTAACGGAGCTGTGTTATAGCTCCAGGGCACCATTTTTCCTCTTTGGCACTGAGGTTAGCAGTCTAGTCACAAAGACGCTACCGCGCTCGCCCAAGATAAAAAGGGAGGATGGCGCGACCACGCAGCGGAGACACAGCTGAGTGTATTTGCCGTGTTAAGGCTCGAGGGGTCATTGCTGCTGCGTTTTTAACTGTTTTTATTTCTGGCAGACTTTAAACCAGCTTTTAAAAATTTAGATAAAATTGAAATACTGTGTGTGTTTTGTACCTTGCACTGACACTTTAACAGAGCTGTGATATAGCTCCAGGGCGCCATTTTAACTCTTTGGCACCGAGGTTAGCAGTCTAGTCACAAAGACGCTACCGCCCTCACCCAAGATAAAAAGGGCGGATGACGCGACCGCGCCCCTGGCGCGCCGAATGCGCGCCTATGGCAAGTCCGTCTGCGCCCGTCCACGTCCGAAACGCGGCCAGCGCCAGCCATGCTGCCCGTTTTGATCCTGATCACCGGGCCAGAACAGAATGGTCAAATGAACAATTATTGGCATTGAAGCCATGTAGATGTTCTGACCCTTCTTGTATAGATTTTGGCATAGAAAATCTAGGTGATGCAGAAAGCGAATTCGTTTGAAAATTCTGCCCCTTCAAGTTAGACACAGATCATAAGGTAGAAAAAGACAATAGTGGTCTCCATATAGTGCTACCCTCCAATACATGTATTGCTGGAAAGCCATCTATGCCTAATACCACCTATAGGGCCTGCTTAGTCAACTACAGGTCCCTTCCCAAACATGCAGAAGACGTTTTGCTTGCCCTCGACTCTGACCACTGGGATATAATGTTCTTGACCGAAACATGGTTAAGAGACAGTAATAACCCTGACATATCTATGGCGATCCCACAGGGCTACAGGATAGCCATGCTCAACCGGGAAAACAATAGACTGGGAGATGGATTTGCGGTAATCCTAAGAGATGACTAGGAGATTACACACAAAAAATAGAGAATTTAGCGTCGATTTAGGCCCTACTGTGCTGTAAAAAATTCTCGCCTGCCTCATCTTTTACTGGAATACTAGTCTATAGACCACCAGACATCCCGGCAGCTCACTTAATAGATCTGTATGACATTGTAGCCGACCTTTCACTGAGGTATGCCAATTTCACAGTGCTAGGTGATTTTAATGTACATATGGATAATGGCAAATGCCCCCTCACCTCAAAAATGGCAGACAATTTTCTAGGGTTAAATTTAACCCAAAAAGTAGCATTGCCCACTCATGTGGCAGGCCATATACTTGACTTAATCTTCACTAATGATCAATCTTCAACAGTTGAGACACCTCTATAGCTCACCTGGTCAGACCACCGGCTTATTCCATTTAATATGACCCGTATCTCTGGTCCTAAGCAGAGCGGGCCAACGTATGAGGTCAGAAAAATTATACCGGAGTCCCTTGGACCGGAACTACAGACTACATATCCAGAGATCACAGGTGACCCAAGCAAGGACACCTCTGTTTTCAACTGCTGGGTCACTTCCACTCTTGATAAAATTGCCTCCATCAAGTCCCTAAAGCGGGCCAGGAACAAACCTTCAGCCTCCTGGTTTTCCACGCAACTTCGGTCAGAAAGAAGTGTATGCAAGAAGCTTGAGCGTATTTGGAGAAAAAATGATGATACTGAGGCTAAAAACATTTATAAAATGGGGTTAAAAAAATTTCAGACTAAAGTATAATACTATTAGGGACTATATGGCAGAACAAATCAAGTCCTCTAATAATTTGACTAAAGAGATCTTTAATCTAGTCCAGGGATTTGTTAAACCACTGGCATTGAAGAGCTCAATCGCCCCTTCAGCTACCCTCTGTGAAGATTTAGCCATTTTTTTCCAAGAAAAAATACAGGCAGTCTATCTCTCCTTTCCACAGTCTGAGCCATTAGACAAGCTTCAATACACATTCCAATCCTCTAATAATTGGTCAGAATTCTGCCTTTTTAGCCCGGAAGTGTCTTTGTCGGAATTAAATAACATGAAATCCGGCTCGCCGACCGACCCTTGCCCTGACAGATTTTTTAAGCTACTGGCCTCCTGCTTTAACCCTATACTTAACCCCATCAGGAACTCCTCCTTGAGATCAGGCTCCTTCCCTACACCCTGGAAAACAGCATATGTAAGGCCTATCCTCAAGAAGGAGGATGCCGATCCGGCAGAACTCAAAAACTTTAGGCCAATCTTTCTTCTCCCAGCACCATCCAAAATTCTGGAAAAAGAGGTCCAGAAACAATTGTCAGCCTTCCTGGAGTCAAATAATCTTTTGTATGACTCCCAGTCAGGCTTCAGGGCAGGCTACAGTACGGAGCCTGCTCTGCTCGAGGTAGCAGCGACCGTGCGTGCTACAGTTGACCAGGGAAACTGTGCAATGCTTGTGCTGCTGGATCTCTCTGCGTCCTTTGATATGATATCTCACCGGATCCTGTTAAAAAGGCTTGAGTTGATGGGAGTGACTGGAACCATACTTGCCTGGTTTAAATCATTTCTTGAGGACCAATCACAACAAGTGTCCTCCCATCCTCATATTTCATCTCCCAGACCACTGACCATGCGGTGTCCCCCAGGGATATGCTTTGAGCCCTACCCTTTTCAATGTTTACCTTGCCCCTCTGGCCACGCTAGCTGAGCAATGGAGTGTGAAGGTCGTCTCCTATGCTGATGACACCCAGCTGGTGCTCTCCTTTATGGAACACACGGAGACAGCCTTCACCAACTTCAAGCAGTGTCTTCTTAACAGCTCATCTTGGATGACAGACAGCTGTTTAAAATTGAACACCGAAAAAACTGAGGTGCAGTTTTTTAACCAGGCGTATCCCCCAAAGGCAGAACTCTGGTGGCCTGTAGAGCTTATTCCCCCCCTTCACCTGTGAAGTCCGTGAGAAATGTGGGTTTTAAATTTGACTCCACACTTACAGGTAAAGCTCTGATCAGTCATGTCTCCTCCCAGTGCTTCTGGAAACTAAAAGCTCTGCGAAGATTCCTCCACTTTCTCCCAATGGATTGTAGGAAAACGGTGGTACATTTACTTGTCACATCACAATTAGATTATGCTAACAGTCTGTACTCAGGCCACCCTGCATACCTGATCAGAAAACTGCAGATTATCCAAAATGCGGCTGCGAGGCTGATTAGAAATGTGCCACTTCATCATCACATCTCCCCCATCTACGAAGCCTGCATTGGCTACCAGTACGGAAAACAATAGAATTTAAGGCTCTGACTTTAGCCTACAGAGCATTGGGGGAAAATGTTCCAAAGTTCCTGAAAAAGAGAATACAGAAATATTCCCAGGCCAGGGTTCTAAGATCCAACCATCAGGAACTGCTGGTAACCCCATGATTCAAAAAATCCAGAATTGGCGTCTGCTCGTTTTCAGTAACAACGGCTGCCTTATGGAACGTTATGTCTGTACACATCAGGAAGGCCAAGACAGAAAGACTATTTAGGAAACCACTGAAAACGTGGCTGTTTAGCCTACCCTGAATCCCTTCATCTGGCCTTAATCCTCGCTACTGTTGCCGTTACTAGCACCGGGACACCCCCGTCGGAGGTAGCCGCGCGCTCTATAAATGGTAATAATAATAATAATAATAAAGGTCCTAGATGAGAAACATACATAACAGGTAGGAAAAAAGAAACAACAACAATGGTGCATTTAACGAAAGCTAACTAAAATCTTCCAAAAATAACAAATGGAGATGTATGCTCAGCTATAATTGCATTAAGGGTGCAGTACCTTATGTGGCTGATAAAGGTCCCTTTACAACTCCACAAGGACAACTAGTAACAGCCTGTGGTACTGCACCCTTTTCTTGCTTTGTGGATTAAAAAAAAATTACTTATGGTACTGCTGGGATATTATTTGACAAAAAAATCATTTAACAAACATTATCATTTGCAACGCCAATAGCTCAAACTTTCACTAATGCGAGACCTATTGCATTGCAAATCCTTGGTAAAAACAGCTGTGTGGACAATTTGTTACCTGCTTACTCTGATCCCTGGGTGATTCTGTGAAGGACTCCACCAGCCCCAAGACCTCCCCATGGCCAGGTATGTGCATTATACATAACCCAAAACAAATAAATAAAGGGAACATGAATCATAACCCCCCCGAAGAAAAGCTCTTGCTGTGCTAGGTACAAGTAGGATTCTGGGCAAGAATTGAAATGTAAGGTTCCACCAGAAGGGTTCGAAAGCCCATGAAGAGTTCAGGCACAACCGATGCTTAATTAAAAAGAATAATAATAATAATAAAAAGAATTGCTGGGCCAAAGTTTTTCTTAGGAGTTCACCTCTGGTGCTGCTAATTCTTGTGGTTGCTTAATACCAATGCTGTCTAGCCTTGATTCCATTTCCTGCCTCTTTGTTCAACCATCCAACACTTCCTCTCCCTGTCTCTTTATCTCACTCTTGCAGGGTGTTCTTAATGCTTGCTCCCTTCTTTTACTGTTCTCATTTCTCTTCCTCCTTTTTACTCCCTTTTCTGCCGTTCTTTCTTTTGCTCTGGGTCAGAGTTAGATGACTGCTGGTGCCAACCACCTGCAGCTACTGGCACAAGTTAACCAGTGAGCACAACAAAGAGCGTGCCACAGCAGGAACACATACGTGATCTTTCCTAAAAGTGGAACTGCTCTTTTGGGCCAATGGAGTCTTCTCTGTGCCTTTAGAGTAAAATGCGAGGGTGTAGACCAAAGGCTTGCTCTGCTCAAGCGCAAAAGGATCAATCCATAAGACAGCACAGACACGTTTCTCATGTACTCAAAGTCTTTATAGGACACTGGGAAAGCAGGGGCGTCTTACAGCATTATAGGCCCCGGGGCAAAGCAGTGCAGTGGGCCCTGCCTTCACAACCACTCACAGGAATAAAAATGTTTAACGGAAAATTTGTGTTAAATTCTGGTCTGCATGGGGCCCCTATGCTCGTGGGGTCCCGGGACAGTTGCCCAGCGTGCCCTTGCGTTAAGACAGCACTGTGGGAAAGAAGAAGCCAATGCGAGCACACATCATAGATCCTTTTAGGGGGCTAGGAAACAGAGAACTGTGATTAGCCAATATCAGGAAATCAGACAGAAGCCAGGGGCGCAACCAGGCCTGAACTTTGGGCAGGGAGGAGGCAGTTGACAGGGGCTAACACTTAAATAAATTAGGTGGGGCGAACACTTAAAGCTATGGGGTAGAACTATGCTCAGAGCCAATATGTGAAAATGATGTTACAAATTGTGTATTTTAAACATGTTGGACAAACCCAGTAGGATTATAGCAAAGATATTTTTGTGAATTTAACAGTTTGTAGGCTATTGACAGTTATTCTTTAAACGGGGATTGAGTGCAATGATGAATACAATGCAGTATTTACAGATTTCAATACAAAGCACATTAGAACCAGATTTAACAAAGATATTTCAAGGCGATAGCACTTTTTGCCAATTCACCCTCAGTTTTTACTGTGTTAGAACAATGAGCTCATGAAGTACTCGTTGCAAGTCTAGGAAACTGCTCCTGCTCCATTGTTGACCAAAGATACTTTTCATTCTGCCCCTCGAGACATTGCAACTAGTGGTTAATTTGTCAGGAGGCAGCTTGTACCAGCCCATTTCTCTTGTTAGCCTGCCTAACACAGAACCAATTGCTAACTATGAAAGTGGGGAGAGGATGTGGCATAATGGCCAGAGCTGCAGACTTCATAGCTGGGGCACCAAGTACGAGTCTCTGTATTGGGTCAACATTCTATGATTCTCCGCATATCCCTTAATCTCCCCGTAAATTAATGTGTTCTTAATTTGCTCTCATGAAAAGAGCCGGTGTTGATGATTAAGGGCCATATGTATCAAGCAAAATTGCGATCGCAAACGCCGAAATTCGTTTGTATGAAGGCAAATCTGCGTGCAAAATAAGGAAACGCAAAATTTGCGATTCCTTATTTTTCAATTGCATTTAAGGAATCGCAAATTTTGCGATTCCTTAAATGCGATGTAAGAAGCACCAAAAAAGTGCAATTTGGCCTTAAGGAATCGCAAATTACCACCAACTTCAAGTTGGTGGTAATTTGCCATTTCTTTGAAAAATGCACTTTTTTGCATTTTTCAAAGTGCAATGTGAAGCACATACATACCCTTAGGGCATGTATGTGCGCGACGTGTGCACCCATGCTTATTTCAGGGGTGCAACAGGGTGTCCTTTTGACACCCTTGCACCCTTGAAATTGCATTCTCAATTTGCGATTCTCTAATTGCTAATCGCAAATTGAGAATGTCTTCCCATTCATTCCTGTGGGCCTCTAGGCCCATAGGAATGAATGGGGAGGTATTCCTTAATTGCGAATCGCAATTTGAGATTCGCAATTAAGGAATATATAGGATTCGCAAAATGTATTGCAAATCCTACATACATGGCTTTTGCGATTCTCAAATAGCGATTAGCAAAAAATCGCCATTTGAGAATCGCAAAAGTTCCGTGCTGAGCACCAGAAACCACCAGCTCAAATTAAGCACTGATTGCAACACATGCATCTTTGAAGTCTTCCCAAAGCGTCTTCAAATACTGAGTTAGTGGCTTAACGCACCTGACAGGATGTGAGACTGGCAAGTCCCAGGTTTGATTCCTGACCAGCCTTTTTTAGGTCTCGGATTGATTGAGCGCCATCACCTGGTAATAGTATCACTCGTTAATTACTGTGCCACAAATCTATGCTACACTAAGAAAAAAATAGTTGTTAGCACCCCACCGTGAGAGGTTATCATACACATAGCATAACTGAACTACGTCGATGGAGGAAAGCACTAGGCAGTTACTGACGATCTGGCAATAAAAGTTAAACACCTTGAAGTAACTTTGCAAAGAATCGTGTTCTAGTGTGCAAAAATCTACTCTTGTTCTTTCAAGCGCTAGAACACATAGAGGGCCTCATGTAGGTAAATAAATATTACCGGTTCTAAAATACCGAGCCGTACCGAATCGGTAAATTAGAATCGGTAAGTTATATGTAGGTAAAAATTCGGTAACAGTTACCGATTCGGTAACATTCGGTAATCACGAATCGGAATTCACCGAATCGGTAAATACCGAGGTGGTATTTACCGAATCGGAAAATACCGAGGTGGAAGTTACCGAATCGCAAAATACCGAGGTGGTAGTTACCGATTCGGAAAATACCGATTCGGTATGTACGGAGTCGGTAAAGAAAATCACATGACTTGACGAAACAGCGAATCCAGTGCAACGACAGCCCACCCAACCTGGAACTGCCCACACCCAGGCAGGTGTACTCAATTAGCCGAAGTGGCCACACCCAGGCAGGTGGACATAATTAGCCGACCCTGGAGAGGCTTGGAGTGCAGAGGAGAGGCAGGGAGCAGTTGCATGTGCGAGCGGGTAAACGAACAGCATGTCCAGCCAGAGAACACAGAAAGACGGAGGGGAAAGGAGGAGGAAGCTGAAATTTAGCCCCAAGGAACTCCAGGTGCTGGTGGAGGAGGTCGTGAAGCAGCACCAGAAGCTGTTCGGCAGGCAATCCCTGCAAGTGCCTGAGGTGGAAAAGCGCAACATATGGCTGGCCATCCAGGCGCAGGTCAATGCTGTGGGAGTGACCCACAGGGACATTGAGGTCCTCAAAAAGCGCTGGTATGACCTGAGGATTGTAACCAAGAGGAAGATGGGCGACATCCAGAAGGAGGCCAGCCAGACCGGAGGTGGAACCAACAGGGCACCTGCCCTCACCGAACTGGAGGAGCTGGTGGCGGCCACAATCGAGCAAGAGAGCGTCGTGGGTCTTGGGGACGCCGACAGCTCTGCCAGAGCCGCAACACACCAAGGTAAGACGAAAGCACAGCAATGTATCCCCCCCTACCCCATCCCACATCCCCCAAATGTGAAACGAGAATCACACTGCAGTCCACACGTGTCAGTGCAGACAGGCAATGCATTTCGGGAGATGTAGTCAGGGCAACACTAACCATGACGTAAATGTTACAGGGCAACAAGGCATGTCACGCACTCGAGGCACAAGGAGACAGGGGACATGTTGGAATGTGAAATTATTTATTGTGCCGCTTGCAATGCAGCCCTTCGGGGACACTGAGCCAATGTTGTATTTCTGTCCACAGATGTGACATCATGCAGGACAGGGCATGCTGCAGGAGAGACGGCACCACGGCAACATCAAACACCTCCAGCCAGCACAAGTACAGACCGGGGAGCAGGCCCACTGGCAGCCGCACCACCAACACAGCCAGCATCGCCGCACACAGAGCCAGCATCACCTCACCGTGAGCCAGCATCACCACCACCAGAGCCAGCCTCGCCACTCATGTTCGATTCACCGGCCACATCTCCGCTTGCATGCGTGAGACAGAGGAGGCGTCCAGCAGCCAGGCTACGAGCCTTGGACACCTCGTCAGACGACAGCATGGGCCCTGAAGACCGCACCGGGCCCCAGGAAGGGAGCCATGCCACTGTGCCCCACACCTCACAGGCAGCACAGACGGAAACAAGAGGGCGCCGCAGGTCGCGTGTCCAGAGTCCACCAGCACCCACTGACGGCCATGGTGTCTTCTTGGGGCTCGAGGGCCAAATGTTAAAGCAACAGCGCCTGCAATCAAAGGCAGTCATGTCAGTCCAGAGGCACATGCGGGTGATGAAGACAAGCATAGTCAACATGGACACAAACATTGGCGGCATGGCTGCGGGCATTCGGGACATGTCCCAGTCTATCCAGCAGTTGTGCAGCAAATTAGATGCTGACATCGAAGCACGGCGCCGGGAACGCCAGAGAAGGGACACTACCAGCAGGGCACTCAACCGTCTGGCAACTGCCACTTCCCTACTGTGCCGGCGCTCTGTGACGATGCAGGAGGGCCTAACACAGTGCTGCAGCGACCTGTCTCGGGGGATGGTGCAGGTGACAAGTGCACTAGGGGTGCTATTGACGAGTCAGGCGTCGACAACTGCTGCAGGGGATCCTGCGGAGAGCATCGACACCACCAGCAGCATCACACCCCCCGTCCCAGAAACACGCAGGAGCAGCAGGCGGCTTGGGGTTGGCTCTAGTGAGGATGCACAGGCCGTGCAATCCACCACTGCAGCGCGTATGCGCAAACATTGATGTCGCCCTGCCTAGCCACTTCACAATGGGTGACGTAACCCTGGACATACTCCTTGTATAGATGATATATTGCCAGATTGGCCTGATCATGTGTTCATGGCGTGGTGCCACATTAAACTACGTCATGACTGCTCACAACTCGCTGTGTCCCCTTACTTACTCAGAAATAGTTGGATGTGATCTCTGCCCGTCTCTCTCTCCCATCGATTGCAGTTGGCACTCTAGCTGCGTTGCCCTCTGGCTGGCCTGACTCATCCTCGTTGTCCTCAAAATATGTTAGTTCCACATCTGTACCTTTTTTCGTGGCAAGGTTGTGCAGCATTGCACAAGTGGCAATGATCTTGCAGCAGGTGATGGGTTTGTACTGGCGTGCGCCTCCGCTCTTGTGCAGGCAGCGGAACCTGCTCTTCAGTAGTCCAAACGTGCGCTCCACCACATTGCGTGTTGTTTTGTGTGCCACGTTGTATCGTCTCTCACTCTGGGTAGCTGGGTGTAGGTAGGGAGTGAGGATGAATGACCGGCATGCATATGCACTGTCGCCTGGATGGGTGAAAGGGAACCATCAGTAACATGCCTCTATACACTATGTTTGCATGTTTCAAGGGGCGTCACTGTTACTTACCTAGCAGGTATCCCTCTCCGAATTCTCCGGCACTCAGTCGTGTGTAAATCCCACTATTCTGGAAGATGTAAGAGTCGTGGGTGCTCCCAGGAAACTTTGCAACAATATCTGTGATGATGTTCCCTGCATCACAGATCACCTGCACGTTGATGGAGTGGGTGGACTTCCTGTTCCTGTAGATGTGCTCTGTATCTGCTGGTTGACAGATTGGGATGTGGGTACCATCAATACAGCCGAGGACATGGGGGAACTGTGCCATGTGATAAAAGTCAGTTTTTGTTTTCTGCAGTGCAGCCTGTGAGTTCGGGAAGCTTATGTAGTGGTGCATTCTCTGCATCATGGCATCCAGGAACTTCCTGAAGAAACGGGACAGGCAACTTTGGGATACCCCACCCACCGCAGCTATCACCACCTGATAACTGCCGGATGCCAACAGATGTAGGCTGCAGAGCACCTGCACATGTGGGGGTATGGCGTGCGCCCTTCTAACTGGCTGGTCCAGGAGTGGGTGTAGGTCCCTGATTAAGTCCATGATGGTTTCGGGGTGTAGCCTGTACCTCTCATGTATCTCTGCATCAGTCAGCTGGAATAGTGTGATGCGCTGTCTGTAGATTTGTTCCTCCCGTCGCCACACCCTCAGTCCTGCTGCCTGTAGACGTAGGCGCCTTGCAATGACGTACATAGCGGCCATGTTGTCCACGCTGTTGAATTTTGGGTTTGCTTTTATCCATTGTTGATGGTTACCACCTGCTTTTAGTCCGTGTTAATTACCGACTCTTAATTACCGATTTTAATGGATTTCTTAATTACCGACTGCTCCTACATGTCATTTTAAATTTTTACCACTTCATATTTACCACTTCATGTTTACCGATTCGTTAATTCTGTATTCGGTAAGTATGAATCGGTATTTTAGAATTCGGTAACTATGAATCGGTATTTACCGCCTCATATTTACCGAAAAGTGGTTTTTGGACTCCTACATCTCACTTGTCTGTATACCGGTCGGTAACGGCATATTTACCGAAAATCGGCCGTTACCGACCGGTATTTCGCTACCTACATGAGGCCCAGAATGTTCAACCTGAGGGCTGGCGCGCGGTGTCCTGCGAAGAGGTCAATCCAACAGAAATAGTGCATGGTAATTCCTTACATTACAACAACATCCACTGTGCTTTCAATGCTGCTAAATACCACATACCACACAGCATATAGAATGAAGCCATTCCTGAAATGATCCCTCCTAAATGTCTATACGAATTGCAGTAAAAAGTGTAATATACACAATGGACCGGGAAGCAGCCCCAGTGCTTTAGGCACAAGAGAGATACCAAGCAGACAACTCATGCCACTGTGCCATTGAAGCATTGTAACATAGTGCACAAAGAAGTGTATGCATTGTGCAGTAGCTTTGCATTGGCAGCCTATTATATATACATCAACACAAAAGAATCTTATGCTGCAGTGCTGCTGGGGGTGGGCAGTGCGCCCCTTTTTTGGGGCAGCAGAGGTGAGCCAGTCATCTGTGGACTACCATGCCTCCCCGTCCCCTGAGAACAAGTCGTCTGTCGACTGCCACCCCGCGCTCTTATCTGCACAAGTGCCAAACTAAGGGATCGCCCCGGGCAGCAATAGGTCTAGCTATGCCTCTGTTATGCTGCTTTTCAGAGACCCTGGCTTAGGTTGACAGCAGAATAAGGCTTCACAAGTGCTCTGCTAGCGTTCCACTCCAGTTTGAAGAGGCAAGACACATAGATGCGGTGCGCACAATATGAGAGTTCTGGAATTACATTGTACTGCCTATGTACTCTATAGACACTATGCCGGAGAAAAAACACACAGGACATCGATTCAAGCAAATTGATGTTCGACATCTGCACTGTAAACGCAGATGTAAAATACTTGATGTTTTATGGGCTGCTACCAGTAAGGATGACTGTGGGCAGAATGGGATTTTAATGCTCTAAAACATTATTGTGGGCAGAAATGAGCAGGGCAATTTGTGCTGAGCCCAATGATTCGCGGAAAAACCTGTATCATTAGAATATCAGGCAGGCATATGTGAACCTGATAATATACAAGGAGAAAAGCTTCCTTAAACTAAATTGGCAGAAGCTGTTAAAGGGTATTGAAGAAGGTAGCTTCAAGAAGTTTTGGAAAACAGTAACAGATAATATAAGACAAAGAGAACTCTTTACCCAAGTTTGTGTTTGCTATGATCTCAGTCATCAAGCCCTCCTTTGCTATTTGTAAGCCCAGGCAGATGGGCTGAAATTGTTCTGAAGTGACATCCATCTTGGTGCGATCTACTGTTTTACCACTATTCATGGCAGAGATCCAGTTGAGGTCCTGTTGCTGAGGAATGCAGGGGTAGCTCAAAGTCACAAAAAGGAGCTCCTGGCATTTCCTCTGGCCGCCTTCTACTGGTCTTTCTTAGACCTCAGAGTAAGGTCGTTGCCAAGTAAATTTGAAAAAATGTCCTGGAGTGGTTAGATGAATGGAGATTACTTGCCTTTGTGGAGTAGTTTTCCCTAGTCACTCTGGGCTAGTCTTGATTTTGGTATTTGCCATTCACAAATAGGATTACATAGTTGGATTAAGATATGCTTCATGCATGTATAAGAGTCTTGGTCTTCTATTTTGTTGCAAATATGTGTGTTTTTTGTTTAGTATTCACATTAATGTTCTGTCTACACAAATCATGGGTTGTATTTCTTTTTCCTGTTTATGATGTTAAGGGCACGCGATTGCATTTGCGCTCAACTCTTTTTCCATCACTCAATAGACTGACATAAGGTCACTTGGGTTTCGACCTACCTACTGTATTTTGAAGCCATATACGATCTTGTAGTAAGACGTGATTAAAATATAACAATTGCAGGCATATACATTGAGCATTCATGCATTCTTTTCTATCCTATATAGTGAAGGATGTGACGGCTCCCTGAAGAAGGCATTCCCTGCAGAAACGTGCGTAGTATGTCAACATACCTCCAGCCTTTGTTACCATCTTAGCCATTCACATTGTGAACTTTCTTATTATTATGTCTTGGTTTGATTAGTTAATGGAATGCACATCTTAATACACAGAAAAAAAGAAGTGATTTTTTTTATAAATGTATAATTAATTGTGCATCATTCTTTGTATTTATTGCAATATAGGACATTGTAAAACAACACAAGTAGTCATGTGTGCTATTTTGACTTGAGATATTGTAAGTCAATTGTTTGTTGTACATATACTATGCCTGCACATGAATGTACATTTTCACTCGCCTAGGTTTTTTTCTCAATTACGATTACTTGCCTTTCCACACAAGGGTTGAGGTGACAACTATTCGATCGATCACTGCTTGGTACTTACTGACAAGGCACATAAGGCGATCCTGAAGAAGGCCTCACGACTGCACTATGGTTTCAAACCATGGAAGCTTCTTTTGATTGTATCACTAGACCACTATTGTGGAAAAGAATAATAGATCAATGCTGTGGTACTTATAAATACCTTGGTATGAGGAATCCAGATACTAGAACGCCAAAATTGGGAAACGGTGAGGTTGGGACCAAAATTGTGATGCACCTCAAGAACGTTCAGTTCAGAAGTGGTCGTGCAAGGATGCTCATCTGACTCACTGCTGTTTATTTACAGCTGATCTCAGCAAGGATCTGGACGCGGGAAACAGCTTTGTTCCCAAAATCCGTATTCACAGCACGTTTTTACTCCAATGACATGGTCATTTAAGCAAACACAATTGTGCGTCTCCTTGTGTTTAATCGCTAAACTGGAGTAATTTTGCACAGGAGTCACTAAAGGGGAAATCTAAATGAGTGTGAGGTCATGAGGTTTGGCCCTAGGTCCATGCCTGAATCCTGTTGGCTCAATAGTTGTAAACTGGAACTTGACAGAGAATATATATTACTATTTGGGGCAATTAATGTACTCGAATCATGCCTGGATATCAGTGCATATTATTGAAGGTAGGCTATCTGAAGTGACAGCAGGAGCATTGAGAGTAGTAAGACTCGCAGGCATATCTCATTGCTGCCATTGGTTAAGGCATATACGCTCAAAATAATGCCTCCGACTGTATGCAGCGCAACAGTATTAGGGCCCGCTCTTTAGTACTACCTGGATTGTTCTGAGGGATGCTTATGGTAGAGGGCAATCTGTTGTAGGTAGTCTGTGCTGGGGCAGGTAATTAGACCCAACTTAGTTCTGGATTCTGTTTATTCAAGGGCATTGCATGATAGGATGACCTTATTGTGTGATCCTTTATTAGGCTTTGACCATAATGACTACTGGAATGTACCAATCCTGTCTGGTACAGCAGAATGGATGTATTGTCTAACGCTGAGCAATGCAGTGGAAGATTTTCCTATTTCCAAAAGTTGTTTTAAACAATGAGTCAAGAACAACTTTAACAAAATGGTCTGGATTAATTGATAAAATAAACCTTGCTTTGCGCATTATTTGGAGCAGACATACCTACAGCTACTCTGTACAGATGCCTGCCCATGATCTTTAGAGATGTTTAGCTACCTTTTATTCATTCTACAGTGGCTTGGTTGGGAATAATTGCTGAATCTTTGTATTTCAGGTATTAAACCTGCAGAGCAGGGCACAAATCCTAAAAAAAGAAGTGTGGGGGGGGGGGGACTAACCAAGTTAGACAATATTCAAATGATATCATGGCGCATGACACCACAGCTCGTGCCATCGCACGCACATCACAGGAAATGGCACCACACCCCATGACTTCAAAGGAAGTGACATCACAAAAAGTTACATCAGATCTTAAATCCTCCCACATATGTTTAGCATGGCTATCTTGAGTACATTTGAGCGCATTACGAGATTTAAAAAATGAGATTTTGTGTTGGGTTGTGCCAAAAAAGTTATGCAATCCGGACTCAAAATTAGGGCCTCTACATATAATTATTTGTTTTAAAACTCTGCCACAAAGAAACTGGCAACAAGGAGAAACGTGGCAGTAAATCTGTTCTGCTTAATTGGTTGCAAAGTCTGCAACCTAAAATAATTTAGGACTTTATGTATGATGGTATTTAAATGATGATCATAGGCTGCTCTTTTTTGACAAAACCAATAAAAAATTGAGATATAAAAAAAATATCTTATAGAGTTAAGACATCGGCTGCAGAGATTTTTATGTGCGTAGCATATCTCAGGGAACAATATTAGTTGTAAGATAACTCTGGGGGTTAATAAATTTGCTGGAGAGATCTGTGCTTTGTCAAGTGCCAGTTTGAATCAAAGTAGTATACCGGGTTAATGTGTCTCCTGCAAAGCTCATCATATAACATTCAGATGACAGATTTTTATTTTGTGTGGCTCAGTAAGTGGGTTACTGCTTTTAAATCAGAGATCCTTTGGTTACTTCCAGTTCATAAATTGTAATCCTTCAAATAAAGCAAAGTGAACTTTGATGGACATATGACTCCTACGCCTTGTAACACACACTGGGGCAGATTTATGTTCCCTGGCGCATCCCTGCAAATCAGCATGGATGCGCCAGGGAAGATGCGTCACGAAAGTTTACCCTTGCGCCACAATAGATGCGCCGCATTTACAATGCAGCGCATCGTGGCGCAAGGATAAACAGATGCGTGACGCATCTGATGGCGGAAGGTTGGCGCATTGCTGGAGTTGCGTCACAAGCGCGACGCAGCTCCAGCAAGGCTCGGGGGTGCCCTATCGTTACAATGCTGCGTCAATCCTTACGCCTGCTTCAAGCAGGCGCAGGGTTTTGACGCAGCATGGCCGGAAAAGTGACTGAGTGAAATCTTGTAGATTTCACTCAGCCACTTTTCTGAGGCGTTCCTGCGCCGGAACGCCCCCCCCCCTGTGCAGGTACGCCCACATGTGGCGCAAGCTTTACAACGTGACGCATCTCCCTAGATGCGTCACGTTGTAAATGGGGCGCAACATGGCGCAGGGTTTACGCCGCCGCTGCGTCACAAAAGTGACGCAACGGCGGCGTAAAAGTGGCGCAAGTCCGTTATAAATCTGCCCCACTGTCTCATGTAACACATCCTGTACATTGATTTACTCGCTTTCATGATTTAATGTCAATGTATGTGTTCGTGTGATGTAAAGCGCCCTGACACCCTTCATTGGGATGTGTAGCGCTATAAAAGAAGCAAAACAAAATAGTGCTATTTAATTTGTTATTTGTGGAAATACTGGGACAGGCAGCACATCTGACATTCCTACAGTGCATACATATATCTTAAATACAGGGACTGAGCAAAGTCAAAAGCATGCCGCTCTTAAGTTGGTATAAAGTAATAAAAAGCTGTGGGCCTTTGTTTCCCCCCCCATTACATTTGCATCTTGATGTGAGGCTCCAGATAGCTCCTAGCCAGAAAGCTCGAACAAAAGGAGGTATGATGGCCCCTTAACTTCGTCCTTTGTTTTGTGCCCAGCTAGAATATAAAATAACAAAGCCCCCTAGCTGCCTTCACGTTGCTGCTCGGAACAAAAGCAGGCAACGTGCAGGTGCTGCTCAATGTTTGAAAATTACACCGGGACAAGTTCAGCAAATCTGTGTAGGGCCAAACTTCTTGCCAGGGTGGAAAGCGTCCACCGTGTGAAAATAGTCCCCCGACTTGTGTTCCGCAGCAGAGGCTTACAAAAGGAGAGAAAACACACAAAACATCTTCATTCCCTGAAAGATCACTCATTGTACGCTGAGCTCTAGCAGTAACACCATCAATGTCACATGTAATGGCCAAATCTCAAGGATAGAAGGATGTTCTGGCCTCTGATTGTGAGCAGGTTTTAGCTCCAAATGCCTAGTGCAGTCTCCCAATACACAAGTTCGGTCTCTAATGTCCAGTGCAGTCTCCCCTTGTGTGAGCATAGCTTCAGTTGCATACATGTCTGTGCTTAGCAGGGTGCCCTTGTGCTCTGCTAGTTAAAATCAGACCCCACTCATATTTTTGGTTCATAATATGCACTGAAGACTTTATGTGCTATCAGCAGCTTTCCTTGTGTTGCCCTGAAATGGAAGACCACCAACTTACCTTCCCAGTCCAACCTAAACATAGGTGAATAGTGCAATGGTCAACCACAGACACTGACAATCACCTCCTATCAGGGTTCCAACAGTCCAAGAGGCCCAGCTAATTTTGTCCGCTCCCCAGCCGGCCTCTAGTCCCTGTCTTGATTCCAAATTGAAGACCCTTCCTGCCAAACCCAAGATGGGAAATCAGGAGATAAACGTCAGGGTACGAGAACCCCTGATTGCCAACACCACATTGCCACAAGTGGTCTCGGGCTGATCCTTATTGTCTTTTCATGAGATCACACTCATCAGGAGATAGGTGGCAGGGTATTTTAACTATGCTTGCCTGCACCACGTTGCCACAACGTGGGCCGTTCCTTATTGTATTTTCATAAGATTGAGCTCACCACAATATCTTGTGAGAATACAAATCTCAGCAGTTATATTGGGTGTGGGTAAGTAGTTAAACCACACCCAACACCAAAAATGTACATTGTCTTGAGACAATCCCTGCGAGAGGACACTTCTGTATGCAGCTCCAGAGACCAATCCACTTCAACCTCCAGCATTGGCACCCAGGGTCTTTAGCATTTTGGACATGAGACCCCATTAGAAAAATAAGTTTTGTTTGTGAAACAGAGTTTGGGAAAAACCTAAGAAAGAGATGTTGAGATCGTCATTGAGCTAAACTGTTTAGGGCATTGGCATATTCCATGGCGGTTAGGAATTACAAAAGGAAGATAAGGACTAGTTTTTAGCACCAAGGTTTCCAAGGCAAGGCAAAGAGAGCCCCAGAGAGAAGGGACATTGGCCTCTAGGTTGACACAAGTTGAGGGCTCCAGATCAGACAATATTGCCAGTATTCTGAGAATGTCCAGATCTAAGGCTACCCTGAGAGAAGGAAAATCGGTATAGCTCTTAAAAGTTATCACAGTTGAAAAAGATTAAGCAGTAGAGATTCACAGCCTAATACTCAATTTCAGAAGATAAGCATGCAAAAGACTTTTGATTCTGTGATTATGCAAGGAGAAAATTGCCAACTGAAACATTTTCTATTAAGGACCTAAGAGGCTGTTCATGCCTCTTGTCCATGTGAATCAATGGCTGAGACTAATTCAACCACCCCATCCGTCACTTTTTGTGTACTTCAGTGTGTCGCCCTAAGTGGGTCCTGTGCACATTGAGTCACTCGAACCAAGCTATACCTGGCTGATGAGCTTTATTCAAGGCAAAACCGGTCCTAGGTTGCTTGTGCTCCGGTTCAGGGAGGATCTGGCCTAGCAGTTCAGGCTGGACTGTTCCCTTTGGAGCTGGCATCAAGACGGATTTGCATGGTGAACCACTTACCAGGTGGCCCACTTGGTAAGGGAGCGGTCTCCATCAGCTGCAAGATAATCCTAAGTAATAAACCTGACACTGATATGGGTGACATGAAGGATATGAATTGGGAGGCGGCCTCAATGCATCCCCATGAGGCTACCATCAGAGCAAAGTTCCGCCTAATTCAGTTAAAAATCCCCCACAGAGTATAAATATCCAGAGATAGATTGCATACAAAGTGGAAAATCCCCAGACCTGACTCTCTATGCTGTGAAGCCCCTTAGGGGACTTTTTTCACACAATCTGTGGGTGCACTGAGATCTGCACTTCCTGGGAGGACATATTAAGGGACTTGTGCAACATATTTGAGGAGGTGATCCCACTTATACCTCAGTTTGTACTTCCGGGGGTCCCAGGTGATGTAGATGTACCCCACAGGAAGCTGTTGTTCTGTTCCTTGCATCTTGTGGTTGAAAAAGAGTTATTGTACAGGTATGGGGGGCACTTCCCTTAAAAGCCCAGTGGCTAACCAGGATAGACGTGTGTATGGAGGCTGAAAGAGTAGTGAACAGTGCCAGCGGCTGTCCTCTGAAATTCTATAAAATGTGGGGCAAATGGAGGATGCACTACGGACTGGGAGAAGAGGACTCCTTCATTCCAGATGGCAGCTCCAGGCGTGGAGCAGCTACACAATGAACTCAAGATTGGACACTGATACTTCCCCTCCCACCTGGACCTTCCCCCTCCCCTGCCACGGAGGAACACCCTTCTGTATCCTTGTGGACCCCCCACCCGGTCTGCCGATGTAAAAAATTAGGTCATCCATAGGATTGTACTGGCGTCATGTTTTCACTGCTCTATATGTTTTGTTGTCTATATAACTAAAAATGGCAATAAAAACGTTTATTAAAGAAAAGATTGATTTGCATATGGCTGGATCCAAAGTAAGGATGCATAGTGTGCAAAATAAGGATGGATTGGAATGCGGCCGAGTAATTATCAGTGACAGATTATTTCAAACATTCCATCCATCACTTTTTAGGTCCCGCCTAGCGTAGCTGCGCACATGTGCAGCTCGCTCGGCGAGATTTATTGCTAATGAGGAGTTTCAGTAGAGGGCTTGAAGCCCCGCCCCCTATTTCCATTGGCCGGCGTCACCGTTTATGCTAAACGGTGGCCTGCCATTGGAAATGAGGGTTTTTGGTTGCCGCCCCATAAACACTTTCTTATCTTTATGGGGCCATGTGTTTAAACACATGGCACCATAAAGACAAGAGATCGATGCTTGTGTTAAAGAGCTGTGCTGTCTCCGCTACCGCAATGCCCGCACGCAGAACACCGTGTCCACTCAGCAGTTGTTCACAGTGCGGTAATCCCTCTGCGTTCTTCAGCCGTCCCGGGCTCAAGCTCTCCTTTCCTCCCTTTGTTGATTTGTCCTCCGCAAACTCAACTTACTTTGCGCTGCCCACCAATTCCGCCCACCACGTTTCCAAACACGGATATACTGCTGTAGGCCTATTTCGCAGTTCAATGCCCTGGGCTTAATTATGCCTACACAGCTGGCCTCGCCTCCAGTGCGGGCACACACACTATTTGGCATGTCTCTCTCTTACGTGGAGCGGCGGCTTGAATTTCATTCGCGCTCCCGTCTCTCCTTCGCTGCCTGCCACTATGTCCGGTGCCAGTTTACCACGTACGCCTTCTGTTGAGTTTTCCGCCCTGGGCTCGAGTTTCACTGTGCTGCCCTCTAACTCCGTCCACCGATTCTCTGAGTGTGGACACACCGTTGTAGGCCTCTTGCGCACGGCATTGCCGTGGGCTCAATTTCGCCTTTGCGGCTCACCTTCTCTCTGGATTCGGTCACACGGACTGTGTGGCTCGTCTCGCTTTTACACCGAGTCGCAATGTTTGCACTTCTGTCGCTCTGGTAGCGCCCAGCTTCGACCCTGGGCCTCTGGCCAGACAGGCTTTGTGTCTTGCCGCCACTCTCCGTTCAGAGCCCGTGTACTGGTCTTTGATGCTGGGCTTTGTCTCTCCCTCGCCTCCATTCTTAAGGCAGCGATCTCGGGACGCAGACTACGGGGTTCCTCTAGCCTTCACACACTCACAGCTGTGTTTTCTGCGTGGTCTCCCGTGCCAACTGCAGATATTTAGAACCCAGCCGGTTGAATCCTATAAGAAGTTCAGTAAAGAAATGTTTGAAAACAATTGTCTGGATGAATGTAAGGAGCTGTGTGGAGGCTTGTAAATAGGGTAAGGAAAGGGGCATATGCAGGCATGTATGTATTCTGGTTTCGTGAAGGTATATAGATAGTAGTAGTAGTGTGGTGAGGAATCCATTTTCCATTTTCCATTTTCCAAGTGCCCTAAATAACTTATAATACCCATTTAATGGCGCTCTGTTTATCGACCTCTGGAGGATGAGAGGCTTTTTTGACTCTGCTCCGATTCCAAGTCATCAGCTGAACTAATATCAGATGTCAGCAGTGAGTGCTTAACTCCATTGCCTTTAAAAATAGATATTGAAGGAAATCTGATGCAAGTACCTTCAGGTACTAATCTGGCTTCCGTCTTCAGACCTGAATTGGTCATGGCTCGAATCAGTCCTAGGAAGCTGAACATCATCCCTGTCCCCTTTCCTCTTGCTATTCATCACTTTGGGGAACTTGCTTTGCTAAAACTCCTGCAGGTCGACTTGTGGTGAGTTAGATAAGGCCTGTATATCTAAGCATTCTCCCTGGATTTAACTTTTGGGTAAACGATGATGTGGGCATCTGGGAGTCAGTGTATTTTTGTGCCCATCAAACTCGGCGTTCGTTATGCATAGTAAGGGTGGTTTGCCACTACACTTCAGTGATCTGTAAAGTGAGGCATGCTGCCTGTATGGATTTTCATTTTGTCATACATTCTAATATCATTAGATGTATTCCCTGGAAACGTCTGGAGCAGTTCCATCTCCCACTCCCACTGTTACATCTCCCACTGCGGAAGGTGTACATTAAGGGAACCTTGGTGGGAAATGTCGATTCTGTACTAATGCCCAGTACAGCAGCGTGTTGTGTATGCAGCATCTATACTGGGATTTGAGGTAACTGGTTTGGTTGAAGGCATTATTTTCAAAGGATAGACTACTTTCATAAATGACAGATGTTGCTAAATATATATTGCCCGGGTTATCATTTCATATCTATTCACATATATGTAAATATAGTAAATGTCAAGGCCACTGCTACTGGCAATGTATGTTGGCACCCTAGATATTATTTAACTGTCCGTTTTAGTCACACCCACCAAGTTTAACCTTTAAATTCCTGCCAAAGTCAGTAGCTGAAGATGCTTATTATCTGGCAGTAGGTGATGAATTTAAAGAAGACGCAGAGGTAAATACGGTAATTTCGTTTTTCTGAACCAAAAAAAACTGGCTTCAATAACATAGCGTGACATCACCTTACCTAACAGGAGGTTATAGCATGAAATAAATAACACAACACCATACCACTACAGGCAACATGATTCAACACCACATATTTACACTCTACTCAATACCACATAAATACACCACACATAAAACCACTGTCACATAGCAACAACCCACATGGATACTCCAGACATGCCACATAATTCCAATCAGCATAATTCCACTCAATGCCACACACTTTCATGCCACACAATTCAACTCCACACATTTCCATTTCACACCATATAATTCAACACCAAAAATCATCATTCAACTCAACAACACACCACATACATCCAATCCATACCATAGAATTCCACATCAAGCCACAAAATTCAACAACACACCACATGATTAAACTCCACTACATACCACTCCACAACACAAAATACCATTCCACATAATTACACTCGATGCCGCACAGTCCCACTGCACATAATTCCACTGCACACCATGCCACATAATTACACAACTAACAATACCAATTGGACCTGCATAATTCCACTCCACATCACATACATCCACTCCACTGCACTCCAAAATACATCGGTAAAAGCCATTGTCATTTACAATGCCAATAGCTCAAACTAAATGCGAGATCTATTGCATTGCAAATGCTTGTTGTATCCTTCTTGTCCAAGCGTGGTATGTATCTTCTGAAAGGTTATATAATGTCTTGACAAGTTGAATTAAGGTATTTCAAGTATAAGAGCATTTAAAGACTAACCTCAAAATCTTTGATATTTAAAGTGAGAAGAGTTCACAAAATTAAAAGAAAATGTTAACCATTGATGCTTGAGAAGTCAAAATGAAAGAAAATGTACTAGAGGAAAGAAATCAAAGACCACTCAAAAGTTTGAAGGGCATCCTCCTCCTAACTTACTTTAATTTACCCCACCCATACCTATTATAGCTCAACCGGAAAAGGAGGGGTTAAAACGAAAATACTGGATTCACATTGTTTATGCAAGTATGGCGGCAAGGGGTACATACAGGTTAGCGACTGCTCAGTTTTGAACCTTGTCAACTCCTGGGTTTCTAAGCCCGGAGCACCTTGCAGCTGCAGACATCAGCAGTTCTGGGTCTTTCTAACTCTTAAGAGATAATGCGCGTACATTCCAAAATTGTCCCAAATTCCTCCGACCTGTGGGTCCCCAGCACACCAAATTAGAGGGAGCTCTGTAAATAAAGGCAGAGCTCAAATATATAATATTTCACATACATGATTCCAGGAAGGACTGCATGACCTTGTAAAACAAAGAAAACACACAGGTGCCTGAGCCTGAGATCTTGAGAAAGGAAAAAGACAAGTTTCCAAACGTGACAAGAATCTAAATGTTTGCGATTTAACAGGCTAATCAACGATTTCTAATCTCGGGAGACAAGATGTGAAAGAGAGGGTTTACATGTCATAGATATACACTTTGTTTAGGCTTGGTAAGCAGGGGCCAGAAATCATGGCTGAAGCCGTCATTTATGCTAAAGCTGTAATTCACAGTTCACATCCCCCTGTAAGAGACCTCTTAGCAGTTCCTTGGAATGTTCTAATGCACATATTTTAGAAAGGTAAATTATTCTGTTTATTGCTGATTCCTAGGGCCTGATTTACAAAGGTGTCACCCAACTCAGCGCTGCAGCCAAAAATGCTGCGCTGAATTGCTTGAGCGGGAGGGAGCAGGGGGTGCCATATAGAGAGATATGTTGCACACCTGGGCTCTCCCTAGTGCTGGCACAGAATTGTGCTGCCGAGCACCACGCACACACCTATGCGCCATAGTGCAAAGGTGTGTGCATGAGTCTAGCATAGGTTTTTTGTTGGAAGTTTTCCCAACCAGAACAAAATACTATGCCTAGACAACTTTTAAAACTTCACCTACTTTGTATTTGTGCTTTACAGTTCAGGACACAGGCAAAGTCGGAAAAGAAAAGCGAAATGAAAACATTTCTCCTTTTAACTGCTGTTTTCAAGTGGTGTTACATTTTTATGCAAAACCCTGTCTCCTATTGTTAGTAGATAGGGTTTGCATCACAAAGCATGGGTGGTTGCATGAGAATGCCCATGTACCACCCATGTAACGCCCCCTTCATGCTAAGTAACGCCAAGCAGTGCTTTTGGGCAATTTTCCAGTACAAAACAAGTTTTGTGCTGAAAAGTAGTTAACAAAAAAATACATTTTGTGCTGTGTTCGCATCACTTTTGTGATGTAAACACAGCACAAAATGTTTGCAAATCTGACCCCTAGTTTAGTGTCTTTGGGCTAGCCCATCCCCCAGGTGCCCTACAGTATAAGGCCTTCGTCTGTTTCGCAGCTGAAGCATGTAAAGCCAAACTTAAATGCAACAGGCCTGGAGCTAGTTTGAGTTCATAGGCCAGACATGCAAATTACTGCAAAGAATTATTAATTATTAGGACTTCATGCAGCTATTGTAAAATAAGGAGAGGCTAGCAGTGACTAAAAGTAGCTTCAACCATACAGACTCCCTCTCCATGTTTACAAAACATCCTCACCTGTAAACCTTGCCAAAGCTGTATTGTACCATGGACCTTTTTCTCTGAACTTGACACAACATTTTATATTTGCAACCTGAAATAAAGCTACAGACAAAGGAAAGCTTCCTATCGCCTGGGTTCAAAAGATGGATTGCTAAGGTGACTTGGTAAAATTGTAACAGTTTCAGCATCAGCTGTTTAAAGTCCCCAGTGAGCCCATCCCCCAGGCTGCTTTGATTTAAAAGTAATAGATGGAAACATATATTTTCCTTAGCACCGACTTGTAATTACAAAGGCTACTGGTCACAGAAATAATTGCCAGAAGTAGCAATGTGCAAGCCATGGGTGTAATCATTTTACCCCAATTACCTTATCAAGGGAAAAGGCACACCACTGCAAAGTTTCCTAGCTTGCAAGGGTAGAAGGTCAAAGGCACCAACTCTAATGATAGGAAAAGTAAACCTCACATGTGTATCTTGTCATACTCTCACCTATTTAGAAGTATGTTCATTTGAACAAGACCATTTGTATACCCACGATAGACTCACAGGTTAATATGTGAGGAACCTCAGACACAAAGATTCTGGAAATAAGTGCACAGACCAATATGGTAAAATATATAGATAGATAGATATATAGATAGATAGATAGATAGATAGATAGATAGATAGATAGATAGATAGATAGATAGATAGATAGATAGATAGATAGATAGATAGATAGATAGATAGATATCCATATAGTAGTGATTTTACGCACTACTTATAAGATTATTTGATATTTGAGGATAAAAGCATACATCATATAGACAAACCAACATGTAGACAAAATGTAATGAAGAACAGAAATAAAAACATTGTACTTGTAATCAATTCAATTAAAAACTATTTTATGGTTGGTTTTTATTTGAAAACACTAAAGTCATAATCAAATTAGGTTGTGTTCTAGTTATGTGTTAGTAATATTATTAAACTGGCTGATGGTGGACTTAGCAGATGGAGATTTCTCTTTACCAGAGGAGCTGTGGGGAAAACAATTGCCAGAGACGGAGTTAAGAGATATATGGCAAGTATCTATGAATCTTTTATACTGCACTGTCAAGTCTGCCTGTTTAAGCAGACATCATTTGTTTTCCCTCCATAGAGCATATTGGAACCCGGAAAGACTATCAAAGATGGGGAAAGATGAGGAAAGGCCGAGCGGCGATCTATAAAAAGTGTGGGCTTATGAAAGCAAATGATATCCATATGTTTGTGGAATGCCCGGGAATCTCAAGCTACTCGGAAGAGGTGTGTAATGTTCTGTCTAAGATTCTTGCTGTTGAAATTCAGGTAAGCCGCTCCCTTGAGATTTTTGGCACTTGGGATGACCAGTTTAAATTAAACAAGGACAGTATGAAACTACTCTTTAAAATGATTCTCTTGGCCCGGAGGCAGATTTGTTGGAGGTGGCTTAGCGGCCTCCCCCCACACCCATATAGTGAATAGTTGGGGTCAGCTAGAAATAACTTTAAAATAGACACCCTATATCCGGAGAGTAGAAAGTACATGTTTTGGCTGACACTGATCAAATGGCTAGAAGGACAGAAGAGGTGAGTGAAACAACTGGAAGGATAAGATTCTATTGACCAATGAGGGCTGGTGGTTTTTTTCTCTCTTTTTGTCCTATGATTACACCCTTTTGCTGTTTTAGTGTCTCAATACATGACTGAAAAGGCAGCAAGTTACAGAGAGAAAGCAAGTTACTGCCCGGATGTGGAGCTTCTATCCCTTTGAGAACTGAGAGAGAGTCCTGCGATTCTCTAATTAAATACTTGTTTGAAATCTAACCAACTCTAGGTTGAAGGCAACCAATAATTTGACATGGTTTGCCAGATCATCCTACCCCAGATTCATCTTCTACTTCTTCCTGGATCCTTAAAATTATGGAAAGACAAAATACTGAAAAAAAAAGGAGAGGCTCAAATGATCTATAAAAAACCTAACATATAAATCTTTCAAATCAAAAAATGCACTTACTGTGAGTGTTTATCTGTTCCAGTAGCATTAGTTATCACTAACAAGTTTAAACTCTACTTAATGTACGACCCTCCTGGGAACAATAATGCTCCATTCATGGCCTTATTCAGCTCATCTTTTAACTCCAGTTATCTAACTAGCAAACATTGTTCTTGGTGACTACAACATCCATTAGGAAAAGGATGAAATTGCCACTTCACATCTAAAGAATTTCTCCTATGACAACATACTCCAACAGCACTGTTCAATGGCTCCCCATAAAAAACACACTATATCCAGAACTTAGTTATTGCCAAGAAAGAGTTCATTCAAATCCTCAATCCCACCCACATTAATTGGTTTGAATGGATTCCCCTCCAATTTTTGATCACCCTTACTCTTTGGACTATAATGAGACAGCACAAAATGAAAATTAAGTCAAGAAATATCAAAAATGTTGACACAGTCTCTCCTCCCATATGTCAGTAATTAAATTGTACGGGGCTCATTTATGAGTCCTTGTGTCACTTTTGCGCTGCCGGTGCGTCACTTTTTGTGACGCATCAGCGGCGTAAAAACTGGACCTTGTTGCACCATATTTACAAAGTGACGCATCTAGGTAGATGCGTCCCTTTGTAAACCCCTGCGCTACAATATACCTGCGTCAGGTATAATGTATGCAGGGGAGGCGTTCCCACGTAAGTAAGCATCGTAGAAGTAACGCAGTGAAATCTACGAGATTTCACTGCGCCACTTCTAGAGTGCAAATGCGTCAATATCTTGCGCCTGCCTCACAGCAGGCGTAAGACTGACGCAGGCCCATTCACATGGGGCTTGCCCCAGTGAAAGGACACATTGCTGGAGTTGCGTCACTTTTGTGACACACTCCAGCAATGCGTCACTTTTGCGCCTACAGATACGTCAGAAATACTGATGTATCTGTGACTCCTTGCGACATGATGCGTCATACCGTAAATATGACGCATCATTGAAGTCGCAGGGAGGGCGCAGTGAAAAGTGACGCATCCTGTTTTCACGCAGTGATGCGTCACTTTTCATAAATGAGGCCCTAAATATTCATCCACAATAATGCCGACCAGCTTTTCTGACAGCACAATAATCAACTCCGTGTAGCCCTTTAGAAACTTACTCTCAAGGGCAGAAAACAAAAAAGCTCACAGAGGTCAGCCCACCGTTTTCACAATTACATTAAAGACAGAAGAAAAATCTTCAGATCTGAAGAAAGATTATGGGGAAAAAAATCCCACTTTTCGTAATCTTATGAAGCTAAGATTTTACAAAAAGTGATCCACAGAGCTAAATACTCATACCTTGAATTCAAATATGACAAGGCCAAGACAGAAAGAAGCTTTTTAGCATTCTCCAAAATCAATTGTCTGACTCATAAGAACCTAACTGATATGCTCTTCGATGTCATTTTTGTAACATAAGCTTGAATTGCAGAAAGAAGTGTATACCTCTGAACCTAAACCTATAGTGATAAAGATAAACCTATAGAGAAAAAACATCAGTCTGCTTGACAATGTTCACTCCATCACCCCTGAGATGCTTAACATGGCAACAAAAGAAACTAATCTTCAATTTGCAATATGGCCATTTCACACACCAGCAAGTATAATGTTCTTAAACCTCGTTTTGCTTCTTTTTATTACATTTCCTGGCTTGTCTCTGCAGTGTTCTTGACACTGAAAGCTATCTCTGCATCCCATGACCTTGGATACAATTCCTATGATCCAAATTACACTCATTAATAGGTCTTTAATAAGACCTCCAAAAGTTAAATAAAGACTTAAACTCATTCTCGTAAAATGTCTTCGTAAATGTCTTCCTTTGTTGACCTGTTATACATTTTTATATCATACCTCCTTTATCCATGAAGCAAGCACTGGCCAGTACATTTTGGATTGTAGCTCCTCATCGGGGGCTGTATTTCTTTTCCCTATATTTTTTAACACGGGTGATACCATCACTTTAGAGATCCTGGGGTAATACAATGTGCTAAAGGAACAATGGTTCACTGGGATATACATCTCTATAGGGAAGTGAAAAGTCTTCCGTAGATTGAATAGAACAAACATAAACAACTTAAATTTACCAAGGTATATCTCTTGCAATTAATTTATTAATTGCATGGTATAAACAATCAAGTCAAGTGCACTTGTAAAGTGCATGGCTACCTCCGACGGAGGTGTCCCGGCGCTGACAGCGAGACCTGCACAGGAGGGAGAGAGAACTGTATGTTAGGGGCAAGCAAAAAGCCAGGTCTTCAGCGCTTTCTGAAATGCTTGTTCAGTCTCTAACTTTCAAAAGTGGCTCGACATAGAGTTCCACAGGGATGTGGTTTTTACTGAAAAAGCTCTGCCCCCAATCCTGGTTTTAGAGAAGCGCGGGATCCAAAGAAGTTGCTGAAAATTAGACCTGAGGGTCCTTGCTTGTTGGTATTTCTGGAGTCTCTGACGCAGGTATAGCGGGCCTCTATCCCTGGTCGCTCAAAAGGCGACGGTAAGTGCCTTAAATTCTATCCTTTTTAGGACAGGCAGCCAATGACGGCTCCCCAGGTGGGGGGGGGGGAATGTGGTGACGAAACGGCACATTTCTAATAAGTCTGGCTGCTACATTTTGGACAACCTGCAGTCTAAGGGTCAAATAGGCAGGAAGACCCAGATACAGGCTATTAGCGTAGTCTAACCTTGAAGTCACCATGGCATGGACTACCGTCTTCCGACAGTCCATGGGGAGGAAGTGTAGAAATTTCTGCAAGGATTTTAATTTCCAAAAGCAAGCCGAGGAGACTTGGCAGATCTGAGCTTTACAGGAAAGGTGAGTTTCGAATTTGAAGCAAAGATTTCTAGCCACCTCAACTGGGGAAGGAGGAGGATTCAACTCCGAAGGCCACCAGAGATCGGAGGAAGGAGGAGAGGGCTGATTGAAAAACAACACCTCTGTTTTATCAGTATTTAAGTTGAGGCAGCATTCCGTCATTCATGTCGAGATATTGACCAGACAGGTCTTAAAGTTATTGAATGCTGCATCTGAATGCTCTTAGAACGTGAACACCAGCTGAGTATCATCAGCATAGGAGACCACTTTCACTCCCCATTGCTCAACAAGGGAGGCCAGCGGGGCCAGATAAACATTGAACAGGGTGGGACTCAGGGCAGAACCCTTGGGCACCCCGCACACCAGGGGTTTAGGAGTGGAGACGTGATGGTGCAGATAAACTTGCTGAGACCGGCCCTTTAAAAATTAGCAGAACCAAGCTATCACAGTGTCTGTCACTCCCAGGTGCTCAAGTCTCTCCAATAGAATTTGGTGCGACACAGTGTCGAATGCTGCGGAGAGATCCAACAGCACAAGGATGGCCGAGCTACCCTGATCTAATGCTTCACAAACAGTTTCTGTCACTTCCAAAAGGGCAGTCTCTGTACTATATCCCGATCTAAAGCCAGATTGGGAGTCGTGCAAGCAGTTGTTAGACTCAAGGAAGTTAGATAATTGCTTGTGAACTTCCTTCTCAAGGATCTTAGCCCGGACAGGAAGAAGGGAAATTACCCTAAAGTTCTTGAGCTCCAAGGGATCGGCGTCCTCTTTTTTTAAGATTGGCAGAACGTAGGCCGCTTTCCAGATGGCGAGGTAGATACCTGTCCTCGGAGAACAGGTCCAAATATGGTTCAAGTGCCGGTTAAACCCATCAGCCAGCAGTTTAAAATATTTAGCAAGACAGGGGTCGCCAGGAGAACCGGATCTGCATTTACCCAGTTCCAGCAGAGATACAGCAACACTGAACGGGCTGAACTTCGACCATCGTCCAGGGAGGTCAAGAGTAGGTTTAGGAATCTTAAGTGTTTCCGCTGGGGATAGAGAGGCATAGATGGATTGCACTTTGTCCTGAAAAAAAGAGATAGGTGATGGAACAATAGTGCTATCCAGCGCCGTCGGTATAATAAAGCCCTGAACAATCTTGAAAACTTCTTTGAGTGAATTGTCAGAGGACTTAATTTGGCAGACCATATATTCACTAATGACATTATGTTTAAGCTTATGATTTTTTTTTAGAGCAGTACGCTAGGCACACTTGGCCGCAGGATCGTATGCTTTGCGCCATGCGTGCTCCAGCTTCTTACAAGAGCTTTTCTCCATCCAAAGAGCAGACGTTAAACAGGGGGCAGAGGGTTTCCTCCTGGCCTGTTTCAATTTCTGAATTGGGGCAACTTTGTCCGAGGCTGAGGTAACCCAAGAATTGAAGGAGCATGCATCCCTACAGGGGTCATCCGACTGCTCGAGTGGGTCAGCCTGGGGCATGGATTCCATGATCTCAGGGGAGATCTTTCTCCAATCTCTCCTCTCTTCATATAAGGAACTACCTTTATTTAACCATGTATGGGAAGTCCATCTATAAGGGACTAATCGATGGTCTGACCAAGTAAGAGGGAGCGGAGCCCCCACTGTCAGAGTGGGATCACTAGTAAAAATGAGATCCAGCGTGTGTCCAGCTATATGGGTGGGAGCGCACACTTTCTGAGCTAGATTCATACCACTAAGAGTATCTGCCAACTGAGAGGCCAAGGAGCAGTTACTGTTGTCCATATGGACATTGAAGTCTCCGAGGACAACAAAGTTGGGACGCCTAAGAGACAGGTCTGCAATAGTACCATGTGGCTCAAGCAGGTGGCTGGACGGAGTATCCTGCGGTCTATAAACCAGCAACCCTGCCTAGGACGATGCCGGGGAAGTTTAAATGCTGAAAGACAGGGCCTCAATCATCCCAGAGCCATCTATTCTCTTGCTTGAGATTTCCCATTCGTCTCTTAGAATTACAGCGAGGCCGCCCCCAACTCTGTTGCCCGCCCGGTTGGAGGTAACAGCTGGAAAACCTCCAGGAATTGACAGGAAGATATCGGGATTAGAGCTATCTTTTAACCATCTTTCCGTTAAGAAGATGAAGTCCCAAGAGTTTGACTTTAGTGCAAGCCAAACCTCATCCGCATGTTTTGATAAGGATCTACAATTATGCAGACAGGCCTTGAATACAAGGTTTGTGGTCATCTGATGTATTGAGGGAGACTGTTGGTGGGGGATACATCTATTATTCCACCCTTCATTGTTCCTCAAAGAAAAGGTGCATGTGCTACATTGAGACACTTGATCTAGGATGTCCTGGCAGTCCAAATTGGTGTTGAGAGTGATACAAGGAGGGCCCGGGCATCTTGTTGTACTCAGATTTAAGAGTTGCTCCCTAGTCCAAGTTAATCTAGGAGCTGGGGCAAGATCTGCAGCATGGCTGGCGCTGGCCGCGATCTGGACGGGCGCAGACGGACTTGCCTTAGGCACGCCCGCTGCACGTGTCCGCCACCCGGGAGCCATTAAATAGGGTTCTTGAGGTCAGGCGGACAACTAGACCGCTGACCCAAGATGGCGCCCGTAAGTGACCACCCCAGGAAATCAGAAAATGACCACCACACCACGGGGGAATTGCGACTCCACTGATGGATGCGGAGCAGGGGAAGAGAGCAACGCGCCGCTCCGCAAGTGCCCAGGTAAGAGGGGAAAGGCTGAGAACGTGAAATTCCAGCACCCTACAATATGCAGAGGTGCAACTAGCGGCTAAAAAGTCTAGCAGTGAAACAAGTAGCAGTAGGCAGCTATGTTACAGGAAAACACGCTGGAAGGGAACAAATTTAAAAACCTGAGCTCCCTGCAACACGCAGTAGAGCTTAGTGGAGGCAGTGCCTAGCAGCAAAGCGAGAACAGTTAGCAGCAGCGCGAACATGAAAGAGCAAGAGGAAAACTCAAGTTTGAATTTATAACTCTCTGCAGCACGCAGTAGAGCGACGAGTAAAAACAGTAAAACCAAGTTAAAACAACTTAAAACAATGCATACTAGAGTGACTCAGTGCTTCAGACCAGGTAGATAGCGTAGAGGAGTTACGACCCACCAGAATCTACAATCTAGTACTTGTCATCATAAAAGAGATCTGGTGCTCATGCTTTCATTGAAAGAGAGGTGCAGTGAAGGGTGCCGGAAAAAACAAGGTAAAGTGCATCACTACTAGAAAGACACATGACTCCTATTTATACAGATCATTTCACTGTGATTGGAGTTTATATAAGTCTGTTGTTGACAGCGTTTCGCCCTCTGTGAGGTCATCATCAGAAGGGGAGCGTGAGCAGCCAGTATCTGGAATTTCGAGAGAAAAGTCGGTATGAGAAAATATGCCTAGAGGAACAATCAAGCCGGTATGGGTAATGTGAACGTTGTGTGTATTCTTAACTTGCCTAGTAATAGATGGAGTTCATCATGTGAGACAGTCCATCAGTCGATGAGGAAATGCATTCATGATGATAATTAGAACCCTAGACAGAAAGAGACACTTCTGAGTTGGAAAGATTACGAGGCAGTATGCGTTAGTCACGCGGTGCCACTATTTACGTGAATACTCACCTGGAGGAGAAGAGTCAGAAGGTAAAAAACATCCAAATGACTAGGCTGGAGAGCAGAACCAATGTATGGGGGGTCCATGTGGCCAGCCCACCAGTGGGGGAAGGGCTGTAGCAGCTGCTATCCGTCGTCAGATAGGATGGTCCATGGAAAGGGAGGCCAGGAGACTTCCTGATTGAGATTTTTAATTCAACAGTTAAACTAAATAAGGGAAGCCATGAGTGCCATGGTCCAGGATACAAACCAATTAAATGGAAGAACGGTTTGAAAACAGTGTTGTTTACTGTGCGGTTGTGCTGGAAATAAAAACTCAGAAATCTCAACGTATGGCTGTAGGAAGAGAAAACAAGTTTTAGGCAGCAGAACAAATATTATCTGACTAGGCGGGATAGGGAGCACTAGTGAGTCCACGCTTAAGAGTCACGACACTCACCTAGGTATCAGGGGTCAGTGACACAGAGTTAGGCGAGTCGCGTCAGTAAAGCAAAGTTGTCGGGAGCAAGCCTGAGTCCTGACATCCACAAGAGTCTGTGCAGCAGGGGAGGTAATGTACCCGAAAGCGCTGGCGCAAAGATGCTGTACGTATTGAGACTAGACCACTAACTTACAGAGCATGTCTAAGCGCCACAGGACATCCATTTGGCATAACGTGAAGCAGCATGAGGTAATGAATATGTGTAATTAAGATAGTTGGAATGTGTAGGCCATACCGCAGACCTGGGGGCGCCTATATGTAAACACTGCATACTGGTAGCTCAGTAAAGGGTGCCATACAGTTGACCCTAAAGACGACACATCCACATTGCCAGCCCTGCAAGCGCAGTCTCAAACCTTGACCCAAACCCTAACCGACCAACCCCGTAATATACCGCTGACATGATCACATACAAAGCAGCATTCTTGGGTATACTATCACAGTTGCAGGTCGAACCTAAGAGGAGGTGCAATCGCGAGTCATAGAGGCGCCGCACCCATACGACAGTTTATGCACTCGTCTGCGAGGACCGGATATGAACTTCCATGCCCATCCCCTAGTTTTTACCTGTGTTACACCCCAGTTCAAGTGACATATTATATATCAGAGCCCATAGGGTACACACATCGTGATATATTTGATCGTTTGTTTTCCTTGCTGACTCTCCACCAGTCTATGCAGATGAAACGTGATGCCGCATATTGTACTATATGGCAGAATTGCTCGATGGATCTGTATAATGTACAGTACATAAAATTTGAAAATGTCAATAAAAATATGTTTAAAAAAGGGTGCCATACAGTTAAAGTATTGAAGGATACCAACCAAAAGACATTACATAGAAATCAAATTTTCATGGGCTAACAAAGCTCAGCAATTTAAAAGAGTGACGCCCAGAGCTTGTGGAAATACTCAAACGAGGGTGGCATATATCCATGGGAAGATGGTCGCAGATTTTTTTTTAAAGAGTTTTATACCTTCTGCTTGAGA
The DNA here is from genome assembly GCF_964204655.1 of Triturus cristatus. NCBI lineage: Eukaryota > Metazoa > Chordata > Amphibia > Caudata > Salamandridae > Triturus > Triturus cristatus. The sequence goes on from NC_140592.1 coordinate 743,076,330, forward strand.
GTGTTTGTGTGATTATAAAATACTCTTCCATTCGTCCTGTGTGTTCAGACCTTTGGCCACTGAGTCACATTTAAAAATCCATTTACATTCAAGTCTGTTCAGTAGATGTTGGTTGTTTACTTCTCTTGGATGGGGTCTCAAAACATATATATCAAGTGATGTTGTTCTCATTGTGGCCCCTTTGGAAGAAATGTTCTACTAGGGGTGCCGTTGTCTCTGCTTTTGTGCTGGAAGATCCTAGGCTTGACTTTTTGGGTCATTTGGCCGATATAGACCAAATTGCCAGTGCAGCAAATGCAATAAATAACATTGGTAGTGTTACAGTCCGATTAAAAATTCAAGATTTGGGGAACATTATCATGATCAAAGGTTTTTACATTCATGATCTGGGTGCAAGCCTGGCTAGTACTGCATTTATAGTGACCTAGTATTTGTGTTTCTAGTGCCAAATATGCTGTAGATAGGACAGTCCAATGTTGTTTGATACTTTTTGTTAGTTTGTTTGTGATGGGACAGTAGGTGGTCAAACATGTGATTTTGTTGAGTGGTGTCTGCCTCTGGGCTGTAGGAGTACTTCTATTTGTGTATATTAGGCATGTTTGAGTGAGCGTTCGATAAGTCTTCTCAGGTAACGTCTTTGATGAGCTCATTTGAAAAAATCTCAGATTCTTCAAAAACATCTTCCTTTAATTTACAATTGTGATGAATGTGCAAGAACTAGCTATATGGAAAGCCATCTTTCAGCACATGTGGGTGTGAGCTGGAGTATTGGAGTAACATGTTTCTCTCAGTGGGCTTCCGGAACAATGTTGTGTACAGCTGGTTGTTTGATGCCTTAACTGTCACATCCAAATAGTCAATTGTGGTGTTACTGTGATGTTGTGTGAATTTTAGGTCAAGATGGCATTGGTTAAGCCATTCACAAAAGAGAGTCCGTTCTTGTTCTTTGCCAGACCAAATATGAAAACATCGCTGATGTACTTTTTCCAAATATGTATTTTTGGTAGAAAGGAATTGATGGCATTAAGGATGTATGTTTCTCCATATTGTCAAGAAAGAGTATGGCAGAATTGGGGGCAAAAACTGCTCCCATTGAAGTCCCTTTTTGTTGCCGATAGTATTTCCCCTCAAACGAAAAGTAATTTTCTGTAAGGGCAATTTCACGTAGGGAGATAAAATTAGTAGGGAATTGTGCCTTTGCAGACCTGGAATTTAGTTGGTCCATTATCACTAGAATCCCACCTCTCTGTGGTATATTCGTGTACAGAGATTCAATGTTTGTGTCAGGGTTAAAAACCTTTTTTTCAATAAGATTGAGGAAATGGGTGATGTCCTTGACTTAGATGGCAGTCGAGGGCACTATGTATCTCCAGAGGGGCTCCAGAACGGAGACCCAGCCTGATAATGTAAGTCTTCCTGGGGGTGCCACAAGGTTCTTGGGGATTTTAGGAAGCGTATATATGACTGGTGTCCTGGGGTTTTGGTTATTGAGGAATAGGTGCTTGTTATGGCTCAGAAACCCTTCCTGTTTCAGTCTGTTTATTATATGCCTTGGTAAATTTAAGTTGTTTATGATTGTTGTCTTCAAACTGTGGAAGACTCTTCACTTCGCTATAGAGATCTATATCCCAGTGAACCATGGTATTTCCATTCTCGTCATCTGCTGTCTCCAGTCAAAATGGTCAGCTGCATCTCCATTTTGTACCAGTTCATGTGTGTCCTAATGATGAGAAAAATAAAAGAAGTTAAACCATAGAACTTCTCAACAGATCACATTCCAACACATATTTGGAATAATATTACTCTGAAACTCACTCCCCACGAGCAATGGATCATAAACTTATCTTGGCTACATATCTCAGTTCCTAATGTACTAAGCAGACATTTACCCTATTCTAAAAAAAGGCAGATACAAATACTGATATACTAGAAAGTTACCACTGTATCAATAGTATTCTGCTCCTAGACAAACATCTTGAGAGCTGTCTCACTGATTAGTTACAAGCATATTCTGCACACCACTGCCTTTTTTATGACTACCAATACAGCTCTAGACCAGACCACAGCACTGAAAAAACATCTCAGAATCACTGATGACAATCTGCCAGGTTTTGACAAAGCAAACTCTTGTCTCCTTGTCCTACTTGACCTGTCAGCAGCATTAACCATGGTTGACCATGATATTCTGCATCAACTACGAACAGAAATAATAAGCCTTATTGGCACTATCATGTGCTTCAAAAAATGTGTTTAAAAATCATCTCAGTGTAATAATTAGTGATTCCCTTCATAAACATGGACTCTCCATTTATCAGAATGTGGATGATCAGTAAATGTAGCTGTAGATTAATGATGAAGCAACCTGAGGCATTCTGACGCCATGCTCCTCAGACATACAAGAACCTACGTCACATATGAAACTTAAGCTACAATCCCTAAACACACATATTTTGCTTCTTGTTTCAAAGATGAAATCAGAACTCCCAATTAAATTTCCCAAGAAGCTGAAATTCACCAAATTCTCTCCTAATCTGTTCACGTCAGCAAAATCCCTTGATTTAATCTTAGACTCCAAATTCCAACTAGACATGCTCTAACTCACATTAGCCAAAAATTCTAGATTTCTATAAACCTTTATGAGGACCATCAAATCCAGATCTAATCTCAAACTTGCAGTAAAACCATTGGGCATCGTTCTTATTGATAATAATATTGCCCTACTGACATGACTTCCAAAGTAATGCTTGACACTTCTCAAAGCAGTCATTCACTTTGCAGTGTGCTTTGTATCAGTCGCAAATAAAATAAAACCACATCAGTTCTTGCCTCTTTGACTCCTACGAGAACTTGTAGTATATACAAGACAACTTGCATTATCTACAGAGTCGTTGACATGTCCACTCCCAATACCCTGCACAAAAACTACAGGTCTCAGATAGAAGTGGAGTTATTAGAATCCTGACAAATTCTTCTTAGTAAAGTCTCTGCTATCTGCAATATGCATCTTACACACATCAAACGTACCTCATTATTTCTCGTCATGTTCCAAGGGTCTAGTATGGGGTGTACAGAAAATAATAAATATATTTAAATTTAAAAATCAAATGAACTCATTAAGAGAGTGAACACGATTTAGGGAATGTCAACATATTTCAGCAAAAACCTTTAAAAATTAAGACATAATATTTTTCTTAAAGTCATCAGTTAATGCTAATGGTAAAAAATCCCTTTTTCTATGCCTATTCCAAGACATTCTATTGAGGATGACAAACAGGTGTGCATTATCTGCTTCTTAATTCTTTAAACCTAAGGCTAAGTTTGTTATGACTAATCTGAGTGAAGATTTGTTATTGTGCCCCTTGTCAGTATTACAATCTGTTAACCAGCTATCTGATCAGTTTAATGGAATTGAAAGTAATGTTTGCCCAAAACTCCATGTCAAAACTTAAAGGGGCCCAATTGATGCTGATTGGACAATGGGTCAAACTTTGATTTTATGTATGTCATATTTTATGAGACTGGTATCTGACATGCAGTGGTCAAGAGAGGCTCAACTGATCATGTTGCTTTTGGATTGAATTGGAGATTGATAGTATAGACTCAGTGGTAATATTTTCAGATTAAATTGATAAAATGATTCACTTGTTTTTGCAGTAAGAGATAGGTATAGATTTCCTTTACTGTACCTCTTAGCATATCCTAATCCTTAAAGAGCCATCCAGTGAATGATGTCACAGTCGGTCTCAAAAAACAAGCCGATATCATCAACCAATAGGAACATTCTGGAAAACTTGTTTGTGGTTGTAAGGGATGCAGGACTGGCTAAGGAGAACTGTTTTTATCTCCTTCTACACTCCATGGCTCCTTTAATTATAGCCCCTTTGTTAAAGTTTTCATATTTCATTTTCCTTTTTAGGTCTTGCCTGAGCCAGCGTGCGTGCGCTGCTCAGCGAGACATTTAGTAAGGGCTTTCAACTTTGGAACACACGCTTGTGTGTGTGCTTTTGTTTTCTTCACCCGCTATTGGCCTTTGCATGCGTCTTTCTAAGAAAGACAGCACGCAATTGGCCAAATGCGGGTGCATGTCCTGCCTTCTTTGTCTAGTGGCCTAGGGTCCGCGGGAGTGAGCATGAGCACCACATGTTTCCAATTATCGCGCTGCGTCTCGCGGTCGCGTTAATTGGAAACATATGGTCAAACGCGGCGCTTTCACTTTCGCTCACTCGCGCATGCACCACTTCCAGGCTTGTTATAAGCGCACTGACATTTACAAACTACGCAAGGGCTTTTCCAAAGTACACTTTTTGAAGCGGTGCCAAGATTATGTGAAATGTCTTTATTCCTTTAAACGTGCCCTTCAGATGCATTACACTTCAAAGGCGGCTAATGTATGCTGCCGGGTTCGGCAGCTGTTGCTCGGCCAGGCCTTTGTGTGCGCGTTTTTTTGGTGCGAAGAAGCACCGTGACACCCCTTCCCCTCACTACTTAACTGTGAGCGAGCTTGAAGCGAACCCCAGCTCTTCACTGGGCTGCCTAGAAAGTTCATTCCCACCCAGTGTGATCACGTGACGTGCCCTCATACCCCCCCTCTTAAATCCTCCTTAGGTATTTATTGTAAGCGTTATTTTTGTACAACTAAAGCGCTGGGTATATATGAAGAATACTTCTAAGAGTGTTAGGTAGTAGTGGCTCATTAATTATCGTGCTGCCGGGTGTGAAGTGGGCCCTGAATGTGTAAGCCCGGCCAGCCTGTTTGATCAGCACTGTCATCTAAGGGCAGACGGGCCTTTGTTGTCTGTGGCCTCCTGTCACGCGGATGTGGTTTGGGAGCCGGCCCGGTCTGCGGTGGGGTGGGATGCCGAGGGAGGCGGCGTGCGGCAAAGAGCGGGGCACTGACTGGTTTGATGTACATAGGTGCCATACGATGGTGTGTAGGATGGCAAGAGTCCACTGGATGTACCAGCTCGGGAGAGGCAGCAGGGCAAAAGGAGCACGCAAGGCGTGGACGGTTACAGGCGGCCCTGCAGGAGAGCAGCACAGGACATGGCCTCAGGGAAAGTGGGCACATGCAGCATGAAGGACAGAGCCATCTTGGCCGAAGGGGCACTCGTAGATGCTAGGCTTAAACGGGAGGGGTGTCACGAGCAGAAGGTAGAACAGCCGGTCTTTACGTGGATTGAGCAACAGAACAGGAAGGTCGAAAGCAGGGGTCTCGGGCATCTGAAATGGATTCCCGTAGCAGGGCATAGGACTACAAAGAACAGGGCGGTGTGAGGCAGGTGAATGTGTGTGGCCGATATGAAGTCATCGGGCGTCAGCGGGAGCTTTGCGCTGGTTCAGGCTCAAATGTCTTTCTTACATCGGAAGCCCTGTCAAGCTAGCGCTTGAATATGGCGCAAACAGAAGAGATTTAGCCTTTCGTGTCAGATCAACTAGCGGAATCTCGGTTTAACAAGTAGCAACCCTAAAATAATTCCAGGTTCTTCATTCACTAATATGCCATTGGCATCGCTAACAAGCTGGTAATTTCACACAAAAAAATTGCTTTGTAACATTACTTCCCAAGTTAACTGAATTACTTTTATAGATGTCGGAAGGATGAAAGGCTAAGGGGGCCCTGTTGGCTACACATCCTGTGAATTGAAGAATGTAGATAGCCCCCTCGCCCTTCACGGGCTTTTTGTTGAAAGTCTTCACTTGGCTGCAGAAAGTATTTCCCGCTTACCGCTGTTTATGACCGGTTTCATGCCACATGTGTATGAAACAGGAGGGGATCTAAGCAACATTAGGCCCCTAAGTCTACTGTAGTGGGGCTGCCAGTTAAGTGCGAATAGAGTGTTCCCTCTGTTCATCCGATTGAGACTCGCCTTTCAGTCAACAATTAAAAACAAACAATGCAGGGATTAATTCATCTAAGATTGAATCGTTTACATGGGGCAAATTTCGGATTTGCTTGAGCATTTTACACAACTGTTTAATTTCACACATAAGGGAGAAGAATGCGGTATACAGTCAGGAAGCACGACCTCCTCTCCCAGTCCTATGTTTCATGCATAGCTAAATTGTCTTGTATTGTAATTGAATTTATATAGCGCACACAACCCTTGACGAGGCGCTGAAGCGCTTATTGTCTAGCCTTGGGCAAACCATTCTTTTTTGCTTGTCCTGGTTCCTTTTTCTCCAGCCACCGCTGTAGACATGAGTATAGCATTAGCAGGTGCAGCGAGGTCCCTGTGCCTCACCGGGGACAGTGTGCTTGCATCATGGACCGCTAAGCACCAGGTCCCAGGAGCACATTGTCTTGTGGCTGGTGAGAATGACCCCTGTGTCCTCGGGGTCGAGTCTCGAGCGCCCCTGGACAGCAGCACCCCTCCCAGGCTGTGAAATGCAAAGCTGCACGTGCAGTTCGGTGTAAGGCGGGGAGGAAGCAGCCTACGGGTGCCCCAGCCTGAGTCTGCCATTTGCATTTCAATTGTCACTCGACTTCCTCTGTGGGTTTTACATTTCCTCGCTTCGGGGCATGTCTGAGGAGTCGGACTCTATTGTATGGAGACGAGAAGCAGTCCAGAATCCTGTTAATGTCTTAGGGTGATTCAGAGAAGATTAAAACATACAAATTGAACACGCCACGCGCATTTTTTGTGTTTTTACTACCTACAATGCTTTGCAGGTATCAGTTGTTGGGCTTCTGCGCTCAATGCGGCCAACCTACAACAGATTCCCTGCCTTCGCCAATAGTCGGACCACATACAACTAGGGTGACCAACTGGCATGGGTGCAAATTCAGGACGGTAAATGTAAAAAATTCAGGACAAAGGGTCAAAATTCAGGACAAAAATTCAGGACATAAGATCAAAATTCAGGACAAAACTTCGGGATAGAAGGTAAGTTTTACAGACACATCAGAGGAAGTTGCGCAATAGTATAAAAGTAAGTAAATAGACAACCACTTAAGTAAAAGTCAAAATAAGTTCATATTAGGTTGAGACAATCGTGCACTTCATGGTTTTTCGGTATGCGCGCAGCTTTGAGCAACTGTGCAGGTATTTTGTTGTATTTCATATGATAATAATTTATTTATATGGTTACTGCACTGGGTTGTCCAGTCCGATATTTTGTTTACAACTCATGGTCCTGAGCAGGCATGTTTTGTGAGACGAAGATCTGCTCGGATAGTCTTTGTCACTAGCATCTCATATGTGAGTGCCATTGTGAGATGTAAAGCGGCACGCATAGGTGAACTAAAGGGAGGATTGCTGTGATGAACCCACTACAGGGAACGCATCATGGGTGTTAAAGCAAGTGGAAATTAAAATATGGAATTTGACTTTGCTGATGGGGGCTTCGCAGTGAGTTGCACTAGCTGATGAAGTCACAAAGGTGCTTTTCCCTGCAGCTTTCTTAAAGAAGGCACTGTCAATACACTATCACATCGTTTATTTTTTACGCCTTGCCTTTTGTTACAAACACAATATCCATCTCAAGCACATCTCATGGCACTATGAGGCTCTCCCTAAAACCTTACACCTAAAACAAAACATGCAAACATTTACAATTATTAGTGTAACATTCAAGTAGCAGTCGGGTGTCACTCAAAATGTAATTTGCATGATGTATGCATCCCACACATAAGCGCACAGCAAATACAGAATATTAACACATAGGCAAGGGAGTAGCCAGAAAATGTAAATACCTCGCACTTTGACCTAAAGCTCTTATGGCACCAAGAAAGCAAAGTAAGTCATCACAACCCTTCCCAGAAGAGCTCTCTTGTCCAAGGATCTAGCCATCCATCCTTCCATCAAACTCCTGATATCCACCATTTCAAATTTTCATTCTGTCATCTATTAATTCTTTCATCCATCATTCGGTCTTTCACCATTCATTCTGTCCTTCCATCTGTGTGCCCATCCATATCGAAACCTTTTCAACCATTTGCAAACCTTTCCATCATCTATCCTTCTATCCATCATTTCACTCATCTATCCCTCTATCCATCATCCATTCACCCTTTCACCCAATCCATCCTTTCACATATCCATTCACTTTTCCACCCATCCATCCATTCACTCATATATACAGCCATTTACCCTTTCACCCAAGCCATCCTTTCACTCATCCATCCACTCTTCCATCCATCCACTCACTCATCCATCCATCCAACCATTTACCCTTTCACCCATCCAGCCATCCTTTCACTTACTCATCCATCCACCCAGTCACTCATCCGTCCACCCATTCAACTTTTCACTCATCCATCCATCCTTCCTTCCAGCTCTCCACCCTCCCTTTCACTCATGTATGCATTATTTCAACCATACATCTTTACATTCTTTTTTTCACTCATCCAGGCACCCATTCGCCCATCCATTCTGCCAATCATTTATCCATGCTTTAACCCCTTGCATGCCCGCCCCTTTCCCCGCCCAGTGCCGCGCCTTCCATTAGCGGGCGGAGTTCATGACGAGCTGGACTCGTCATGGGCACAGCGCCACCGCAGCCCATGACGAGTCCAGCTCGTCATGGGCACCGAAGGGGTTAACTCATCCATCCATCTATCCTCCCTTTCTCTCTCCCTTTCCCTTTCACTTAGCCAGTCATCCTTCCATCCTCCCTTCACCCATCCGTCCTCTCATCCACCTACTCATCCACTCATAAATCAATCCATTGACCCTATCACTCATTCACCCTTTCACTCATCCATCCTTTCTCTCATCCATCCCCCCTTTCACTCATCTATCCATCCTTTTGTCCATCTACCCTCCCTTTCACTCGCTCATGCATCCAACCATTTACCCTTTCACCCATCCAGCCATCCTTCCACTTACTCATCCATCCACCCAGTCACTCATCCGCCCACCCATTCAACTTTTCACTCATCCATCCATCCATCATTTCTTCCAGCTCTCCACCCTCCCTTTCACTCGTGAATGCTCCACATTCCAATGTTCTAATGTTATTTATTTCTTCCGCAAACATAAGCAATGTGGAAAAAATAGCAAACATATTAAAAATTCAAATAAGGGTGTTGCCCAGCAGCCCAGGCACTGAAGGGCACCCCTTTTTGGGCAGCTGTGCACATGTAATTTGTCACTTGCTGTGAAGAGAGCCAATGTGGGTTCACTCACTATGTATAAATTCATGTTTATTATAAACTTTTGAGACAGCATGAGTAGGGCCAGACCTAAAACTAACGCATCATTTAACGCGCAAGAGACAGCCAAGTCAACAAAGATGTTTACCAACCACAGCGTCCCGCAGAAGCATCAACTTCTCCCCAAATCTTCCGATTGGCCTTTATGCCAAGGCACTTCAAGAAAGTTAGGGAGCATCCTTCATCCGCGTTTATTAACCACGAGCCAGTGACAGAATCATTCTAAAGCATCTGTGTATTAAAACAGGTGAGCACAGGGTCAACTGTTCACAGACCGAAAGTGCGGCGCAGTTTGGAGGGGCAGGGAAGTATGAATTAATATCTCTTAGAATATAACCGTCAGGTCACAGATCAGGTCAGGCTTAAGGCGGTTTGAGTTGATTATAAAGTTATTAAGGCTAAATACATGAGCGCATAATCTTCAAAGGAAAGTGTAGTAACGAAGCCACCCGGTCGTATACTTACGCTGTCCACGCATCCACGCACCCTGAGGGCGGGCGCGCCCGAAGGTATAAATAAAGGGGCGCAAGACCGCTCGGGGTCTTTGGCCCAGTATCCAATCAAGTGTCCGTGTCCTTATGTTATCGTGCCCCATCTACACGACCCTCCCCGACATCACTGGGTGCCGCCGCCCCCAGTTACTACAGAAAGGACTGACGATTTGAGATCGAGGATGCGTGTTGGAAGGCAAATCTGGAGGTGGGTGACCGGGTGAATGTGCATCAGGCACCAAATGTGCGGGAGAAGGGTTTGTCAAATCATTTGATCAGCGCTGCCCCAGCCACCCTGGCAAGCCCGAGTCTCCTTGTGTGAAACACTGAGCCTTAAACGGATTGCTCCAGGGCAATCTTCACAGCATGTGCATAGTAAGCGTAATCATGACACTCACAGGAAGAAGGCCAGGGCAGACCAATGGGGGCAGAAGGACAGCTAAACAGAGAGCAGTGTGTAACAGCTCAAACTGGCCCATTGTCATTCTGTGTGGCAATCAGCCGCAGACAAAATGACAATGGACCGGTGTGGCTGCTCTTGTGCTCGAGGAGGAGCGCGAGGCGGCCCAATCAGGGGGCTGAGGCTTTTCGCAGGGAGCAGCGCTGCTCCCTGCAATTACCGTAATTACGGACAAAGGGCGTCCGTAAAAGGGACCCTCGCGGACAACGGACGTGAGGTCCAAATTACGGACTGTCCGTGAAATTTACGGACGGTTGGTCACCCTACATACAACAGAGGCGTAATCATCAGCAATGCAGGAGGTGCAGTGGCACCGGGCCCCACTGCACCGCCAATAATAGATGTGGTTTTTATTTACTGTTAAGTTAGCGGATGGGGGTCCAGTTTCCTTATTAGAATGGGGCCCATCAAATCCTTGCAACGAGACTGATACAACAGAGCAGGACATCAAGTAATGGTTTATTATATTAATGCAATGCACGTGGTTGCACTTCAGAAATTGTAAAAATCCAGTCCGATCACAGTCCCTTTAAAGTTAAGGAGCCAGTCATTTATGAATTATTTTATACTGTTACCGCCAATAAACAGTGTCAGCAGCAGGAACGCGCACATTTCATACAGAGGTGAAATATTCTGTCTGGTTGGGCTTTAGCATCCATGATGGATTGGGACGCAGCCGGCTGGTGTTCTGAGCGGCATCGCGAGTCTCGCCCTGTCCACAATGCAGTGCTTTAAATAGGCCTGTACTGTCAGGTACTGAGTACCTGCACTTCTTTATTTTGAGAGGGACAGTACCGGCCCTTCTCAGCAGAGGTCCAATACTTTTAATTGGAGTGTTCTGACACTTCTCAGAAGCAAGTAGGCAGTGGCGGCTTGCATAAGGTGAGGCGGGGGTAGTAAACTCAGACATACGATGGAACGGAGGAACGTAATAATTACTTTCCTCCGTTCCATCGTATTTCCAAGTTTACTACCCACCTGCCCCTCCGCCGCCCCGCCTCACTAACCCTTCCCACTCCCCCGCAGCACGCCCTATGTGATCCGCCACTGCAAGCAGGTACTCTGATATAGGGTACCTGCACTCCTATTTTTCCATTTCAAGCACTGTTATTTATGTACCGCTCCCCCATAAAAAAAAATGTATCACAAACAAGCATGAGAACAGGCAGGAAGAAGTTGCCAGCAGTGCAAGTACAAAAAAACTAGAAGACATTTTTAATGTTAAAATCTTTTTTTAATCAGGTTTTTCAGTAGTATATAATGTCGTACCAAAAATGCTTAACACTTTTTATTATACGTTTTCAACATAATGCACAGCAGCCACAATGCTCTACAACATAGCCAAAAGTTCTGGCTAAACACATAAGGTCCCAATGGCGAGACCTATTGGCTATGCCAATGCTTGTTTTATTTTAGTTCTAAAAACCAGGTGCATATGTTTAAAAGCACATCTATATTAATCCGAACTTTTGACTATTTTTCACACAAAATATATTTTTAAAAGATGAATTTCAAATAGTCTACATTTTTTATACAACCATTTAGTTTCACATCACATTCAGGAGAAATGATTATTTCATTCATAATTGTTATTACCTGTGGAGAATCCCTTTGATGTGAAGAAAAAGAATGGTGCTTTTATTTCCTTGTTTTGAACTTAGGAGTATGACTGATGTTACCACAAAGTTGTTTATTGCCTCTGATTCGAGAATTGTTGGATCAAGTATTCTGAACAACTATTTATCTTAATTGGATTTAAGACAGTCTTGTCATCTTGTAAGAATTCCAAGAGATGGTATGGGCTCCCACACAAAGCAGAAAGATCTGCAAGACATACCCCGAACATAGAGGGAGCCCACACAGACAAAGATTGAAACACTGATGTCGACTGATCTGTCCACCATATGCAGCTGCTATTACTTTGTGAGAGGTCTTGTCGGAAGCACACAGATTCAGGAGCAATACTGGGATACTGGGTGGGTGGTTCTATTGTGCCTCCGCTTAGCCTTGGCGACTCTAATGGTGTACCAAGCTCCCAAGCAGTCCAGGCCTAAGATTGCTCCCCTCAGGGAGCTCCTACTGAAAGCCATCATTAATCATTACACCTGAAGCCAGTAAACAAGCTGCTTGGTGACTCAGTAAAAACTGAAAATGAATACAAAAAGTAGTTGGGAGGACAAGGAAGAGGATGTGGAACAGAGCCCACTCAGGAGAAGTGGGTTCCTATGGAGGCGTGGATTATGACAGGCTCAGCGGCCTCAGCTGATCCTCCTACTCTCTCAGGAGCTTCCATTTGAGTAGTGTGTGCTTCCGGGCTGTAAGGGTGGTGCACCCACGCATACAAGGCACTCCACGACACCGGACCAGCATACCTCAACAGACGACTTACCTTCTACACCCTGAACCGCCAACTCCGCTCCGCCGACCGCGCCCTCGCTACCGTCCCCCGCATCGAAGAGCGACCTACGGCGGCAGAGACCTGGAACACCCTCCCCATCCTTCTATGGCAGACCCAATACCTACTAACCTTCAGGAGGCTACTCAAGACCTGGCTATTCGAGCAGTATCAGCACCCCCCCCCCTCCCCCAGCGCCTTGAGACCCTCACGGGTGAGTAGTGCGCTCTACAAATTTCCTGATTGATTGATTGATTGATCAGTTATGTAGAAACAACGATGTGCAATGGACATTGGAGAATTTGGAAACTTTCCAATGTTGTAGTAACCTCTGAGTGTTGGAAATTAAGGAAGGGGAAGAAGGAACAGACCTCAGAAGGTTCATAGTCAATCTCTTCTTAAAGGATTTTCCAGATATGAGGCAGTGGAAATGGGATCATTATATACAGCAAGCCCACTGCTTTCTACTAAAAATGCAATGGCAGGACCAAGATACAAGACACGGTAAAATTAATGAGCAATTTTGGTTTACATTTGCAACTTTTTATAATGCCAATAATTGTATGATAAAGTTCACCCTATCTAACCTGCCTCAACAGAAGGCTACTGCATTTTAGTTCCACAATATTTTTGTCATACCACAATCGAAAGAAGGTGACACTTACTTCTGATAATAAAACCTTTTCAAGGTGCTGATGGCCAGGCATTCCTTCAGTAACCTGCAAAACTAAAAATTGTCAAAGATGGGCGGATATATTTTTTTGCATCAGAGATAAAAGCAAAGGTACTTCTATACTCTTGATTGCTTTACCAACGAAGCATTATTTACTTTCCAACCAATATTTGTTTAGATGAGTTGGGGAGAAGGACTAGTGTAGCGAGGGGTCAAATATATGTATAACTTTGCACCCCTTTCTATGAGATTATTTTTATAACTCTGTTAACTGTATGTATCTTTATGGAGCTACTTCGTACAAATAGTTGCGTGCCATTATAGGAAACAACGGGAGAATGGGGGCGAAAAGGTCTAGCTAGGTTGGCATTGACATTGAGGACATGGACAGAGGGACATATTAGAGAACTTAACAACTTTTAGAGAGCAGCCTATTGGAGAACGATTTTCCTGGTAGTGGTTTGGTCCCTCAAGGAGAGTTTGGGAGGTGGGGCCTCACTGGTGGAAGGAAGTGTGTAAGATCATTTGATGCTGCATAAAAAAAACTAAAAGTGAAAGGTCTTCTATGCTAAAAAAAAAGGTTGTGAGACCAATTATTGTACTCACACAAATAAAGTGAACTCCAGGGTAGAATGGCTGGGATAGGGTATCTATCTTGACACGATAAGGGCTTAATCCGACAGGAAGAGACACACCTAGGAGTTTTAAAGCAGAATTGGTTAGTTTTCAGGAAATAGGCCCTAACTGTAAGGATAAAGGGCTATTAAAACCCCTAAGATATCAGGTTGTGGTCCCCATGATGTAGCATGTCTCCATACAGGGTGTAGCCATACCAGCCCAAACAGGACTGTGGCAGATTATACACTGTGCTGCTGATTCTAAAGGAAGATGGGCAACTGCCAAAATGCAACTAACACTCATAAAGTTTACAGTCTGTACTGTCTGCAGACCCAACACAAATGATCCTCACGTCTTTAACTCACTAATATTAAAACTTGCTGGTTGTAGCATTCCATTAATAAAAAACAAGAGAATTTAATTGCAAACTGCACTATGGAAATCTAGCCCATAGCAACCAAGTCAGCCTTATATGAAGCGAGTTGGAATTTTAATTTTAAGCCAATGCGAGAGCTATGGTCTTTTAGAAAGCTGCCAATGTTTGAAAGGGACAGAACTGGGATATACATTCTGTTCATGTCCATCTTGAAAGTATCCCTTCATTACAATGTTTGTAACAGCAAGGGAAATGGTTGAGCATGCTGAGATCTACCTATACCCTACACTGTCATCAGATCAAACCCGCTGTTAATGGTAGATAGGACGCAAAACCTTCAGAGTCACTTACTTGATGAATACATAGCTGGGCCACTGAATTTATAGCTTATAATGAGAGTATAGTGGCACTACCCATAGCATGAGACATTTTTAAGGTGGGTTTAGACGCATAACATTAAGCTGTTCCATTGCAGAAGAAGTGCACTACTGGGCACAAACACAGCAGAAGTATCAATGTCTCATAAAGCCAGAGTTTTAACACTCTTGAGTTGTGTTTAACAAAGATGCCCCAGAAGCTGTTATATATCAGGACCTGGTAGCTGCAAGACTGCCGTCTGAAAGAATGGTCAGAGAAGTGGGCTAGCATATATTTGTCTAAACGTAACTATTCATATGAACATAGTGAGTCAATTGACAACTGTTTAGCTGTGAACATAAAGGAGGTGACTAAAAGTAATAGTATTAAGTTTATAAAAAATGCACAGAGTCATACTATTGCAGGGGTGGGTAGTAAAGTTAATACTTTCATGAATAGTCCCAAACTCTATACAGGGAAGAGGGGATTTCAGGAGGAACAAGTTACAGCACATCTGCACACAATTAGGCTGAAAGCCCTTCCGCAGCGGGAATCATCAAGTCTTGATGCCCTCATTGCTAGAACTGAAGCAAAGACGGCTCTTCCAGCTGGAAAGGCAGTTGGGGTTGATGGCGTACATATCGACGTTTATAAGGTATTCAGCTCCATTATTGGGGCACTGTTCCATACACTATTTTAACCATTCAACAGTAGTGCGTGATACCCAAATCGTGGCATTGGACAAACATCGCAATATTCCTTAAGAAAGACAAGTCTCCTTTGAAGGCTGGTTCTTATCGGCCAATTTGATTGATCAATTGTGATGCCAAAAGGAGTTACACTTTTAATTGCGTCACCAGGGCAGCCGCATACATCACAAAGGAAGTATTCCAAATAGAACATTAACAACAGTAAAAGGCATGAGCCCACAGTATTCTGCCTCTTTTAAATCGCGAAAAAACAGGATAAGTTCGTTAAAATCCTTTGAACTTTAGTAAATGAAGAAAAAACGTCTTGATGAAACGTAGGACGTCATAGAAGGAAGCACACCGAAGATGGAGAAGAAGAAAAGCTCTAATCCAAAATTCTTTAGAGAGCATCTGCAAAAGAGAGAGAATTAGTGCAAGTATAACAAGAGCAAAAGACTGATGCCAAACAGCAGTGTATAAAAGGCATGAAGAGTATGTCAAGTCAACAATAACAAGTCAAGTCAACAATATCTATAAAATAGAATAATAAACATTAGACTAATTTCTATAGAAGCATAACAACCTCCAAAGGGAAAGAGGAGGGGGGGGATAATGTTAGCCTCAGTGTCTTTAATGAAATCCAGATTCTCTGGTCATGTTAATAGGAGAATCGCAATTTCATTACAAGACCGGAGGCTACCATTATGCTTGTTGGTAGCTTTGTAATACTACGTCAGACACATGCGGGATAGGTTTACAGTAATGATGAGCAAAGGTCAGAGCATTAGACCAATCAGCAGCCTTGAGGATATCGTCCAACTTACCTCCGGACCAGAAAGACTTACTGGCCATAGTGCCTCTGATAGAGTGTGGTTTAAAAATATTAAGGTCGATACCTGCTAGGTTCATCACAATTTTAACCCATCTAGAGATAGAACTGGAAGAAACAGGTTTGTGTGGTTTAACGAAGGAGATGAGCAACTGGTTCGCAGTAGGAGGTCGAAGAGAATTCATTCTAGAGTCGTATTCTTTCATACAGTCAACCACACAGAGTTTGGGATAATCATCAAAACGAGGGTAAAAAATAGAATTGGACATGGTCTTTGTTCTTCTGAAGAGCTCAAAATTTACTCCGAACATGTTATAAGATCTATTAGATATCTCCAGAGCCTTGACATCAGAGACTCTACGACAGGAAATTAAGCAAAGTAAGGTAGCCAGTTTAATAGAAAGTTTTTTATTGTCTAAGAGAGTATTAATGGGCCAATCTGAAAAAAGGTCAAGGATTAGGTTCACATCCCAGAGGGATTGATATCTGGGTCTAGGAGGTCTTCTGAGTCTGATACTTTTAAGGACCCTGCAAATAATTGCGTTTTTACCAATAGTCTTACCGTTGACGAGGGAGTGGCCAGCGGAGATGGCAGATCTATAACAATTGATAGATCTATAACTAAGGCCTCTTTCAAATTGTTCCACTAGAAAATTGATTATGTCAACGATAGGTGCCTGAACGGAATCCAGATTCCTTTCCAAGCACCAACGAACCCAAGATTTCCAAATGTTGTTGTATCGGTAGTGTGTGCCAGGGGCCCAAGATTCGCCCTAACTTCGTTTTAAATTTCTCTCTCCATACATCCTTGTTAATTATTGTGCATGGTGAACCGGAATCAGCCACAATCTCAATACTAATTCCACCAATTTCGACTAAACAAACTGGTTTTTTCTTTTCGCAATTCTCGTTTTCTTCACTCTCTGTTGCATCTGTCACATTTAGTACACATAAGTTATATTCAGATTCATCCGATGAATCCCGTTCTCCACCTTCCTCATCTTCTACAAATTTCACTTTTCCTTTAACCTTTCTATTGCAAGCCTTCTGAAAATGACCTACGAGACCGCATTGTGAACATTTGTTATTACGAGCTGGACACTTCCAATCATTTGCTAAATGTTTACTGCTACCACACCTGTAACACTTCAACTGTTCATACCTTCTTTCACTACCTCTAAATGTTTGTCTTTCTTTCCCCTTGTATTTATTCACATTTTTGCTCCCACTTATTTTCGCGACCACATTAGATTCCTCTGCTTTACACTTACTCTCATTAATCACTTCTTTCGCACAACGGCCTGTCAATTCTGCCTTTTTGACAATTTCAATAACTTGTTGAAGAGGTTTCTCTCCTTTTGCCCATAATGCGTCCTGAATATTTGAATTTGCGGCGCACATCACTATTTGGTCTCTGATTAAGTCATCATGCATGTTTTCAAATTTACATGAAATTGCCAACTCTTTTAAAGCCGATACATAGTCATCTATGCTTTCATCTTTACCCTGTTTCCTTCTGTAGAACTTGTATCTGTGTACCGCCACACAGACAGTTGGCTTATAATAATTATCGAGATCCTCCATAGCCTCATCATACACATTTCTTTCATTTCCTTCCCTCACTTTTTTACTTAAACTGTTATACACTGTGAGTCCACCAGCACCCAAACAGTGCAACAAAATTTTCTTCCTTTCCTCCTGTTTAAGTGGTTCATCTTCCTTATCAAAAGTTGTAATGTAATTGCAAAAATATTCCTTCCACTCTTTCCATTGAACAGGAGGTGCTCCTTTACCCTTTAAAAATGCCTCTGGTGGCTGTAGGTTATATACGTTTCCTGAAGCCATAGAAACCTTCTTCAAAGATTTTCTAAATTTCAGTTTAGTCAGATTAAAAGTTCAAATATTCCACAGTGTTCCACTTTCTTTTTAAATGTTAAACACTAAAAGCGAATTACTTCCTCTCACCTGAACATTAAACAGGGCTTCCTTTGCTCCTTCGTTCAATTCCTAGGAGTACAAATGAGGGAAGACTAAAGATGATGCTCCTTCGATTGCTTGAAAAAAACGAGGCAGTGTTTACTTTTCTCGAAAATGGCCGCACGCACACTTCCTGTTGCGTGAAAATATTTGGAAGGCTAGAGCGTAGACTTTTTTATTCCAAGATGGCGTCGCTTTCAAGTTGCGTCACAAGGCGCTCACTCGCACTGCTCACCTCAAGTCCTGAGGAGAATCCGTTGCGTAGCAACAACTTAAACAAATGGGTTGTAACACTCCACTGTATACTAACGTCGCAGAGTCTCTCCAAAACATCAAGCTGTTTCCTTCACCCTCCGCCGTATTATTACGTCGAATACCAGAGTTTTTCTTTTCGAAAGTCCTTTTTGTTGATCGTATACTCATATGTTAAAGTACAATTCCCAGTTAAGTGGTCAATCAACAGTCCCGTTTCTTTGCCTCCGCTTCCTCAGTATTTTTTTTTTTTAGCTCAGGAGTTCTGTTCATATTCAAATTAATTCACTTAATCCTCTTACTTCTGACACCATACCGGCAACAATTTTCCTCCACTGTCGGTTCCGTGTCTGAAGATAATTTTGGTTCTCCCTTATTCTTTTCTTTTTTCTTCAAAATTCCTTTCAAAATGCAGCTAATTAAATCTTGTTTTAACCTCCACTCACTGCACTACACCACGCCGTGGGTTCGTTACTGTGCCGTCCGTTTACCTTCGTCGCCAAAATGTAAAGATGACACTTCAACGGAGCAGAGTTGAAGTAGTTTATTACTCACTAGGAACGACACACCGGGAGAACCGCTGTGCAGGGCACACAGATGCAACTGACAATCTCAACCGCCCCAACTGTCACCCTGAACAATCAGCTGTCAACATTCCAGCTGACGTGAGCAGGCTCGCGCGAGGGAGGTGTCGCGCGAGGCAGGGGGAAGGGAAGGAGTGTGGGAAGCAGGAAGGATAGAATAAACACAACAATCGGCCAATTTGATTGATCAATTGTGATGCCAAAAGGAGTGAGACGTGAGCTCCTTCGGCTCCGGCTACCGACAACGATCCGACGATTATAACGGCGGCCTGAATAATCGAAAGCGACGCGAAGTTGCGCGAGGCAAGATTGGCATCCCCCCGGTGAGGCTCCGGCGCCCGATCGAGGCACTAACGAACCGCTCCGGTGGCAGGAACCGGCGGTGACTGTGAGCGGGCGCGTGACCCAAGATGGCGCCGGCGTATCGCTCCTGAGCACAACGCTGCAGCAGTGGCCCTGGCGGGTTTCCTTCGGAGGCCGTGAGAAGAGTGACGGCGTGATCGGTGGCGGTACCCGAGGCAGGCGGTGGGGGCAGACTGCGGCCCCTGCGGGACCCGAGCGGAGCAGTGCGACCTCACCCTGGACACCGGGACGGCGCTGGAGTGAGGGCCGATGAAGGATGCGGGAGAGCCCGGACGGGTCAGCGAGGTGGGTCCCGAGATCCGCGAGAGGCTGCGACACCGACGAGTAGCTGTGGAGAAGTCCGTCTGAGGGCGAGCCGGAGGACCGGACTGCACACAGAGGGTGATCTGGCCGGTGGTTGCGGTGGTGATGGAGGAGGCGGAACGCTCAAGGAGGGGCAGCCTGGCTGGGTAGCGGTGAGCCTGAGTACTCCATCTTCGGGGGGCCCCTGTTCTTAGTGCCGTGGCCCCCACCCCCTCCCCCTCCCTCCGCCGAGGGTGCTGTACCGGGGGCCTGGGGCCAGAGAAGAGTAACGTGGGGGGTGACAGAGTTGGCCCCAGGGGGCAGGACCCAGCGCGAGGGCCGCCGCGAGAGGCGAAGAGGTGAGGTGAGGACAGAGACGGCGCTCTCCACTGTTGGCACGCCGGTGACAGTGAACTGGACGGCGGCAGGTGCTACGGCACGGTGGGGGCACAAGAACGCTCCAGGAAGCACAAAGAAGTGACAGTCGCGGTGTCGCCCAAAATGGGCAAGAAAAACCTGGACCCTAGGCCCCCCAAACAGGGAACATTGGACAGATACGCAATGGGCCCCTCGATGGGAGAGCTGGCACAGAGCGGGGCGACATCAGATACGGCCATATTAATGAACGCTATACAGGCGTCCCGGGAGGCCCTGGAACACAAGATTGGGGAGGTCGGGTCGGAGGTGACGCTCCTGCGGCAGGACTTTCGAAATTTAGCCGAAAGAGTCACGACTACTGAGAACAGGATCGGGAATGCCGAGGACTTGGTGCAGGTCCTGCAGAACGATTTGGGAGAGCTCAAGGCCTCGCATAAGCAACTCCTGTGGAAAGTGGACGATGCCGAAATTAGGGCGCGACGCAACAACCTCCGCTTTGTAGGCTTTAGAGAAGGACTTGAAGGCTCGAACATGGCGGAGTTCCTCCACTCGTGGCTACTCCGCACATTCCCGAAGGATAAATTCTCTTCTTGCTTCGTAATTGAACGGGCGCACAGAGCACTGATGGCGAAACCGCCGGTGGGGACGCGACCGAGGCCCGTCATTGCACGCTTTCTGAATTTCCTGGACCACGACATGATTTTGCGCGAAGCTCGGAAACTGGGGGTCCTCCGCCATGAGAATGCCCACATCATGATCTTTCCGGACTATAGTCAGGAGGTGCAAAAGCAGCGACGCTCCTTTGACGCAGTTAAGGCCAAGTTGAGAGCACTTCACATACGGTACATGCTGTTATTCCCGGCCAAACTGAAGGTGATCTACGGAGAAAAGTCCTTGTTTTTTCTCTCCCCGGAAGAGGCCTCGCAGTGGCTGGAAGAGCGTCCGCCGGTGGGCCGGCAGCTGACAGGGGCCCCGGGACCCCCGGAGAGAGACCACCCAGGGGGTGGCGCCGGTGGAACACAGAGGCTCCAAGGTGTAAGGCGTGGCCGGAGCGGTAGAGGCATGGCGGCGACCCCGTACGGGACCATGGGTCCTGGGAGGAGGAGGCGGGAAAGTACATCCTCCCTGGCATCGAGCCGGACGGCGGGCTCATGCTACCACTGCCTGGCAGAGAAAGCGCGTTCGGAGGGGGAAGATGAACCGGGGGGTACGGCCTCAGAGGGGGAGGAACTGGAGGAAAGATCGATGCACCCCTTGGCGGCCGCCATAAAAGACTTGGAGCAGGGACAAACGCAGGACACGGAGAACTCGAGGGGGGAGCTGCAGGACTCTAACTCTTGAGGCGGAGATGCACAGGCCAGCCAGTCGAGAACACTGTCGCTGAGAGCACGCAACTTGTTGTCTACCACCCCCCCCCCCCTTTTTTTTGTATAGTTGTGTTTCTCCCCCCTCCTGGTTTGTTCTCAGCAAGATTTCTTAACCGGTGGTGGGAGGGGTTTCTATTGGGGTATTGTTGGTTCGGTTCGCGGGTAGGGTTTACGGGCACTGGCACGAATCTCCTGCGGAGGGGTGAAGCGGGTGAGCGTGTGACGAGGTCCCTAGTGGGTGGGCGACAGACCTCCTTCCCATGTACAGCGGTATCTCTGTCACTTGGACGGCGATGGGGCTGGACGGGAGGAGGGGGTGGGGTATAGGGGTGGTTCTTTGGGGTCCACTGGTTGTGGGGACAGGGTAGTTTGGGGGAGACCAGAGGGTGGTAGGGTGGGGGGGATTCGAGGTTTGGTTTTCTGTTGTTAGGCATGTCGCACATGGAAAGAACACTGCTACCTTTGGACACTACACAAGAGACTTCCCCGGCCATGAGGTGACTCAGTATGATGTCTTCTGAACGGAAGGAGGGCCCCGAGGGAGGGGTAAGTGATGGTAGGTCGATTAAAATCCTCACATGGAATGTCAACTGTCTATGTACAAAGATAAAGAGGGGATTGGTCATGGCACTAGTTAAGCGGCAGGCGCCGGACATAGTACTGTTACAGGAGACACACCTGCGGGGGACACGGTGTGGGTTCTTGGCTAGAGGAGCGTACAAGGTGCTAGCGTATGCAGGGTTTACATCAGGTTCCAGAGGCGTGGCCATCCTTGTGCGGAAGTCCCCCCCTTTCATAGTGACAGACACATGGTCAGATCCCCAAGGTACATATGTCGGAGTGGCGGGGACGTGGAGACACCGGAAGTGGACGGTGGTGTCGGTCTATGCACCCCCTCGGCTACAGGCGAGAACACTTGCAAGGGTGACGGATATCATCCTAAATACGCCGGACGCGCAGCATGTAGTGGGGGGAGATTTCAATGATGTGATGCGTCCCGATAGGGACAGGTCGGGGGAGCGACTGGCCCCCCTGGGATCTTCCCCTCTGGCGCACTTTACTGACACGGTGGGGCTGACGGATGCCTGGAGATGGCTTCACCCAGAGGCCAGGGAGTACTCCTACTTCTCGGGGGTGCACAAGGTGCACTCCAGACTAGACTACGTCTTTTTACCCCGCCATGTGCTGGAGGTGACGAGCCGGGCTGACTTTCTGGCGCGGGGCATCTCGGACCATTCACCGTTGATGGTGACGTTGGGCGTGGGACGACGGGCACAGGCTGGGAACTGGAGGCTGGCGGCCTAGGACTTACAAAACAAGGAGTTATTGCAGGGCGTCAGGGCAGACGTGAAAGTATATCTGATGGATAATCTGGGCTCGGTGGATTCCAGGGTGACGATCTGGGAGGCCATGAAGGCAGTGCTTCGAGATAAAATACAAAGCAGGATAGCGGGGGACAGAAGAAGGCAGCGGGAAGTCACTATGGTCCTTGAACTGCGTGTTTTAGACCTGGAAAAGCAATATGTCAGGGAGGGGGGGGGGGGAACCCGCGCTCCGAAGGCTGCTTGAAGCACAGCAGCGATATCGGGACCTAACGAGTAATGAGGCCAGGACCCAGGCGCTAGCTACCCTGCATCGCCTATACGATGTAGGGGATAAATCCAGGAAACTGTTGGCGTGGTTGAGCCGCAGAGAACAGGAGGCGAGGTGGGTGGACATGGTGCTCGGGCCGATGGCCGGCCCTGTAGAACCGGCACCCAGATAGCACAGACCTTTGCAGACTATTATGAAGCATTCTATGAGGCCCGAAACCTAGGTACGACAGCAGAAATCAGCCAATATCTGGAGGAGGTTGAGACTCCCAGGTTAGAGGAGATAGACCGGGAAAGTCTTGAGTCAGAGCTCACAGTGACTGAGGTACGGGAGGCACTCGCCAGGCTCCGCCCGGGAAAGTGCCCAGGCCCTAACGGGTTCCCTGCGGAATTCTTTAAAAAAACGGCAGACCTCCTCGCACCACATGTACTGGCGCTATTCAATGGGGCGCTGGAAGAAGGGATGCTCCCGTTAGATCTCCGTACGGCCACGATAGTCCCTATCTATAAGCAGGGCAAACCGCCGGAGGAGTGCTCGTCATACCGCCCTATATCACTGTTGAATGTAGAGGTGAAACTTCTGGCAACAATACTCTCCCTCCGACTGCGCAGGGTGGTCCCTGGACTAATCCATTTGGACCAGACCGGTTTCCTGCCAGATAGGGCGACTAAACACAACTTACGGAGGACACACAACTGGCTGATGGAGGTGTGCGCGCGAGAAGAACGCCATGTGTTTCTCTCCCTAGACGCGGAAAAGGCGTTTGACGCAGTGCATTGGCCCTTCTTGGATAGCGTGTTGCTGAAGTTTGGGTTTGGCCCGAAGTTTCGGCAATGGGTTACGCTTCTATACGCAGACCCGCGAGCGCGGGTCAAAGTCAATGGTATGTTTTCAGAGGAATTCCCGATACGTTGGGGGACCCGTCAGGGCTGTCCCCTGTACCCGCTCCTATTTGCCCTTACCATAGAGGTGCTGGCGTGTGAGGTGCGGCAGGATGCGCAGATCGCGGGATTTAAAATCCGCGACGGAGCGGCAGTGAGGAGAAAATATCGCTGTATGCGGATGACATCCTACTGTATGTTACCTCCCCTGAAACCTCGGTGCCCCGCCTCTTCGCACAGCTGGACCGGTATGGGTCGCGCTCAGGCTACACGGTAAATTGGCATAAGTCGGTATTGTACAACCCCGGAGAGGGGCTCTGCCTGAGGCGCTACGGGTGACCGCGGAAGGGTTTCTCTACCTGGGAATCTACATCACGAAAAGCAGGGCTGTCTCCTATAAAGAAAACATCCAGAGGGTCCTGCTGAACTTTAAGGAGGAGGCAGGTAGATGGAAGACACTCCCACTTACTCTGCTGGGGCGAGCGGCGATGTATAAAATGATCACGCTGCCGCGGCTTCTCTATGCGCTCCAAAATGAATACTTTCCCCTCCCGCGCCAGGTCTTCCAGGAAATAAATGAGGGCCTTAGGGAACTGCTTTGGCTGGGGAAACAGCCCAGGATCGCGCTGGAGACCCTCCAGAGAAACCAATACGATGGCGGGATTTCCCTCCCCAACGTGGAGGCATACTACTGGGCAGAACATCTAGCCCCCATCAATGACTGGTTACATGCACCGGCGGATCACCCTACGTATAGGCTGGAGAGGGGGAAACTAGCCGGCCGATCCTGCCTGCACTATATCTATGGAGGGAAGGGGAGGGCAGCACTTCTGTCGGCAACAAGAGTGACGGTGGAAAGCTGGGATAGGGCGACGAGACGCATCGGGTGGTGGCACAAACCATCGCGACAAACCCCACTCTGGCAGTGTACGTGGCTAAAGGAGCTGCATAAGCTAAAAGGCTTCCGACGGTGGGACGATATCGGCATTTCGGTGCTGGGAGACCTCCAGCGCCGGGGTGCCCTGAAGTCCTTCGAGGACCTGGAGGCAGAGTTCGGCCTGCATGCCACTTAGTTCCTCAAATATGCGCAACTACGGCACGCATGGCAGGCAGAGGGGGCGCTAGCGGACCCCCTGCCGGAATATGCCCCACTGGAGGGCCGCCTGCTACAGGAGCAGGTGCAGGCCAAGCTGGTCTCCCTGACGTACAAAACCCTTATTAATAACATCCCGGACGGACTAGTAAAATTGCGGATGGTTTGGGAGGCGAACGTGGGGGAGATGGACACACTCGACTGGGAAACTGCCCTAATGCACCCTAGGGAGGTAGCGATCAAATCTCGACTCAGACTTATCCAACTCAAGATACTCCACAGAGTCTACTATGATATACTCCGCCTACACCGGATGGGGCGGGCTGTCGACCCTAGTTGCTTACGGTGTGGCCATCCTGAGGGCAACTTCTACCACACCATATGGGAATGTGAGGTTCTCCAAAGGTACTGGGCAAGGATAATAACAGAACTGGGGGACATTCTTGAAGAGCCACTGCCCATGGACCCTAAATTAGTTCTACTGGGGATAGCGAATGATATAGATCTGACCCGGCCCCACCTCATCTTCCTGACGCTAGCATTAATGGTGGCCAAGAGAGACGTGGCGCGGGAATGGGGAGCTCCTCGCCCCCCTAGGCTTGCTGGCTGGAGGAGGGGGATGGACATCTATATGGCGGCTGAACGAGTGACTTATGCAGCGAGAGGCTGCCCGAAGAAATTCTCCAAAATGTGGGGGAAGTGGAGACGATATCATGGCATGGATGGGGGGCTTTGAAGGGTGAGGGGGCAGCTAGACCACTTCCATGATGGGTGGAAGGGTGTTGGAGGCGGCTCCGGCACAAGAGGGAGGGTGCTTTCCTCACCATTATGGCAATGTCAGGCACTACGGGGCGCTGGGGATGGAGGGAGGAGGGTAGTGACGGAGGTGGATGGTGTTGCACGATTCATTCTGACATGCTTGTTATGTTTCGGTGTTGAAAATGCAAATAAAAATATATTTTTTTTAAAAATTGTGATGCCAAAAGTTACTCTTAAAATGACTGCAACCGTTGTGAGCAGGGTCATTGCTGATGTTGTTTCTCCTTAGGATCATGGCTTTGTCCCTGGTAGGGATACCATTGATCACAACAACTGTGTCATCATATTATTCGATATTGCTGCAGTTTTGGGAAAACCATTAGCAATGAGCCTGCTCAATGCTGAAAAAGCTATTGATCAGGTATCCTGGGATCTCTCTCTGAGGTCATGAAAAAGATGGGCTTTGTTACCAAATCCTTTAGGTATATTCGGGTGCTTTATCGCAAACCTACCACCAATTTATTAATTATGAGGAAAGAATTTGCCAGAGTATAGATCATCTGAGGCACTGAGCAGGGATGTCCATGGTTGCAAGTTCTGTTTGCAGTATACATCGAGCCATATCTAAGTCATCTATTATCAGCAGAAAAATGGTCCTGAAAGTATTCCGAGGCAATGCTACCAACATCATGACATACGCATATCATGCTGCGATCCTCAGAGTGGAGGTGGACACTGCCATTATTGCATTTGAAGCAAAAGGATCCCAGTTTCTGAAATGTTTGAATTATTTGTTCAATAAAAATCGAAAACAGACCAACTGCAATATGCTGTCCCACGTGGGAGGCCAACAGGTAGTCTAACTGGCCACATATGTGGGGTTAACATTACATCCAAAATGAATAGAATAGAGATCGATGATGAGCCGCTATTCCAAGGTCAAACTCAAACTAAAGAACGTGCACTGCATGCTAGTTGGTATGATATGAAGATTTAAAATAATAAAAATGTCAGTGATTCCAATGTGCTACATTTTTTCTGTACTATACCCAAGCTAGATTTTTTAGTCAAGTAGATCCAGTTAGAAGTAGTTTTATTTAGGGTTATCAGAGATCTTGGCAAGCATTATAATATCTGAAGTTGCCGTCAGAAAGTGTCAGATTGGCCTTGTCAGATTTCAAATTCTGTTACCGCATAGCAACCTGTTAAGATGCGCGCCAGTGACATTTCGGATGCCCTTTATTTACAAATTATGTCATGGTGACAAAGCTGCTGGTGCCCTCTTTGTTTTGCTGATCCTATCTACTATGGGAAAAGTACTTCGTAATATATCTCGCTCTGCATTTAGCTGGCTTGGTGGTGTTATCTAATTTTAAAATATATATTTAGAACAGATATAAACTAGTCCTGTGATGTGAAGCCTTTCACTCTATTATTTATGACTCTAACTGTTATCTAAGGAAGAAAGGTGGGATTCTTCTAGCTGGTAGCTCTTCCAAGGTGATCCTTTGCTATTTTTCCTCCTTTTGCAGGAGAAGTTCTCAAAAATGTTTGGGTGGAGTTTTATATAGCGCAAACTAGACCCGAAGGTATCAGAGCGCTTTACATGAGCACCAGTTGCTTTACAGAAGGACACATTCATTTTTAGACATGGGGAGATTAAGTGATTTGCCCAGAATCATAGGATGTTGAGCTTCCCTGCCGAGACTCAAACCCATGTCCCCAACTTCGAAGTCGACCACCCTAGCAGTTCGGCCACATCCTCTCCCCTTACCTCCCATTACCTAATGTCTCCTTCAAATATTTGTGAACAAGGGACTATCTGAGGAGGATTGGTGGGGTTAATCAGAATCTTGCAGAATCTGACATACAGAAAGCCCTCGTTAGGGATAGCAGCAAATTAAAGATTCTAACCGATCATAATGTTATTAATGAACCTGGGCCTGGTGAGTTAGAGACTCAAACTGTCTGTTGGAGTGATAAGCTAAAAAAAGCTGTCCCCACAAACACCAACAGTCAGAGTGGAGTTATTGATGTCCACCAGTTTAAAATTACAAGACATTATTTCATATGTATTATACCACTTTATAGATGTATGCAATTAAAGCTAGTCTAGGAAACAGGTTTTAAATGTCTGTCTTAGATATATCAGGATACTTAGGCGTGTAATCTAAATAGGTATAGTGTAGAACTTTGTTGCGCAGAATTTACTAATATTTATTATATATTAAAACATAGTAATTATGTTAATCAGATCATTCCCAAAATAATTAGCATTAACAAGTGTTTTCTAAAACGTTCTGCGTAGTTACAGTTATAGTAGTAACAGTTATAGTTATAGTTAAAGTGGTAACAGTTACAGTTTTCTCATCAATATTTCCATTGCAAATGTTGCAGTGATATTATGTCATAGAAGATGTCAGGAGTGATGTAATATGTGGTGTAATTAGCAGTGCCTGGCAAGGGCTCGAGTTAAAGTTGCCGTAGGGCACGAATTACAGTTACCTGAGCTAACTATAACTATAACTGGTGAATTTTAATGTTTTTTGTATGTTTAAAACTGCATGTTTTAACTGACATATTTACCTGACTGTAATATCACTTTTACTTTTGTTTTTTTAAGTGAATTTCTAGAGATTTGTTAACATAAAGTAATATTTTGTACCATACGCAATCCAACCTCCTGTGGCCAAGCCCTGTTTCCAACCCCCCTGCAGGAAGCCAAACCCCGCTGCACACAGCCTCTGCAGTGCACACTGGGCGTTGGCCATAGGCCTAGGCCCTGCGGTCAACCCCTCCCCCGTAGGCAGCCAACTCCAGCCAGCGCACAGCCATTGGTAGCATGCAGTGGGGGATTGGCAGCAGGCACCCAACCCCCCTACCCACATTCACATTATGGGGTTGGTGCCAGGGTCTCGCCTTTGGGCAGACATCCCTATGCCATGCACAGCTTTCTGCAACACCAAAATATAAAAAAGTGAGCCTATTGACTTTATCAATGTATTAAAAACTAAATGTCAATAATTCACACAATGCAAGGGTTATTTATATTGACTACTAAAAACATTCATTTTGGGGGTAAAAATGAGAAAATAAAGTCAGAGACATATTTTTTTTTAAAACATGTCTCTGAGACTCTTTTAACATTTTTAATTCCAAAATGCAGCAATAAAGAAAATCACAAGCGGGCCTTACATCAATCTTTTATACATCATCAGGCCACATAAAACGCAGGTATATAGCCAGCCTTTAGAGGGCACTGGACTGCCAGCTGTAGAGCAAACGTTTGAACCTGGGGAGTCCTTTAAGAAAAATATGGTAAGTTCTCCTAGGGTCATGGGTTTAATGACTTGGGAGACTTACTGTTTTTTTTCAAATATTGCTAGAAGGCTACTGATCCTCCTGCAGCTCCCCACCACATTAAAAAAAAATATTGGTTGGGTTCCTGCCCCTTTTAGGGACATAACCAGTTCCCTGCAGGCCTGGGCCTCCCCATGTGGCTTCCAAGAAAAATAATGCTGTTGGGTGACCCTGTGTGGGCACTTGACTACCCCTTAAATTAAAAAAAGTAATGGTGTGTGGTGCCCGAGAGGACACCGGTCTCCTCGTGGCCCCCTATAAAAAAAACAACAACAAAAAAACGGTGGTTGTCTCTGGTGAGACCAGAACACCAAGAAAAATAAACAATACCAAACAACCTACTCATTTATTATTCACCACTCCATCAAGGAGCACCTCAGGGACCCCACAACCAGGCCTGGGATTGGTTAGGGCAGTGCTTAATTTATAAATAATTAAGTTCCAGGGCACTAGGCAGGAGGCCACAGCAGCTTGCACCACCCAATGGCCTTCCAGCACTGCCAATGATGGTGGCAACACATCTACTAACCATCACATGCCTACAAGTGTCACAATGCAGACTATTCCTGGCCTCCCAAAGCTATGAAAATGACATGAGCAGACTAGTGTATTTTGAATTAATAAAAACCGTGGTTGTGCTCATCTCTTAATTAGACAAACAGCACCAACATGTGACAGACTGCCATATGTGCCGGTGTTTTGGATTCAGTTCCGGTGTTGACAATTAAGTGCCGATGTCATGCACCAGAAATCAACTACTCATATTAAGCACTGGTTAGGGTATCCCTACCCAGTCTGCCCTGTTATGTCTTTTTTTAATGTTTTTCTTAGGACTCAGACTGAGTCCCGAATCCTAAGATGACTGTTCTCACATCATTGTTGATGTGGTGGCAGCCAATCACATCTCAGCATGATAACTGTCTAATCTGCGGATCCTCCACGGCGTGATATACACAAGGTTTTTGAGCCTTAATTGCTCAAAGAATACTGAACAGATATACAACAAGCATTTACAATGCAACGGTCTCGGCATTGTTAAAGTTAGAGCTATTGGCATTGCTCATGAC
The DNA here is from genome assembly GCF_964204655.1 of Triturus cristatus. NCBI lineage: Eukaryota > Metazoa > Chordata > Amphibia > Caudata > Salamandridae > Triturus > Triturus cristatus. The sequence continues at coordinate 743,106,328 of NC_140592.1, forward strand.
AATGCCGTTTCTTTAAATGTTTTAAAAACAAAAACATAAACAAAAATAATGTCATGAGCAATGCCAATAGCTCTAACTTTACCAATACCGAGACCATTGCATTGTAAATGCTTGTTAAAACAGGCATTCAATGTTTTATGACGTCTGTCACCCGGACACGCCCTCCACTGAAAAGTCAACGTTACAAACGAAACGAAAGTAAGTTATTGTTTGGGGACATAAGCCGATAATTTTTTTTAGGTACACACATGTAACTTAAGTCACAGTGTTCTTGCAGCAACAAAAACAGTGGCAAGCACCGGTTTCTGCGACAGATGCACCCAGTGAAAAGGACACAAAAGACCCCAGAATCCCGCCATCGAGAAGATGCGCGTGCTCATCCCGGGACAGAGCCCTGCACCAATCAGGCCCTAGCATGGCTCTGTGCAAAGCCCCCCCCCCACCCCGCCGTCCCTCAATAGGCGTCCAGGAGACACTGCGGAGTGCTGAATGAACTTTTTTTGTGGGCGCCAAGTGTAGATTGCATGCAGCCAGTCACTGCAGGCTCTGGAGTTTGAAACCGTAGTTTGCTCGTTTACCATCATATGGGGACTAGTACTTTAACGATACGTTTCGCAGGGTTCGTGTTCTATAAAACACAAACACTAAACTTTAAAAGAGAGCTAAACCATGTAACGAACAGCCTGAAAGTGGAAAGCCTTAAAAGTGAAATACAGCGGACTGACTATTGACTGACTGCACTCACTTGCCTTACGAACGTTTTCCAGATTATGCCTTGAAACATGTGGCAGTCAGAAATTTCCAGGTGCACACCGGCAAAACTTTCCTAAATATGATTTTCTCACGCATAAGAACACTCCCGTCAATCAATTTAAGGTGAGGGAGCAACGCCGGGACACCACCGCCTTTCTCCGAGGCAGAGAAGAACTGCCTCGGAGAAACGCAGCCTCGGTTTCGGATTCGGGGGCGTGTTTCTTTTTCTCTCCTCTTGCCATTGGCTGGAGGAGAGAAAAACACGCCCTGCGAAAAGCAACGAAAAAACACGCCCCCCGATCCGAAAAGGACGGGGCTTCAACGGAGTGACTGGACCTCTTCTCCAGTGGCTGGCCAGCATTTAAGAGGCCAGCCAATGGAGAACAGGAGAGAAGAGGGGCGGGTGCAAGCCCCTCTTCTCAAAGACATTAAATCTCCGGACTTCCGGTCTGCCGACCGGATGGTCCCGAGACCTAAAAAGCACTCTTTCTGGACTAAGATCTATTTTTCTTTCAATGTTGGTGTAAATCCATTCAGGCATTTCTGCTGCAGCTGTGGCTAAAGTTACTATGGACAAAATAAACGTGGAAAAGATGTTTTTCTCAGCCCCTGCTTGACAGATTCCCCTAAAACTTTCCAGGAAGAAGCTGAGGTAGAAAAAATAAAAATGGGAAAGGTTCTTAAATATTCGGTACCAAACATATAAGCAAACCAAAAGACACATCTCCTATGGAAGCATGATCCTAACTATAATAACCCAGTGGCGACCACTATCAGAGTGGCGGTTGCCAATGTGTAGTTATAATTAGGACTACCTTTCCATAGGAAATGGCTTTTTTGGTGTGCTAATAACTTTAATGCTGTTTAACGAATCTTCACAAACCTTTCCAAAAAAAGTGCTTTTTTTTCCTCAACTTCTTTCTGGAAAGATTCGGGTTGATTTGTCAAGTGGAAGCTGAGAAAAAGGGGTTTACCAAAATGTAATTTTCCCTGCAATTTGCATAGGGATTTTTGGAATGCGCTACATGCAAAACGGATCCAAGGAATTACACCAAATTTGTCAGGAAACTAAATCTTGGTCCAGAAATTGTGCTTTATGTGACTTGGTTTAAATCAGTTCAGTAATTTATGAGAAATTAACGTTAAAAAATATTTCTATATCCGGATGGTTGAGTTTGCGAGATTCGTGAGAGTCCTGTGGTCATACAAAATCAAATGTAGAGCCATCAGATTGGTCAACAGGGCTCTTTTTCCTGTCGGCTGCCTCGTTCTAATGGGAGCGAGAGGCTCCTGTGAGTCCCACGAGAGCTGGAGCAAATGTCCACCATTACAAAATATGGGGGGAAAAATCCTAGTGCTGTGAAAATGATCAGAAAAACCTATATAAGGTGGCAGGGTAAAGGCATCCTGACCCCCTAGTAACTGAGAGGAGGTCTATCAGGCATTAGTAGTGTGAGGAAGCAAATTGTAAATTCTTTTTCTTTAAAGTTACAATCCAGCAGGAGTTCCCGGGAAACTCTCACAAGACTCTTGCGGGATTGTGAAAGAAAACTGAAATGCCAGCCTCTCTCCCCACACCCTACTACGCACACTAGCTTCCTAGGAGAGAGGTGTGAGTGGAGAGGCTTGTCCATCCCCAAACCCTACTACTCATACCTGTTGTTCTGCTGAGAGGGCTAAGCATAGAGGCCAATCTCTCCCCACACACTACTACTCACACCTGTCACCCAGGGAGAGGTCTCAGAGGAGAGGTCAGTTTCTCCACTTACTTTACTGTGCACAGCCATCACCCTGGTGAGAGGTGTTAGCAGAGAGGCCAGTCCCTCCCCACACACTTCTATGCACACCGGTCACCCTGGGAAGAGGTCTCCGTGGAGAGGGCAGTCCCTCCCCACACCCTAGTTTGCATGCCAGTTGCTCTGTGGAGATATCTCAGCAGACAGTACAGCCTCTTCACACACCCTACTATGTACACCAGTCACCCTGGTGAGAGCCCTCAGCGGAGTGGCCAGTTCCTCCTCACACTCTATTATGCACACTCATCGTCTAGGGGAGAGGGTTCAGCGAGGAGGGCAGTCCATGCCCGCACTCTAGTATGCACGGCCTTCTCAAAGATGTTAATTGTTTTTTATAATACGGCTTTATTTTTAGAAAATGATCATAATCACATTTATTAAACATTGGAATGTGAGAATGTATATTGAATTATAATTACTGGTGACGTTTTGATAAAGATAATAGGTCTGATTTATATATATTAATTTGCAGACCCCTTAATAAAGCTCATAGGCCCATTTTTTAAATCTTTGTGTTCTGACCCTTTGACAAGGTCAGTAGGTCTGCCTTACTTACAGTTACACCCTTTATTTCACATAGACAGGTGTGGGCACCAAAAGGAGGTGAGTTGCCTTAAAGTAGCTATAACTCGTGCCCTTGCCATGCACTGCTATTTACCTCCCATATTACATCACTCATTACATGTTCTGTGACTTCTTTGATAACATCACTGATGACATCTGAAATCACATCATTGATGACAATACTGTGCATGGTAGCGGTGCGAGTTATAGTTACTTTAGGGCATGAGTTATATATACTTGAGATACCATAACTCGTGAATTTTAGTGGTTATTATACGTTTAAACCGGTATTTTTTAACCAGAGCCAGACTGAGAACACGAACCAGCCCTGGCAATTCAGTTGGGACGGCCCCGGGAGAGGGGCTGGGGGGATGCTAGCGATAAGCACTGCTGCTGCTTTTGTTACAGGGGCCGATATTGCAGCACTGCTGCAAAACCGGCCCCCAGTAACAAAACTGGCCCTAACCTCTCGAAAACAGAACCCCCACTTCCGGCCCACCGGGAAAATGCCCAGTGCCTGCTACGGCCAGCCCTGATTTTAACTGACATTGTCACCTATCTTTAATATCCCTTTCACCTCTGTTTTTTCCAGTGAATTTCTAAGTTTTTTTTCAATGTAAAGTAAGATATAATTACAAATCCTAACCATAATGCCACTTTTACCTTTATTTTTCAGTGAATATATGTGTATATCTTCAAGGTATGTATATGTGGATAAAACGATAAATCTGTAATTATTTATATACTTGCTTCACAACACTATAGTAGTCTATTATCTGGTTACGATAGTTTTACAGGACAGTTTTTTTCACACAATATTGTGACCTACATTTTATGAGCTATACTGAAAATATTAATTTTATGCTTTTTTTTTTTTTTTGTTTAAAGAAAGGGCCCTCCAGAGCATCTGCTCACCAACAACTGAAAACAGACCTTGACAGCCTATTCCCAGCCCAGCAGGGTTGGTTGTCAGCTGACGTATTTGCCTTCGCGTGCCTCTGCCCTCGACGGTGTGAGAGAAATGGCTACAGGGAGCGAGGCCAGACAGGTGAGTGAGCTGCTCTCTGGGAGGAGCGCCGCAGCGGAATCTTCACGGTGCATCGTAACAGGGAGACTTCTCATTCGCCCACTCTCTCATCCACAGTGGTACGGGGGGAGGGGGAGGGGTTGTTTCACGGTGTTTCCCGCCGATTCTTCACTCGTTGAGAGAAACAGAAAACAGTTGCAACAAAGCACGCAGATTACAGTGACATTTCTCAATACAGAGAAATGTCATTTAGAGGCAGTAGCAGTCAGACTCTGCAATTATATTCGTGATTTTCTGGAAGCAATTCTTTGTATGCAGTAAGAGCGCTGCTGGTGCAATCAGTCTTCACTGAAGATGTCTCCATTCACTGCTGAATGGAAAGGAAAAATGTGTTCGGTGATAGTCAACCGGAATTCTCAAAGTTCAGTCGGTCATTTCACCTGACACTGATCTCTGACGCTTGTCGGTGAATTCAGGGCTGGCTTTAGAGCTGTTGGCACCCGGTGCGTCAATCATTTTTGCCCCCCTCTCCCCATTACCACCTCTTCGAATTCTCTCACGACGACCAGGCAAAAGTGCCCCGCATATCTCCATAGCTCCTCTCTTGCATACATTTCATTTGTTTTAAAGCACTATTGGAACAATGGAATGTTGAGGACTCCATTGTAGACAACGGAGTGCCCTGAGCTTCTACTGGCTGGTAGAAGCTCGGAGAGCAACAGTCCAATGTTGGTTTCCTTTCACAGCTTTAACCCCCCTTGGGCACCGTGAGACCTTTGTTTTACAAATTAGAACATTCTGCCCTCTGGTGGCAGAAAGTTCTAATAGCCTTATAGCCCTATGTGGCGGGCATTACGAGCCATCAAAGGCCCGCTCCCTTGTTAACGCTGGAGCGGGTCTTTAATGGCTAGTAGAGCCCGCTACGGCGGGCTCTAAGGCTATAGTAAAGGCTGACTTTACTAATAAGAATGCATATCTACCCAAACCTTTTTCAGCAACATTAGGATTAGATAATGAAAGAATAGGGGGGGGGGGGAAACAGAACGTCCTAACCTATTTTATGCAGTTTGCATGCAGCTCTTTGATGACAGTTCGTAACAGTCACTGGTCTATTAGGGTTGTATCTTATGAACTGCGGTAACAAAAGGATCTCTGTGACAAAAGCAGTAATCCACTCAGCTATCCTTACAAAATACACATCTGTGATCTGCATGGTACCTGTTCTTTGCAGCAAGCATAGTGTTGCACTTTAGATCCTTTACACAGTCCCTCTCCTAAGCATACTACATTACCCAGAATGCAGCATATGGGGGAGGTGGTTGTGTGCGCTCGCAGGTATCACGTGTCCTGGGAGGCGGATATAAGCTTCTAACTATCAAGCACTGGTGCTTGACAACCTTCCCTTTGGATGGACCATGCCTCCCTTTAGCTGTGGATCGTTTGTTTGACTCCGCTTGGGAATCCCAGTGTAGCGTGTTAATCTCTCGCTACTCTGTTTCTGCTGTCCCGGCCCTCATCTTCTTGACGACTTCTGGATTATATCTTTGGTATTTTCCCCACTAGCGTCCCTTACGTTTGACGCACGCGCACTTTTCTTTTTTTGATTAATGCCGAGTTATGGCGTGACCGCGATGTTCGCGGCCGTTCCTTTTTTTGCTTTCCCATGAGGACGCTTCGTCCCTTTTGCTACCTTGCTCGTATTTCTCCCCTGTGAGCAGCCTCATTTTTTGCCTTCCGGTTTTTCCCCCTGTAGCTCGTTTTAGAACTCTGCACTTTCTGACTGTTTGGATTACCCTTCGCCCTGAGAAGCTGCCTTTTGGACTTCCTCTTGCATCACGGATTATTCAGAACAGGGTTAACCTCTCACTGCTTAACCACTATCGAATTCTGGACGGTCTTCCTGATCAGCTTTGAGGCTGCACCTTTAAACCCTAACCGTGAGTCTGGGAGAGCACACAACCAGAGAGGGGTATCAGTCTAGGGGGGGAAACACATTGAGGATTGGATAGTGTGACTAGCTAGGGGCAGACATTGTTTATCTGGTATCTCTTTTTTCTTTTATTAGGAAGTCCTCAACTTTGAATTGCATCCCTGAAAGACTTGAACCTACCGTGTCTCTCCTGCGCTCTGGTGGTCCTGAGCTGTCTCTTCTCTCCCATCAGGGTAGTTGACTGGTTTTCTGGTTGTATTCGACTCTGGTGGTACCCTAGGGGGAGAGTAGAGATACTTCTTCGCTCCCGAGGATTCGGATATCTGCGGCTTGGAGGTCGCACCCTGACACATAGTAACCCTCTTTGTTACTTTATGGTGAGTCAAAAATGCCCCTAGACAACACTCTAATCTCTCTCTCTAGCAGGAACATTAATCACAAGAGTTATCTTGACATTTTTAATGTTGCCTGAAAGCTGGACGCACAAGGAACTCTGCTGAAGGTTCAAAACTGCCCTAAACTGGCCCTGTTGGTGATGGTTCCCTGCACTTCATTCCTGTGTCACAAGACCAACCCACATCTGACATCACTAGAACAAGTCACACACCAGAGGCCTGCGCAGGGGTGTAAAGAAGGTTAGCAGGAGGTGCAGTGAACACAGCACTGCTCAGACCAACAGCCACAGACATGCCACACATGCAGTTAGGAGGAATTGGTGCTACCAGCCGATGTGGCCTGAACACTGTCTACAAGCATCTCACTAAAGTCGCCCTCTTACACTCCGAGGGAAATAGTACATTCCCATAAACAGACTGCCCACTTACACCCTTACTTTCATTATCCGCTGGGTGGAATGTAAACGTCCATCATACTTGCCTCTTCTCAGTGTGGCATAGGGGGCTCATAGCATCTTGCATTTCACTCAACACAGCCAGTCAGTTATGTTGCAGTACCAGTACCATGTTCATCACATGCTTGTTGACTTTCACTGCCTCGTACTGTTCTTTAATACATTGCACGCGTCACGTTGGTGGTAGTGCTCCACATGGCCTCAAAGACTGAAGAGGTCAGCGCACTACCTGGAAACACAACACTACTTCCTGGAGGACGGTTCAAACAGGAAGTGAAGGGGACAAAGGGGTCAATCAGGAACAAGATAAGGCAGAAGATTCACGGTGGAGGCAAGCTTCCAGAAGAAGGCCACACTAGTAGCTAGATGAACAAGCAAAAGAAGTGCATCTGTGTACCTGGTGTCAGTGTGTTTCCTCCTGTATAGCTTTGGATGCTACAGCATATTGTGCTGAGTTCTCCTGTGTGGTGTGCTTAGACTCAGGCAGTGCTGCCCACTCCTCATGTGTCTTCTTTCCTGAAGAGTTTTGCTGATCATGAAGGACATGTTGGCAGTGTGAAAGTTGCTCTGTGCCGCCTCTATCTGACACATGCCATCAACCTTCTGCCTGGCCTCTCCCGCTGTTCTCTAATGACGTTATGAAGTGCCTACCTGTCCTAATTCTCATCCAATGTTGTCCTGTTCTCTGCTATGCACCTTGTTCCCGGGGCAGAGTATCTATATCTTGCACATCTCTAGCAACTCTAGGTTCACCATCAACAGTCCTGTACAGTTACCTCATGTTGTTAGCTGTGGTTCCTTTTCAATATGCCCTTCTGTGCACTGCATACTGATGTTGTAGTATATAGAAGAGGTGGGGCATGTTACATCTGTTGTTTTTTAAACCTTCTTTGTGGTTGCTTGTTTTTATAGAGTGTATGTTGTGTGTACTGATATTATTTTCGATTTGACGGCTAGTTCGTGTCTCGGATCATTACTCCCAACTAGTACTTTTTTGGGGGGGGTTTCTGGGTATCTGCTCATGTCTGTGCAGGAGACTAGGGAAGCTGGTGGGGATGAGATGTCAATATCTGCAAATGCTGAGGTAGTCGAGGGCCATCTTTTTGGTATCATGAATTTTGGTGTACAGTGTGTGTAATTTTACGCCTGGAGTTAGCCAAGACTTTTTTATTTTAGTAAAATCATATATAATGTACTTACAGAAGCTTCAGTCAGGCCTCTTCAACGATTGGTCAGTGTTAGACCTGTCAGCCTTAGGGTGGTCTTCCCCCCAACATTTTGCCTTCCTTCTCCATTGTTTCTGACCTCGTTTTTACAGGCCTTAGGATTCTGAGCACTTTACCACTGTTAACCAGTGCTAAAGTGCATGTGCACTCTCAACGAAACATGGTAATATTGGCTCATACCCAATTGGCATATTTAATTTGTTTATAATCCCCTAGTCAAGAGCACTACATATGCCCAGGGCCTGTAAATTAAATACAGCACTGATTGTGCCACGCTCTTAAGTAGCCCTTTAAACATGTCTCAGGCCTGCCATTACAGAGTCTGTGTCTGCAGTTTAATCTGCCATTTCGACCTGGAAAAAAACCTTTTACCAGGCCCAAACCTTCCTATTTAATACATATAAGTCACCCCTAGTGTATGCCCTCGACAGCCCAGAGGGCAGGGAGCAATTTATTTAAAAAGCAGGACTTGTACGTTTAAGTTTGCTTGCCCTGGTAGAGAAAAACTCTTAAATTCTCGTTTCACTACAGCAAGGCCTACATCTTCCATAGAATAACATTGGGGTTACCTTACTACATTTTATGAACATAATTTCCAAAAGGGAAGATATAAATGATTCAAGCTCCCCACGCACTCCTACAAAGCCCTGCACAACATCGGGCCCGAATACCTCAATCACGCCTCTCCTTCTATACACCGACCAGACACCTCCACTCCGCCCATCTGGCCCCAAGACATTGGCTGGAGGCAGATCCTTCTCTTACCTCGCTGCGAAGACCTGGAACTCCTTACCTCTGCACCTCAGGCAATCACCATCACTGCCTCAATTCAGGAAGGACCTCAAGACCTGGCTCTTCGACTGATCTGCAGAACCCCCACACCCCCTCCAGCGCCTTGAGACCCTTAAGGGTGAGTAGTCACACTCAATATGAACCCTGTTTGGTTGAAGTATGGTGTCTCTGTGACTGTAATTTAAAATCATAACTTATGATGAAGTCGGATTTTAAATTACAATTCTAAAAGTGCCACTTCTAGAAAGTTGCCATTTTCTTGCCTTAGCCATTTGGTGCCTGTAGCCTGTCTCTTGTCACATGACTGGTTGTAGTTGCCAGTTGGGCTTTGTGTATTCCTCCTAGACAGCCACATACAATGGGAGCTTAGGTGTTACTCAGTGGGCAATCACTGGCAGGATGGGAAGGAGGAGCTGGGCCCAGCCTCACTTACACCTGAATACATTACACAAAAGGCTGCATGCCCCCAGTAGTTAGTCTGGAGCCAGGGCAGGGAAGGCAGGGTTTCTGTGCACTTCAAAGGCTTGCCTCTAGAAGCATCTTACAACTTTGAAGGCACAACTGTGTATAAAAGAGGGACCTCAGACACCACCGCTTCAGTACACTTCTGGACCTGTGGATACTCTGTCAGGAAGAAGGACTGCTATGCTGCTGAAGGACTGCCACTCTGCTGGACTCCTGCTTTGCTGTGCTGTTTTGCTGCTCTATTGCCTAGGTGAGAAGGACCAAATCTGCATAACTTGAACCCAGATTCCAGAGTGACTCCAAGGGCTAGTTGGCTGGCCTCCTGATCTGAAGCCTCAGGGACATAACAGGTTTCCAGCCTCCTGCACCTGGACTCTGCCATATGTGAGTCTATTCTGCCAAGTGGTGCCACTCCAGTCCTGGACCCATGGAAGTGGGTCTAAGGTGTTTGCCAGCGGAACCAATACATCTACGCTGCTGACCGATGCACTCTGAGCAGAACCGACGCATCGTCTCTGCGGCATGGATTGGACCCGTCACAAAAGACCTGCATAGTAGCCCCCCATCGTTCCAACGGCGCAGTGTATCCACAGCCCCGGACCCCACATGTCTTGTTGACTGCAGCCTTTGCGACGGACTCCACATCGCAGCCTCGCAGCTCCTCAAAACGGGCACATTACCAGCTGCGAGCTGCATCTCCAATGCCAGACTTTGCATTGCAAGCCCCGTATACGGGAAACCCTCGACCATTACCATCTTCGACGCGGATCCACACAATGCTCCGCAAACCAGGATTTAAGGTACTCTTCAGTGGGTCTAACTGTGTCCTTGTTGCCGGCCCGTGCTCCATTGGGGTTGGGCTAACGTTGTGACTTTGATCCGGTCCGACACAACCAGATATCCCCAGTAGCACTTTGTGCTTTTGGGTGCTATTTTCACTATAAACTTACAATGCAATATATTCAGCTATACTTATTGGAGTTTTGTTCTTTTGGTCTTGTTTAATTTACGAAAAGGTACTCTAGTTTCTAAATCTATTGTGGGCTTCTTTTGTGGTGTGGTTTCACTGTGTTAATACAAATACTTTACACATTGCCACTGAGTTAAGACTGACTGCTCTGTGCCAAGCTAACAAGGGATTGAGCACAAGTTAATTTGGGTTTTGCTTGTGCCTTACCTTGACAAGGATAGTGGTTGCTGCTTGACCAGGGCTTACACCCCAGACAACCAGCAACCCAAATTTTTACAGTCAGTTGTTGCATCATGCACATTTTTCTTCTGCCGACTACAGCATAAACCATGGGGCAGTCGGTTAGCCCACTTCAGCCATTGTCTAACTTCACAGTGAGTGATGGCATTCTCCTCTATCACAAGGAGCACATCCACACAAAAAGTAGTTCCCATAATGGTAGAGGAAATGCGTTCTTGCTCAGACCCACAAATATTTTTGAATTTATATATTTTTTTAATATTGGCAAGGGCCCAGCAGTTCCCCCACCAACGACGTTTTGCAAAAGCATTGACAAAACAAAACAAGCATTGGCAAGGTCAAAGGTCTGGGAGACAATGGTAGACCTACTAGCGTTGCCAAAGTTTGCTCAATTTGTAGAGCTTTGTGTTTTGTAGTTAATGTCTGAGCAGATGTGGTTATGTTAATTTGCCAATGCCCATTTTTGGTTTGACTCAAGCACCCAAGCTATTTGTTAAAGTATTCTGGCATGTTTGTGTTTTTGTGTTATTGCTTCACAATCACCAAAACTTTGTTGTATTTTTGACATCTTTTTGTGTGCTTGGCATCAGCTGTGCCATCCAGTTGCATCAGAGTATGACAAGGGGCCTTTAACTATGGTGGCAGAACTTAGGGTACCATTGCCATGCCTCTTTTCCATGCCTGATCACCATTCATAAGCCATGCTTGCCATTTTAAGGATAATAATCATGAGGCTGTACTGGTGCTGTCGGAAAAGCCCACCTTGGAAGCAAAGAAGCACATCATATTGTGGAGTTTCAAGCTTCTAGCGCTATGATTAAACCTGATGGGTTTCCAAATAGGAAGGCTTTTGCTTAGGTGTTTTGGGTCTGATAGCTTTGAAGTCCACAATCATGCTGTCCAAATATTCCCACTTTTGTGGGAAAATGACAGAAACATAACCCAGTTTCTTCCATAAAACGAACACTTATTTTCCTAAGAATGCGTTACAGTAGAGTCCATTGATCAGTCCATGTGTTCGGGAATGGTGCTTTGGGGTCATTTGTGGTTGAGAACAACATGTATTTCTGGAGGTGCAAAGGAAAAATGTCTATACGTGCAGTTTGATGGTTAGCACTTCTTTAGCGACAAAGCAGAGGAGTCTAAAGAACAAAATCAAGAAACAGGGCTCTCCGCCTCATCCAAACCTCCCTCCTGTCAATTAAAGAAGTCCATGTTTTCTAGCTAGGCTTTTCACAGCAGCAACAGCACCAAATGTTCATGCTTCTAGAGGCAGACGTGCCTTCATGGGCAGAGGTGGAGCCACTACAACATCCATGACTGAGTCCTTGACTATTACTCCTTTCTAAAGAGGAATTGTTTGTTTGCAGGCCTCCAGAGGGGGCAGGCTGTTGTAGTTCAGTTTACCATGGGAAAGAACATGACCTGGGACCGACAGATCCTCAGGTCTCCTCTGATTGGGGATGAAAGAGTTTTGCAGTCACCACTGCCAAACTCTGGAATACCATGCCACTTACACTAAAAACCTCAAGTAATCTGCTCTTTTTTCATAAAGCACCAAAAACCTGGCTTTTCAATAACTAGATCAAACTTGTCCTCTTTTACTTGGCAGCTTGCCACTGTCTGGGGCCGCTACCCAGTTTTCTCCCCTAATGAAGCTTCAGCGCCTAGACACCCGCGGGTATTAGTGCGCTATAGAAATTATATTTTCATTTCATTTCATTACTGCCCACAGTTTCTTTGTACCCTGTGGCACAATCTGCCATCATAGACAAAAGCACCATTCTCCTATGGGTTATAAGGCAACTGCTTTTAAAAGATACTCTGAAACGAGTGCCTCTGAAGGATGAAGGAAAAGGCTATTATTTTTATATTTATTAAAAGCCAGAAAAGGGCAGTGTTTAGCAGTCCATCTTGGACCTCGGCCCAGTTAACAAGCTTCTCTGAAAAGGGACATTTGAAGGTTGCCTCTGGCCCAGATTCAACAAGCTGTTGTAGAGGAAGAACACTGTCCATTGATTATGAAACATATACATTTGCATTTGGCATAATCAAGTGTTACTGGCGGATTCTCTGATTCATCATGGGGAGGAGTATTTTTTAACACTGCCCTTACTTTTGCTTTTACCTTAATATTTTCAATTTTCCCCTAGGTCCAGAATGGAGAACGCTCACGGTTGGCCCTTCCCGAACAACTGATTGTTACAAGCAAGTTCACCAGATACAGTTCTGTAGCACCTATACGAAACGTGTTATCTTCTCCCCTCCCTGTGCTGCTACATGGACTTAAGGAAGTCCTTAGATCAAGAAACATACAATCTATTGAAGCAGTTCTGGACACCCAGATGGGACAGACATCTTTGCCTCCGGAGAGTGTGAGAGGCATTGCATAGGCAGTGGGTCTGTTTCACTTGTGATCTTAGAATGAGGCTCTCCCAGTCCTGATGCTTCAGGGGCTCATGGCCGCCTTCATTTTCATGGTGATGTAGATTTCCACTGCTCTGGGTTTATGATCATTTGTGTCTGTGCAGGTGGTTCAGTTTGGTGCAGCAGCTCACTTCAAACTTTTATGCTGTTTTTAGACAGGACACGAAAATGAATGGTATCCTTTGGAAAAGAGCACAGCTTCTGTGACAGACAGATGTATCGATCCTTGATCTCATCTTGGTACAAAATGCCTTGTTTCCTGTCGGGTGTCACCCTGATAACCTCAACAACTAAAATGAGACAATGAGACGAGTCACTGTAATGCCGTGCTTTCTTAATGCAACAAAAGACCTGATCAGGCCTTTTAAGGCTTTAGTACATTTATTCGACTTGACCTCCTTAGAAGATGAATTACAAGCCAGAGGCCAGCTTCAGGCATTGTAAATTTTGAGTTATAAAAGCATATATCTGATCAGTACTTTAAGATACTTCAATCAATCAATCAATCAAGGGTTGGTAATGCACAACTACTCACCTGTGAGGGTCTGAGGTTATTCGAACAGCCAGGTCTTGAGGCCCTTCCTGAACTGGGGTAGCGTGGGACATAGTCTGAGGTGTAGAGGTAGGGTGTTCCAGGTCTTGGCAGCGAGGAAGGAGAAGGACTTTTCTCCGGTTCTGATCTTGCTGATCCATGGACGGTGCTAGGGAGTGCTGGGCTGAGCAGATGTTTCTTTTAGGTGCGTGGAAGGAGCGGTGGCTGTTCAGGTATTTTGGTCCAGCGTTGTGGAGGGCCTTGAAAGCGTGATTTATACAAGTAGTTTATAGGTGCCATACTCTCCTCTTCTTAAAATGCTTCCTGATCTCAGAACTATATAAGGTGCATAAACAGAAAAAAATACAACATTTTCCATAAACCACAAATACTAAATTTAAACTTTCCTAATTCCTAGCATAGGCAATTTAAATTTGTTTACCCACACTGCCTTTGTAGGTGCCCTTATTGTTAACTCACACTGAATTCTAGGTCTAACTAAGCCAGGTTACAGGTCTATCTTCCCTCACAGATCTGTTCAGACATTCAGGAAGGTCACCGAAAGACTGGTTGTTGCTTGTCCTAGGCTTAGAAAGCGAGCTGTTGCTTCTGACCCGAAAAACAATTTGGGTGAATCATTGTCAAACTTCATTGGCACCTGAACCTCTTGGGTACCAGATGACTGTTCGGGAATTATGTTTTATTTACAGATGGTGTAAGAGTTTTTGGTTTCCTTGAAATAACCAGGAGTCTTCAACCTTTTTGTAACAAGATCTACTTATGCTCAAAGAAAATCGCCTTGAACTACTGATATTATTAGTAATCTTGACCACATCAGGTAGGATTACAATTGTGACAATCCCATGCAAGATTAGCAACAGTGATCCTCTGAGTGCATCATGCAGGGCTGCCAGCTGTAATGTCAAAAAGGCTTTATCAAGAAGGAATACCTGTACATGGATAGTAATATAGAATAGCTGTCCTGACACCACAGTTCTTCATCTTCTTCAGTAATTCTTTATTCGGTGGTTAAAAACCATCATAAAAGAGTACACATTATATACAGTTAAAAAAAGTATTAAATCATCATGCAAGAACATTGACTGAATCTATATACATAAAATAATTCATTCTTCACAGCGAATCCGCTTCGGTAGCTTAATAGAATTAGCGGGTGGGGGGTACTGCCCAGTTCACAAATAATTCTAACCTCTGGTTATCTTTAATCTTAGTGCAAATTTAAAAAAACTTATGACAGAACACAGTGTTAACGGGTCACTAGCCCTTTGTAGGAAGGTCAATGCCTCTTTTGCTCGAGTAAACCTGGCCTTTTTTAAAATTTCCTTTAAAAATCTACGTCTTGGAGTTGCATAAAAAGGACATAGGAGTACAAAGTGAAGGGTGTCCTGCGGAGACCTATTGTCGCAGCCGCAGGCACCCTTCTGCTCAATTAAATGGCTAAAACCAGCTGGGTCAGCTAACAGATATGGTAAAAAATTGAGCCTAAAACGTGACATTAAAAACCTTTCTTGAGCATTATACATAACACAAAGATACGGTTCCATCCCTTCAGTGGTTTCAAGCCTACTATAAGCACTCACTGATCGTTTAACACCTTCGACTGTGGTTCTAGCAGACGTTCTTTGGTCCAGGAAAGTTCTCTTGAGTTTAAGCTTATCCTGTGGTGTTATCATTGAAGGGTTTGAGTAAAACTCCTTATAGCCAATATTTTCCAGACTAATTTTTACGTAGTTAAGCCATGGGATATTCAGGCTTCTATCTCTTCCAAGGCAATCTTTTAGGATCTGCCTACTCAACGCAGCTTCAGGGTTTGTCCAAATTTTGAGCCGGGCCAGAATTGGTCTAAATTTTATCATATCCTCTGTGTAAGGTCTTCCTAGTTCTCTGTGTACTATGACAGCTGGGGTACAATTAGGGACTTTCAATATTGAACGAAAAAATTTGTTTTCCTCCCTTTGCAGTGAGTCAAGATTTATAAAACCCCACACTTCTGAGCCGTACATGGCTTTGGAACAACACATTGAGCCATAAAGGTTCATTGTTTGTTCCGGACACCAACGGCCAACTCTCCTCCCGTATCCCGCAATGGCTCCAGTTGAGGCCACCAATTTCCCACACCTTTCCTGTACCAAAGGGGTAAATTTCAGTGACTCATCAAAGAGCAAGCCTAGGTACGAGAAAGATTGCACCCTTTCTAGTGTGTGATTTCCAATTCTATATGGGAAGCTGGTCCGTGGATTGTGACCTGCCGTCATTACATAAGATTTTTTTAAATTGACAGACAGATCTAGCACGTCCATGAATTTGACAAACCCGTCAATTAAAATCTGCAAGCTTTTGGGGGTTCGCGCCAAGAGAACCGCATCGTCTGCGTACAGTAGCACCGGGATGTTGCGTGTCCCCACCCTTGGACAGTCTGTTTTTAAGTTGGTCAGGGACTGTTCTAAATTGTTGATGTATAACGAAAATAAAAAAGGGGCAAGTATGCAACCCTGCCTCACCCCACTTGTGCATCTAAAAGACTCAGTCAACCCCCCTTCCTTATTGTAGCGTACTCTGGCATAGGTCTCTCTGTGCAATTCCCTCAGAGTACAGATTAGACCTGGATCAATTCCCAGGTGATTCATCATAGCCCAAAGCTTGTTCCTATTAACGTGGTCGAATGCAGCAGCCAAGTCCATGAACCCCAGGTAAATGGCTTCGTTGCTGGTTTTAATATACTTTGCGACCAACATATAGAGGTTCAAGCATTGGTCACTGGTAGACCTTCCGGTCCTAAAACCGTACTGAACGTCCGAGATAATATTGTTATCCTCGGCCCATTCAGTCAGGCGATTCAGTATTGCTCTTCCTAGGATTTTAGCTGTAACGTCTATCAGGGAGATTGGACAATAACATTGGGGGTTATCGCTGTTTCCCTTTTTAAAAATAGGAACTATAATAGCCAACGACCAGGAACGGGGCATACCAACCCTAATGGCCGCATTTATTACTCTGGTTAAAATGGGGGCCCATAACTCCACATTACTCAAAAACAAGTCAGGTGGGGCCCCATCTGGGCCCGGGGCTTTATTTTTTGTTAGTCCCTCAATGCCCATAACAATTTCTTCTAAGGTAAACTCCAGTACCTGTCCCTGAGTAACCACCCCATCTCCTCTATCCGGTCTTCCTCCCCATGGTTGTACAGGCCCTCAAAGTGGGCTATCCACTGCTCCGGCAAAATGTTTGTGCCAATCTCAGGGGCGTTGTTATCTTGAAAACAAGGGGTATTTATTAGTCTCCAAAATTCCGTGATGTCCCTTCTTTCGGAGGCCTCCCTCAAGGCCGCCCACGCTTCCCCCTGCAGTGCTGCTTTCCTTCTCTTCAGTTCCTTCCTATATTTTAGTCTACACGTGGTGACTTTTGCTGTGTCCCTAAGTTTGCTGCTAAGGGCTTTTTTTAGCTCCCTCAAGGCTCGTGTGCAGTCCCCATCGAACCATCTCGGTGTATTCGAGTTGGTTTTCCTTGGGGCCTTGGTCCACAATAGCCCCTCCACCAGACTAGTTATTTGGCCAAATGCGTTTGTTAAACGAGCCCCTACAACAGAGAGATCTAAGCACTCATCAATGAGTGATTTACCTTCTTCCATTAAGGACCGGTAAAATATTTCCCCGTCTAATTTCGCCCACCTAAGTCTTCTACCTTGGTCCGTCACACTCTCGGTAATGCCCCCAGCTAGATTGATTTTTTGTTTCGCCAGGTACAAAAACTCCATTACCAAGGGATTGTGGTCACTGAAGGGGCTCCACTCAATTCCTACTTCAGTGATCCGGTTCTTTAAGCACCTGGAAGCAAGAATATAATCTATGTAGGAAGAGCACCCTCTCCCTTTTAAAAGTGGGAGGGAGTGTACCATCTGGCCCCAGTGGTATCATATCAACCGTATGTTCCAGGTCGTAAGATTGAAGGAGCTTGCCCAGGTCTGTACCACTCGATGAGTGAGTAAAATGAGGACCTTTTTTCACTGGGCATTGTGACCAATTCACATTGATCGGAAACAGCAGGGGGCATAAGTGGCAGTTCAAATCACCCACTACTAATATCGATGAGGCCTGTGCCCCATTAACAGGCGCAAGCTCTTGGCTCAGTCTGGAATCTAGTTCCCCCAAAATGGGAATATCATCTCCGGGAAGACCTGTGTTATACACATTAAACAACGCGAGCCTTAACCCTTTACTCCTAAACCTCAGAGCCTGGATGTTCCATGAGAACCAGTCCACACTGGTCCATTTGCCTTGTATATTTAAATCTACATACATGGACAATCCTCCCTTGGCTCTACCTGAGGTGGTTTTCTGTGCTGGGATGAAAAAACATTTATACCCAGCCATGTGAAAGTGGGTGTTGTCCGTTACCCAGGTTTCTTGCAAGCAAATTATGTGGAAATGGGCCATGTACTGCCGCCAGTCCTCATTGTCAAATTTGCTTGCAAGACCTGCTATGTTCCAGGAAATAGTTCTCAGTCCCTCTTCCGCTATGTTATATTTCCCTGGCCCAGTCATACCTTGCGAGATATTAACCAACCCATCTTGGTTCCTAGCGTGTGACCTCTGCGATTCCCTACCCTGCAATATTGAAACTGGGGCTATAGCTCCTGTCCCTAAGATTACTTGCAGTCGTCCCTTAGCGATGGAGTTAGAGGCTTCCGGAGTCTTTGCTAGGCTCGTGCACCTGCGCTCCCCTAATGTTGACTGTCCATCCTCTTTGACCAAGGAGTGTGTGAGTGGTGTCCCCCTTCTGTTTTTCGAGCCTCCCCCGATCAGTGCATCCAGGTCAGAGTTCTTATATTCTGTGTCGGCCTGCTTTTCCGGGACATATGGGGCGATTAGTCAATCAGTCTCCTCTAGAGACCTCAGTGGGCTGAACCTATTTACCCAGCATGGGTGTCCCCCTTCCCATATCCCTGCCGTTCCTCGTGTGCAATTTGGGGTCCTGTTTGAATACAAGTTTGATCCCTCCCAACTTCTGCAAGTGTTGTACTGTCCCTCATGTGTTTCATGCTGCCTTGGGTAGAAATAACTAAGTGACAGAGGCCTTATACCGCTCACACGACTATGTGTCCCCTGTCTGAGGATATGCTTAACAACCCCCCTATCCCTGAAATTAGCAATAATGCAATTGCCTACAATGTTTTTGGGTCTGATTCCTAACCAGTTCACTCTTCTAACCAAAAGGATTTCCCCATTTTGATTATCTGCTAATGGTCTGTTTTGGGTCAACCAGTGAATGAGTTTGTTTTTTAACTCCTGGTGTGTTTCCCTCTGCTCATGTTTTAATTCGGGGACCCCAGTAAAAACTACCACAAGCGGGCATGACTCAGGTGGTAAATTTACAGTGGGTAGAGCCTTGGTGGGATTTATTGAGGTAGCCCTCTCTACATTGTGTACTATTGTTACATTGGGATCAGCAGATAGTTGGGATCGCTTATCCGGTTGTTGCACACCTGCACCCTTCATTGTGTGTAATCCTTTATCGTGTGGGTTAGTGAGCTTGTCCACTTGTAACTGAGGAACCGGGACTTTGTGGGTCTGTATAGTTATTGATTGTGCGTCCCCTGTATTACTAATGTTCCTCTCCCTTTGTGGCACTAAGTTGATATCTGGGGTGCTAATAGAATTACTTGATTCCCCTACTGGGCTGCCTTTTTTCTCCCTATTCTTTAATTCACTCAGGATTTTATCCAACCTGCTTGCCAGCGGCTTCATCTGATTTACAATAAATGTTTCTAGGTGAGCTTGTAAATCTGACGTAATTTGGGTCAACCATGTTGGTGGGTCTACTTGATAAGATGTCTGTACTGCTCGCTCAACCCCAGTGTTATTTCTACTCGCAGGGGTGGAGGAACTCACTATACTATTTTTAGTCCTTCGCTTCTTTAGGCAGCCTTTCTTCTTTCTTTGTATTGTAACACTTTTGGCTGCGACTCAGCCCTCCCTTTTCCTTATGGTGGTCTGTTGGGCACACTGGATATCCTGCTCGCTAGGCTCTAGGGGGCTGGGCGATGTAATTAACACAATCTCCTGGTCCTGATCTTGGGTAGTGACAAGTGGGTCAAATACTGGGGTTAGGGACAGACGTCTCTCTGTGCGCTCAATTTCGCTGGAGACGACCCCTAGCGCTCATTTAAGCATACTGTCAATAGCTGTGGGCTGCATAATTATAGGGAAAGGTGAACTAGTGTCAGCTTTATGCGCCTGGGGAACAGAGGGAGTGTTGAGTTTTGCTTTTATCGAGCGTGTGACCGTTTTGCCTGTCATGCTCCCAACAACGGTTAGTCACTGCCCTTGAAGGTCTCGTAATGGTACTAATTCACCTCACGCTAGTCCTAACCTTCACTGCACCCAGCCTGGAGTAGATGCGGTTTTAACCCCTCCTCCCCTATCGCGGCATGCGGACAATACAATACAGGCAAAATGCCGTAACAAATGGCAGAGTCTCACCAAAGGGGATATATATTTGTTTTTACAGTCCCTAATTCAAATAGTCATGACTCACTGTCAGTTCGTCAGATGTAGTAACCAAGAGGGGTGGCCCAGCCCGGCCTCTTCCGGCCCCCGACGGCCACAGACGGCCCGCCCTCTGTCCGGGCTCAGCCCGGCGCGTCCCGCGCGCATCCTCGCGAGAGGAGGGTCCGACACTGGCTTTAAGCGCCTCCTGGCGCGCTTCTGTGCGTGGTCAGGGGGCGTTACCAAGCCCGGCACCCGGAGAGAGATGCAGCTGGGAGAGGCAGCGGCAGCACCAGCCACACGCCGCCACAGTTATATTATTAGTAATATGTCTTCCCATTCTGCATGATTTACCCCTCAAATATTAGCTTTAAATATATTTTGGAAATTCAACCATTTTTCTCCAAGCATCAATTTACATATTATGACAATGCATTTTTTTTTGTCTTGAATACTCGCTTTTGAATTTGAATTTGAATAGAAATATCTTAATTCAGTCAAGCAAAGGCTTCTTATTTAGTAGGCTAGGTTCCTTACAGGGAGCTGGAGAGCTGCCGGTAACTCGCGAGCTACTCGTTGGAGAAGCCTGCCATACAATTGAATTTCCATCCTCTGATCTTATTTTGGTTTCACTTGGGTTACACTGCTTCTCTTTTCACACACTTTACCTTTGACTGCTTTCTCTTGGCTGTGGTTCTCAGCCAATACAGGTCTCTGTGCAGCCTTTGAAGTATTTGTCAGACTGGTAAATTGTATTACTTCTCCTAGTGGGGGGAGATGATTCCAATGCAGCACTGTACAGGCATTTGATTATGCCCCTGCTAGTCTTTGTATATGGAGAATGTATGCATTTTACTTTCCACCTAATTTTTTTTTTGTAACATATTTTTATTGACATTTTCAGATTTTATCTACTGTACAGTATACCTATCCATCCATCAATTATGCCGTATAGCACAGTATGCGGTATCAAATTTCATCTGCAAAGACTGAAGGAAAATTGGCAAGGAAAGGAAACAATAAAAATACAAAAACAATGTGTGTACCCTATGGGCTCTGATAGAAAATATGTCACTTGAACTGGGGTGTAACACAGGTAAAAACTAGGGGATGTGCATGGAAGTTCACGTCCAGGCCACTCAAACTAATGCTCGAACAGTCGTGTGGGTGTGGCGCCCCAATGAATTGCGAGTGAATCGACTCTTAGGCACGACCGGTTTACTTTCCACCTCATATGGTTCTGATCTGATGACTACTTGCCTCCCTATTTGTTCTTTCTTCAGTGCCTCGGCAATGAACAGTCACTCTGTAACTTGCACACCTTGCTGATTCACTCTTGGTTCATATCTTGTCTTGTTCCTGTTGACGTTATTGCCTGTTGAAGTAGCTGCAAGCTGAAATGTTTGATTCACTTGTTGTTTCAGTGTCAGTATAAATGTCCCATGTAATTCTGTATATTCTTCACCTAGACTTGTTGCTAACCCTAAACCAAGTGATAAACAAACATCTTTTCCAGACATGAGACCGTAGGGTGAATAATCTGTTCTTCTTGTGGAGTTCCTAGCATGAACAGTTCAGTTGAAATGTTCTAGTTTGGGTGAAAAGTTCTATTTGAGGATGGTAAAGAGTTTCTGTTAACCTTATGTCTACTAACTTCATCATTTCCTTGACTAGTTTGGATCCGATAATACTCCTTGTTAAAATGTATTCTGACACGACATCCATAATGAACAAAGTGTTTTTTTTCAAAGGAATTTGGTAACAAATGATGCTGTTTGTCACAGAACACCTGTGCATATATAGTCAAATGATCTGTTATCATCAGAATGTTCGGTACACTCATTATTCATTTCTAATGATAGAAAGTCTATGCATACTTAATCCACGGCCCCAGAGCCCTCCTGGTGTCCTTTAGGGGCAGCTTGGCTGAGCATTATTGTTAGGGCAATCAAGTGGGTATGGGTTTTGCAGTATGCTTCCACATCTCTGACCAGTGCAATCTCCTTCCCAACAGTTCAAAAGTCCTGTTTATTTCTAGATTGTTCCTCCTGAAGCAGGATGAATTCTCATTTACATGTGGCTGGTCCCTGTGTGGAGGAGCATACCGGGCAAAAAACTATGGACTGGAATGTGGCGCAAGCAGTTACCATTAAGTTAGTTCAAGCCCTCTACCCCTCACATTTTTAGGTCTCGCCTGACCCAGCGCATGCGCTGGTCTGGCGAGACTTATTGAGAGGGCTCCAAAAAGTTCTGCCAGGCCAGCCTAGAGCTACAGTGCATGTGCGCGGGCGCGCGCACTGTGCTTTGCCGTGATTACTTTCACTTTCGCGGCCGCACGGCCGCTTGGCATAGCCAATATGTCTCGCTTTTGGGACCTTATAAGTATTTAGTTATGCAACTGTTGCTTGGCTAAACACTTATAAGGTCCCAAAGGCGAGACCTATTGGCTATGCCAATGCTTGTTGTTTTTCTAAGTGAGATGCTCTTAGTAGGACTGCTACATAGTGACATGGGACCTGTACTGCAGGCTTCAGCTTGCACCTCACTGATAAGGCAAAGAAGGACTACATTTTTCTGGGGTTACTAAGTGTTTCCAGCCTGGTTCTTCAGGCTAGACGCAGGATGAAGATGGATTTGCGTTTGGTTGGTCTCCGTGTGGGCTTGCACAGCCGGCAAAGAAACAATGGACTGGAATCCGTCCCCAAGTAATTAATGGATGGCTGAGATTAATGCTAGCATTCCACCCATTACTTTTTTGTTTTCCCAAGTGAGACACACTAAGTGTGCCAGGGATTCTCAAACATGGACCCCGTGCTCACTGTGCCACATGACTCAAGCTGCATCTCACTGGCGAGGCCCAACAAGGCTGAAGCTGGTCTGACTCTGCTTTTGTTGTCATCTAGAGCAGTCCCTCTCTAGCTGGCTAGACTGCTGCTACTGGAGCAGGAACCGGTCTGATTCACTCCTGGTCGGCCATTGTGTGCAGTGCCACATTATTTTTTGTACAATTGTACACCTCTCCCTTGAATGAAGTCCCTTCACCCATTCATGCACTCTGACGCCATGTTCTATTTTTATTATCACATTTTCATTCGGATGCACTGCTGTATCATTCCCAGTGCTGATGATTACCTTAAGATTTGCACAACTGGATGGAAACTACAATGTACTATGAGCGCCTCAGGGAGACTTACAGGACTATGCTCTACAGACCTTTGTCATAAAACATGAACTGGTTGGCTGCATTTGCCTTTATTATTCATTCGTGTCCCTCTCATGTCTTAAGGGTTAACCTTTTGCTTTTAAAATTGTTCTTTCCTAAAGCCTACTATGTGTGTTCTACACTTCCCTGCGCTGAACACTGTGCCATTCATCATTTTGGTTTGCTTATGCCGCTATATAACAATTGTTGGCAAAACAAGTATTTTAAAAATATGTCGTTTTTTTGCGCCATAAAAATTGTTTAACAGATGAAGGAAGAAACGTGTTCAAAAAATATTGTTCCTCACCAGTGCAACTGCTGTATTTCGTTATTTATTAATCTGAGGTTAAAGATTTCATACAAAGCATTAACGCTGGCTGGCCCTTTAAGGCGTGCATCTGTCGACATGTGTTCTCGCGGACCACACGTGCGAAGCTCTAGGAGGCTGCTGACATCATCCTACGCCCCGCCCCCACGCCACGCAAACACCACGCCACGCACACACCACGCCTGCTGCTCTAATATGCATGGGAGCCAGCTGGGAAATGTGGCTACGGAAGCCGCGCTCGTTATCATCTTCCTCAGTTCTCAAGTTTCCATTATGAATTGAGAGCTGTGAACCTAAGAACTACACTTGCACATTTGAGAGGAGCGCTTTTCTCCTTCCAAACGTCTAAGCTATTCTCAGTGCATTTGCCCCTTTAGCTTTTTGTTGAGGCAAGATTTGGTGGTAGAATTAGGGGGCGCCTCAAAGAGAGGAAAGCGGTTAGAAACTTCGAACCTCGATACTGAGGGACTAGGCTCGAATCCCAGCCTCGGCTCAGCATCCTGGGCAAAACACTTAGAGCCTGATTCACAAAGGGCCTCTGCACTCGTGGCAGCAGCCCCGCAGTCGTGGGGAAGTCTCCGCACTCGGGGCCAGGGCTGGACTGGCCGTAGTGGGCCCTGGGCGTTTTCCCGGTGGACCACCAGGTTGAGGGGCCAGTTTTGGAGCCCTGGGGGGCTTTTTTTGTTACTGGGTGCCGGTTTTACAGCATAGCTGCAATATCCGCCAAAAGCAGCTGCAGTGTTTTCTATGCATTACCCATCCCAACGCTCCCCCCGCGGCCGGTCCAACTCAATTCCCCGGTCTGGTGTGCGTTCCCAGTTTTGCCCTGCTCGGGGCAATATCTCCAGAATGAGAATTCTCATTGGGGAGTTATATCCCCGAGTGTAGAGGCTCCGCCACGACTGCGGGGCCTACACCACGATTGCAGAGGCCCTTTCTGAATCAGGCCCTTAATCTCCCTGTGCTTGAAACACATTTGACAATCAATCAATCAATCAAGGCATTTATAGAGCGCGCTACTCACCCGGAGGGTCTCAAGGCGCTTGGGGGGGGGGGGGGGTGAGGTGCCGCTACTGCTCGAACAGCCAGGTCTTGAGTTTCTTCCTGAAGGAGAGGTGGTCTTGGGTCAGGCGAAGGTCGGTCGGGAGGGTGTTCCAGGTCTTGGCTTGCCTTTTGGACATATTGGCTTTGTTGATGTTGTTCGCAAGAAGAAAATAGACAAAAAAGGGTGCAATGATGTGAGCACTGTGGCTGTTTGTGTTATTATGTGTGGCCCTACAGAATGACACGAGTGCCATTTTACTTCTTCTATTTAATGATCCAAGATGGCAGACACTGCTTGGATTGGTAAATAAAACAAAAACACTTTTAGCACGAAAGTGGAAAAAAAAAGGATTGCTGGGTAGCAATGAGGAGCAGGTAGCTGGAGCTCGCTGGGGAGGAGGGGGAGAGCAGCACACGAGGGAAGAGCTACAGTGGAGGTAGGGGAAGAAACACACTATGGAGAGAACAACACTGAGCAGTGGAAGAAGCACATGAGAGAGAGCAGCACACGAGGGAGTGAGCAACACAGGTTCAGGGGAAAAGTGCACTACAGAGAGTGCAATACAGAGTGCAGAGGGTGGGGAAGATTGGAGGGGAGGAGCACACGACAGAGCAAGCAATACGTGAAATAGGAGCAACACAAAGTGCCTGGAAGGTATTTGTTGGGGCAGAAGCACACAAGGGAGAGATGTGGAAAACACAGGCACTCAAAAATAAGTTATTTTAAAAGTGAGCAGTTAAAGGATAAGAGTCAGCCAATCAAAAGGATGGTAAACAGGCTGTGCTCCGAGGGAGGGATAAACAAAAGAAGAGGAAGGCAAGTCATCAAATAGGAAGCAAGCAAATGAGAGTGGCAATAAAACCAACCAATGGTAGGCAATGAAAGGGCTCTAAGCCCATGGTAAGGTTCTTGGTAAGCCCACAGTAGGTCTTTCACAGGCAGCTTGTTATGTCTGGTAGGCAAGATGTAAAACAAGCATTGGCAAAGTCAATAGGTCTCCCCTATGCAAGAGCTATTGGTTTTGCCAACATGTGTTAGCCATGTTGTACACCAGCGTGGCTTCAGTTCAGCATGGCAAAACGTTAGTGGGCTAAAGGAGAGTGGCGTGGAGTGTCATAAAGTTCAGTGGAGAGTTATGGAGTGGCATAGAGTGGTGTAGAGTTGAGTGGCGTAGAGTGAAGTGAAGTGTTATGGAGTGGCGTGGAGTGTTGTGGAGTGTCCTGGAGGGAGTAGAGTGTTGTAGAGTGGAAGAGCATGGAGTAGAGTTTAGTGGCAAAGGGTGGAGTAGAGTGTCAGAGTGGAGTGGAGTGGAGTAGAGAGAAGTGGTATAGAGTGTCGTGGAGTGGTGTTAGAGCAGTATGGAGTGGTGTAGAAGGTGTTACATTGAGTGGAGTAGAGTGTTGTAGAGTGGCATCGAGCAAAGTAGATTGTCGTAGAGTGGAGTCGCATAGAGTCAAGTTGTGAAGGAGAGTGGAATGGCGAAGAGTGGAGTGTTGTAGAGTCAAGTGGCCTGGAGTAAAATGGATTGGCATGGAGGGGCATACAGTGGAGTGGCATGGAGTGGAGTAGAGGAGTGGAGGTTTGTGTCATAGAATAGAGTGGAGTAAAGTGACATGGAGTGGCATTGAGGGAGTTGCGTAGAGCGTCGTAGGTTGGAGTAGTGTTGAAGCGTGTCATAGAGTGGAGTAGAGTGAAGTAGCGTTTAATGGAGCAGAGCATCATAGAGTGGAGTGTCGCAGAATGTAGTGTTATAGAGTGGAGTAGAGTGGCCTAGAGCGAAATGGTGTAAAATACAGTGGTGCAGAGTAGACTGGTGTGGAGTGCAGTGGCATAGAGTACATTGGTTTTGAGTAATGTGGCGTAGAGAGCAGTGGCATACAGAAGAGTAGTGCAGAGTAGATTGCAGTGGCATAGAGTGCAGAGGCGTAGAGTAAATTGTTTCAAAGTATGGCAAAATGACGTAGAGTGGAGTGGTTCAGGGTAGAGTGAAGGGGTGCAGGGTAGAGTGCAGAGGGCGTAAAGTGCAGTAGCATAGAGTAGAGTGGTTAAACTGTAGTGGCGTGAAGTGCACTGGTGTAGAATAGATTAGAGTGGCATAGAGTGACTGAGTGCATTGGCGTAGAGTGCAGTAAAGTGATGTAGGGTTGAGTAGTACAGAGTAGAGAGCAGTGGTGTAGTGCAGTGACGTAGAGTGGTGCAGAGTAGAGTGGTGCAGAAAGCAGTGGCTTAAAGTGAAGTGATGCAGAGGAGAATAGAGTGGAATAGAGTGCAGGGACATAGAACACAATGGTGTAAAGCAGCATAGCATGCAGTGGCATAGCATGCAGTGGTGTAGCATGCAGTGGCATAGAGTGCAGTGGTACAGAGTAGAGTGGCACTGAGATCAGTGGCAGAGAGTGCAGTCTTGCAGAGTAGAGTGCCAAAGAGTGAAGTGGCATAGAGTAGAGTGGTTTAGAATAGAGTGGCGCAGAGTAGAATGGTGCAGAGTAGAGTGGCGCAGAGTAGAGTGGCTCAGAGTAGAGTTGTGCAGAGTAGAGTGGTGAAGAGAGCAGTGGGATAGAGTAGAGCAGTGCAGAGTAGAATAGAGTGTCATAGAGTAAGGAGACATAGAGCGCAATTGTGTATAGTGGGGTAGCGTGTAGTGGCTTAGAGTACAGTGGTAGAGAGTGCACTCTTGCAGAGTAGAGTGGCGTACAGTGGAGTGGCGTAAAGTGCATTGTCATAGAATAGAGTGGTGCAGAGTAGAGTAGAGTGAATCAGAGTAGAGTCGTGCAGAGAGCAGTGGAATAGAGTTCAGTGGTGCAGAGTAGAACAGAGTGGCGTAGCGTGCAGTGCCTTAGAGTGCAGGGGCATAGAGTGTTGCAAGGTAGAGTATAGTGCCATTGAGTGCAGTGGTGCAGGGTAGTTGGCGTAAAGTGCAGTGACATAGAGTGCATTGGTTTATAGGAAAGTGGTGTTGAGTGCATTGGCATAGAGTGCAGTAGTATAGAGTAGAGTGGGGTGGAGCGCATTGGCGTAGAGTAGAGTGGCATAGAGTTGTGCAGCATAACGTTCCAGTACATAGAGTGCAGTGGCGCAGAGTAGAGTGGCCTCGAGAGGAGTAGAGTGGCGTAGATGCAGTGGAATAGATTGGAGTGGTGTTGAGTAGAGTGAAGTAGCATAGAGAGGAGTGGTGCACAATAGAGTGAAGTAGTGCAGAGTAGAGTGGCATACAGTGCAGTGGCATAGAGTGGAGTGCTGCAAGGTGAAGTTGAGTGACATAGAGTAGATTGTTTCAGAGTAGAGTGAAGTGGAGTGGAGTGGTACAGGGTAGAATGCAGTGGCACAGAGTGTTGTGTTGCAGAGTAGAATGGCATAGAGTGGGGTGGCGTAGAGTGGAGTGGTGCAGAGTAGAGTGGAGTGGCCAAGACTGGATGGTGTAGAGTGCAGTGAAGAAGAGTGCAGTGGTGCATAGTAGAGTGGGTTAGAGTCCCCTGGTGCAGAGTAGAGTGTTGCGGAGTAGAGTAGAGAGATGTAGGGTGAAGTGGCAAAGAGCGCAGAGTCAGAGTGCAGTGGTGCACAGTAGATTAGAGTGGTATAGAGTGTAGTGGCATAGAGTGCAGTAGAGTGGCATAGACCAGAGTGCAGTGGCATAGAGTGCAGTAGTGCAGAGTAGAGTGGTGTAGAGTTCAGTAGCGGAGAGTGCAGTGTTGCAGATTAGAGTGTTGTAGAGTGCAGTGGGATAGAGTAGAATAGTGTAGAGTGCATTGGTGTAGAATGCAGTGGCGTAGAGTGGTGCAGAGTAAAGGGACATAGAGTGAAATGGTGTAGTGTAGAGTGGCATAGAGTGTTGCAGAGTACAGTATAGTGTTGTACAGTGCAGTGGTGCAGAGTGGATTGGCATAGAGTGCAGTGGTGTAGAGTGTATCGGTTTTGAGTAAAGTGATGTAGAATCCATTTAGTTTAATGCAGTGGCATAGAGTGCAGCAGCGTAGAATAGAGTGGCATGGAGTGGAGAGGTGCAGGGCAGATTGCAGTGGCATAGAGTAGAGTGGTGTAGGGTGTAATGGTGCAGAGTGAAATAGAGTGGGGTACAGTGCAGTGGCATAAAGTAGATTGTTTCAGACCAGAGTACAGTAGCGTGGAGTGCAGCGTAATAGCAGTGTCATTGGTGCAGTGGTGCAGAGTAGATTAGAGTGGCTTAGAGTGGTGTAGAGTGCAGTGATGAAGAGTGCAGTGGTGCATAGTAGAGTATTGTGGGGTAGAGTGCATGGGCATAGAGTAGAGTGGTGTAAAGTAGAGAGGCGTAGAGTGAAGTGGTGTAGAGTGAAGTAGTGCAAAGTAGAGTGCAGTGACGCAGTGTGGAGTGGAGTAATATTGAGTGGGGTAAAGTGGAGTATGCATGATGTGGTAGTGCGCTGCCATTACAGACACCACATCTTCAGTTGAAATGACCACAACATTTGCACAGACATACAGTTCTACTGATAAAAGTATACAGCGCACAAACGATAATGTGTAGAAATGTCATCACCTAGTGCATTGATCTGTTTTGTTCGTATTAAATATTTGTTTCCACCAAACTTCACAACTGCCCAACAATGTGCTTTATTTGTGCTTTTCTAATTCGGATATATTCTGAAATATCTGCACAGTTCATTTACAGATATTTACATTTTATTGTGTGCTAGAAAAAAATAACATCACACAGCTTTCCTGAAGCACACCCTCAGTTTCTATTATCATTTTCACATAAATCCTCTCACTTTGAAGACGGAGAAAGAAAAGTAAACTGCAGGCTTACTGGAAGACAGTGCCTTTCATTTGAGCTCTGTCTTTGAATGCACAGCAAATGTGACAATATAAAAACAAGATTTAAAGGCCTGTTTACAGAAATCCAGTACTGTTTGAAGAATACAGTAAATAGAGTTTGGGAAACAGAAGGGATGACCTCCAGCTGGATATCCTAAATCAGATAGAACCACTGGTGTAACAAAATTAGAGGGGGCCTCCCTGCAAGGCACGTAGAGGGCCCCCCTCGGCCACAGTAATGTGCTGAGGGGGCCCCCTGGAGCTTGGGCCAGTCCCCCCCCCCCCCGCATGGCGGGGGCTGCAGGGGCCTGTGTTATACCACTGGATAGAACCAGTAAATAGAAAGCAAGCAACTATGAGTTACAAATCACAGAGCCAATGGTAAGCAATGTGTGGAATGCATTCCCATTTAAGCTTTTCAAACGTCCCCAAGATGTTGTTAGCAAACCAGACAGTTGTGCTGTCTAGTGGGCTTCGACCTAAAAAGGACCGTGTGGGTGGGGAGTAAATGGGGAAAAGGAGAAAAGCATCACCCGAGGGAGAGAGTGACACAGGCGGTGAATGGGGAAGCACATGTTAGTGAAAACATGGAGCGCTAGGAAGGGGAATTTGGCGGAGAGAAGAACACGAAAGAGAGAGCAAGCAGCACACAATGGAGAGAACACCAGGGGGAGCGGGGAAAGAAGCACACCTGGGAGAGAGAAACACAGACCGTAGGAGGGCTGGGGTGTTTAGGGAGGGAGAAACACATGAGAGAGACGGAGCAGAACACAATGGCGATTGTCAGGGGCAAGAAACACAAAAGGGAGAGAGCTGAAAACACATGCACTCTCATGGAGTGCTTC
This sequence comes from Triturus cristatus, assembly GCF_964204655.1. Lineage (NCBI taxonomy): Eukaryota > Metazoa > Chordata > Amphibia > Caudata > Salamandridae > Triturus > Triturus cristatus. Next base: position 743,136,617 of record NC_140592.1, read on the forward strand.
ATTAAAAAGAAAAAGGTCGTTCCCTAAAAGTAAGCAATGGAAGGATACAAGTCAGCCATTCAAAAGAATGTTAAAGAGCCTTTGGCCCTGGGAGACCTATCACAAGAAGAGGATGGCAATCCATTGAATAAGAAGAAAGCAAATAGAAGTTGGAAGAATCAAGCCAACCAGTGGTAAGTAATGGGCAGACTGTAAGCTCACTATAAGTTTCCATGATGTCTTTCACAACCAAACCGCTTGTGCTGTCTGGTAGGTGAGAGCTAAAAAATGTGTAATGTCTGGTTCTCTTGTAAAGCGTTCTCATGCCTGATAAAAAGGGGCAGTGGCAGAAAGCATGGAGGCACATTAGGATCTTTTAGATTTGGGAGACCCATAAATGTGTGGCAAATCTGCCCCAATCATGTTGCATGTCAGTTGGAATCATTAAAGGAATAGCTTCAATTGCTGGTAATAAATCAGGCCACTATTTGCTGGGCTATTTGTAGGAACCCGTCGAATAACTAGAATATTACCAAGAGATTGGAATGGTCCCACGACTAAAAACAAACAAACATTGGCATAGCCAATAGGTCTCGCCTTTGGGACCTTATAAGTGTTTAGCCATGCAACAGTTACATAACTAAATACTTATAAGGTTCCAAAAGCGAGACCTATTGGCTATGCCAAGCGGCCGTGCGGCCGCGAAAGTGATCGCAATCGCGATCAAACATCAAAGCGGCCTCGAAAGTGAAAGTACTCGTGTCAAGCGCAGCGCGCGCGGCCGCGCACATGCACTGTAGGTCTAGGCTGGCCTGGTAGCACTTTTTGGAGCCCTCTCAAAAAGTCTCGCCAGACCAGCGCATGCGCTGGGTCAGGCGAGACCTAATGAATTGACTGCGGCCCACTTTCCAATAAGAGCTCAGCAGCTATGATGAGAATTTGGCACTGTCCAATAAAAGTATGGCCGATAAAATTATAGCTGCCCTCGCAGAGTTGATACTGTGCTATTTAAAGCTTGACAGCCCTGTTGCGAAATGTACACACAGTTCCAATAAAAATATGATGGCTCTGCAGAGAAGTGTTAGTACTTTCGATCGAAAGGACAGCACCCCTCTTAAAAATTGTTGGTACTAATGTGGTGGTGGCGGCACTGTGGCAGTCTTGGGTTTATGAAGTACATTTCAAGTGGGCAACGTGTTACCAGCCTCATACTGTTAAATCTGAACCCGACATCTCCCAACCCCGACGACTACTCCCTCAATAGTGAATTTGTACTGTAAATGCTTTTCATCTCCTGCACTGAAAGCATGCCCACCCTGTCTGCACTTACAAAGCTGGAAATGTGGGCAACTCATCTATAAGGGCTTAAGGGGCGTGCCTCAGCACTTGTGAGCCGCCACATACTGTCCTGCTTGACTCAAAGGCTGCCTTCTCAGCCTTGGTTAAAGGAATAAAACACGATTGTATTTCATGGAAACACAATTGTGTTTTCACAGAGATGTATGGGAAAATGTATCAACATAACCCAGTGCAAAATGTTATTTTGGGATATACTTTTCAACACAAATCCTGGCTTGAATTGGAAAGTTGCCTAAAATGTGCCTCTTTGCTTCAAGAGAACATTGCATAGGTGGTATGTGGCCTTCCCATGCAATCACCCTTGGACATTGATGCAAATCCTTAATTACTAAAACCGGTACACAGAGATGAAATTGTTGCGCATAGTTAGGCAATTCCGACTGTTTTTGCCTCCTCTGCAGCATGCACACACTAAACGTTGAAACCAAAGGATTGAAAAGAATTGTTGATATTCACAAAGACCAGAGTGTGCCTCTCCCACCAATTTGTTACACAGAGATTTGTGCCAAAAACATACGCATCCCTGAGGAAAGCATACGGTTTAAGGGAAGTTTCCTTTGATCAAAACTTTCCAAACTTTGCATGTGTGCTGCACCATATAGCGCTCATTCAAAGTGGAAAAGTATTAGAACATAGCTTTGGTAATGGAAGGGTTCCCTTGCAGTACAACACCTATGCTTACCAGAACCACACACCCTCTCACTCTGGCACATGGCAGTTAAAAGTGCACCAGCTCTGGGGCAGAGAAGAACAGTGCCAAATAATTATAGATGTGTTGCTGATTTGGACTTTTCCATGATGCAACCACTGCTGCATTGCACCAAGAATTAGTAAATATGTCCCTGCAAGTCTCAAGTATTGCACATGAGACTAGTGCAAATTGTTTAGGGAATCAGCAGTCACAATGACATAGCTAATTCTCATGCACATTCAGCATTGTGTCTGCATGACACCATGGACGTAGCTTGGTGTGGGCTGAATTGGGCTGGGCCAAAGTATCAACGGGTCCAGTCCACTCATGCCTGCCAACCTGGCACCATCTAGCCTGGGGCGGCTCCTCTGTTTGAGGGGAGGAGCATTGCCCCGCCTGCTGCGGGCGCAGCTGGCACACACGAAAAAGTAAAATGGCATATAAATACCATTTTATTTAAACGCCACAGTGCGAGGGCAGAGGGTGGGGCTGAATCCTGCTATTGCAGGATTACAGCTTCCCCTGCGGTGCGCATGTTGGGTTGGTACAGCCAGCCCGACATGCGCAGTTTGCACCCAGCAATCCCCTGGCTGTTAAACAGCCAGGGATTTCTGGCACAGGCCTCCAGCCTCAAAATGATCGCAGGGTTAGCCTGCTCCCACCAATCGTGGAGTTGCTCTCAGCATGAGACAGTGGCATAACACAGCACTACGCAGCCCCCGTGGTGCAGGGGGGGCTCCGAGCTGAAGGGGGCCCCTCAGCACAGTACTCTGGCCTTAGACTCCTGAGTAAATCCGTTTTGTTACGCCACTGGCATGAGAGGAGCTCCAGGATTGGTTGTATTGGTGTCCACTGAGCAGGAAGGAAGTCCTTCCCTTTCCTGCTCGTGGACGACAATCGGGATGAAAGGTACGCACCGGCGGAGCACTATATGGTGAGTTTGGCGCAGTAGTGCCTCACCAAATTTTTATAGTTGTAGCCGCCACTGCATCTAACTTCTGGGATGGCGCAGTTCGTGTGCAGAGAGTACATGACTCAGCACTGCTTGGCTGGCTGCTACCTCGAGGCACATACGAACGCACTGCAAGTCAAGAGTCTGAATCCCTTTGCCTCCCTCTTGATGGAGAAGACCTTGGGGGCCGGCTCAGGTAAAGGCTCGAGTTGCAATCTTCGGTTTAATTGCTGCGTATGCGGGCAGATGGATAAAAGGGCATAAGTGTGTCCTTACAACCTTCAGCGAGCCCAGTACTCGTACCGGATCGACCAGTGCTTGTACGTGTGTGGGCCAGGGGCGGCTCTCCTTTAAGGGCTCCAGGGCTACACCCTCCTAGTTTTCTGGACCATTTTCATTTCTTTTATACAAAGAGTGAATAATAAATAACGTATTATTCACTCTTGGTGCAATAAAAACAAGCATTGGCATAGCCAATAGGTCTCGCTTTTGGGACCTTATAAGTATTTAGTTATGCAGCACAATATCCTTGGTGCAACAACATCAACTGTTGCATGGGTAAACACTTAGAAGGTCCCAAAAGTGAGACCTATTGGCTATGCCAATGCTTATTTACATAGTCACTGTTGAATATCAGCTACGTCCTACTCCCAAATAGACAGCTAGCATGTTAACCGACCAGAGAGAGAGAGAGAGATATTTAGAGAGAGAGAGATTTAGAGAGAGATTTAGAGAGAGAGAGAGTGCTTGCGTGCCGGGCGGAGCTATATTTGGTGCATTAGGTGCAGTGGCACCGGGTAGCAGGAGTCTTAGGTGACACCTGAACTGCAGTTATGGTTTTATTTTTATAGCCCACTAGCAGAGTGGGTGTCCATTTTGTCTGCTTCTACAAGGGCGCCTGCCACCCTTACTGCCCTACCGACTCCTACCTGCAATAAAACACAGTTTATTGAATGCCGTGGCTGACTCAGGGAACTGTACACGCAGCATGGTCACAAGATGCTGTCAGTTTCGTCGTAGGCGTTTTATGAATGTTCTCCACTCAAATGTTCACAAGAACACGCGCACACAAGCTGAGACACTCACCTTCTGAGCGGGGAGACTTAAAAAGAACAAGCGCGGCCTGCCTGAGGCAGGGGGGTGGGCAAAACGACAGAGCAGGGAGAAGGACGTGGTGGGTCAAAAGCAGCTGGGGTGTTGTCTGTACACAACAAGCTCTCGGCATTGCGCAGATTGTAAAACCCCTGTCCCCGCTGAGCACGTCGGGAGGGACCAAGGAAAGCAGATTTAAAATGGAGCGGCTGGAATGAGAACCCATTCTGCACGCAGGCATGCACAAAATTAGCACTTACATGTAAGTACCTCGTTAATTGTTTCCATGTGTGTATACACACACGCACACACACACATTGCACACCTCTCTTCCCTCTAATATTTCTTCATGCATAATAGTACTATATCAAAAATAGAGAGGATGAAATAATGTAGCAAATCATCTCTCTCTATTTGTCCTCGCCCTAACACATTAAATAATACCGCTTCTAAATCGTTCCGACAAACCCTTATAAATGGGCTCCTTGTGTCGTATTTGTGGAGAAGGATCTATGTGCCTGTGTGCCTATCTCACGATCTATGGAAAAGAGGCGCACTCATATGTGGAATGCTTTCTTACTTGCTATTTTTGCAGCCATGCTAAGGTTGAATAATTGCTAGTTTATTACATTTTTGAATGTGAGAAACGGAATAGACCGTATGTAGACTGCATCAACTGTTATACACCAAAACAAAGCAAGACCTACAAGGCTGGAAGTAAACATTGTTTGCTGCTAATATAAAATACTCTGGTGAAGGGTGCAACTTACTCTGCCAATTACCACCAGACATGTTACATCTATACTACAATACGAAATTGTGTGAAAATACAGTGTATGTATGGCTTTTATCCTAAGACCCGCGTTATACTGTATGCTATAGCTTTCCATTGTCGTGAACAGAGTATATGATGGAAATCCTTCAAGGGTTTCCAATTTCCGGTCAAATGTCGGTGTCTGTTGCAGTCTTTAATTTTGCATTTATCTCAACGTATTATTTTAAAGGATCGAAAGGTTTTTACCTTGTCCGATTTTTACTGGGGAGGAGAGGTTGGGATGGGGCAGAATCCCGCTGCCCGGGGCCGTACACACGCACACACCATCATCATCATTTGTGTCATTTCGCAATAGAGCCTCGTTGACTGGGTTCACTTTGTTCACCTTTGAATGAAGTAATACACGTATCCATAGGTTTAGAGTTTAGATGAAAGGGTTAGGCACCGGTATGGTGAGAGAGTCGCTCCTTATCGCGGCTATTTTACTTGAATGTTGTGTTTCCAGTGTGTGTGTGTGTGTGTGTGTGTGTGTGTGTGTGTGTGTGTATATATATATATATATATTTATATATATATATATATATATATATATATATATATATATATATCCAAGAAAGAAGTGACTCAAACAGATAGATTCACCAAAGAACAAAAATATATTTCCACTACAACGTTTCAGCTTCCGCCTTCCTCAGGTAGTACAAGATGGTTTGCTCTGTGGCTGCACAGATGACAGCTGAATTTTCAAAAAGCATCATGAGTGAAGATTCCATTTGGAATGTGGAATCAATGCAGTCCAGAGAGCTCTTGAGATATGCAGTAATCAGGTTGTGTTGTCAGTAATGTTCAGTCCATCTGGATGCAGTGATTTTAAACGGTACATCCAGAAGTTTTCCCTGGAGTCCAGTAGTTCTTCCTTTGAAACATGTTCCACGGGGAAAATCTTCAAATCTGATAGTGAATGATCCACAAGGTTAAAATGATTGGCTACAGGCTGGTCAATTTTCTTATTAATTATTGCAGATTTGTGGTTCCTGAATCGTGTACGGAGGTCATTCACTGTTTGGCCTACATATTGCTTTTTACAGCTTTGCCGTTGGCACTGAATCACATAAATAATGCATGTTGAGCGACATGTAAGATGCTGCCTTATTGCATAGGTCCTTCTCGTAACAGAACTAGTTGCAGATGATGTTTGTAAAAGATATTCACACGTGATGCACCTTTTAGAGTCACAGCAATGAACCCCTGCATTTGTTACAGCTTGCTTGAGTTCAGCTCTCACAATAAGAGATCGTAAATTTGGAGCTCTGCGGTAAGCAATGACTGGTGGTTTTGGAAAAACCTTTTGCAATTTTTCACAAGTGGACAGTCCACTTGTGAAAAATTGCAAAAGGTTTTTCCAAAACCACCAGTCATTGCTTACCGCAGAGCTCCAAATTTACGATCTCTTATTGTGAGAGCTGAACTCAAGCAAGCTGTAACAAATGCAGGGGTTCATTGCTGTGACTCTAAAAGGTGCATCACGTGTGAATATCTTTTACAAACATCATCTGCAACTAGTTCTGTTACGAGAAGGACCTATGCAATAAGGCAGCATCTTACATGTCGCTCAACATGCATTATTTATGTGATTCAGTGCCAACGGCAAAGCTGTAAAAAGCAATATGTAGGCCAAACAGTGAATGACCTCCGTACACGATTCAGGAACCACAAATCTGCAATAATTAATAAGAAAATTGACCAGCCTGTAGCCAATCATTTTAACCTTGTGGATCATTCACTATCAGATTTGAAGATTTTCCCCGTGGAACATGTTTCAAAGGAAGAACTACTGGACTCCAGGGAAAACTTCTGGATGTACCGTTTAAAATCACTGCATCCAGATGGACTGAACATTACTGACAACACAACCTGATTACTGCATATCTCAAGAGCTCTCTGGACTGCATTGATTCCACATTCCAAATGGAATCTTCACTCATGATGCTTTTTGAAAATTCAGCTGTCATCTGTGCAGCCACAGAGCAAACCATCTTGTACTACCTGAGGAAGGCGGAAGCTGAAACGTTGTAGTGGAAATATATTTTTGTTCTTTGGTGAATCTATCTGTTTGAGTCACTTCTTTCTTGGATATTTTATTTCTTTGTGACTCATTGTATCCTTTGGGATCCAGATTTTTGCCCTGGCTGGCTGTTGTTTTCTTGTGATCCTTCATCTTCAAGTATATATATATATATATATACATACACATGCCGTTGAGGTGGTGCCCTTAACCCCTAGTGAGTCTAGTATTTTTTCAATGTAGTAGTGATTGCTTACTTTGTTCTGTGACAGGGGTGAGGTAGATTACCTGCCCATTTTACGTTTTATGACAGTGCTTCAAAGACTCATGAGGCGTCTTATCTGAACTTTAATTACATCTGGCGCATATCTGAAACCAGGCAGCCACTTTCCATGTAGATAACAAGATGTGCTTTTGTGGAATACCTTCAGTTTGGAAATTCAGTTATTTTCGGCGATGGGCCACGCGGATTACACAAGAGGACACGCCCTTTAAGCCACATTTAACATGCTGAGTCAAACGTTTAGAATTTGAGGGGAAATTTGGGTTGACAGTATTTCTAAATTGTTTTAACCAAGAAACCAATCTTGTGAATTCCTCTATAAATGTGCATAAAAAAGACAATCATAGCACCATTAAAAATAATATCAAGTTTATTAAATACTGAACAATCAATAAGTCCTTTGGATGTTAACTTTATACAGAGTAAATGAAACACAAAGTTTTTATCTAACACTAGGAATCTGCATTCACTTGATACTCCTCGCACAATAATACAGAGAACTAAACCATAAATTTAAATACGGATAAGCACCACATACAGATAAGAGGGATCATGGTAGAAACTGTCACAGTTTTGTCAATACGCAGGGTGATTGGAGTGTCATTTAAACACAATGAGGCTGGTCTTGAGGAAATGCGATATCTTTGTGGCCACAACTTTCAAGAAGAGTGACCGGAGGGTGTGGCTGGTCAAACCGGGTATGTGCATTGGTGTGGCAGTGTAGGTAGCATGTAGTCTTGGTGCGCCACCCCAACCTCATCCCAAAACACACAGGCACAGTCATTTGCAGGGCTATCCCCTTTTGTATGGTCTTTTCAGGCGGTGAATTTTGTATGTACATAGTTTGATTTGCTATGGAACACAGTCTCTTCATTCATAGGTCGTAAAACAGAAGAAAAAAAAGCAATCTCAATACACAGGGTGATTTGAGTGTCATTTAAACACAATGAGGCTGGTCTTGAGGAAATGCGATATCTTCGTGGCCACAACTTTCAAGAAGAGTGACCGGAGGGTGTGGCTGGTCAAACCGGGTATGTGCATTGGTGTGGCAGTGTAGGTAGCATGTAGTCTTGGTGCGCCACCCCAAGCTCATCCCAAAACAAACAGTCACAGTCATTTACAGGGCTATCCCCTTTTGTATGGTCTTTTCAGGCGGTGAATTTTGTATGTACATAGTTTGATTTGCTATGGAACACAGTCTCTTCATTCATAGTTCGGAAAACAGAAGGAAAAAAGAGCAATGTCAGACAAAGGACACATGAGATGGCAGTCCAATATAAACCTGTGGGAAGAAAATGAAAGTGATTGCGCGCTGTAAGGGTGCGCGCGCGCTAAAAGAACATTTTAAAAAAGCACCGGAGTGGTGCGCGCACGCATGGCGGCAAAATTGCAACGGCAAAAGTGAAAGCAGGCTGGCGAGTGGTGTGCGATGTGCGCGAACCATGACGAGAGAGGAAAGCCAGATGGCGCCTCTGCTCGTCATTGTGCGTGTAACCGCACGCTCTATGTCAGCCAAAAAGCTGTGGTCGGACTTTTAAAAGCCCGTTTACTAAATGTCTCGCAGGGCAGCGCATGCGCTGGCTCAGGCGAGACCTAAAAATGCAGTCCAGCAGCTGCCTGAGGCAGCTTGTTGCAACACTGGCTAATGGCTGGCACAGGCTAATGGCTTGCGCAGGCGCACAACGGCGCCTGCCTCAGCCATCAGAGATTATCTAGGGCTGGTGAAAACCCCAGCCCTGGCCTTGTTCCCGTGGCACGCCTCATTGCCTCCCCATCTGTGATGTTCAAAGCATCACAGATCAAGGTAGCTAACGGGCGCTGTAGACTTAAGCCCTGCAATGCCAATGGTGACATGCCAATCAGCCAGTCACCCCACCCTTTCCCCACTTGTCACAGAGTGGGGAAAGTGTGGGGTGAAATAGCAGCCACTCAAACTTCGAGCCTGCGACTGCGCAGGTTCAAAATTTCAGTTTCACCATCATCCTATTGGGAGGCGGTGGACCTGGTGCGATATAGATCTTTGTGAAGACCTTGAAAGCAAGCAGGAGTGCTTGAAAGACAAAATGATGGTGAGTGACCGGACGTCACTACTGTGCGCTTGTGTCCAGTGCCGTCAGGGTGAGGGATGTAATGGAGACCTGGTACTTAAGTTCATTTGCACTACCCACCCTTCTCAGTTCCTGATTCCAGCTAACCTCCCTGGTGCGAATAGTCTGGGAGCAACAAACATGTGCATGGCAGAGTGTCCTGGCGGCAGCTACCGTTCCACCATAGGATGGCATTGGATAGTTTTCGATTATTTTAGCATACTTCAGTACCCTTTGTAAGCTTGCAACCTGCTTTTGATGAGCATAAAGCCTTTGTCAGTTGATTTATATTCAGCAGTTCGCATGAACCCTTGAAAAAGTTTAGCAAGGATTCTGCTTTACTGGGCGGTTGTACTTTAGGAACGCCCTCACATAGAATCCCAGGATAGATAACTGCTGAGTGTACTGGGAGGTCGTATGCATGACCTTTTCTATTCAAAGCCCTCTCCTGCTTAAAAAAAAAAGCATATTTAAATGAGTAGGCAGAACCCCCTGTAATCCTGATTCATGCAAAAAAAATGCTCCAGTAAAATAAGTCTGATCCCTCATGAAAAACTAACCTTGAATTAAACTTTCACTTTTATGCTCCCTTTTTATTTATTTTGGATGCACTTTCCTCTTCTTCTAGATTATGCATGCCTCTTCTGTGTATAACCTACTCCAAATCTCATTTCTGTCTTAATCTCGTTTTTGAAACCATATCCCTGTAACCTAACAAAATCTATTAATTACAGCAAGCATTGCTTCTATTATTAACTCCAGTAACCAATGTTGGGGCTCCTGAGTTGTGTGCTTCTTGCCATAAACACTTCAACGCCTCGTTAGGTGTAGTGACTTAGTAAGCACTATATAAATGCCAATTTAATTCAATCTTACTCCAGTGCTGGAACCAGAAAGGATGAGGAGTCCAAACAGGACATGTGCTGGCAGCAAGGTAAGTTCAAAAGCTTTTGAATGCTATGTGTGTATGCGTGAGAGTGTGTGTCTGTGAGAGAGCTTGTGTATGTGTGAGCATGAGTGCGTGTGTAATGGAGAGAGTGGTAGAGAAATGGTGAGTCAGAGTGAGTGATGAGTGATAGGAAGAGTGTGTATGAGTGAGAATGAATGAGAGTGAGGGAGGATGATAGTAAGCGTAACTGAGTGTTACTCTGTGTGAGACTGAGTGAGTCACAGTCTGAGTGAGTCAGAGAATGAGTGAGACTGAATGAGCAAGATTGAGTCAGGATGAGTGGAAAGGAGTGTCAATGGGAGTGAATGAGTGAGACTGAGTGAGTATGAGTGAGTCAGGTTGATATTGAGTGAATGAGAATGAGTGGGACTGAGTGAATCAGTGAGGAAGAGTGAGAATGAGAGAATGACTGACTGTGAATGAGTGAGACTGCGTGAGTATAATTGAGTCAGAGATTGAGCGATTTAGAATCAGCTGGATTGTGTAAATCAGGAAGAACAAGTGAGTCAGAGGGAGACTGAATGAAAATAAGCAAGAATGAGTGAATCAGAATGAGTGAGACTAAGTGAGTTAGAGTGAGACCGAGTGAATAGAAACGAATACAATTGAGGGAAAGTAAGTTAGAATATATGAGACTGAGTGGGTCAGAGTGAGAATGAGTGCGACTGCATGAGTCAATGAGACTAAGTTAGTCAGAATAAGTAAAAGTGAGTGCAAATGCGAATGAGAGTTAGTGAATGAGACTGATCGAGAAAGAGTGGCCGAGTAAAAATTAATGCATGCGAGTGTGAGCGAACCCTCAGAACCCACGGAGACAACTTCAGGCTCGCTTACTGAAAGGCCAGCCAAGGATTACGCAACACCACTTTTAAGGGTCACCAGCCGCCACTCGTGTAGGCAGTGGCAACTGTTGGCCATGAAAGTGCCTCTGCTCTCTGGGGCTTGGACTGAAGTGAGTCCTGTGCATTGGCTGGCTGGAGAGCAAACACCCTCACTTTCGGCCACTTGTGCCTCACTGTTTATATAGTAAGCTAGCCAGCAGCTAAGCACCCCTGATGGTGCTAAAGACCCTCACATGGTGCCCCCATGCCATGCAACAGCCCCCACCAGACTAACTCTGCGGTACTGCCCGGCTTACAGGCAGTGACCCAGATTCAAGTCATTACCAGGTAGGTAACATCAGCATTTCAGTCTCTTTATAGCTGCCAAGTTTTCAGTTTACTTAAGCGTGGCATTTCCATGTTTTCAGGATACTTATGTGTGACCCTTCCATGCATTATGCGTGATGCTTTGGGTAACATTTGCCTCCCTTTTTGATTCTCCCTCTTCCTTTCCCTTTCGATTTCATTCTCCCCCGTCACTCACTTCATGTTTCCACTCATCACAATCTTTTCAATCTAGTGTTTTGCTCATTCTCCCTAATTTCTTTCCTGTTTTTCTCCAGCTCTCTGTTACTCTAGATCTCTTCGTCCTCATTGTTTCTCTTTTTTCCCTTCTCACCCTAGCTTTCTCTTGTCTCATCTTTGTATCGCTCTCCTTTTCTTTCACACTTATCCCATTGCCCCCTTATCTTCCCTACTTTTGTATTTCCTTCTGGTCTCTCAACAATTTTTCTGTCTGTTTATGTGCCTTATTTCAGTGCCTTTTATTAGGTCCTTGGGACCTAAAGTCATCATTGTCAAAGGGTGTGTGACATCATTCCATGTGACATACTCAATATACAAATTAGTTCACATGCTGAATAATTTAGTAAAATTGAGAGCTCTAGTTTCCACGTGCACTGCTAGCACACTTCTCACCCTTAAGCCCTTCGAATGATTATCGCAGGAGAAGTGGGTTGTTGTTGCAGGCTGAACCACGACTCAGCTCTAGATTGATGAGAAAATTGATGGCAGTTCCGAGATTGATCTGGGTTGTGCATATATGAGGGCATAATTCAGAAATGGGCCATCACATAGGTGCAATACATTATTTCTAGCAGACCTTCTGCGCATACCCCTAGAAGCACAGCATGTCTGCTAAACTGGCTTGCTATGGGGCAGTAATCAAAGAGTCCCCACACCATCTGGAAGTCAGGCAGAACAGTGGGAGAGAAAACCCAGGCTCTCTCCAATGAACTTCAGCCCATTTCAGAAGTTGGAGAAGGTTTGATGTGTGTCCTTGTCTCCTTGATCTGCAAGTTGAATGCTCACATTTTTACAATAAGCTCCAGTCAATTAAGCAGTATCTCCCCATGCGAGCCACTGTTAGCCTTTCTATTAACATTGGAATATATACTGGCAATGCCACAGCCCAAGAACATAACTCTCCTCTTTCCTGAGATGTATGTTTCACAGGGAACCAAAGGGACGCCTCGGCACCGAGAGACATCAGTCCCTTCTTCTCTTGCTGCAGAGCTTGTCTATATTGACGTTGTGCGACTCAGGTCTGTGAAATGTTGATTCTGGTGTCTCAAACTTTCAATTACTGCTTCTTCTTCACTTGCTTGCTTATTGTGGGTCACTCAGATCAACCATCAGCATGCTAGTACCTCAGCCTGCACCTGTGGGACCTCTATTCATCTGGACTGCTCGCTCTACAGCCACTGGTTCTCTTCCTGGCCTGCCAGGAACAGCACCATTAAGGAGTTGCTGCAACTCCTCTGCTGTGGTCAAGGCTGCACCTTGCTACCCCTGTTCTGGTTTCTAGTTCTTTCACCTTGGTTTTCATGAGGCAAATTGTGGCAGTGGCACAGTTCTCAAACTGCCGACTCTTCTGGGTTCTCTGTTCTTCTCCCTTCATTCCCTCTCCAGTTCAACACGCTACATTAAAGCATACTTTGTATGATAAATGCAGTTTGTGTGTTTTTCAAGGGTCCACTCCATGGAGTACAACTTCATCTCCATGCACTCAGTACTGCTTTTCCTATCTAGCAGAGTAGCCATAATCAGGGATTCATTCTGTATCAGTGTGGTGTCAGGGTCATGAGAAAGGGTATGTCATAGTTGACCTTGAAAGAAGAGTTCATTGCAGAGGTTGAGAATAGGCAATGGATGATACAGAGTTACACTATCAGACCTGAGTCAGTACCAGAGTCCCAATCACAGTGGCTCCATCCACAGAAGCAATAGTTTTTGGTCATTATGGACAAAACTGGATATATAAAGTTCAATCGGTGTAATAGCAAATTAGAGCATGACACAAGCATTGGCAAAGCCAATAGGTCTCGCCTGTGCAAGAGCTATTGATTCTGGAAATGTGTTTTAGCCATGTTGTATACCAGTGTGGCTGCTTTTCAGCACGGATAAAGGTTAGTGGCGTGGAGTGGGGTAGATTGGGGCAGAGTGGAATGGGGTAGATTGGGGTAGAGTGGAGTAGGATAGATTGGCGTAGAGTGGAGTGGGATAGTATGGATTGGGGTAGATTGGAGTAAGGGAGTTTTGTAGATTAGTGGGGTAGATTGAAGAGGGGTAGATTGAATTTGGGTAGATTGGGGTGGAGTGGGGGTAGATTGGGGTGAAGTGGGGTAGATTGGAGTGGAATAGACTAGGATAAATTAGAGTGGGGTAGATTTTAGTGGGGTAGATAGGACTTGGATAGATCAGGGTAGATTGGGGTGGAGTGGAGTTGGATACATTGGGATAGCTTGGAGTGGGGTAGATTGGGGAATAGTGGAGTGGGGTAGATTCGAGTGGGGTAGATTTGAGTGGAGTGGGGTAGATTGAGCGGATTATAGTAGGGTAGAATGAAATGAGTCATGGTAGATTGGGGTAGTTTGGAGTGGGGTATATTGGAGTGAAGTGGGGTAGACTGGAGTGGGTAAGTGGGGTAGATTGAATTCGGGTGGAGTAGAGTAGATTAGGTTGGAGTGGGGTGGAGTGGAGTGGGGTAGACTGGAGTGAAGTGGGGTAGACTGGAGTGGAATATATATGGATAGATTGGAGTGGAGTGAGGTAGATTGGGGAAGAGTGGAGTGCAGTGCATTGGGGAAGAGTGGGGTGGGTTAGATTGGAGTGAGATAGATAGGATTGACTTGGGTAGATTGGAGTAGACTGGAGTGGAGTGGGGGTAAATTGGAGTGGAGTAGGTTGGAGTGCAGTCCGATACATGGGCGTGGGGTATATTGGGATGGGGTGGGGTAGACTGAAGAGGGGTAGACTGGAGTGGGGCAGATTAGGCATGGGTGGGGTAGACTGGAACAGAGTAGGTTGGGGTATACTGGAGTGGGGTGGATTGGATGGGATAAATTGGAGTAGGGTAGTTTGGGTGGGGTAGATTTGAGTAGCATGTGGTAGATTTGAATGAAGAGGAGTGGGGTAGATTGGGTAGAGTGGAATGGAGTGTGGTAGATTGGGGTAATGTGGAGTGGAGGTAGTTTAGGTGGATTGGAGTGGGTAGATTGGAGTGGGGTAGATTGAGGTGGACTGGAGTGGGGTGGAGTAGAGTTGGCTAGATTGGAGTGGAGTCGAGATTGGAGTGAAGTGAGATATATTGGGGAAGAGTGTACATCAAAATCAGCAGGGAGGACTATAACAGAAGTATCATAACCTTCTACGATCTATTGCAGGATTATAGGACGAAGGACATCCTTGAAGGGAATGAATTTCAATTCATGAGAGTGGACTATCCCGTTCTGCCAACGTTCTACCATTTGCCCAAGGTACATAAAAGCATGGATAAACCACCTGGCTGTCCAATTGTCCTCCAAAGGGAGCCTGCTGAAGAAAGCCTCAATCTATATAGTCTCTTTTTTGTTCCCCATAGTGAAAGACCTTAGTTCTTTCATCCTGGACACTACTGATTTCATATGTTTAATCCAAAACATAAGCTGGGATGAAGATTTACGGTTGATTACTCTTGACATTACAAGCCTCTATACGAGCATTGTGCATTCTAAGGGCCTGTTTGCATTCGATTTTTTTCTAAAAACTAGACCACTGTAGTTTCAAGAACATAGCAGGATGCTATCTCAAATTGTCTCATTCTGTATGCATAATAACATTTTTCTATTTTCAGGACAACTGTATTTACAGACTCAGGGGACCGCCATGGGCACGTGCTTCGCCCCCAGGTACGCAAACCTTTTCCTGGGCTGGTGGGAAAAGCACTTGGCCTGGGCGGATGACAATGAATTTTGGGTGGAGAAGATAGCCCTGTGGACCAGTTATATAGACGACCTGTTTATTGTCTGGAAGGGAACACGCCTGGAAGCAGAAGAATATATTAGAATTCTGAATGAGAATGATCGGAATCTCAAATTTACAAGTAACATCAGCAAAACAGATGTTCCCTTCCTAGATCTTTTAGTATTTGTATCGGACAACAAATTATGCACTAAGATATACAGAAAACCCACGGCAGGGAACACAGTGTTACATTCATGGAGCCAGCACCCTTGTAACCTGCTTAATAGCATACCATACGGGGAGCTACTGAGATTGCAGCGTAACTGTTCCCACCTAGTGGATTACCAAGAAGCAGAAAGAGAGTCTTTAACTAGATTTTCCAAAAGGGACAATAGTAGTAAAGTCCTTCAGGGAGCAGTTGAGAAGGTCAAACTAAAGGAGAGGCAGGAGCTGCCTGTAGGCAAACCCATTAGCAACACAGCCACAGAGGAGGAATCACCTAAAGTCAGGTTGATATTGAGTTTCTCTGCAGAATCACAGAGGATCAGGGATCTGGTTCTCAAATTGGAATATTCTCCAGACAGATGGCACAATAGGCCAGTTACTTCCCAGTAGACCAGACATCGCATATAGGAAAAGCACCTCATTGAAGGACATCCTAGTACAAAGTCACTTTGTAGATAAACCCCAAAGTAGGGCCACCATCACGGGTTTCTTTCACTGTACCACCTGCAAGGCATGCAAGAACTGCTCGAAGGTGAAAGATTATCAAGTACCAGGTAAAAAGGAAAGAAGGCCCATTAAAAAGTTACTTAATTGTAACTCCAGCTTTGTGGTGTACTGTCTACTTTGCCCATGTGGACTACAGTATACTGGGAGCACAATACACCTGGCTAAAAAGCATATTCTGGAGAACAAAAGGGCAATAACCAACTGTGACAGATCTTACCCCATGGCAAGGCATTTTGCCACAACCCATGATGCCAGGAGTGACAGATTGCTTTATTTCTGCATCGATCAAATTCTAACAAAAAGGAGGGGACAGGGTGAGACTTCTTAGGCATTTGGAAGCAAGATACATAGTTGACTTGAGAACCTGTGCCCCTTGGGGATTAAACAGTGAGGAAGAACTGTGGTCATATATAGGCTAAATCTAGGGACGCTCAAGTGGACACCTAGATAATCCTTGAAGAAAATAATAGAAGCAAACCCCCCCCCCTTAGATAGACACTCAGGAGTTGAGTTTCTGACTATTTGCATTGTTTATAACATTTGTGAATCCAATGCTCATTCAGAGTGAGAATGTATTTTAGGCTTTCTGTGGTGAAGGAATTTACTTGTTCAAGAATTATTGAATTTGTCCCTGATCAAGCATTAGCTGGAATTTGGTGGTGTAACTGATTTTATGATGAATTTAGGAATTATAAAATCATGACATTAGGCACACAAAATCTGTTGTGGGAACAGTATTAACTGTACAGTTTAAATCATGAACACTTACAATCCTTTGATATATGATTGATTTTTACACTCTACCACAGGAGGTGATTCAGAAACTAATGTTGGTCACAAATTGTCATTTGTACAATGTATTATGAAATGTTCAATGATGGCCGACACTTTTCCACTCACCGTTTATGTCTTTACAGTTTTCAATGTTTAATTTTGCTATTTGGCCGTGAACCAATGAATTAGATTATTGTTAAAAGGCAGTACCTTGCATTGAACTTCTGACATTGACGAAGGCCAGGAGGCTGAAACGCGTTTGTCAGTATGCTTTGAGTTGCATGGAATAAAATCTTCTTTTCATCTATAGCCGGAGTGCACAGCATTCTTTAAACTGTTTGCTGATATTTAACACGAGGCCGCCCTCGTGAGCTGCGGCACCCGCTATGTTGAGAGCGTCGATCTTGGTGGAAAACGTTCTTCGTGATATATATATATATATATATATATATATATATATATATATATATATATATATATATATATATATATATATATATATATATATATATATATATATATATATATATATGTATGTTGTTTGTGCTATAGACACAAACAACATACTTAAATTCATCATATTTTGAATCCAATTGAAATCATATGGCAATTAATGCATTGACATGCGATATTCGCACCAAACTAATAATATTTAAAAATGCGTGGAACTCAAGCAACATTATACATTTGCATGAAGTGATTCAAATATTCGAAAACTTTATCAAAGCGCTAGTGCGCACAGAGACATGCTGGGATTCCCGTACCTTCATTGGGGTTTATCGTGGCAGAGATACAAACAAGATGAAGCCCAAGTGGGCAAAATAAAAAATCAGACCAGAAGACGATCAAATAGACTGGTAATGGGAACGCGTCCTCGTGCAAGGGGATAGAAAGAAATCAATTCTAGTTATCAGGGCACCAGCACGCTCCTGCATGTACTCACAATTTGATAAGGCTTCCTAATTACATTAATAATGTGTGGGTCGCGCCGCCAAAATCAAAACATGGAACTATCACAATTCCTCAAGTAATACCCGTTCACAACATCATGCCCGAGTGGGCTTATTTTAAATGACGCTCGCAGTATTTGTCAAATCACGACCACTCGTACAACTCATTAACGAAAACCCTTATCCGTGAGCAATTTTCTTCAGTACAGTCGAAAGTTTTATGAAGTTATCCCAGTTACAATCACAGTTCCATAGGCCACCTGCAAAATGAATAAAAAGACTCGTTGACACAACTAAAAAAATGCACAGACCTAATAAACTTAACACAAAATGTTAAAAACACATCAGAGAACAATACCAGAACCCGCTGTTATTGACATTTACAAGTGTACTGATAGCTCCTCGTCAAGATTTAGACCTTCTGGGGCCATGGTATTATATTTTATAATTGTTTTTGATTCAAGTCTTCTGAGCTCTCTTGTCCTGTTACCACCTCTGCACCTAGCCGGGATGTGGTCCAGAACAACAAACTTAAGCAGATTCGGATTCTGTCCATGGAGTTCATGGAAGTGTCTTGCAATGGGATAAGTTTTATCACTTTTTGTAATGGCTCTACGATGATCAAGTATTCTGACCTTACACTTGTGAATGGTACTGCCCACATAGAATTTGTTACAGGGGCATCTAAGTGCATATACTGCATACTCTGTATTACAGCTCAAATGTTTTTGTATTATCATAGGTGCTAGATCTTTAGAGAGTTTGATAGACTTGCAGTTGTTACTGAATTTGCAAGCCTTGCATTTATTGCAGGTAAAGAATCCCTTTATGTCACTCTTTTTGGTGTCAATCAACATGCTTTTGCATAGTGTATCACCTAGTGATCTGGGTTTCTTAAATGTAAGTGCTGGATATTCACCTATATGTTCTCTCAAATCTTCATCATTACGCAGAATTTCCCAAAACTTTTTTAGGCTTTTTCTCACTTCCCAGGCCTGATTGTTAAATGTTGTAATAAACCTTATGGGTTCATTCAAATCATGGTCATTGTCTTTGTTTGCCGGGAATAATAGTTCTTGCCTGTTCAACTTCTCAACTTTCTCAGCTGCTTCATTAACTAGAGTAGCATCATAACCTCTAGCTAAAAATCTTTCAGTCATAATGGTTTTCTCAATTAAGTAATTGTCTTTCTCGCTACAATTTCTACGAGCTCTTAAAAGTTCTCCATAGGGAATGCTGCGTATGAGTTTTTTAGGGTGACAGCTACCCGCGTGCAGTAAGCTATTGCCTGAAGTTGCCTTCCTAAACAGCTTGGTGCAGAGTTTGTTGTTTTTAATAGTGAGTTGTAAATCAAGGAATTCGAGTTCTTTGGCATCGATGGTACTTGTGAAAGAAAAGTACCAGTAACCCATGACAACACAGGTGCACAACAGCCCACCCCGAGTACGGTGATCGAAAAGAGAAAACTGTGGGACAAATTATGGAAGGTTCTAAAAAAAGAACAATCGAAGTGGTGGGAAGCAACAGCTTTACAGCAGTATGTCGACTGCGATAGAATCCCGAGAGGGTTAAGAATATTCATAACTCTCACACTACAACAACCTGATCCTGATATGATAGATGAATGGACTGCAAACAATCATAACTGCTCAATGAACATGTTAAAAATATTGATTAAATATGCGGAAAAGGAGAGTCGTGATCTCACCACTGAAAGTGAATTAATTATTCTAAAACTTAAAGAGTTGTATACAAATGAGGAGTTCGATTCTGAGATGGCAAAAATGGAGACTAAATTGGGAAAAATAGAGGAAGAAATCAAATTGAAAAAATTAAGCAAATTTCAAAGAGATGAAGTTGACTACAATAAAGGACAGATACTGACATTTGGCAAAAAATTTGAACAACTATGGAATGATACCAATGAGAATACTGTTCCAGTAACAAGACACCCTCAGCCAGTTGTTACACCGACTTCTGAGAATAATGAAATACCGTCTACAGCAATCCACAGACGAAACTGAGACAGAAGTAAGAGAAACCGCAGTAGGACACAAATCGGATTCAGCAAAAGCACGCTTTTTAAAGGAGTACACGCTGATGGCCAAAGAAAGAACAAATGTTCAGGCACACAGCGGAAGCCCAAGAGGAAATCGCGGGCGAGGCGGCAGAGGAGGAAACAGACTAAAGTTCACGAATCCAATAGACAGCCCAGTGGGAACAAGGACAAGGGGACGATTTGCCAAGAAACAATGAATAACATGACAGTGGTAAATCTCTCTGAATTTATTTTGACCCAAGACCAATTAGATGTGTTATCCCTGGGGTTATCCTTCTGTCCCACGGCCTTTTTTAATTACACTGAGGCACGCATTGATTTGTTTTTCTTTGTCAGGAAATTGAAACTTAAAAAATGGTTTGCTACTAACAAAAGCACCAATAAAGTTACACCACCAAAGTTGGCTTTAAATCTCAATATTGGTGATGTTGAAACTTTACAGACAGTGCATGAGCTAGCTGAGGTTGCCGGTTATTCAGAAGATCCGTACATTAACCTAGCCAACACTGATATCAATGTGGAAATGGGTGGCCAAACAAATTTTAAAGCAAAATCTGTATTTATACCTCAAGTCATGAGCGAAGCTATATTTTGTTTCGAGAAAGGTATGATTTGCGAATTGAAAAAACTAGCCAAACGCAAATCAGAAAATAAGATCAATTTGACTACCAGACAAACATTGGCCATACAGGAGCTTGAAGCAAACACGGACACTGTCATAAAAAAATCTGACAAGGGAGGTAACGTGGTAATTTGGCCACGTACCATGTACCTTGAGGAAGGCAGATCACAATTATCGGATGGCACTAGATATAGCCAATCTAGCAAAATTGAATACGATGAAGCAGTCAGGGAAGTTGGCAAGAAACTGTTATTTTGGAGAGAGAAAAGATTGATTAGTGATGAAGAATACAAATTTTTACATTGCAAAAATCCTAAAATCCCGTTGCTTTATCTCCTCCCGAAAATACACAAAAATGCCACACGACCACCAGGGAGACCTATTGTGTCCTCACGTGACAGTCTCCTAGAAAATACGTCCAAGTATGTAGATTACTTTCTACAACCCCTGGTTCAATCACTTCCTTCATATGTGAAGGATACCAGCGATTTTCTAAGATTGATCAATGATATCGTCTGGGAGTCTGATTACCTATTGATGAGTTTGGATGTAAGTAGCCTGTACACCTGTATTCCTCAAGCCTTAGGGATTCAGGCATGCAGATTCTTTCTCAAACAAAGATCACTGTCCTTCCTCTTCCACACTGAAATGTTACTTGACATGATACAGCTTTGTCTAAGTAAAAATTTCTTTCTTTTTGACAATCTTATGTACAAACAAATACAAGGGACTGGGTACCTGCTTCGCCCCCAGCTTTGCAGGCTTGTACCTCGGCTGGTGGGAGGAGCAGGTAGTCAACAAAATCGGATCATTCAAAAACCACGTCGTCCTTTGGCTAAGATACATTGATTTATATCAAAAAAGAGTGGATCACTTGAACCTGTTGTCCAGGGTTTGGTGGTTATCCGGCCGTTCCTTAAAAAACCCTCATTCACGTTTTTAGGTGGATTGTCTGGCGGTATATCTTGGTTCTCCGCCTCGATAACGTGATTGCATCATCATCGGGTTTAGTGTTGTGCTACCTCCACCTGGAGGAAAACCACTGGATATTACAGTAGCGATCAGAGATCAAAAATGGACAGAGTGCTCATGTGTCGTGAAACAGTGGAAGTTAAAAAGGGATGTTTTCTCATGCTACCTGGACTTTAGTCTTTATTGTTGTCTGGTGCGTGGAAAAAGAATAAAAAATAGGGGAGATTGTACAGCAAGGGCAGTTAATGTGTCCGCTGTACAGTCAGTCCAATAGGTGGGTCGACATGTTTCAGCTCTTTACGTGCCCAGAAGGGTCAGGTGAGCTTTCATCAGGACCAGGGGGTGTTGTCTTAAAGAAGGATGTTGTCCACTTTAAGGGTGAGGAGTTCGGAATATTTTTCACTGATCTCCTAGTAAAAGGTTTAGTACCTATGGTGAAAAAGAGGACGAATAACAAATGATATGTTGGTGAAAATATAATTTCTTTAACAACTGATTCTTTCTTAGAGATTCTTTAGAAAAACTTTTTAAAAAAAGGGGGTTTCTACCCAGAGTACATGACGAGAAACAAGCAACATGGCAATTCTTTATATACAGTAAGGGCTGCAAGGTGAGTTCGAACACGCCACTGGTTACATAGCAAGTATAGATGGCAAATCTTTGCAATGATATCTGTATGTGATGTCTATTGGTTCAGCTGAGGGCATTTCAGAGGGGTAATTCTGGTTAATAGAGGAATATACTTTTATACGGAAAGTTATATGTAAGGTTATCTCAGAGATTCATTTTGAGTCCTCAACGTAAAACATAAATATCCATGTGATCTTTGTGTTGAGGGTCATTGTACAATGTGTTGCAAATTGCGGGCTATATGGGGTGCTGTGTTACGGAGAAATACTCTGGTGGTTACAGAACAGCAGTGATGACTATGATTTGTCATGTGTACAGATGATAATCACTGGGAAGGGTCTATTGTCCATAAATATTGTAAACTCCATGACCACTGATAATGTACCACTCACGTCGATTTTTAACAGAAAATATGGCGGCATACTCGAGCGTGCTCATTCATACATTCACTCGATCTGTAAACACACGTTTCTCTCGATATGAAAAAGCACCCGTTGTAGGGCTTCTGAGACCCAAACAGTGCTTCTGTTATATTGCATGTTTAGGCAGTACTTCGAGGCTCAATTAGGAACACAGAGAGAGACGACACACAGCATGCGCAAGTTATATAAACAGTCATTGCTTGGGTGGCCTTCATACCTTAAAAGCTCGGATTTCGGGCTTCTTAGGAAGAATGGCAGCGTAGTCAGGCTGTGAGAGGAGGTCGGAGGAGAGGGGGGAGAACAAAGTGAGATTTAAAAAATAACCAAAGAAGTCTTGAATTAACGTTACGTGTCTCCGTCTCCAGGGTTTTCTCCATACCGGGAGTTCCGCTTTGCACGACTTGTGCTGACGCTGTCTTCCTGCTTGATGGAGATTGCCCGGACTCGAACATTTTTATGCAGTTAGGAGTGAAAAAAGACTATTGATTAGGGCAGCAGCATACAGGGCTGTCGGTTTTCACAGTCTTTACCTGTATAGGCCACTAAAAACAGTGTTAAAAGTGTCGCCAGTGTTGGAAATGGTGTATATGACTAATGGAATTTGGAAATGATAAATTATAAATTACCACTACACCTGTTTTGAAAAGAAGACAAATTCTCAGGCAAGGCGTGATTAATGGTAATATTACCAAATTCATAATGAGGATTGTGTTGGCTTGGGTTTTTTTAAGAGATTGTTAATCATTAGAATGCCAATAAAGTTTGTTTGAAAATCGTTTTGGTATCATTATACGGAGCATCATTTCTGGCCATAAAGTAAATTAGTCTTTGACATGTTCACGATACACTTAACCAGGGGATATCATCGTTCAAACCTGTTATATTTGTTTTTAGACGGTGTACCCATCTTTGTTCTTGTGTAAAGAGACGTTTCTCGACATTTTGTGACCCAGCCACCATAGACTCTATGACTATCCATTTGAGGTCATCAAGCGTATGTGGGTGGTTGATAAAGTGACTGCTCATTTTGGTGGTGTGACGTTTACATCTGACGTTGCTTCTATGTTCGCAGATTCGCTGTTAAAGGAGTATGGCCAACGCCACAAAAGAAAAACCCAGTACCAGCACGACCCACTAATTTTCAACCTGTCGAAAATTATTCTTTCAAAAGATCAGGAAGACATCCTTAACAAAGGACTGGGCTTTGTACCAACACCACCACTGGACCTCTTCAAGACACAATGTGAAGTTGCCCAATTCTGTAGGACACTGAAATTAAAAGCATTTTTTCAGGGTACAGAGAATAACCCCGATTTTGGAGACACTGCCCTGAGGCCCAAATCTACATTCTGCCCTCTGAACCATCAGGTACCAATAGAAATCCAGACCTTTGAACAGGCAGTCATGAGAGAGATAAATGAAATCAACAAGAAGACGACTAAATCCTTCATAAACATCTCCAATAAAGAAAAGAAAGCCCTGGAAGAACTAAGAACACATGACGACATCATCATAAAGCCAGCCGATAAAGGTGGAGGCATAGTTATCATGGACAAAGACCACTATAACGACCAGTGCCTGAGATTACTATCTGACGAAAAATTCTATAAAGTCATCAGAGAAGACCCAACTCCGAGGTTAAAAAGAACTATCAACCTAATGGTAGAGGAAGCAGAGACAAACAACTGGATCACTAAGAATGAGGCTTCATTCTTAAGAACTGACTCCCCACGCATACCATATTTTTATTCCTTACCTAAGGTACACAAAAACCAACGCCCACCACCTGGACGTCCAATTGTTTCCGGAATAGGCTCTCTCCTAGAACCTCTCTCTCAATTTGCAGACCAATATCTTAGACCTATGGTACAACAGACTCCAACTTATTTAAAAGACACACGAGATTTACTCAACCTTTTACAAGACCAACCGTTCCTAAGTGAAACCATGATCTTAGTCTCACTAGATGTGGAAAGCCTCTATACCAGCCTGCCTCAACAAGAAACTTTGAACACCCTGGAAGACTTACTCTTCGCACACGACTGGCAATACCACACCCCCAGACACTTCATCCTAGAATGCTGTAGAATGGCCCTGACTGAGAATTATTTTGAATATAACAACACTCTTTACCAGCAGTGCCATGGTACTTCCATGGGAAGTACCTTTGCGCCGAGCGTGACAGGTCTATATGTAAGTAATTTTGAAAAGACACATATCCAGAACGTCAACAATCCATTCCACACCAGGATCACCTTCTGGAAGAGATATATTGACGACATCATCATGTTCTGGGAAGGAACAGAAGAAGATCTAAGAGATTTTCACAATTGGCTAAACACACGAGACGAATGTCTAAAGTTTACCATCAACTCAAACAAGGACCATCTGGATTTTCTTGATCTATATATTTATGTAATCGATAATACCATCAAAACAAAAACCTTTTTTAAACCCACGACTAAGAACAGCCTTCTCTCTTTCAACAGCTTCCATCCCCGCCCACTCAGAGAAAATTTACCCTACAGTCAGTTCCTGCGCCTAAAAAGGAACTGCAGTGAGCTGAGTGAATACAAAGAACAAGCTGAAGACTTGCGCATAAAACTACTCAAACGCGATTACCCTACGAAAATTGTAAACAAATGTCAAAAGAGAGCAAGAAATCAACATAGAGAGAGCCTGCTAGAAGTAATACCTAAAACACTACCATCTGATCAAGTAACATGTGTCACAACATATAACACAGCCAGTAACATAATCAAGAAAATAATCAACAAAAACTGGCGCATTCTGACCTCGGGTGATCTAAATTGGCCAAAACCACGCTTCGCAAACAGGAGAACTCAGAATTTTAAGGACATGCTAGTACACACTCGTCCTTTCGAAAAAAAGACACTTACAACTACAAGTACTTTATGGAACCTGCCACCAGTGGTAGGCCATTTCCCGTGTGGACACTGCTCCGTCTGTCATTTAACAGAAACAACAAAATCCATTGAATTGACACCTGACTTGATGTGGAAGATGAGACAACATACCAACTGTAACACCACCCATGTTATCTACATGATTACCTGCCCGTGTAATCTGAGATACATTGGAATGACGTGTCGCAAGATAAAACAGCGAATCTGCGAACATAGAAGCAACGTCAGATGTAAACGTCACACCACCAAAATGAGCAGTCACTTTATCAACCACCCACATACGCTTGATGACCTCAAATGGATAGTCATAGAGTCTATGGTGGCTGGGTCACAAAATGTCGAGAAACGTCTCTTTACACAAGAACAAAGATGGGTACACCGTCTAAAAACAAATATAACAGGTTTGAACGATGATATCCCCTGGTTAAGTGTATCGTGAACATGTCAAAAACTAATTTACTTTATGGCCAGAAACGATGCTCTGTATAAGGATACCAAAACGATTTTCAAACAAACTTTATTGGCATTCTAATGATTAACAATCTCTTAAAAAAACCCAAGCCAACACAATCCTCATTATGAATTTGGTAATTACCATTAATCACGCCTTGCCTGAGAATTTGTCTTCTTTTCAAAACAGGTGTAGTGGTAATTTATAATTTATCATTTCCAAATTCCATTAGTCATATACACCATTTCCAACACTGGCGACACTTTTAACACTGTTTTTAGTGGCCTATACAGGTAAAGACTGTGAAAACCGACAGCCCTGTATGCTGCTGCCCTAATCAATAGTCTTTTTTCACTCCTAACTGCATTAAAACGTTCGAGTCCGGGCAATCTCCATCAAGCAGGAAGACAGCGTCAGCACAAGTCGTGCAAAGCGGAACTCCCGGTATGGAGAAAACCCTGGAGACGGAGACACGTAACGTTAATTCAAGACTTCTTTGGTTATTTTTTAAATCTCACTTTGTTCTCCCCCCTCTCCTCCGACCTCCTCTCACAGCCTGACTACGCTGCCATTCTTCCTAAGAAGCCCGAAATCCGAGCTTTTAAGGTACGAAGGCCACCCAAGCAATGACTGTTTATATAACTTGCGCATGCTGTGTGTCGTCTCTCTCTGTGTTCCTAATTGAGCCTCGAAGTACTGCCTAAACATGCAATATAACAGAAGCACTGTTTGGGTCTCAGAAGCCCTACAACGGGTGCTTTTTCATATCGAGAGAAACGTGTGTTTACAGATCGAGTGAATGTATGAATGAGCACGCTCGAGTATGCCGCCATATTTTCTGTTAAAAATCGACGTGAGTGGTACATTATCAGTGGTCATGGAGTTTACAATATTTATGGACAATAGACCCTTCCCAGTGATTAGGGGATAGAAAGAAATCAATTCTAGTTATCAGGGCACCAGCACGCTCCTGCATGTACTCACAATTTGATAAGGCTTCCTAATTACATTAATAATGTGTGGGTCGCGCCGCCAAAATCAAAACATGGAACTATCACAATTCCTCAAGTAATACCCGTTCACAACATCATGCCCGAGTGGGCTTATTTTAAATGACGCTCGCAGTATTTGTCAAATCACGACCACTCGTACAACTCATTAACGAAAACCCTTATCCGTGAGCAATTTTCTTCAGTACAGTCGAAAGTTTTATGAAGTTATCCCAGTTACAATCACAGTTCCATAGGCCACCTGCAAAATGAATAAAAAGACTCGTTGACACAACTAAAAAAATGCACAGACCTAATAAACTTAACACAAAATGTTAAAAACACATCAGAGAACAATACCAGAACCCGCTGTTATTGACATTTACAAGTGTACTGATAGCTCCTCGTCAAGATTTAGACCTTCTGGGGCCATGGTATTATATTTTATAATTGTTTTTGATTCAAGTCTTCTGAGCTCTCTTGTCCTGTTACCACCTCTGCACCTAGCCGGGATGTGGTCCAGAACAACAAACTTAAGCAGATTCGGATTCTGTCCATGGAGTTCATGGAAGTGTCTTGCAATGGGATAAGTTTTATCACTTTTTGTAATGGCTCTACGATGATCAAGTATTCTGACCTTACACTTGTGAATGGTACTGCCCACATAGAATTTGTTACAGTGGCATCTAAGTGCATATACTGCATACTCTGTATTACAGCTCAAATGTTTTTGTATTATCATAGGTGCTAGATCTTTAGAGAGTTTGATAGACTTGCAGTTGTTACTGAATTTGCAAGCCTTGCATTTATTGCAGGTAAAGAATCCCTTTATGTCACTCTTTTTGGTGTCAATCAACATGCTTTTGCATAGTGTATCACCTAGTGATCTGGGTTTCTTAAATGTAAGTGCTGGATATTCACCTATATGTTCTCTCAAATCTTCATCATTACGCAGAATTTCCCAAAACTTTTTTAGGCTTTTTCTCACTTCCCAGGCCTGATTGTT
Organism: Triturus cristatus; assembly: GCF_964204655.1. Classification (NCBI taxonomy): domain Eukaryota; kingdom Metazoa; phylum Chordata; class Amphibia; order Caudata; family Salamandridae; genus Triturus; species Triturus cristatus. Next base: position 743,164,488 of record NC_140592.1, read on the forward strand.
AAATGTTGTAATAAACCTTATGGGTTCATTCAAATCATGGTCATTGTCTTTGTTTGCCGGGAATAATAGTTCTTGCCTGTTCAACTTCTCAACTTTCTCAGCTGCTTCATTAACTAGAGTAGCATCATAACCTCTAGCTAAAAATCTTTCAGTCATAATGGTTTTCTCAATTAAGTAATTGTCTTTCTCGCTACAATTTCTACGAGCTCTTAAAAGTTCTCCATAGGGAATGCTGCGTATGAGTTTTTTAGGGTGACAGCTACCCGCGTGCAGTAAGCTATTGCCTGAAGTTGCCTTCCTAAACAGCTTGGTGCAGAGTTTGTTGTTTTTAATAGTGAGTTGTAAATCAAGGAATTCGAGTTCTTTGGCATCGATGGTACTTGTGAAAGAAAAGTACCAGTAACCCATGACAACACAGGTGCACAACAGCCCACCCCGAGTACGGTGATCGAAAAGAGAAAACTGTGGGACAAATTATGGAAGGTTCTAAAAAAAGAACAATCGAAGTGGTGGGAAGCAACAGCTTTACAGCAGTATGTCGACTGCGATAGAATCCCGAGAGGGTTAAGAATATTCATAACTCTCACACTACAACAACCTGATCCTGATATGATAGATGAATGGACTGCAAACAATCATAACTGCTCAATGAACATGTTAAAAATATTGATTAAATATGCGGAAAAGGAGAGTCGTGATCTCACCACTGAAAGTGAATTAATTATTCTAAAACTTAAAGAGTTGTATACAAATGAGGAGTTCGATTCTGAGATGGCAAAAATGGAGACTAAATTGGGAAAAATAGAGGAAGAAATCAAATTGAAAAAATTAAGCAAATTTCAAAGAGATGAAGTTGACTACAATAAAGGACAGATACTGACATTTGGCAAAAAATTTGAACAACTATGGAATGATACCAATGAGAATACTGTTCCAGTAACAAGACACCCTCAGCCAGTTGTTACACCGACTTCTGAGAATAATGAAATACCGTCTACAGCAATCCACAGACGAAACTGAGACAGAAGTAAGAGAAACCGCAGTAGGACACAAATCGGATTCAGCAAAAGCACGCTTTTTAAAGGAGTACACGCTGATGGCCAAAGAAAGAACAAATGTTCAGGCACACAGCGGAAGCCCAAGAGGAAATCGCGGGCGAGGCGGCAGAGGAGGAAACAGACTAAAGTTCACGAATCCAATAGACAGCCCAGTGGGAACAAGGACAAGGGGACGATTTGCCAAGAAACAATGAATAACATGACAGTGGTAAATCTCTCTGAATTTATTTTGACCCAAGACCAATTAGATGTGTTATCCCTGGGGTTATCCTTCTGTCCCACGGCCTTTTTTAATTACACTGAGGCACGCATTGATTTGTTTTTCTTTGTCAGGAAATTGAAACTTAAAAAATGGTTTGCTACTAACAAAAGCACCAATAAAGTTACACCACCAAAGTTGGCTTTAAATCTCAATATTGGTGATGTTGAAACTTTACAGACAGTGCATGAGCTAGCTGAGGTTGCCGGTTATTCAGAAGATCCGTACATTAACCTAGCCAACACTGATATCAATGTGGAAATGGGTGGCCAAACAAATTTTAAAGCAAAATCTGTATTTATACCTCAAGTCATGAGCGAAGCTATATTTTGTTTCGAGAAAGGTATGATTTGCGAATTGAAAAAACTAGCCAAACGCAAATCAGAAAATAAGATCAATTTGACTACCAGACAAACATTGGCCATACAGGAGCTTGAAGCAAACACGGACACTGTCATAAAAAAATCTGACAAGGGAGGTAACGTGGTAATTTGGCCACGTACCATGTACCTTGAGGAAGGCAGATCACAATTATCGGATGGCACTAGATATAGCCAATCTAGCAAAATTGAATACGATGAAGCAGTCAGGGAAGTTGGCAAGAAACTGTTATTTTGGAGAGAGAAAAGATTGATTAGTGATGAAGAATACAAATTTTTACATTGCAAAAATCCTAAAATCCCGTTGCTTTATCTCCTCCCGAAAATACACAAAAATGCCACACGACCACCAGGGAGACCTATTGTGTCCTCACGTGACAGTCTCCTAGAAAATACGTCCAAGTATGTAGATTACTTTCTACAACCCCTGGTTCAATCACTTCCTTCATATGTGAAGGATACCAGCGATTTTCTAAGATTGATCAATGATATCGTCTGGGAGTCTGATTACCTATTGATGAGTTTGGATGTAAGTAGCCTGTACACCTGTATTCCTCAAGCCTTAGGGATTCAGGCATGCAGATTCTTTCTCAAACAAAGATCACTGTCCTTCCTCTTCCACACTGAAATGTTACTTGACATGATACAGCTTTGTCTAAGTAAAAATTTCTTTCTTTTTGACAATCTTATGTACAAACAAATACAAGGGACTGGGTACCTGCTTCGCCCCCAGCTTTGCAGGCTTGTACCTCGGCTGGTGGGAGGAGCAGGTAGTCAACAAAATCGGATCATTCAAAAACCACGTCGTCCTTTGGCTAAGATACATTGATTTATATCAAAAAAGAGTGGATCACTTGAACCTGTTGTCCAGGGTTTGGTGGTTATCCGGCCGTTCCTTAAAAAACCCTCATTCACGTTTTTAGGTGGATTGTCTGGCGGTATATCTTGGTTCTCCGCCTCGATAACGTGATTGCATCATCATCGGGTTTAGTGTTGTGCTACCTCCACCTGGAGGAAAACCACTGGATATTACAGTAGCGATCAGAGATCAAAAATGGACAGAGTGCTCATGTGTCGTGAAACAGTGGAAGTTAAAAAGGGATGTTTTCTCATGCTACCTGGACTTTAGTCTTTATTGTTGTCTGGTGCGTGGAAAAAGAATAAAAAATAGGGGAGATTGTACAGCAAGGGCAGTTAATGTGTCCGCTGTACAGTCAGTCCAATAGGTGGGTCGACATGTTTCAGCTCTTTACGTGCCCAGAAGGGTCAGGTGAGCTTTCATCAGGACCAGGGGGTGTTGTCTTAAAGAAGGATGTTGTCCACTTTAAGGGTGAGGAGTTCGGAATATTTTTCACTGATCTCCTAGTAAAAGGTTTAGTACCTATGGTGAAAAAGAGGACGAATAACAAATGATATGTTGGTGAAAATATAATTTCTTTAACAACTGATTCTTTCTTAGAGATTCTTTAGAAAAACTTTTTAAAAAAAGGGGGTTTCTACCCAGAGTACATGACGAGAAACAAGCAACATGGCAATTCTTTATATACAGTAAGGGCTGCAAGGTGAGTTCGAACACGCCACTGGTTACATAGCAAGTATAGATGGCAAATCTTTGCAATGATATCTGTATGTGATGTCTATTGGTTCAGCTGAGGGCATTTCAGAGGGGTAATTCTGGTTAATAGAGGAATATACTTTTATACGGAAAGTTGTATGTAAGGTTATCTCAGAGATTCATTTTGAGTCCTCAACGTAAAACATAAATATCCATGTGATCTTTGTGTTGAGGGTCATTGTACAATGTGTTGCAAATTGCGGGCTATATGGGGTGCTGTGTTACGGAGAAATACTCTGGTGGTTACAGAACAGCAGTGATGACTATGATTTGTCATGTGTACAGATGATAATCACTGGGAAGGGTCTATTGTCCATAAATATTGTAAACTCCATGACCACTGATAATGTACCACTCACGTCGATTTTTAACAGAAAATATGGCGGCATACTCGAGCGTGCTCATTCATACATTCACTCGATCTGTAAACACACGTTTCTCTCGATATGAAAAAGCACCCGTTGTAGGGCTTCTGAGACCCAAACAGTGCTTCTGTTATATTGCATGTTTAGGCAGTACTTCGAGGCTCAATTAGGAACACAGAGAGAGACGACACACAGCATGCGCAAGTTATATAAACAGTCATTGCTTGGGTGGCCTTCGTACCTTAAAAGCTCGGATTTCGGGCTTCTTAGGAAGAATGGCAGCGTAGTAAGGCTGTGAGAGGAGGTCGGAGGAGAGGGGGGAGAACAAAGTGAGATTTAAAAAATAACCAAAGAAGTCTTGAATTAACGTTACGTGTCTCCGTCTCCAGGGTTTTCTCCATACCGGGAGTTCCGCTTTGCACGACTTGTGCTGACGCTGTCTTCCTGCTTGATGGAGATTGCCCGGACTCGAACGTTTTTATGCAGTTAGGAGTGAAAAAAGACTATTGATTAGGGCAGCAGCATACAGGGCTGTCGGTTTTCACAGTCTTTACCTGTATAGGCCACTAAAAACAGTGTTAAAAGTGTCGCCAGTGTTGGAAATGGTGTATATGACTAATGGAATTTGGAAATGATAAATTATAAATTACCACTACACCTGTTTTGAAAAGAAGACAAATTCTCAGGCAAGGCGTGATTAATGGTAATATTACCAAATTCATAATGAGGATTGTGTTGGCTTGGGTTTTTTTAAGAGATTGTTAATCATTAGAATGCCAATAAAGTTTGTTTGAAAATCGTTTTGGTATCATTATACGGAGCATCGTTTCTGGCCATAAAGTAAATTAGTCTTTGACATGTTCACGATACACTTAACCAGGGGATATCATCGTTCAAACCTGTTATATTTGTTTTTAGACGGTGTACCCATCTTTGTTCTTGTGTAAAGAGACGTTTCTCGACATTTTGTGACCCAGCCACCATAGACTCTATGACTATCCATTTGAGGTCATCAAGCGTATGTGGGTGGTTGATAAAGTGACTGCTCATTTTGGTGGTGTGACGTTTACATCTGACGTTGCTTCTATGTTCGCAGATTCGCTGTTAAAGGAGTATGGCCAACGCCACAAAAGAAAAACCCAGTACCAGCACGACCCACTAATTTTCAACCTGTCGAAAATTATTCTTTCAAAAGATCAGGAAGACGTCCTTAACAAAGGACTGGGCTTTGTACCAACACCACCACTGGACCTCTTCAAGACACAATGTGAAGTTGCCCAATTCTGTAGGACACTGAAATTAAAAGCATTTTTTCAGGGTACAGAGAATAACCCCGATTTTGGAGACACTGCCCTGAGACCCAAATCTACATTCTGCCCTCTGAACCATCAGGTACCAATAGAAATCCAGACCTTTGAACAGGCAGTCATGAGAGAGATAAATGAAATCAACAAGAAGACGACTAAATCCTTCATAAACATCTCCAATAAAGAAAAGAAAGCCCTGGAAGAACTAAGAACACATGACGACATCATCATAAAGCCAGCCGATAAAGGTGGAGGCATAGTTATCATGGACAAAGACCACTATAACGACCAGTGCCTGAGATTACTATCTGACGAAAAATTCTATAAAGTCATCAGAGAAGACCCAACTCGGAGGTTAAAAAGAACTATCAACCTAATGGTAGAGGAAGCAGAGACAAACAACTGGATCACTAAGAATGAGGCTTCATTCTTAAGAACTGACTCCCCACGCATACCATATTTTTATTCCTTACCTAAGGTACACAAAAACCAACGCCCACCACCTGGACGTCCAATTGTTTCCGGAATAGGCTCTCTCCTAGAACCTCTCTCTCAATTTGCAGACCAATATCTTAGACCTATGGTACAACAGACTCCAACTTATTTAAAAGACACACGAGATTTACTCAACCTTTTACAAGACCAACCGTTCCTAAGTGAAACCATGATCTTAGTCTCACTAGATGTGGAAAGCCTCTATACCAGCCTGTCTCAACAAGAAACTTTGAACACCCTGGAAGACTTACTCTTCGCACACGACTGGCAATACCACACCCCCAGACACTTCATCCTAGAATGCTGTAGAATGGCCCTGACTGAGAATTATTTTGAATATAACAACACTCTTTATCAGCAGTGCCATGGTACTTCCATGGGAAGTACCTTTGCGCCGAGCGTGGCAGGTCTATATGTAAGTAATTTTGAAAAGACACATATCCAGAACGTCAACAATCCATTCCACACCAGGATCACCTTCTGGAAGAGATATATTGACGACATCATCATGTTCTGGGAAGGAACAGAAGAAGATCTAAGAGATTTTCACAATTGGCTAAACACACGAGACGAATGTCTAAAGTTTACCATCAACTCAAACAAGGACCATCTGGATTTTCTTGATCTATATATTTATGTAATCGATAATACCATCAAAACAAAAACCTTTTTTAAACCCACGACTAAGAACAGCCTTCTCTCTTTCAACAGCTTCCATCCCCGCCCACTCAGAGAAAATTTACCCTACAGTCAGTTCCTGCGCCTAAAAAGGAACTTCAGTGAGCTGAGTGAATACAAAGAACAAGCTGAAGACTTGCGCATAAAACTACTCAAACGCGATTACCCTACGAAAATTGTAAACAAATGTCAAAAGAGAGCAAGAAATCAACATAGAGAGAGCCTGCTAGAAGTAATACCTAAAACACTACCATCTGATCAAGTAACATGTGTCACAACATATAACACAGCCAGTAACATAATCAAGAAAATAATCAACAAAAACTGGCGCATTCTGACCTCGGGTGATCTAAATTGGCCAAAACCACGCTTCGCAAACAGGAGAACTCAGAATTTTAAGGACATGCTAGTACACACTCGTCCTTTCGAAAAAAAGACACTTACAACTACAAGTACTTTATGGAACCTGCCACCAGTGGTAGGCCATTTCCCGTGTGGACACTGCTCCGTATGTCATTTAACAGAAACAACAAAATCCATTGAATTGACACCTGACTTGATGTGGAAGATGAGACAACATACCAACTGTAACACCACCCATGTTATCTACATGATTACCTGCCCGTGTAATCTGAGATACATTGGAATGACGTGTCGCAAGATAAAACAGCGAATCTGCGAACATAGAAGCAACGTCAGATGTAAACGTCACACCACCAAAATGAGCAGTCACTTTATCAACCACCCACATACGCTTGATGACCTCAAATGGATAGTCATAGAGTCTATGGTGGCTGGGTCACAAAATGTCGAGAAACGTCTCTTTACACAAGAACAAAGATGGGTACACCGTCTAAAAACAAATATAACAGGTTTGAACGATGATATCCCCTGGTTAAGTGTATCGTGAACATGTCAAAGACTAATTTACTTTATGGCCAGAAACGATGCTCTGTATAAGGATACCAAAACGATTTTCAAACAAACTTTATTGGCATTCTAATGATTAACAATCTCTTAAAAAAACCCAAGCCAACACAATCCTCATTATGAATTTGGTAATTACCATTAATCACGCCTTGCCTGAGAATTTGTCTTCTTTTCAAAACAGGTGTAGTGGTAATTTATAATTTATCATTTCCAAATTCCATTAGTCATATACACCATTTCCAACACTGGCGACACTTTTAACACTGTTTTTAGTGGCCTATACAGGTAAAGACTGTGAAAACCGACAGCCCTGTATGCTGCTGCCCTAATCAATAGTCTTTTTTCACTCCTAACTGCATTAAAACGTTCGAGTCCGGGCAATCTCCATCAAGCAGGAAGACAGCGTCAGCACAAGTCGTGCAAAGCGGAACTCCCGGTATGGAGAAAACCCTGGAGACGGAGACACGTAACGTTAATTCAAGACTTCTTTGGTTATTTTTTAAATCTCACTTTGTTCTCCCCCCTCTCCTCCGACCTTCTCTCACAGCCTGACTACGCTGCCATTCTTCCTAAGAAGCCCGAAATCCGAGCTTTTAAGGTACGAAGGCCACCCAAGCAATGACTGTTTATATAACTTGCGCATGCTGTGTGTCGTCTCTCTCTGTGTTCCTAATTGAGCCTCGAAGTACTGCCTAAACATGCAATATAACAGAAGCACTGTTTGGGTCTCAGAAGCCCTACAACGGGTGCTTTTTCATATCGAGAGAAACGTGTGTTTACAGATCGAGTGAATGTATGAATGAGCACGCTCGAGTATGCCGCCATATTTTCTGTTAAAAATCGACATGAGTGGTACATTATCAGTGGTCATGGAGTTTACAATATTTATGGACAATAGACCCTTCCCAGTGATTATCATCTGTACACATGACAAATCATAGTCATCACTGCTGTTCTGTAACCACCAGAGTATTTCTCCGTAACACAGCACCCCATATAGCCCGCAATTTGCAACACATTGTACAATGACCCTCAACACAAAGATCACATGGATATTTATGTTTTACGTTGAGGACTCAAAATGAATCTCTGAGATAACCTTACATATAACTTTCCGTATAAAAGTATATTCCTCTATTAACCAGAATTACCCCTCTGAAATGCCCTCAGCTGAACCAATAGACATCACATACAGATATCATTGCAAAGATTTGCCATCTATACTTGCTATGTAACCAGTGGCGTGTTCGAACTCACCTTGCAGCCCTTACTGTATATAAAGAATTGCCATGTTGCTTGTTTCTCGTCATGTACTCTGGGTAGAAACCCCCCTTTTTTTTTAAAGAATCTCTAAGAAAGAATCAGTTGTTAAAGAAATTATATTTTCACCAACATATCATTTGTTATTCGTCCTCTTTTTCACCATAGGTACTAAACCTTTTACTAGGAGATCAGTGAAAAATATTCCGAACTCCTCACCCTTAAAGTGGACAACATCCTTCTTTAAGACAACACCCCCTGGTCCTGATGAAAGCTCACCTGACCCTTCTGGGCACGTAAAGAGCTGAAACATGTCGACCCACCTATTGGACTGACTGTACAGCGGACACATTAACTGCCCTTGCTGTACAATCTCCCCTATTTTTTATTCTTTTTCCACGCACCAGACAACAATAAAGACTAAAGTCCAGGTAGCATGAGAAAACATCCCTTTTTAACTTCCACTGTTTCACGACACATGAGCACTCTGTCCATTTTTGATCTCTGATCGCTACTGTAATATCCAGTGGTTTTCCTCCATGTGGAGGTAGCACAACACTAAACCCGATGATGATGCAATCACGTTATCGAGGCGGAGAACCAAGATATACCGCCAGACAATCCACCTAAAAACGTGAATGAGGGTTTTTTAAGGAACGGCCGGATAACCACCAAACCCTGGACAACAGGTTCAAGTGATCCACTCTTTTTTGATATAAAACTATTAATTGGAAGGCGACTGGATCACGTATCCTTCCTATTCCCTACCAACTGATTAGCCATAAGATACATTGATGACATCTTCTGTATCTGGAAGGGTACTGAGGATGCGGCCAATGAGTTTGTTAAGGTCTTGAATGTGAATGATCTTAACCTTTCTTTCACAAGTACCATCGATGCCAAAGAACTCGAATTCCTTGATTTACAACTCACTATTAAAAACAACAAACTCTGCACCAAGCTGTTTAGGAAGGCAACTTCAGGCAATAGCTTACTGCACGCGGGTAGCTGTCACCCTAAAAAACTCATACGCAGCATTCCCTATGGAGAACGTTTAAGAGCTCGTAGAAATTGTAGCGAGAAAGACAATTACTTAATTGAGAAAACCATTATGACTGAAAGAGTTTTAGCTAGAGGTTATGATGCTACTCTAGTTAATGAAGCAGCTGAGAAAGTTGAGAAGTTGAACAGGCAAGAACTATTATTCCCGGCAAACAAAGACAACGACCATGATTTGAATGAACCCATAAGGTTTATTACAACATTTAACAATCAGGCCTGGGAAGTGAGAAAAAGCCTAAAAAAGTTTTGGGAAATTCTGCGTAATGATGAAGATTTGAGAGAACATATAGGTGAATATCCAGCACTTACATTTAAGAAACCCAGATCACTAGGTGATACACTATGCAAAAGCATGTTGATTGACACCAAAAAGAGTGACATAAAGGGATTCTTTACCTGCAATAAATGCAAGGCTTGCAAATTCAGTAACAACTGCAAGTCTATCAAACTCTCTAAAGATCTAGCACCTATGATAATACAAAAACATTTGAGCTGTAATACAGAGTATGCAGTATATGCACATAGATGCCCCTGTAACAAATTCTATGTGGGCAGTACCATTCACAAGTGTAAGGTCAGAATACTTGAGCATCGTAGAGCCATTACAAAAAATGATAAAACTTATCCCATTGCAAGACACTTCCATGAACTCCATGGACAGAATCCGAATCTGCTTAAGTTTGTTGTTCTGGACCACATCCCGGCTAGGTGCAGAGGTGGTAACAGGACAAGAGAGCTCAGAAGACTTGAATCAAAAACAATTATAAAATATAATACCATGGCCCCAGAAGGTCTAAATCTTGACGAGGAGCTATCAGTACACTTGTAAATGTCAATAACAGCGGGTTCTGGTATTGTTCTCTGATGTGTTTTTAACATTTTGTGTTAAGTTTATTAGGTCTGTGCATTTTTTTAGTTGTGTCAACGAGTCTTTTTATTCATTTTGCAGGTTGCTTATGGAACTGTGATTGTAACTGGGATAACTTCATAAAACTTTCGACTGTACTGAAGAAAATTGCTCACGGATAAGGGTTTTCGTTAATGAGTTGTACGAGTGGTCGTGATTTGACAAATACTGCGAGCGTCATTTAAAATAAGCCCACTCGGGCATGATGTTGTGAACGGGCATTACTTGAGGAATTGTGATAGTTCCATGTTTTGATTTTGGCGGCGCGACCCACACATTATTAATGTAATTAGGAAGCCTTATCAAATTGTGAGTACATGCAGGAGCGTGCTGGTGCCTGATAACTAGAATTGATTTCTTTCTATCCCCTTGCACGAGGACGCGTTCCCATTACCAGTCGATTTGATCGTCTTCTGGTCTGATTTTTTATTTTGCCCACTTGGGCTTCATCTTGTTTGTATCTCTGCCACGATAAACCCCAATGAAGGTATGGGAATCCCAGCATGTCTCTGTGCGCACTAGCGCTTTGATAAAGTTTTCGAATATTTGAATCACTTCATGCAAATGTATAATGTTGCTTGAGTTCCACGCATTTTTAAATATTATTAGTTTGGTGCGAATATCGCATGTCAATGCATTAATTGCCATATGATTTCAATTGGATTCAAAATATGATGAATTTAAGTATGTTGTTTGTGTCTACAGCCCGTGACCGGCACTTGCGCTTTAATTCAGAAAAAATAACACAGTCTGTTGCCCGTGAGAAAGGAGTGCCTTTCAACTCCGAAACGCGTCGGACCTGGTGTTAATAAACACGCATTTTGATTGTGGCCTCGGCTCCAGTGTTCTTTCGTCCCGTGAGGGGAAAGTGAGACGCAGTGGTATCGAGTGGAATATATATATATATATATATATATATATATATATATATATATATATATATATATATATATATATATATATATATATATATATATATATATTTATATATATATATGAGCTCATTTCACAGAGATGCATCATGGTGATCAAGCTCCCTGCGTGGAGCGAAACGCGTCATGGAGGACACTGGTCCGTCTATTTCTTCATTTTGAAAATTGGGTATTAAACTACTTGCTTCACCCGCTTTTGCTTGTGGGAGTGATTGAATTTGAATCGGAGGCGAGAGGTCCGTGCCTGCACTTCCGCCGAGAGGAGAGCGGAAAGGACTATTTCTATCTTCAAATTTTACCAGAGCAGGCTGTTTCCGGTTTCTCTGACCCTTCTGTTATTGTGAGGCACAGCGTTTGCACAGCCATCTGCGTTTCGGCGCATTTCCTGTTTCTGCTCGGAAGAGTATCGCCGTTGCAGTGCCCCCCGGATGATCCCTGAAACGATTACCACTGAACACGTTGTTTCTCCCAACGACGTGAAGTTGCGGAGTTCGCTTGGTCGGAGGACCGGCAGAGCTGCATTCTTCATTTCGGGTAAGGAGTTCCTCGATTCTGGTGTGGTTTTCTGATTGGGAAACTAACGGGTTACAGAATTTCCCCCAACATTTTCATCTTACTTGAAGCAATACCCATTGAAATATAAACACAATCATGTTTTCGAGTGAAGCCATCTATGACAGGGAATCAGTGGCGGATGCCCTATTCCTGAATGTACCTACAGCAATAGAGGAACATAGAAGTTCCAAGAATGACACAGCCAATGACGATGTTAAAACACTGCTTAAGACTCTAGAACAATTACTGAAAAATGAACTTTCGAAATGGTGGGAGAAAAAATAACTTGAGAAGTATAGAGATGCCAATCGTGTTCCCAGGGGGCTACGTGTTCTTATTGCTCCTACTTTTGAAAATCCGAATCCCCATATGCTACAAGAGTGGGCAGAAAATAATTTACAGGCCTCAATGAATATGATTAATATTCTCATTAAGTATGCTGAAATCGACCGGAACGCCCTTCTGGTTGAAATAGAACGTATAAATGGACTACTCGATGCATCTGGTCAAAGTGAAAGTATTAATAAAGGGAAACATGACATCGATATACGTTTAAAGAAATATGAGGATGTGATTAAAGAGAGAAAGATTTTCAAATTTGCGCGAGACCAGAATGACTATGCCACTGGTAGAATCTTTACCTTTGCACGCAGGTACGATAACTATAAAAGACAAGCACTGACTGGGGGCATCACACGTGGCAAACAAACCTCTGTGATTAATGAGGCTCAAGCCAGTGAAGGGGACTCAGATATAGTGTCCCTCACTTCCAATAGTGATTCAGATGATAGCCGATCGAGCGCTGCCTTACCTTCAACATCTGCTGCTTCAAGTTTTTCTTTAGTAGAGGAACTAAATTTTGTGAGCGAGGACCGGAGGTACGCCTTGCGCCCCCGCAAACCTCAATTCGTGCAAGGAGATCAGTCAACCAACGCAGGCGGGAGAGGAGGCTCAGGCACCGCCAAAAATACATCAAGAGGGAATGCGAGAAGGGCCTGGAAAAAGTATTAAATACGAAAGAAAACACAGTTATCAACTTAACTGATACTATATTGACAACAGCGGAAACACAACTACTATCTCTGGGCCTTTCCTTCTGTCCCAAACACCGTTTCTCCTACAATCTATCTAGGATCGACGTGTTTAAGTTCATAAGGAAAATCAAATTGATAAAATACTTTCAACTTAATACATCAACTGTTAAGTGCCCTGTCAGTATACCCAATACCACTAACATTGGAGGCTCTTTACAAGTTAATGACATTTCTAATCTACAGTTAATTTTTGATTTGGCACAAGTGACTGAAGATGGGGATCCTTCTTCGGCCAGTCAATTCATCTGTTCCAAAACGACGGCCCTCAGCCCCTTTCGTCCCACCTCTACCTTTCTTCCATTGATGCCGAAAGATGCAGTGGATGTTTTTAGTGATCAAGTAATTACTGAACTTAAGATTCTGAATAGAACAGTCCCTTTTGCATCACGACAGAGGGATTATCGCAATAAACAATATCACACCTTAATGTTGAAATTACAGAATAATCCTAATCTTATTATCAGGAAATCGGATAAAGGGGGTAATACAGTACTGTGGTCCCGGAAAGACTATCTGACAGAAGCTGCCCGTCATTTGTCCGATGTATCATGCTATAGACAGACGACGAAATTTGAAATGAGATCTGCGGAGGAAAAAACACGCAAAAAAATCTACCTTTGGAAGAGAAACGGATTATTAACTAAAGATGAAATGAACTTTCTAAATATTGAACATCCGTTTACTCCGATTCTATATTTTTTACCAAAGGTTCACAAAAAAGTAACTCCAGTACCTGGGTGTCCCATTATCTCAGCCCAGAATAGCATGAATGAGAATCTGTCGAAATATGTTGACTTTTTTCTACAGCCGCATATGACTTCACTGCCATCCTATATCAGAGATACTACCGATTTCCTGAATAAGATCAAGGACATTACATGGTGTTCCAACTACCTGCTGATAGTTATGGATATTGAATCCCTTTATACAAGTATCAAGCATTGTCATGGAATGATTGCTACCAAATATTTTTTAGATAACAGGGATATCAATATGAAGGACCACAACAAAATGATTTTAGAGATGATTGAACTTTGTCTATCCACAAATTTCTTTCTGTTTGAGAATGTGATATACCATCAAGTGCGTGGTGTGGCGATGGGGGCTTGCTTCTCCTCCAGCTACTCATGTTTACATGTGGGTTGGTGGGAGGAGCATGTCCTCAGGACCACCCACCAGCACTGGTGGAGCCATGTGGTTCATTATTGGCGGTATATAGATGATATTTTTTAATTTGGAATGGTTCGAAAGATGATGCCAGCAGTTTTGTTGATGATATGAACCTCAATTTTACTGCTTCCATTGACAATTTCTCTGTCGAGTTTCTTGATGTTCTGGTATATATAGACAACAACATACTTTGTACCAAATTGCATAGGAAGACAACCGCAGGTAACTCGATTTTACATGCAGAAAGTGCACACCCACGTCACCTCATTAACAGTATTCCGTATGGCGAATTCATTAGCATCCGACGTATCTGTAGTTCTGATACTGTCTCAATTGAATGTCAGAAGGCAGCTTTCAAAAGGTTCCTGGACAGGGGTTATAAAGAACTTCTTCTTACACAAGCCCTCAATAAAGCTAATCCTGTTTCTAGGGTCACTCTTTTACAACCTAGCAGTAAGAATACGTTGACCCCTGAATCAGATCTTCAGTCCATTCGTCTTATTACTACGTTTAGCTCTCAAGAAAAGGCCATTCGTAAAATAATTTATTCTGAATGGCCTATTGTCCTAACGGACAATATTTTGGGTCCTATCCTTCCAAATCTACCCTCCATCACTTTTAGGAAAGCGCCTTCTATGAGAGATGCCCTTGTGAGAACTATGCCTCCGGCACTTGGCTTAATAAGAGTGGCTTTTTTAAGTGTAACTCCTGCCGGGCCTGTACTTTAGCCACCAATAGTACACACTACAGAACAGCATTTAATTGTAAAGAAATAGCCATTCAAGGACATTTGACGTGTCGCACTGATTATGCAATCTACAAACTTAAATGCACTTGTAATCTTGAGTATATAGGAAGAACGAAACTTCCTGTACATAAACGAGTCCTGCAACACATTAGGGCGATAGTTAACTCTGACCACAACTATCCAGTGGCAAGACATTTTAAAGCCATTCATGAAAACAAATTAAAAGATTTGGAGTACACTGTCATAGGAGCAGTTGCCAACCCCGGACGGGGTGGCAACCGTGATAAATTACTGAGACAGCGTGAATCACATTTTATTCTAGCCTTAGATACAAGAGCTCCTAATGGTCTGAATATTAATGAAGATCTTCACAATTTCTTATGAGTGGTTTTAGTTATCTATTGTTGACTTAACGTACATTTATTTGTTGTACGTTAACATTGTCTCTGAGCCATGAACTACCTTTTGCATTTTTGGTCGTATATTTTAGTCCTGTTTTAGTACTGTCTAGGCCCTCTTTCTATAATCGGAAGTTTTCTGGTTTCTTCTACTTAACTTTATTGCTGTATTGGTTTTTGCACTTTTGCCCAATGTCTTTTAGGCATTTTATGAATAGTTTTTTTAACTTCAAGACTGCAAACTTTTATGGATTTTCAGTTTTCCCTGGGCCATTGATCTGTTTTATAAGATGAATTTTATATCTTTTTATGGCTTTTTTATATTTATAAAAAGTTTGTCTCTTTTTGACTAGTTTTATTTATATATGCTGCTATTTTGATCTATGTCCTGTGCTGTACGCATTGAGTTTTGTAACATACCTTTTGGGCTCTTAGTCACTGGACACTTGTCCTCGTATTAAAATCTGACAGTTCGTTTTTTTTTTTACATAATAGGCTAGTTTAGGTTGCTTTTTTAGGTGGATTATATGCACTATGCACTTATTTTAATACCACCTTCCATTGCATTTTCCTTTTGTATTTTATGTATTTATATATATTTATATATTTATACATTTTGTCAATAATTGTCTGTTTTGTAAAATAATTTTTTACTGAGCCCCGCTGCTAAAGTTTGCGTATTTTGCACAAGACATTGAATGTGGTTTTTGATCATGCCCTAAGGGAGTTGACTGTATGCTATGCTTTTTTCTGCAGTCTGTCTTCTATTTTCTTTCTTGTGGTGTTCAGTGTCGCTCTATTTATGAGCTCATTTCACGGAGACGCATCATGTGATCAAGCTCCCTGCGTGGAGCGAAACGCGTCATGGAGGACACTGGTCCGTCTATTTCTTCATTTTGAAAATTGGGTATTAAACTACTTGCTTCACCCGCTTTTGCTTGTGGGACTGATTGAATTTGAATCGGAGGCGAGAGGTCCGTGCCTGCACTTCCGCTGAGAGGAGAGCGGAAAGGACTATTTCTATCTATATATATATATTACCAAACCCTTCTGCTGGAACGGAACCGAGCCGCACTCCCGACAGTGAGGGATACATTGATTTATTTCATTCCATAGGCATTCCTGACACGTTTGAGTCAACTTTGACTTTTTTCAAAGGGTGAGCCTTGGCATCGTATAAAACAGGATCCCACACACATTCAGTTCCTTTTCCATATATATGCGCTGAACTGGTCTTACTCTTTCATGTACATACAAGCCAGTAGCCCAAGGTAGGATTCAAAATAATAATTTATTAGCAGGAAGTGTCTACGCGTTTCGGCTGCACTCTGCAACCTTGCTCATAACAACGTGCGCCATCTGAATATATAATGTTACAATGCGTGGTGTTACCACGCAGTAGGTAACAACGCGGTCGTTACATCGTCCCCGTTGTTACCATGCATGGCATTACATCGCAAGTCGTTTCAACGACTTGCGCTAGATGGCGCGCTGGACTTAGGAATAGTATAAATTACTATTCCTACTCCAGTTAGCGCAACAGCAGGGAAGGTGTTGGATTTAAAATCTAACACATTCTCTGGTGTTGGGCACCATCTAGCGCAAGTCGTTGAAACGACTTGCGATGTAATGCCATGTGTGGTAACAACGCAAACGATGTAACTTCCGCGTTGTTATCAACCCGCGTGGTATTACCAGCGTTGTAAACGCTGTTTCCCGTGCCATCTTAACCGCGATATAAATACATACAAAACAAAGGGTCAAAAAGCAATGAACATAGAAAACGGGATAAGGTTTCAAGTGCATGTAAGATGTTCTTGGAACATAAACGACTAGCAAACAAACTGGGGGACGAGGCCACGGTCTCCTACTATCGGTCCTTCAAGATTATTGTATTACAAGAGACATGGCTTGTGGAGCCGCAGCACCTTGAAGGGTTTAAAATGTATCACTTTCCAGCAATTAAAACGAAATTCCCCCGGACGATGTAGCGGCGACCTAGCCATCTATATATCAGCCAATAGCGCAATTACCTTATGGGATCTAGTATGTTGCTCCCAGGTTCTTCAGATAGTGGGTATCTCACTTAGAACTTACAAAGGTCAGTTTAGGACCATAATTTTATTGAGCGTGTATATCCGTCCTAACTCAGCATCTAGGCTATCCCTATCTGATGAGGTGATCGCAACAGTATTAAATATGAGATCTGGGTTCCCGAATGCAGACATCATTTTATCAGGAGATTTCAACATGTGGCTGATGTCTGACCTACAAAAGAACGAGGTAATTAAGTTGCAGGAAAGCGACTTGGCCATACCACCGCAGGATCGTTCTGGATGGAGCAAGCAGGACCCAAAGGGCCGCGCCGTCCAAGGCAATTTGGAACATCTTGGCCTTAGAGCCCTCAACGGGCGTTTTCTTCCTGATAAGCTGCCTGGTCTCTCGTTCCTACCAAAAACTGGTGCATCTCTGATCGACTGCCCTTTTGTCAGCCTTTCCCTCTTGAATCATGTCTCTGGCTTTGGGTTTGGCCATAGATTAGAAAGCGATCACAGCCCTCAATAAATTTCCCTCAGCATTAGGCTGATGCAACATGATCAGGCAGTGGCACAAGCCTTTGAAAGGTCCACTATCAACTTAAAACACATTAAGTGTTCAGTTAATAATCTCCAGCTCCTAGCCACGGAAGCAAAGCACATGATCAGGAATACCAGCAGGACAACGGAGGACCCAATCGCAAACTGGATAAGTTTCTCAAGGAACTTGATAGCCAGGCATGCAAAACGGACAAAGCACACAAAAGCGACCGGGTCCCAACAGCCGACCCCCTGGGACCCTGTGATACGATCGGCCAAACGCAGCATGAACCGGCTATGGCGGGAACTTAAAAGGAAGCCAATGGACCCACTAATAATAACTAAATTAAGAGATGCCCGAAGCTACTTGAAGGCTGCTAAACGGGAACAACGAAGGGCTGATTGGAATTCCTTCTGGGCCAGACTATACCATGACATAATGTCAAACAATTCTGCGAGGTTTTGGCAGGGGGCAGAGTTCCCAAAGTTGCCTTGTCTAATATACTGGAATCTGAGTGGTACCTTTTCCTGTACAGTCATTTTAATGATCCACAAGACTACATCCGCAATCAGGCTACTGGTACAGAGGGCAGCTAAGCTCCAGAGGCTCAACCTTGGATGGAGGGTAATCCACCTCTAGAGCATTTCTACAAAGCGCCAATAATCGAAAGCAAATTGAAAGCTACAATCAGGTTACTGGTATAGAGGGCAGCAAAGCCCCGGAGGTCCAAATCCAAAAGTAGATTAAAAAGGGACAAAAAGATGGGGCCCCAGGACCAGGAGGCATCCCTTCAGCCCTGTTTAAGGAGGATCCTGCTTTCTGAGCTTCTCAGCTAGCTCCGCTCTATTCTACCATCCTAGAAAGGAACAGCATTCTGCCCTCATGGCAAGGACCGATCCTTGTCCCAATTTTTAAAGGAAGAGACAAAAAATCCCCAGGCAACTATTGGTTGGTTGCCTAAATCGACAACGAAGCGAAGTATTTCGCAGGGATACTGCTAAACTCTCTAATTCCACCAAACCAAACTGGTTTTACAAGCAATACTGGCACAACGGTCAATCTTATGGCATTTTCCTGTTCAATTGACCAGGCAGAGATCAGTACCAGCCTGATTTATATGGGGTTTATTGATTACAAATCGGCGTTTGACAAGGTCAACAGGTCAAAGCTGTGGCAGAAGCTTTCCTTACTGAACATTCCTAACAGCTTACTGAGAGCTGTGCAGCTTTGCATCAGGACACATGCATCAGGATCAAGATTGGAGACGGCTCAAGACTGTCATGGCCAATTTCGACAATGCAAGGCCTTAAGCAAGAGTGCGTTCTGGCCCCCACATTTTTTAACTTATTTTTATCGGATCTCCCGGAAGCCCTGAATCTAGCTAACTCGCACTCACCCAAACTAGGTAGTCTCCACCTGTCAAATTTATTGTATGCTGATGACGTGGTTCTTTTAAGCCACACAAAGATAGGTCTACAAAGGCTCTTGGATGCAACTGCCGTATACTCAAATAGGAATGGGATTCAGATCAATAATAAGAAAACTAACACCCTGGTGGTTCGCTCAGGAAGGCCCAAGAAGCTGGCATGGGTCTTAAACTCGGAAAGAATTGAAGAAACCAACTGCCACAAGTACTTTGGAGTCTCCTTCAATAATAACGGAAGATACAAAAGCCAATTGGGAGAACAAAAAAAGTTGGGATGTCGGGTGCTTTTATCTACAGGAACCGGGTTTTTTTAATCAAATTTAAATATTGTAACATTTTTATTTGCTGTGATTGCAAAGGTTTTAACAAATCATGCAATAAAGTTTCTACATATTAATAATAATAAGTGCATTTATCACATCTATCAGCGCCATCTTTCAATTTACATTTAAAGCAGCCGCATGATTTTAATTCAAATTCATTGATAACTTATTTTTCAGTTTTGGAACCCATATTCTTTTCATTTACATGTTGTTGAAAATAAAAGCCAATATGTTCATATGAATCTGTATTGTCCCTTAATAGGCTTTATACAATTAAATTCACAACGAAGGGACATAATTAAATTGGCATATTCATCACAGATAAAAATACATTGTGAAGAATCTAAAATAGGTTATACATGTTCAGTTTCCTTTTGAAAAAATCCCAATTCATAAAAATGAATCTCCTTTTAGCCTATAGTATTCAGCAGTCTCCACCTAAAAAGTGCTAAGTGTTTAAATTCATTAAACTTCAGAGATCTCTAAATATAGTCAGGCTCAATGCTTGAACCTAATTCATTTCATCACATTTTCATGGGGGCCAAGCAGATGTGGGTTAACATATAAAACTCATAAAATTGCAACAAAACCCTAATGGGTGAATCAATCAGAAATTATAGTCATCCCGCCTACTGCTAAAGTATAATGGAGCAAAAAGTTAATTAAATAAATATAAACACCCTATGTGCAGTAAAAAACTTTTATCTATACTGAAGCGCTTAGGATGTGTGCTCATGAGTTCCTATTCCTCATAGAAGATTTGTGTATAACTCCTCATCGATATTGAACCCAAGTGGTTCATTTGTGTCCAACTCCAGAATGTAAGATGTTTCTACTTTTTGAAATCCCTTCTCTCTGTCTCCCCCCAGTTTTCCCTTGGGTATCTGAGCCATATAGCTATACTTCAAATCGTTGGGGTCATTTTATTGTTGTTGCTCGAAGTGTCGTGCTATGGGGTAGCTTCGATCTTTGTTTATTATGTCTCTTATGTGTTGTAAAAGGCATTTGTGTTCGGGCAGGGTGGTACTACCTACATGTATACATATATATATATCGAATTACCACACGCTCTCCTACCCTTCCTTCCAGCGAGAAGAGAGCAACAAACTCCAATTGGCAAGGTTGCAAAGTTCTTTATTTGCTCACAGGTTTCGTTATCTGACACGTTTCAGTCAACAAGTGACCTTGATCACATACGGAAACGCTGTACGCCATACTTTTTAATACCCACCCCCCCCCCCAGTGTCACATGATTAACAACAGGAAAGAAATATTTCCTCATTACTTAACACTATGGTTGTCTGTTTTCTAAAGCACACACGATTGATTCATTTAATATCTTTGTCATTTTATACCGCAACTTAATATCAACACAGCGAATTCAAGGCCAATGTATATATGTTCATAAATATGTATAAATATGTAAATAAATAGATAAATACATACATACATACATGGATTCATAAATACACAAAATAAAATATTCATATACTTCATAAATATATATTGTGCTAATAATGTTACTAAAACCATGTAAAAATACCGAAACGGTAAACGTAATCCATGAAGTACATCTTACTGTCACCGCATATATGCTATGAGGGTATTGTTTCACTACAGCCTTAAAATCACTATTTACAATCGTCATGCCCGTTGGGATGTTGCACCTTATTAACTTTATTATTTAATTTTTATTTATTTCTTTTTTATTGATTTTGCTCAGTTAATGTCATACTATTAATTACTAAAAGTTCTCATGTGCCCTGCAATTCCAAAAATCAGTGCTTAAATGCAGAAAGTGCTTTGTGCCTCACAGTGCAAAAATGAATTGAAAAAAAGTGCTGGTGCTGTTTTAAAATAAACAGAGTGTTTATAACTATTCTATCGGGAGTATTTAAAAATCATAGGTATTCATATCTGATAGCAGTATTCTAAATCTCATCCAATGGTATAAACCTGCTACTGTGGTGAGATAATGGTGGTATATATGGAGCGTATGCTTTGTCTCTGGGAGGTCCCGATCTTAATTACCTCTCTTGTATTACAGAAAATTGTGGAGATCTTCGGTATTGTTAAGCCCTGTCGGTGATTACAGTTGAACTCAAGGATCATGCATGACTCCAGTTGTCACATCAAACGTTCCCTATTACCTCCTCTACGCAGGCTGGGAACCGCATCAACAACAAAGTATTTAAGACACTTCAAGTCATTGTTGTGCTCACTCCTAAAATGGCATGCGACTGGATATGCGGTATCGTTGTTGACAATAGCTCGCAAGTGCTGCAAGATCCTGACATGCACCTGTAGCTTGATGCTTCCTATATATTTTAAGCCACAGGTGCATGTCAGGACATATACCGCATATTCTGTTCTGTAATGGAACCTGCCCTTGATGGCAGTCTCACCCGGGCTGAATAAAGTAGAGTAGTGTGTGGTATTTACTCCAAATTTACATGCTCGACATGTAGAACATTAAAAAAAAAACCTTGCCTGGGTTTGAGCCACATACTGTTAATGCTGAGTTCAGGGCTGTTTTTAACTATCTGAGATCTCATAGACATCGCTTTCCTGTATGTTATAGTTGGTACTGTGGGAAGTGTAGCTGCCAGTACGCCATCCGTTAGTACAATTGGTCAATTTTTCTTTATGATTGACCTCCTTTCCTGCTGACTGAATGTCGTGATCAGTCTTGGAGTGTTGTCTTCTTGTGGGGGACCATTTTCTTTTTCTCTCTCCCCCATAGGCATCCGGGAATCTCTGGGTCTGTCTCTCACTTTTTTCACAGCATCCCTAAGAGTTCCTTTATTGTACCCTCTCCTTCTAAATCTTGTCAAAGCCTCTTTTGTTCATTTTTCAAATTCAATTTGTGTATTGCAAATCCTTTTGAGTCTTAGAAGTTCCCCGTATGGTATACTTCTTACTAGATGTTTTGGGTGCGCACTGCTGGCGTGTAGTGTAGAGTATATATATATATATATATATATATTTGTATCTGTACGAGTGTGATCAAGCCGTAAAGGTGAAACGTGTTGTTTTTTACTTGCCGAATAAATCAACTGCATTTAATCTGGGCGTACAAGTGTTTCCTGTTAATATGGGGACTTGTGGAATGCAAACTAAGGAGTTCCGGTATCCTGGCTCGGACCGTCCATGACAGCCCCACATATCATTACCAGAGATCGTGGATTGAAGATTTTCATTGGAACCGGGCTGACCCCCTTCTGGCGGTGACACCGGTAATAGGACATTGGAATCAATGACCAAAGGATTGGCTGAAAGTTGCATTGGTATTTGGATGCACGCTTCAACCACCGGTGATTACTTTGAATATTGACATGCTGTGAGGTGGCACAACTGCGAGGATTGTGGTCCCAATTTGCAGAGGTAAGGAGCGCGCACTAGTAGTGGGGGAAGTGGTGCTCCTGACTTTGTATCTGGTGATCTCAGCCATAGCAAGCGTGCCTTTCACGATAGCGTTTACGCCTAGGGGCAAGGGAGCGTGACAAGATTGAAGACAACGTTATCTGAGTGCACGCACAGGTTGTTTGCAGGAACATATATATCTTTAAAATGGCAAGTCGATTAGAAGCTCGTAGGAAACAGACTGCAGACAAGTTATTTTTCGCACAGGACCCAGCGGCAATGTGTTGAACCCCATATCCAGTATTACTGAAGAAATCAATTTACAAGCATTATTGAATACTCTGGAGAAACTACATAGGAAAGAATTAGCAAAATGGTGGAAAGCAGAATCCCTACAGCAGTACATTGATGTGAAACGCGTACCCAGCAGATTTTCACCATTCCTACTTATGAGGACTCTGACACCGACATGTTGGAAGAATGGTCCAATAATTTGTCATCATGCTCTATGACTATGATGCGGATCCTAGTCAAATACGCACTGAAAGATCGCGCTAAATTATTACAAGAAATTGACAAAGTGATGCTGGAAATTAGCCAACTTATGTCCAAAGAGGCATTAGAGGAGCATATGAAAAATCTGATGACAAAAATGGAGAAATTGGAAGAAGAAATAACTGCAAAGAAACAGAGAAAGTTCTTACGTGATTATAAAGATTATCAATCAGGGCGGACATTAACATTCCAAAGGAAATATGATCACTTATTTGATAAAAAGGCAGGAATGGTGGCTGCTTTTACCAACAATGCCGGTGTGACAAGAGATGTGAGTGAGAGCGACATCTCTGATGTAAATTAATCAGATGCATCTACTTCTGGCATGAATCAAGAAATAACACATGATCCACAGAAGAGAGCAAATAATTTTTTATTACAGTTCCAATTAATAAGTCAAAACAGGACAGAGTTTCAACAAGAAGGTGGGGCACAGCGAGGACGGCCATGAGGAAACAGAGGAAGAACAGGAGGAATCAACAAGCAAAAAAGAGGAGGAACAAACTCAGACAAAGCTCCAGTGGGAATAGAAACAAGGGGCAGGAAACAGAAAATATGACTGTCGTCAACCTTTCCCAGCGGTCTCTTTCCAAGGAGGAAATTGAGACCCTTTCCCTAGGCTTGTCCTTTTGCCCATCACTTAACATGAACTATGCCCAAACTAGAATTGATCTGTTCCTGTTTTCAAGAAAACTCAAATTGAAAAAGTGGTTTAACATGAAACCACAGAGACAAGTGATTGTAAGTAGTAGAGAAAGAGAGAGTAATTCAAATATGGTTGACATTGAGATGTTACATGCTCTACACACCATGACAGATGATGAAACTGATGTGAACAAATTAACACCTGATTGGGGAGCTTGGGGTGAAGATTTAGGAGGTAATCCAGGAAGTAAATTCAAACCCAAATCTGTGTTTCTGCCTAACATACAGTGCGAGGCCATTGATGTGTTTGAGAAGGGAGTCTTGAACGATCCACACAAAATTAGATACAGGAAGATACCGTGTAACAAGAAGAATCTAACAGTTGAACAAATCACCTCCATTGATAATTTGAAAGCAGACAAAAGCATTGTAATCCGCCAATCGGAAAAAGGGGGTAATGTAGTTGTCTTAGACAAACAAAAGTATTTGGCAAAGGGACTGAGACAACTAAATGATAGCAACTGTTATTGTAAGACCAGTATGGCCGAAGTATTGAAGTCTAATACTATGTACAGAGAGACACTAGTTGAGTGGAGAGAAAGAGTGTTGATGGAATGGGAGGAATATAACTACCTGTATTGTGCTCATCCCAGAGTACCCATTCTCTATTTACACCCAAAAATTCACAAGGACATCTGTAATCCGCTGGGGCAACCCATAGTCTCCTCAATAGGATCGCTATTAGAGAACACATCGAGATTCATTGACTACCATTTAAGATCTTATGTAGTGCCCCTACCTTCTTACCTTAGAGACATGACCCATTTTTTAACTATTATTAATGGAATACATTGGGAAAGTAATTTCACCTTAGTTTCCCTCGATGTAAGTAGTCTCTATACGAGCATCCAACACGACCTAGGACTTCAGGCCATCCGACATTTTTTCAAAACCAGGTCTATTTCATTATTCCATCACTCACAGATGATAGTGACTATGATTGAGATCTGTCTAAAGAACAATTTTTTTATCTTTGATGTCACCATATATAAGCAGTCACAGGGCACAGCCATGGGAACCTGCTTCGCCCCAAGCTATGCAAATGTATTCATGGGTTGGTGAGAAGAGCAGGTTGTCGCTGAAATGGCAGAATTGAGCAACGTGGCCCTGTGGCTACGTTATATCGATGATATTTTCTTTATATGGTGTGGTGATGAGGAATCAGCTAGAGTTTTCATTGACAAATTGAATAGAAATAGACTCAACCTACAGTTTACAGAACACATTAGTATGAACTCAATGGAATTTATTGATGGTCTTTTGGAAGTCAAGGATAATCAGTTGACGACCACATTATTTCGAAAGAAAACTGCAGGGAATAGCATCCTCAGTGCAAGCAGCAGTCATCCACAGAACCTGGTGCATAGCATCCCTTATGGAGAGCTGTTACGCGCTAAGAGGAATTGCAGCACTGACAGTGCTTACAAATATGAGGAAACGATCATGTGCCAAAGGTTCAGGGATAAGGGGTACAGCAAGAAAACCATCAATGAAGCAGTCTCCAGAGTAGAGATGAAATCTATAAATGAATTGATATACCCCAAGATAAAAGAAGAAAGTAATGAGTGTGTCAGGTTCATTACCACGTTCTCAGGACAGGCTAGTGAGGTACGCAAAATATTTAAAAAACATTGGCATTTATTACTCACTGATGATCATCTTAAAAACAACTTGGGGGGGAGGAGCCTAGCGCTTGACCAAGATGGCCGCGTGAGCTTTGAGCTCCCGGGACCCACGCGCCCTCCGTCGATTATCCTGTCTTAAATCCTGTTTTATATGCACGGCATCTTGCAGATGACTCATTGCTGAGGCGATTGATGCTGCCCGGGTTCGGATCGCCCACCGGGAACCGGAGTTGTGCACGGCGGAAGATTGAGGCCTATCTCCGAGGGATGCTAGGGGCTGGCGTTGGCAGGATGCCCGGCCACTAATTGAACAACAGCGGCCTGGCGAGGTGTGAACTGGCGGACGGAGAACGCCGTACTTTCACTTTCACTTTCTCGCCCTTTGTTTGCCTTGGCCCGGGAGTGCCTTCTGATGCTTTACTATCCTCTGGACGCCTTGCGCCCTACTCTGACTGGTTATTGCAGATCTGGCTTCTCCTGTTCCCTCTGACTGAGAGAGGGTCGTCTCTTTGCACTGGATTGCTCGGTGTCAGACATGTCGGGTAAAGCAGAGGTGGATAGGCTGAAACCCAAGGCTACCAGGCGGGGAGCCTATACCCAATCCAATAATATGGATCGCTATGCCCAGCAGAAGGGATCGCCTGGTGGATCGGGCCGGTCGCCGGACGTGCAGAAGGCTGCCTCATCCCCGACCTCGGAGCTCTCGTTGCAGGATGTCATGGGTGCGCTCGAGGGGATGCAGGCCTCGATTGGGAGACAGTTTGATGCCCTGGCGCATAAAGTGGATACTATCTTGGTGGATGTCAACCTGATCCGCGCGGATTTGGGCAAAACCAATGAGCGGGTTAAATCCCTTGATCTCAAGACCACAGGCCTCGCTGATGATGTCTCGGAACTTCAGACCGACGTTCGTAAGCTGCGGGCCGAGAACGACCTCTCCGCCCGCCGGCTGGAGGACTTTGAGGGCCGGGCCAGGCGCAACAACGTGCGCATTATTGGGGTCCCGGAATCCTCGGACGAGATCTCCGTAGATCTGCTCGTGGAGGACTTGGTGCTTAACCATCTGAAGCCTAAGGGCCTTGGGAAGTTTTTTGCAGTCGAGCGGGCTCACAGAGTTCCTGGCGGGAGGTCCAGGGCGGGAGCCCCTCCGAGACCGATTGTCGCCCGGCTCTTTCACTTCCGAGATCGGGACGCTATCCTGCAAGCATCGCGGGTGACGGGCCCGGTCCCTTTTCAGAACGCATCAGTGAGTTTCTATCCTGACTTCACCCAGTTGGTGCAAAAGCAAAGGCAGAGTTTCTTGGGGGTGAAGAAACGTCTTCGAGAGAGGGACCTGAAGTATGCTATGCTTTTCCCTGCCAGATTATGTGTGGTGTATGAGGACCGGACTTTCTTCTTCGAGTCGCCTGCTATGGCCGGAGACTGGTTGGACGCTTTGCCCCGACGACGGACTGGCGGGGATGCTGCCACAGACGTGGAGGGTGACCGGGATGGGCAGGGTTGATGCCTTTGGAGCCAGACTGACTTGCTTTGGTTCCGGACAATGACTTGAGCTGATTGCAGTAATACGGAGGGTTGCGGGAGGAAGATGGGAGCTCTTTCCTCCCTCAGGGTACTTTTTGTAGTTTTGTGTTATGGTAGGGCGACAGGCACACTGCAAGTTGGGGGGGCTTTGTAAGCTGCAGCAGGGGTGCAGGGTGGGGGGGAGAGTTGGGGTTTTGGGGTTGTTGTTGGGGGGTTTGTTTTTGCAAGGCGTAGTAATGGTTGTCAGGGTTGTTCAATGGTGGCTCTTCGGGTGTGGGGTGGGCCTCTTTGTGTGTGGGGATGGGGGGTAGGGCCTTAAATATTATTAGCTGGAATGTCAATGGCTTGGGAGATCGTATTAAGCGGGGGATAGTCTTGCAGTTCTTGAAACGGTCTTTGCCGGATGTGGCCCTACTGAAGGAGACACACCTTATAGGTAATACTTGCTATGCTCTTAATAGAAAAGGTTACAAATTCATCGCTCACTCGGAATTCTCCTCAGGCTCCAGAGGTGTGGGCATCCTTGTCAGAGCTTCACTACCTTTCGAGGTGGACTCCACCATTGTTGATGATAGGGGGAGGTTTGTGGCGGTGGCGGGGAGGTGGGAGGGAAGAACGTTGGTGTTGGTTTCGGTTTATGTCCCTCCTGCCCTGCAGGCCTCCACGTTTGCAGATCTGGGTAGGGCCTTGTTGGACCTCCCGGAGGGTATGCTAGTGGTGGGGGGAGACTTTAATGCTGTCGACTCTGGGTTGCTGGATAGGTACCCGCCCAGGGACACCGGGGGGCTCAGAAGTGGCTTCCAGACTTTATAGATACACTCGGCTTGGTAGACTGCTGGAGGCTCCGGCACCCCACACAGAGCCAATATACCTTCCACTCCGGGGCGCATGGTAGTCTCTCTCGGATTGATTACCTGCTCACTCTGGCTGCGCATGCCTCCTTGGTATCTGAGGCTAGGCATATGGCGCGGGGCATATCTGATCATTCGCCAGTGTGGGTCCGGCTGGATGTCGGCCGCGAGGGAGGGGGCAGGGTTGCTCCCATTAACCCCTGGTACTTTCGTGATCCCAAGATGCGCAGTGCGCTGTTGAAGACAGTTGATCACTATTTTAAGGACAATCAGGGTTCCGTTGACTCGGCTGTGTCGTTGTGGGAAGCATTTAAGACCGTGTTGAGAGGGGAGGCCCTCTCCTCGGTAGTGGCCGCCAAGCGACGGAGAGATGGTGAGGTTATACAGGTTGAGGATGAGATCGCGGCTTTAGAGGTGGCCCTGGAGGGGGAGGTTACAGCGGCCTCACTGCATAATCTGAGCTTGAAGCAAGCGGAATATAGGGACCTGCTGGCGAATGCCGCCAAGACCCTCAGTAGGGAACAGCAGGGTCGCTTGTACGATGTTGGCGATAAGGCCGGGAAACTCCTAGCGTGGCTGGTCAAAAAGAACGTGTTAATAGAGTGGTGCCGGAGCTGACGAGAGAGGGGGGAGAGGTGGTTGTTGATCCCGAGGGTATAGTACAGTGTTTTTCTGATTATTTCCGTATGGTTTACGCCTCGGTTTCGGATAGGCCAACTGAGGATTCGCGTGACCTCCTGCGTGACATCGCTCTGCCCGTCCTTTCTGACGTAGATAGAGATGACCTCGATGGAGATATAACGGTTGATGAGGTGGCGGGTGCTATCCGCACGCTGAACTCGGGCAAGGCCTCAGGCCCAAATGGTTTGCCGATTGACTTGTATAAGCTGTTCCCGGATAGGGTTTCTCCTCACCTGCGCGCCATGTTCGTGGAGGCGCGGGGGAGTGGGTCCCTTCCGTTGGACCAGCGACTGGCGACGATTGTTGTGATACATAAGGATGGTAAACCCCGGGACAAGTGTGCCTCCTATCGGCCAATATCACTCCTTAATGCCGAGCCGAAAATTCTGGCTAAAATCCTGGCTGGCCGCTTGGTCAGGGTGCTTGGAGACCTGATCCACCCGGATCAATCGGGTTTTATCCCGCACCGTAACACTGCGTTGAACCTTAGGCGTCTTCATGGAGTGATTGCCAGGGCGAGCACGCTGCGAGAACCAGCTGTTGCGGCGTCTCTTGATCCCACGATGGCTTTTGATACGGTGGAATGGGCATATCTGTGGGCTGTGCTTGCCAAGTTCGGCTTTGGCCCTGGTTTTGTGAGCTGGGTGAGGTTGCTTTATGAGGGTCCCCTTGCGAGTGTTGTGGTAAACGGGCGGGCGTCGACACCGTTCCAGCTTGGGAGGGGCACCCGGCAGGGTTGCCCCCTGTCGCCTTTGTTGTTCGCCCTCGCCCTCGAGCCGCTGGCGGCGTGGATACGCTGGCATCCTGATATACGTGGACTTAGATGGTCGCCCGATCACGAGGACCGTATTTCGCTCTATGCCGATGACATCCTGTTATATCTCGCCTCGCCCAAGAGCTCGCTTATAGTGGTTTGTGACGTTCTGACATCTTTTGGTAAGAACTCGGGTCTCGTCATCAATTGGAGTAAATCATATCTGTATGTTCTTAGCGGCGATGTTCCACCTGTCTCGCGAACTTGTTCGATCCAGATCGCCCAGCAGGGCTTCGTGTACCTGGGGATTTTTATCTCCACTGATTCCACTTTGCGGTATGAGAAGAACCTGCTCCCTCCCCTGGCGCGTTTGAGGCGGGATGTTGCGGGCTGGCGGAGGATGTCGCTCTCCCTCCTCGGGCGCGCCGCCTTGTTCAAAATGATGTCTCTTCCCCGGTTCCTCTACGCCTTGCAGAATACTCTTGACTGGGTACCGGCCAGTTACTTTCGGGAGGTCGAAAGCCTCCAACGATCGTTGTTGTGGGATGGGCGGCCGCGCATAGCGATTGCTAAGTTGACGCTTCCGTGGTACGACGGGGGTATTGCGCTTCCGGACATTCGACGCTATTACTGGGCCACCCAGTTGAGCGCGATTAATCATGGTTTCTATGGTCCGGCTCTAAGCCCCGGCTACGCCATGGACCGATGGTTGTTGCCCGGCGGTAATTATCACAGAGCGTTGTACTCGCGGTCGCTGGACTCGTCCCTCACAGGGCCCACGGGGGTGGCGGTGCGGGTGTGGAAGTTGGCGACTGACTCGCTGGGCTGGAAGGATAGGCTCACCCTTGCTACCCCGTTGTTTGACTCTGAAAAATTGGGGAAGCTTTGGCATACGAAAGGTTTTGAGAAATGGGACTTGATCGGTATCTCCAGGGTTGGAGATTTGCTGATTAAGGGGAGGGTCAAGTCCTTTGAAGAGCTGCAGAAGGAGTATGAGTTGGGGAAATCCGAGTTTTTCCGCTATGTTCAGGTGCGTCATGCCCTGCGGTCAGTTCTCGTGGAAGGTGAGAAGGTGCCTGAGTCCTCCCCATTGGAGGACCGGATCCTCGATGGCCATATGCCAGAGAGTACGATCTGTCTTATCTATAAGAAATTGATTAATGTTCGGGCAGACCTGCTATTGGGCCTGCGGGACCAATGGACTAGGGACGGCCTTGAGCTGGATGACGAGGACTGGCAGTCTGCGGTTTCCTCTCCTAAGGAGGTCGCGATTCCGTCGCGTCTGCGGCTGGTGCAGCTCAAAATACTCCACAGAGTCTATGTTACGGGGCCAAGGCTGGTTCGTATGGGATTTTCTGAGGAGGGCTTATGTAGGAGGGGCTGTGGTATGGTGGGTACCTTCCTGCATATCATTTGGAAATGTGGCGTCATCATGGAATTTTGGAGGAGAGTCCATGCGGTAATGGGGGAGGTGACGGGCATTGTTATGCAGCCGGAGGCGCGGTGTTGTCTCCTGAATGTTTGGGGGCCTACTGATCACGATGAGGCACAGACCCAGTGGGTGACTCTGGGTAACATGGTGGCTAAGCGAGACATCGCGCGCCTGTGGGGCTCCGCGGGACCCCCCACATTGGCTGCGTGGAAGGAAAACATGGACTGGAGTATGTTCAGGGAAAAGACGGTATATTGCGCTAGAGGGCGCCCTAGGAAGTGGCATGCCATTTGGGGGCGGTGGAACCAATATAGGGGGGGCATATGCCTTGCCCCTGATCTGGATCCCCCCGAGGAGCAGCTCTCTCCTTAGCATTCTTTCCAGCTCTGTACATATATTTGATTGTTAATTGATTTCTTGGGTCTCTGCTTTTCCCCTTTTTCCTCTTATCACAGCACTGTGACTGATAGACGAGGGGGGTCCGGTCTCCCCTGAGGGGCAATCACCAGTTGTAATCAGTGTTTTCGCCTTGCTTGGGTTTGGTTTGTGTTTGTGTTCATTTAAAATAGAACCTTTTTGCTTCTCCTTTTCTGCACTGTGGACGCTTCTTTGTACTGCTCTCTTGAAGCTGCCGAACCTCCGGGTTGTCGGCTGAATAGCTGTGTCCCTGATTTTTGATGAATAAAGGTTTAAAAAAAACAAAAAAAAAAAACAACTTGGGAAGTAATATACAGATCACCTTTAGAAAAGGACGATCATTAAGAGATGAACTCAGTCATAACCACATAACAGAGCAAGACGCAGGTACATTCATGGGCACCCCTGGTTTCAGATGCTGCCGGAGTTATAAAGCGTGCAGAAATAACATTGATTGTAATAAACTGCTGGTACCTAACCCCAAGTGGGAGTTTGAAATTAAGAAGAAACTCACATGTAATACCACACACTGTGTATATATCTTGATCTGTCCATGTAACAAGTGGTACATTGGTAGTACCAAACATGAAGCCAAGAAACGAGTATTGGAGCATCTCCGTGCCATACGTAACAACAATAGGCAGTACCCCATAGCTCGCCATTACCATGAAAATCACATGCAGGACGATACATTAGTCCGCATGGTGGTGATTGACACTGTGAATCTGGGTGTGAGAGGCGGCAATAGAGAATTGTCGTTAAGAAAATTGGAATCTCGATACATTTTAGTCTGGCACCCAAGGGGTTAAATTTAAGTGAAGAATTGGCAATACATCTGTATGTTTAATCAAATAGAGAAGAAGGTCTGCATATTAGTTTGTTTTTTAAGAATTATAAATTTTGTTTAATTACAGATGAGGTCACTTCTTTTGCAACTGTTGGAATATCTGTAATTTAAGGAAGAAACGTTGGATTATTCTAAGGCATCACAGAATTGCATATGGACGTTTATTGGAATTCTAATTTCATCATAGGGTTATCATATAGAATTTGGATATTTACTGTATGTATGTATATATTATCATAAATTGAGAATGTGGGATATGATGCGTTAGTCACCTCACTTGGGCAGAATTGCAGCCATAGTTTCACTAACGTGAACCTTATGGCGCTGAAAGTAGAGAAATTGTATATTTATGCCCACTTGGGCAGAATGGGTTTAGCTTTGGATATTATATCTTTATTAACCAATGTTGACAAACACAATTCAAGTGAGCCTATGAATCTGCTCGTACCTATCCACGTTACCTGCTTCAGCAAATCAACGCGCTGCATACATTGCGCGATGGATAATACGTCGGTATGATGTTTTACCACAATATCCGTCTTAACGTAATCATGATCATTTACAATTTTGATTTGTGGGATATACATGCACATTATTTGAAATCCTATGTTTATGCGGTTATTAGTCATGTACATTCCAAAGTGGGTCAAATATGTAAATGATTTGTACCATTGAAGAACAACAGTTTCAGAGTTGCCATTGACAGTTACAGTATTAACTTTCACCTAATTTGTGGGTGCTATACGGGATATCTAATGAGTTATGCGATATTCCAAGATGGCCGTGACAGTTGCGATTATATATTTTTGCACTTGTGTGTGTGAGTCCGTGCGTGATCAAGCCGAAAGCGTCGTTTTCTACTTCCCGAATAAATCAACTGCATTTAAACTGGGCGTCCGGGTGTTTCCTGTTAATACGGGGACTTGTGGAATGCATATATATATATATATATATATATAGAACGCCACACTTTCAATTCCAAAAGTATTCACGGACACCAAGGAGATTTGCACCGCAATCCTCTGCTGATGACGTCAGATATTACATCACTGATGACATATGTGTCTTTATGAAAAATAAATATTTGTAATATATGTATAGCTAAAGATTAATGGAAGAAGACATGGGTAAATAAGTGTCTAAATACAGTGATGTAATATCTGACGTCATCAGCAGAGGATTGCGGTCGCGTGAGTTATAGTTGCCTGCACTAACTATAACGGGGGAATTTCATTGGTTTTTTATGAGTGAAATGTCCAGCTAACTATTACATGTGTGAAACCTATGGTTTTTTAAGTGAATATATATATATATATATATATATATATTCAATGAAAAAACCATAGGTTTCACACACGTTATAGTTACGAATTAGCATTTAAAAAACCTTGCAAATTCACTTAAAAAACCATAGGTTTCACACATGTTATAGTTAGCTTGGCATTTCACTCGTAAAAAACCAATGAAATTCCCCCGTTATAGTTACTGCAGGCAACTATAACTCACGCGACCGCAATCCTCTGCTGATGACGTCAGATATTACATCACTGTATTTAGACACTTATTTACCAATGTCTTCTTCCATTAATCTTTAGCTATACATATATTACAAATATTTATTTTTCAGAAAGACACATATGTCATCAGTGATGTAATATCTGACGTCATCAGCAGAGGATTGCGGTCGCGTGAGTTATAGTTGCCTGCAGTAACTATAACGGGGGAATTTCATTGGTTTTTTACGAGTGAAATGTCCAGCTAACTATAACATGTGTGAAACCTATGGTTTTTTAAGTGAATTTGCAAGGTTTTTTAAATGCTAATTCGTAACTATAACGTGTGTGAAACCTATGGTTTTTTCAGTGAATTTGTACGGTTTTTTAAATGCTAAGTTATGTATTTATTTATTATATTTTTTTTCAGGTTTTACACCGCGCGTGCACCGTGCGCGCACGGTGCGCTTCAAGCAACCATGCGCGCTCTGTGGGCACTCAGTGCGCTTCGCGCACCGAGCGCCCACGGTTCGCAGTGCGCGCAGGGTGCGCGCACCTCGCGATTAAAAAAAAATAATAAATTGTTTTTTTCTCCCTTGGGGGTCCTTCTGTGACCCCCTGACCAAGGCTAGGGGGTCAGGAACTGTCCACTCTGCCCCCTTTTCACGTTCTCCACCTTTGTTTTTCACCCCCTCAGACTGCGAGAGACAAAATGGCGGCCGACACTTCCTGGTTTCGACCGATTCGAATGTTTACCGACATCTAACAACCAATCAGAATTGCGCTCGCGCACGGCAGGGTGCGCGCACAGTGCACGCACGGTGCGCGCGTATAGATATTGATATGCTTTTAAATGCTATTTTCTCAGGAAATACTGAACAGATTTACACCAGACCTGTTCAAGGAAAAGGCACTTCCTTGACCTTATGGCTACCTCTCTGCCAAATTTCAAGTAACTCTGTTCAGCCGTTCGGGCTGTAGCTGTGTCTAAAGGTCCTATGGAAAAATGCATGGGGAAAACGCGTTTTGGGACCCCCCTTTTTTCTCGGCCCCCGCTTGACGAGTCACCCCGAGACTTTCAGGGTAGGAGCTGAACGGAGCGCCCCATTAGTTTTGAAAATTTCGCGAGGATTCGTCAACCGGCGCCAAAGTTATTCAAAATAGAATTTTGAGATTTCCTATGGAAACACGGTCCTAACTATAACTATCTACTGGCGACCGCCAGTAGATAATACATATATATATATATATATATATATATATATATATATATATATATATATATATATATATATATATATATATATATATATATATATATATGTATACATACATACATAAAATTAAATAAACAACCTACACAAAAAATAATAATGCATGAAAATGACAAACATAAAATTATTCACACACACACACATATATATATATATACACTAAAATAAATGTTACAGCACACATTAAAAATGAATAAAATAAATGTAATGTGTATTTAACATATATGAATAATAAAACAATCCAATACTTAAACGTAAAACAGAAACACTAATTAGGGTACACCAAAAATATGTAATAACTGCAAACAAATTTAAACAACACATGAAGCAGCCAATACAATTTACCCTAAACTAACCAATAAAAGTAAAAACACAATAAAAAACACTATAAAAAGAGTACAAAATCTGTCTTTTTCACTGGAAAAACTGAACAACTGCAAGAAAACAACACTCTGCTGGATTTGACGCAGAGAAGCCAGATAGAAGCGTTTAAGAAAATAGCAAGAAACATTCAGAAGTAAATTTAAAACTTAAATGTATTACAATGTAGTCTGACAGTTTTAAAACGCCAATCTAAAAATACATTATTAAACTCTCTATTTTCTTATGTATATTAATACTTAGATACTAAAGAAGCACTTCAGCAAAAAAGAACACTTCACACTAAACAATTCAACTCCAAACTTGTGAACCTGGACAAAGGCACTTTCAAAATAAGTGAAATAAACACAATTATAAAAATAAAACAACCCCTATAAGTGGAACTTAAAACGAAAAATCCCCACTTCCCCAAAATTAACCAAACTTGTATTTTTAACATATAACTAAAACAAGCATTTTTTCACCAAGAGAAAATGAAAGCCCACCTGACCAAACCTAACCAAACCTATATTTTCAGCATGTAACTAAAACAAAAAATGTTTTCGCCAACAGAAAATTGGAGCCCCCCCAGACCCAAATCTCGATTAAATCAAAGACAAACGGAAGAAAATTAAGTGCAACTTAAAGCAACAATATGTATATAAATATCAAATTATAAAACATGTAATAGCATGTTTAAATTATGTCATCAAACAAAATGAATGTTTTTAACACAATAATTCATTTAAAATTTATGACAGAAAGAACCACATATATCCCATCACAGAAAGGCAAACGATTACTTTTGCATATGGGATACACATACAGTCAGGAAAGCACAAGCACAGAGAATGTGAATTGGAAATTTACTAAATATCATTCAAATGCTTATTATAGGAGAGCTACAACGAAAAACAATATTTTAATTAATGTCAGAGAACAGTATCAGCCCTCACATTTAACAGCGATAGAAGTAAGGCATTTACTTCAAGATTTAAAAGAGGCAAGTGCTAGTTTCCAAGAACCCGCTGCTAACATTTTAAAAGTTATACTTCCTAAAGCATCTGAGCACAATACAGGTCAGCTACCAGCAACTCCTACTTTAAAATAACTAATTTCACATACTTAAATAACCACAAATCAAGCCCCTGCTGCCCCTAGAAGATACCAAGACTTCAGATTCCAAAACATCTAAGCACTACACATAATGAAGAACCTGTCCTCCTACATAATAACCACAGTAACAACAGAAGAATAATCATGGAAAAAGGAGTAAAGAGCCTATGTCCAGCATTGCATGTTCTCTAATTAATAGATACCCTACTATAATTACACATGTAACATTTATAAAACATCCAGCAAGCGGCACCTAAGAAAATCGAGAATACAATTCAATATTCTGAAAATCAATTTTATTAGTTACAATATATCAATCTCATTGATAGTAAGGCATCGTTTGTGTAATCATCAACATGTAATAAATAATGTAATCACATTTGCCATTATTCTTTGAGGACTATTAAACATATTAATTTGATTAAGAAATAAATAATATTGTACATAAATCATGAAATGAACTAACAAACACAGTCAACTTGTGTTTCAGAATACATGTCACTTTTTTCAAAGCAACTAGTTGGAAAAACAGCACTATTTAACTATAAAATGGGCAGTCAAATGATCCACATAAGTGTTAAAAAGGTTTCCAGACTAGCTGGTATCACTGAAAATCAATAAAATGTGTTATTAAAAAAAAAGGTTTCCAGAAAACAGATAATCTGCACCATCCTTAATAATTATTGAGTTCTAGTTTTCATATCTAATAACACACTGTAGCTTCATTAGAAACGTTATGCTCTGTATCCCACATATAAATAATCATATAGCTTAAAGAACAAATATTACAGTTGCTGTTTTTCACATGATGTCCAGCCAGCTATTCTACCTACCTTATCATGGGTTTGCAAATAGCTATTCTACCTACCTTGTCATGGGTTTGCAAATATATTGAAGCTGTAATTTGAATGTGTATAAAGTCTGGTACAACTGTCATTGTTTTAGAACATTTTTTTGGGTCAAATTATTACTTTGGTAGAAATTAGATGATACTACAGCAAAAATAAGTACATTAAAATGTTGTTCCACAATAGCATGAAAACTCTTTGCAAATATAATACGTATCAAAAATAAAGATAGACATTCAAAACAATAAATAAAATACAAATAAAAAGTATGTGAAAAGCTTGACATGTAATGATTATTATTGTAAAAAAATAAGTGCACATTATACAAAAGTACAAACTACAAATACATTTTTGGAAGATCTTCGACACTAAAATGGTAACATTTACGATTCTATCTCCAATGTAAACCATTTGGAGAAGGGATTACATTTACTATTCCCACTCCAATCCAAACTACTCCGAGGAAAATGTAGGGTACTAAAGAGGTTAGATTTAATATTGCTACAAGTCTATTAATTGTTTTCAAATTCATAAATATCAATAAAATAGAAAATATATAACTTACAATTCATATTTACAATTCACACAAATACTCCATAAATAAACATAAAACAATGGAAAAGAAAACATAACAAAAAGTATAAACAACATTTAATAACAAAGACAATGATTTAACAATTATATAATTAATTTCAATTCAAATAGACTTTATTCAGTTAAGTAGTAACCATAACAGCACATACAATTGATAAAGCAATGCATTAGTACAATAAATAAAACAAATAAAATACACAATGCAGTAGGAGAATAAAAAGCACAAGTAAAATACTCTTGAAACAGCTGCAAATTGTAAAAGAGGAGCCAATATGCTAATTAATCAAACATAGCTCTAAGAAAACCACACACTTTCAAAATAATGTGCGTATCTGATAAGAGTTGCAAAAACAACAGGGTTGTTCATGCTAGCCTAAAATTAAAGATATTAATAAAGGTTTGATTAACAAATTCCTCAGGCATGACAAATACCAACAGAACAATGTAACGTTAAGGGTGTCCTGAG
This sequence comes from Triturus cristatus, assembly GCF_964204655.1. Taxonomy (NCBI): domain Eukaryota; kingdom Metazoa; phylum Chordata; class Amphibia; order Caudata; family Salamandridae; genus Triturus; species Triturus cristatus. The sequence continues at coordinate 743,202,932 of NC_140592.1, forward strand.
TAGACTGTAGGTCACAGCCATGAAGATCCAAAGAACCCGGGGGACTCCAACCCTTTGGTGAAGCCTGGAGATGGTGTATCATATTGAGTCTGGATGTAGTTAGTAAAAACCTGTCCCTATCATTGTCGGAACTTCCATATAGCGTACTGTCTGTAGTAACAAGAAGCCCCTGACCGTGGGTTTCAAAAGCTCAAGGTGTTCTCTGTAAAGTGCCTTGTGCTTAAAAAAGAGTGTTTTACCCATTTCACCTCTGCAAGGCTCACAGACTCTGGGAAATAAGTCCTCTCTCCCAGGCTGCTAAAAACGTCCTTAATGTACGTGATCCATGGGATCTTACTGGCATGAGCCATTGACAGGCAGTCTTTCAAAATCAGCTTGTTCAGCTGCAATTCCCCACCGAACCATGTTTTAATCCAACAAATTAATGGCCTCAGAGCGATCTTATCTGCTAAGTACTGGGCTCCCAATTCCTCATGTATGGTTAATACCAGAGTGCTTTGGGGGACCTGCAGCACCTGCTTTAAAAACATGTTTTCGACTGTTGGAATGCTGTCAACACTAGTGTATCTCCACACCTCGCTACCATAGAGCACCTTGGATGCACACTTAGCCTTGTACACCTCCATTAAAACTGATGGGGGAAAGACCCTAAACACTAAGCAAATCAATAAATAGCAGCTGATGTCTTTAAGAACTCCATTTTCTTTGATTCCACCAGGGGTTTCCACTTATTCTGCTGATCAAACAATACCCCAAGATATGGGAATACTGGGACTTTAGTTAACGTATGTGAGCCAACCCTGAATGTTTTTCATCGTGTATTTCTGGGGCCCACAACCATCACATGTGAGTTAGTGAAATTTATTGCAAGGTGCAGGTTCACCATAAAATCAACAAACTTATCAAATAAAAGTTGTAGACCCACTGCAGTCCTCGCCTTGAGTCCAGCCTCTGGCAGTCAGCTCCCACAAGCAAGAGGGTTTTCTCCAAGCCGTTTACATATAATTGGAACAGGAAAGGTGCAAGGATACACCCATGTCGCACTCCTCTGCTCGTGCCAAATGAACGGGTGCATTCTCCCTCTGGGAATATCACACCAAAGCTGATGTATGGGTATGTACCTCATTCAATAGATGGACAATATTAGGGTCAATAACCAGGGAGTGTAACAGGTGCCAGAGTTTTACATGATTCACCCTGTCAAATGCAGACGTTGAATGGATTTGGACCTGGCCACAGAGTACTATTAATGAACAAGTATAGGTTAAGGAACTGGTCTGTGGTTGATCTTCCATTCCTAAACCCGTACTGTAAGTCAGAGATTATATCATTGCTATCTGCACAGGCCGTCAGCCTGTCAAGCACCACCCTGCTCAAAACCTTTGCCATTGCATCAATTAGGGAGATGGGATGATAACATTGGGGGTTGTCCTTGTCCCCCTTCTTAAAAATGGGAACAATTACTGCAGATGCCCAGGATGAGGGCAAACCTTCTCTCACTGCAGTGTCAAAAACCAGTAACAGAACAGGTGCCCAGAAATTTCAAAACTAATCCAGGGGAATCCCATTCGACCCGGGTGATTTAGCAGTCGAGAGAGCTTGGATACTCTTAGGGGCAGATGTATCATCTTAGCAGTTTGCGAGTCCTTAATAGTGAATTTTAGCGATTTGCTAATAAGGTCTCGCAAAATGCATTGTATGTAGGATTCACACTAATAATTGCAATTCCTACATTTTCCTTAATTGAGAATCGCAAATTGCGATTCGTAATTAAGGAACACTTTCCCATTCATTCCTATGGGCCTAGAGGCCCATAGGAATGAATGAGAAGACATTCGCAATTTGCAAATACTAATAGGTACTCGCAAATTGAAAGCACAATTTCAAGGGTGCCAGAAGGACACCCTGTGGCACCCCTGAAATAAGCATGTGTGCACATATGGCGCACATACATGCCCTAAGGACATGTATGTGCGCCACATGGCACATTGAAGGTTGCAAAAAAGTGCATTTTTCAAAGAAATTGCAAATTATTACCAACTTAAAGTTGGTGGTAATTTGAGATTTCCAAAGGCAAATTCGCACAACTTGGGTGCTTCCAGAATTGCATTTAAGGAATCACAATTTGCGATTCCTTAAATGCATTTGCGAAATAGGGAATCGCTAATTTTGCAATTCCCTATTTTGTGAGGGCCTTTTGGGATGATACATCCCAAAAGGCTTTTTCCCGTTCGCAAACGGGCCGATTTTGGGAATCGGCCCATTTGCGAATGGGAAAAAGGCTTCATACATATGCCCCTTAGTCACTTCTTTCAGTGTAAATACAATGTCCGGTCGTCCCTCAAAGGATACCGCCATGGTCACCTCCTTGGCTGCCCTCTCCCCATTATAGATCTCCTCAAATGTGCCACCCACTGGTCCTCGGCTATGTGGGGGCATAGAGTGGGGTTGTTGTCACAGGAAAGACCCGGGCCGTTGATAACCTGCCAAACAGGGCACTATCCCTCACCTCACAGGCCTGTGCAAGGTCCTCTGAGGTCCTTTTTCTTAACCTGGACTTACGAGAGGCAAGTTCCATTTTATAAGACCTGCGACAAACACAGATGTAATCTTTGTCCCTGGGAACCATTTTAAGGGCCACCTTCAGATTTGACAAGGTCTTAGTACAATTGCTATCAAACTATTTATTCTCCCTATGCAGTGCCTGCCCTGAGGAGGCTTTCTGCAGGTTGGACACTTTCTGTACCAATCCTCTCAAAGGCACTTTAAACTGACCTTGGTCCAAACAGGTAAAAAAAGGAGTTTTTGAACTGAGTGGGCTCAACTTGAACTCATTTAACCCGACTCCCCTGGTCTTGATGGGAGAATACTCCGACGGTTATGTGAGGATTACTAGTAACATTCTCTTCTTCTGAAAACCAGTCAGAGAGGATTATGGTCACTGAAACCACTGTACAGAATGTAAAATTAACAATGAGTGGAAAGAGGGAGGATGAAAAAAAAATGAAGTCAATAATGGCGGCACATCCCCTGCCCCTAAAAGTGGGTTATTTGCTGTAATTAATAGCACTAAGAAGATTGACTAGGGTCAAACCCTAGGGGCTGATTACGGTGGCGGAAGGCCTGCCACCGCCAGCCGTGCTGTGGTGGGCCTTTCGCCATCGGACCGCGATTTTCCCCCCGCCAAATTAGGATGGTGAGGGCAATACGACCGCGACTGTGGTGGGCGCAAAGACTGCCCGCCACGGATCCACCACAGGTAATCGGTCCGATTGCCTGGCGGAGAGGTCAGCATCCGTAAAATTACAATACTGCATCCCGCCAGACGGTGTATGGTGGTGGAACTGCCATTCACAGGCTGGGGGGATTGTATTTGGGGGCCCGTTGCGGGTCCCCTGGGGTGGGGGGTGCACTGAGGGGGTACCCATGGTTCCTCCCTACATGTCCCTGCACTAAGTGGCAGGCACCGCATGGTGCCTGCCACGTAGTGCAGGGAAATGCACGGCATGGCAATTTGACATTGTGGCAGGTGCTGCTGTCAGTAGCACCCGCCACAATGCTAAAGTGCCTGGATGCAACCGCCATGGTGGCGATCGCATCCTAATTTGGAGTGCGGGACCGCCGCCTTACAGGCGGAATGTCCCAATCTCCACTACAATGGCAGGAGGACTCAAGTCCACCCGTCATCATAATCGGCCTCCAAGTTATGATTCTTTAAAATGGCATTGGGAGCAGACCCTTCAATAGTGTGTGCCATGTCTAAGCCTTCCATCAAAGGGCCTTTGGGCCTGCTAGCGAGGTAGTCCAAAGGGTTCACACAAAGATGACAATTGAAATTACCCACCAACGTTATCTTGTCAAGTCCCTCTCTCCTAGATGACATAGCGTAAATAGCCATGCTTAATGATTGAAAGTTAGACGGTTGTTCTGTCCACAACTTAGCATTATAAAAATGTATTAATACAAATGAAGCGAAGCCCCATGTGGTTACTTTTAGCCCTTGTAGCAGCGTGGATCCCCAACCAAGCTCCTTCAATCTTACCCCTACGTCCATGGAGACAAAGATGATCAAACCACCCTTGGCCCGCCCTACTTCAGTTGCCACGGCTGCCACAAAGGTTTTATAGCCTTCTAGGAAAAAGTGTTTTGATCCTTCCCACGTTTCCTGGAAGCAGATCAGCTGATAGCTTCTTACGAATGCAATCCAATTGTGATCGTTAAACTTGGTTGACAACCCTGCGATATTCCAGGAGAGCACATGGAGCTGATTGCATTTAAAAGACGAGACCACAGGGGAGGCCACCACATCAGCTGAAACACACTGGGTAGCCACTCCACTTTCGAGAGGTAAGGACTGTGCCAGTCAATCACGAGAATCCAGGTTACTTAGAGGGTCATATTTGTTCACAGACCTCACATCCAGGACAGCAGGCAGAACAGGTGGGCATCTGTCCCACGGCACCATCGCCTAGCTACTGGAATTCTGGTTGTATATTAGAAATTCTTCAGGCTTATAAAAGAATCCCAGCGGGAGAGCCACAATGTTGGTCGCTTCAGATGGTCTACAAGAAGCATTTGTAGACAAGACATGGCAGCAACAAGAGGTTTCTTAAAGTTAATAATCACAATCCCCAGCCCAGCGTTTCACATATTGCACTATCCAGCTCACTCTTCTCAAATACCTGCATCCCCAAGTTTGAGTTTTTGTTTATCCAATGTATCACCTTATTTTTCAACTCGTCAAAAGATTCTAAGGCACAGTTCGATAAAGATGGCACATTCCCCAAAATCACTACAATTGTTGTGCCTTCTGGTGACAGATTAATAACAGTACCTTGATTGGTATGGGAGAGCTGGACTATGAAGGTCATGATGCAGCCGATATGCTGATGAGTGAACAGAAGCACTCGGATCTAGAGATGAGGCACAGGGTATAAGAAATATTTAAAAAAATTATATATATATATATTTTTAAAGTTTTCTTATTTCAATTTTCTTTTATAAATATAGGTATTATTTATTTACTTTTATGTTTGTTATGTTAATTTTTTTACATGTTTTAATTTCTTTAAAAATAAAATGATTAATAATATTGGTACACATTTATAGGGAGTATGTTGGGGAGATTTTTGAAGTATTTGTTAGATTCATATGTTATATAATGTTTTACATTTAAAGTATTGTACTTGTAATTTTGTTTACAAAAATTACATTTTAAATGTACATTTTAATTTTGTAAACCTTTAACTGTTAAAATGTGATGCATAGTTTTGCAAAAATTATTTAAAAATTTTACATTTGTACATTATTTTTCAATCTTAGATTTCTGTATTTAAAATATATTTTACTTATATGTACAATGGATGGGCCCTTCCAGTGACCTGTCAGTGCCAGGATGAGCCAGGGCAGGGCCATCACCTGACTGCTGCTCTAAGTGTTCAGGAGTCTTCAACGCCAACTTCTAGAGCTCAGGCCATTTAAGAGAAGGTAGGCAATGACCCAACTAGCTTTAAAGTGCCTATACGCCTGTTGCGTTTGTCTGACTGCCCCACATTCCTGGAGATCTTGCATCACATTATGGTCACAGTCTGTGGCTTTTTAGCCCATTAACCCCAAGTCTAACTTGAAGATTTCCCTATGCCAATGGGGAAGTGAAAGCCCAAACTTTCCGTTTCCGTTTTGGGAGAGTTTGCTTTTGCCACCCCGATTTGTGTTGTAATTCAGTAAGAAACATGCGCAAAAAGAAGGTGCTCACTGTGAAATCAGTGTCCCCGTTTGTGGCACAGCGCACTGCCATTGATACCTTTTTGGTATGTGCCGTGGAGGTAGTTACTAAGGAGATCGATCTTGAAGAAAGACGATTGACCCTGAAGGGTGAGGGTTTAGTCCCTATTACTCCTCGATCCTCTAACGAGGTGGCTGATCTTACCCCACAAGAAACACACCTGAGGTGTGGAGAGTCTTATGGAGGGTTCTGTGCTTGAGGCTTTGGTATTATCTAGCCCTCCTATTAGGGGGCATCAGATATCACGCCTGGAGCCATTTCAACCGGTCGTACCCCTGTCAGAAAAAGAAGAAAAAGGAGTCCTGTTCCCAGGAGCGGATCTTGTTGGGCTGACGTGGGACACTAACAGGGCGCTTCGACCCACCCCCTCCCCCAGAGCATACATTGTCCTCTGCACAAACGTTCTGCTAGTGGGCCGAATGAGTGCTCCTTGGATCCATATTTTCTTAGGAAGGTGAGTGGTGCTTGACTTGTCCTCTCCCCCCAAATACTCCTGTGGGTTGGTGCCATTAGTGGAACATCACAATTTCAAAGGAGTTTTGGTGCCGCATTGAGACCCCTGCACATTTGAAAAAAGCACCTCTCGCGCCGATTATGCTGTCCATTACAAACAGCATCGGCCCCGCTGCAGTCCCGCGGTGGTGCTAGTCCGTGACCGGGCAGGCCACTAAATTTTGAAGAAAAGGTTGCCCCTAGGTGGACCAGCACTCGCAAAAGGCATTCGCTCACCGATGCAGGTAGTGTCCATGCGATTCACAGCCCCTCTTATTTCGCTGCTCGACGCGTTTCGGGCTTGGTCGCCCTTCCTCATGAGCAATTTTGAGTCCAGTGACAAACAGCACAACACTTCCAGTAAGTCCCCTCTTTTATTTCACGGCATAACATTGCACTCAGCATTATGGGACTGGTAGTTAACATCAATACCCCTGTGGGTTGCTGCCATTAGTGGAACATCACAATTTCAAAGGAGTTTTGGTGCCGCATTGAGACCCCTGCACATTTGAAAAAAGCACCTCTCGCGCCGATTATGCTGTCCATTACAAACAGCATCGGCCCCGCTGCAGTCCTGCGATGGTGCTAGTCCGTGACCGGGCAGGCCACTAAATTTTGAAGAAAAGGTTGCCCCTAGGTGGACCAGCACTCGCAAAAGGCATTCGCTCACCAATGCAGGTAGTGTCCATGCGATTCACAGCCCCTCTTATTTCGCTGCTCGACGCGTTTCGGGCTTGGTCGCCCTTCCTCATGAGCAATTTTGAGTCCAGTTTTCAAATGTGCAGGGGTCTCAATGCGGCACCAAAACTCCTATGAAATTGTGATGTTCCACTAATGGCAGCAACCCACAGGGGTATCGATGTTAACTACCAGTCCCATAATGCTGAGTGCAATGTTATGCCGTGAAATAAAAGAGGGGACTTACTGGAAGTGTTGTGCTGTTTGTTACTGAACTCAAAATTGCTCATGAGGAAGGGCGACCAAGCCCGAAACGCGTCGAGCAGCGAAATAAGAGGGGCTGTGAATCGCATGGACACTACCTGCATCGGTGAGCGAATGCCTTTTGCGAGTGCTGGTCCACCTAGGGGCAACCTTTTCTTCAAAATATATATATATATATATATATATATATATATATATATATATATATATATATATATATATATATGGATTCCAGTTACAAAGTAAAGCGCGCTCTCGGTTAGGGTTTTTCAACAGCGATCTTTAGTCCAACGTAACGCGTTTCAAGAGTGAACTCTCTTGATCACACGTTGAACGCTTGTGACACAGTGCATTACATACACACCAAGGACTCAACATAGAGAAAGGACTCACAATTAGGTAATGCCTCTAGGTGCGAGTGGCCGCCACATTGTAACATGTCAAAAGTCATATTCAAACCATATAACTGTTCTAAGTCACGAAATAATAACATCACGGATAGCCGTATTATACATTTCCTCGCAACTGGTCTGAATAATAATCTGTATTTTAATTCCTGTTGCAGCCTAGATGGCTACAAAGCAGTTTGTAATAATACCCTTGCTTATTATAATGGAGTATTGGCGCCGAGTGGCGTACATATAGGGTAGTTTAGTCACGGGATGATGATATCAGATTGTAGTATGTGCGGTCACCTGCTTATGCATGCAATGAAGGCATCCATCTATGTAATATTTTTTAAAACATAATGAGTCCTGATGATTACATGATTCGAAATTGGTTACTTGCGCCCAGTGGCATAATAATCGAATCGAGTACCTCGAGCATGCATCAATTGGGCATAACTCTTCTAAATTAGATCCAATCGCACAGGTGAGTACTAGGCAAACTTAACCTTACAGTGAAGAGCTATAGTGAAATAGTAAAAAGTGAAAATTCTTATCTAATTTCTTCATCGGTGCTCTCCTTGTGACATTGAAGAAAAGGGTAGGTGGCCCGTGATTGTGCTCGTGTTGCTATATTGGGCCCCTTCCTTCTCTCCTGCAAAGAAAGAGAAAGAAATTATAATAATTCAATTAAAATTAGAGCACTCCTGTGTTCTAAAACCATTAAAATCACAAATTATACATTTATATACAATTTCTTATCCACCGTGAATTTTAGCACAATGAATCAGGAAACCACATCTTCCCAATTACTCTTCTATCAAATGAGTCGCCATCTCCTCATCCTGGTTGTGTCCCTTAGGCTGCTTAGTTTCGAGGTCAAGGATCCATTTGGACTCCTTTCTCCTGAGGGCCAATTCCCTATTTCCCCCTCTGTGTTTGGCAGATATCTGTTCTATTACAAAATATCTCAGCAAACTGCTGTTGGATAGATGGAATTCAGCAAAGTGGCGTGCCACAGGGTATTGGGGATCTTTGTTTGTGATGGCTCTAAGACCCTCTTTTTTGCCATCAAAGTCGTGCTCCCCACATATCTTTTATTGCAGGGACACTCAAGGATGTAGATGGCATAAGATGTGCTACATGTGAGGAACTGCATTATTTTACATTTTTCACTTTTGTATGGTATACTGAATTCCTGTACCATTCTACTGTTCCTGCACGCCTTGCAGTGGCCGCACGGATAAAACCCTTTCGAATTATGCCGGCTACTTCCTGTCTGTTCAGTTATGTCACCCTTCATGAGTATATCTCTAAGGCTTCTGCTCTTTCGGTATGTGATTCTGGGTCGATCACTAATCTGGGGACCTATGATGGGGTCACTTTGTAAGATCTTCCAATTCTCATTGAGGATCTTATATACTTTCTGGGAGTCTTTATTGTACGTAAGAATTACTCTAGTCTCTGAGCTTTCATCCTGATTCTCTCTGGGTTTTGCTTCCATAGTTTTTTCTCTTGTTATGTTTTCCATTTTTTTCACTGCTCTATTCAGGACCCATTCAGGGTAGCCCCTTTCCCTGAATCTTTGTATCATTAATCTTTCCTCCTCCTGGTAGCCTCTGGTGTCACTGCAGTTCCTTCTTGCTCTCAGCAACTCACCATACGGAATGCTCCATTTGAGCGTATCAGGGTGGCTGCTGAGAGCATGAAGGAGACTGTTACCCGCAGTCTCCTTTCTGAAGAGTTTCGTCTGCCAATAACTTAAAATGTAATTAAAAAAACATTCTATTATTTAAAAATCTTCAAACTTACATTTTCCACTCCAGTCAGAGCAACAGTAGGGAGAGTGTTGGATAGCCGACGGATAAAAATACTATTTCCACTCCAGTGACTGCAACAGTAGGGAAAGTGTTGGATAGTGGAGGGATAAAAATACTATTTCTGCTCGAGTGAGTGCAACAGTAGGGAAAGAGTTGGATAGCGGAGGGGTAAAAATTACTATTCTCACTCTAGTGAGTGCAACAGTAGGGAAAGTGTTGGGTAGCGGAGGGGTAAAAATTACTATTCCCACTCTAGTGAGTGCTAAAGTAGGGAAAGTGTTGGATAGCGGAAAGGTAAAAATTACCAATTCCCACTGCAGTCAGTGCAACAGTAGGGAAATTGTTGGATTGCAGAGGGGCAAAAGTTACTGTTCCCACTCCAATAATTGTAACAGTAGGGAAAGTGTTGGATAGCGGAGGGGTAACAATTACTATTTCCACGCCAATGAGTGCAACAGTAGAGAAAGTGTTAGATAGTGGCAGGATAACATTTACTATTCCCACTCCAATGAGTGCAACAGTAGGGAAATTGTTGGATTGCACAGGAGTAATAATTAATATTCTCACTCCAGTCAGTTCAAAATTAAAAACAAACAAAATATTAACAAAAATATTTAAAAAACACAATAAATAAAAAATATATAAATATGTTACAAATTAAAATACAAATATATGTAATATTGGAAAAATGTAAAACAAATATTATAATGTTAAACACATATGACAAGTACCTACAAATATTATATTAAATGAAATAAAAAATAATCTTCAAACAAATAAATATTTTTAATTAGAAATTATTTAGAAACAAAAACATGAATTATTACATAAATTTCCTTTTTTATTTCGTACCCTATAACACCACACAATTCACAACCCACATCTAAATTTAAAAAAATGTACTTCCATAATTAACATAATTAATTACAAATTAATAAAGTATTATTAATTAAAAAACAAATTAAAGCTCATAAAAATGTATTAACTTCCCAAACTTTACCCCTATAATCCCCACAACCTACAGCTAAAATTAAACTGTAAAAGAAATAATTACACAATTAAAACGTATTTACAATTAAAAAACTAATAGAATTTAACAACTAATTATAAAGTAAGTAAAATTAATTTACTCCCCAGCCTTTACCCCTATAAAAGGAAAACCCACACACAAAAAAATAAAGAATTACCCTAATTAAATATCAATTAATGTATTAATATGAATGATCAACAAATTATTAATTGAATAAACATAATTTACTTCCCACCCTTTACCCCTATTGTGAGAAGGTGGCCTGATATATGCTGTCCACTAGTTCTAGTGGGCACCTTGTATCAGTCCAAACAACCCCTTATGGTGAATTGGTTAAAGACAACCTTTATTGAAAGCTATCCTAGTGGTAGCTATGGAGAGCAGCCTTCAGGCTAAGTCTTGAAGGAATGTAAAGCAGCTTGTTTTACCAGTCTATAAACTCTTGAATGATCAAATGAAAGGACAACCACACCAGGTATATATTTAAAATATATGTATTTAGGTTAAAACACACCCCTCTAGTCTCTCTATGAGACTGGAGTTCAAAGTACTTAATTTACAAGTTAGCAATCAACAGTAATAGCACAAATACACGTTTGGGCCCTAGGGGCGTACCAAACCATATACCAATAAAGTGGTATAAGAAGAAGAACCACGACTGAACTAGACACAAGGCCTAGAGCCTGTAGAATCGCTAGGACCCCAAGGAACCACCCAAGGTAGTGACACAGGGGACCCACGGGGGCCGTGTGCAGTGTGTAAACACAACCGCGGGCTCCCGTTATCTTCTATAGGCAATGTTGCGGTTGGAAATTTAAAGATTAGGGACACTTAGAATGGAGTCAGGACCAAACTCTTTTGGACTTAAGAAGTTCTAGGGCTAGCACCCCCGGGAGCACCGGAGTACTCGAGTTACCTCACCCAGGGAAGCCGGGTGCATAGGTGTCTTTTAGTGTCGGGTTGCGTCGTCGATTGCAATGGAAGCTGACAAAGAACTGCTGCTGCCGTGAAGAGGAGAAGTGTCCAAAGAGATCCAAGCCTGGATCTAGGATGGAAGGAACCTGAAAGCAGAGGGGACAGAGTCTGAGTCACTAGCCAGTGACCGAGGGCAGAATGGACCAATGCCCACAGATGTTGGGTGCTTCAGGTGAGTTGACGGGTGTCTTGACTCTTCAGCCACGAGGTCCAGGAGGCGTCAACAAAGTCCACGAGCCAGATTCGAGCTGTCCCACAAAGTTTGTCGAATGCTGCGGTGTCGGCAACCAGATTGGACCCAACAAGCCTTGGCAACGGCAAGTCTCGTGGAAAGGGAAGAAGGACGTCGGTGCAGACCAGCAAGGTCTGAGGGACTCACCCAGCAAAGGTAAGTCAGGGGACATCTGGAGCAACCAGGAAAGCCCAAGCAGAAGAGGAGTTGCCTTCGTGGGGACCCACTAGCCAACGGGCTTGCAATTGTGAAGGAGCCTCAAGCGGTCGCACTGGAACCTGGCCCACGGGTCACTCGTGGAGTGGAGGCCAGAGATCTTCAGAGCAGTCTGTGCTCAAGGCTGGAGCTATTCGGAGTCCAAAGCAGAACTTCAGGAATTCACAAGAAGTTGATGTACCAGCAATAGTACACGGTGTCCAGGGGTCATGGTTCCTCGTCACCCACGATAGCCACGGGCCTCAGCTTTGCTGTGGACTCAGGGTGGCCTCAGGGAAGTCAGGAAATCCACCTCTGGTGATGCAGAAACTTCGGCGTCCAATGGGAGCTTCGGAATTGCAGACCAGACAGTTGCTTCTTTGGTGCCTGCCAAGCAGAGGAGTCACTCCTTGACCCCAAGGGAGATTTCTTCCGTCTTCTAGTCGAAATAGAAAGTCGAAGGTCCAGGATATATATTGCAGAGTTTCGTCCAGGGTAATCTAAAGTCACGAGGACTGGGTTCCCATACTTATACTGGTTTGAACTGGACTATGCACAGGGACACCAAATGTGCCCCCAGTGCAGGACTTCAAAGCACCAGAGAGTGCTCCCGCCCAGCCCCAATATACATCTGCCTGTCTGGGAAGGTGGTTACACCTCCCTTCGACAGGAAACACTATTGTCCAGGCCTCCCCTGCCGGAGTTTCGGTCAGCAGCAGGAGGCCAGACCCGTGTCTGTGGCAGAGGCATCCAATTTGGAATGCCCGGGCTCGAGAAAGTCCTACCGGGTTAGACCAGTGTGAACATGTCTCTACCTCTAGAAGGGTGGAATGCTACCCCCGCCACCAGAACTGGCGGGGGGGGGGGTAGTATTCCAAAGCGTTTGACACCAAACACGACATGTTTCCGTGCAGCCATCCCAAAGTTAGCATTTACCGCAAGGTTATAATGCACTTAAGAGTATATGGTCACGCTGCACCACAAACAGCATCAGAGGAGATACTCCGAACGCTGCAGAGGGGCTCTGCTCATGCAGGGGCACCCTCTCACATAAAAACCAAGCACTCTGCCTTCAGGATGGTTAAGGCCTGCTATTGGAGTGACTTATAGGTTTATATGTGTGTGCAATGGTAGTGATATAGGTAGCCTATACCACTGTAAGGGGTGCAAGCACACCCGTACCCAGGCTGCAGTAGCAGACCTGTGGTGCCATTTTGGAGTGCTTCCCAGGGGTGGCATAATACATGCTTCAGACCCTGGTAGGCCTCTGAGGTACCTATTCCCTAGGTACATAGTATACCATATACTAGGGGCTTATAAGGCACTCCAGAATCCAATTAGATATGTACCTAATGTACATGCAAACCATTTTAGAGAGGAAGCAGCTAGGCTGGGGTCCTGATTATCAGGGCCACAGCCAGACTAAGGTCGAAAAACAGTGAAACACCAGCAAAAAGTGGGGGTACCCATGTGAAGCAGATCCTACTCTCCTACTCCTATAAACCCCACAACCAAAATTAATTACACAATTTCCATATTTAATTTTCAATTAATTAATTAACATTAATTCACTACTAATTATTAATTAAATAAACATAAATTACTTCCCACCATTTACCCCTATAAACCTAAAATGAATTACACAATTTCCATAATTAATTTATAAAAAATGAATTAATATAAATTACCAACCAATTATTAATTCATTAAACATAAATTACTTCCCACCCTTTACCCCTTTAACCCTACAACCCGCACCTAAAATCAATTACACAATTTACATAATTAACTTTAAATCAATTAATATAAATTAACAACTAATTATTAACAAATTAAAAATAAATTACTTCCCACCCTTTACCCCTATTAACCCCACAACCCACACCTAAAAAAATACACAATTACCATAATTAATTGTCAATCAATTAATTAATTAATTAATATTAATTAACAACTCACTAATAATTAATTACAAATAAATTACTTCCCACCCTTTACCCCATTAAACCCCACAACCTGCACCCAAAACAAATTACACAATTACATAATTAATTACCAATTAATTAATTAATATCAATTAACAACCAATTAATAAATAATGACAAATAAATTACTTCCCACAATTAACACTATAAAATCTCAATGAAATCAATTTTAATAAAGAAAAAATAATCATTAATTTATTATAAATAAATTACTTTCCACCTTAGTCCCCTGTAAACCCACAACCCACTACGGAACTAAAAAACGCAAAATCTAATTAAAATAAATTTGATAAATACAAAAAATTTTACGCATTTATTAAAAAACATAAACAATACTTATACAAAAATATACATCACATACATTTAAAATATAAACTAAAATACATAACACTAATTACAAAATTGATATATTAAACAACTATGGGGCCGATTCCGATCCGTGTAAAATATTCCCCGTACGAATCGTATCCGGATTTTTTTACGTACGAATCGTACAAGTCCCGTACAAACTGGCAAGTACGATTCGTATGTAAAAAACTCCATACGAATCGCATTGGGAAAATTCCCCGACACGTCCCCGGGTCGGAAAAAGTGTCTGACACGTCCCTGGACAGTTTTACCTACGAATCGGGAAACCGAAGTCCGAACGCGCAAGTACGATCAGTCCCGTCCGTCCGAATGCACAACCGTATGGTAAAAACACCGTACGGAGCGAACCTCTATAGCAACCATGTAGACGTCCAAACATGTGCCCGCATACGCGCCGATCACCCCCCCAGCCCCCCGCGGATGTACGCGCCGGACCCCCAGCCCCCCCGCGGATGTACGCGCCGGACCCCCAGCCCCCCCTCGCGGATGTACGCGCCAGACCCCCAGCCCCCCGCGGACGGATGCGCCAGACCCCCAGCCCCCCTGCAGATGTACGGCGCAGACCCCCACCCGCGTATGTACGGTGCGGACCCCCACCCCCGTATGTACGGTGCGGACCCCCACCCCCCGTATGTACGGTGCGGACCCCCACCCCCGTATGTACGGTGCGGACCCCCACCCCCCCGTATGTACGGTGCGGACCCCCACCCCCGTATGTACGGCGCGGACCCCCACCCCCCTGTATGTACGGTGCGGCCCCCCGCCCCCGTATGTACGGTGCGGACCCCCACCCCATATGTATGGCGCGGACCCCCACCCCCCGTATGTACGGTGCGGACCCCCACCCCGGTATGTACGGCGCGGACCCCCAGCGTGTAGTAGTTTGGGGTCCGCACCGTACATACGGGGTGGGGGTCCGCACCGTACATACGGGGGGTGGGGGTCCGCACCGTACATACGGGGGGGTGGGGGTCCAGTTTGTGGACTTCACAGAGAGCCTTGATAAGTTTATTCTCTCATATTCTACAACAATACATAGAAAATGGAAAATAAATAGAAGCAGAATGTTAAAACCAATCTATGATAAAAATATTAAAAAAACAATGTCAATATTAGAAAAGACTATTTAATTATTTTATTGTTTGGTGGAGTGGGACCCCTGTCTTAAACTGGCAGGGCTGCTGTTACTCCAAACTTGCGGTTCCGGGCCTCGCTTAGAGGTGAGACAACATAGATTTTCAAAAATGGGGTCTCTGCTAGCTTTACTGGCAGATGCCTCTGACCCAGTGGTGCATCCACCACAGGGCCACTGGTTTAGGGGCGAGCTTTCTGACTAAAATTTTTTCGGCCTAGGAGTGCTATGTTATACATAGCAGTCATGGTAAAGGAAAGTAATCAGTGGCCTCACCTAGCAAGGAGAAACATTACTGC
The DNA here is from genome assembly GCF_964204655.1 of Triturus cristatus. Lineage (NCBI taxonomy): Eukaryota > Metazoa > Chordata > Amphibia > Caudata > Salamandridae > Triturus > Triturus cristatus. Next base: position 743,218,574 of record NC_140592.1, read on the forward strand.
GCGTCAGATCCAATGATTTTTGGCTTTGCAGAAATTAATGCCCGCTTATGGCTTTTTGGGGGGTAAACAAATAAAATGTTGACCAGCTGTCATAACATAGCACCTGACATACAATTAGGTGCTACACATCGGCTTGAGGTTACTATGGCATAATATTGCTGACATAAATATTATGATACAAAAATATTGCAGCAAAAATATTGTGATCCTAAGTATATAGTAAATATATTTTATAATTATGATAACATTAAAAAAGAAATGAACTTAAAAAACATACGCATATACATAGAGACATATATAATAAAACATGGGAAAATAAAGGTAATTCTTTTTAAATATAATAATTACAAATAAATGTAAACAAGCATATAAATATATAATAAACAATTGATAACTAAATATACAAATACTATTAACTACATTTATTAAACACAAACATTATGGCTCTGATTACGATGTTGGGCAGACCTATCGGTCTGGAAACCACCCGACTTTAGGCCGTTCCATTTTGCTATGGCAGCTTGAGCGTCGGGCGGAAAAGGCCTACAGCACAAGCTGCCATAGCAAAATAGAAGTTTGCAACAATCCCTGCACCATGTGGCAGGGATGTTTAGGGGGGCACTATGGCTGCCCCACGAGCACCATAGCAGAAGGCCAGGAGGGAAGGGGGCCCTATTAGGGACCCTCAATGTGAATTTCCGACAGTCTTTCCATGTTGGAAAGGCCGACATGGAAAGGATATCGGAAAATGACATCATAATCCAGACAGTGGAGCCGCTTTACTTTGGGGGGATTATGGTGTTTTTCCGATGCATCAACGAGCTCCTTGAGCCCGTCGGAGGCGCTGCAGATGGTCCCTCTGCGCAATGCCTCCACCCGCTACATCATAATGTAGTGGGCGGACCGCAGGGGCAGTTGTCGTGGGTTCGACACCAATGTGCTTTTGGTGTCTGACCAACCAACATCATAATCAGCCCCTAAATATACTACATACAATATATATATATATATACATTCATAATAAAAAATTGAATACAAATTAAAATTGTAAAAAAAATTATAAATCAAAACAATTACATTTTCAAAACACATTGGTAGAATACATATTGCTCAAAAAATTTACTAAACGAAATACTAATATAAAAGTACTATACAATAATACTGTAAAACATAGAGGGAGCAGATTTACTATTCCCACTACAGTCTAAGAGCCCGATTACGAGTTTGGCGGCGTGGCAGCAGGCCGCCACGCCACTGCCACGCTTCTACACCGCCAAACAGGGCGGCCGCCCACCAGATGATGAGTATTATCAGGGTCGAGCTGGTGGGCGGAGTGGCGGTCCTGCAGCAGTGCAGTTTAAAGGCTCATATGTGAGCCTTAAACTGCACCGCTGCGGAACTGCCAGTGCACGTTCCTGCACGATATGGACAGTGAAGTCCACCCTGTGCAGGAATGGGGTACATGCATGTTGTGCCCCCCTGCATGCACACCTGTACACAGGGCCAATAGGGGGCCTTGAGACTGCTGGCAGTAACTAAAGTCGTAATATGCTTGGTGGTCCCACAGGGCACCACCAAGCATATTGCAGCCGTCAGACCACCGCACCACCACCAGGGATCTCTAATCCCTGGCGGTTGGGGTGGTGCCATAGTGGTCTGACTGGCCAAGTTGTAATCCGGTAGTTGGACCGCCTGTGCAGCAGTGGCCAGACTGCCACCGATACGCCACCATAAGTTAGGCCCTAAGCAACAGTGAAGAAAGTGTTGCACTTTGTAGGGGTCAGATTTACTATTTCCACTCCAGCCTAAGCAACATTGGTGAACATGTTGGAGTTTGTCAGGGGTCAGATTTACTATACCCACTCCAACCTAAGCAGCATTACAGAAAGCTATGATCTCGGGGCTCACATTTACTATTTGTACTACAATCTAAGCAACAGCTGTGAAAGTGTTGGACTTTGGAGGGGTCGGATTTACTATTCCTACCCCAACAAAAATAAACAGTAGTAAAAGCATTGGACTTTGGGGGGATCAGAGATAAAATTTGAACTCCAAACTAAGCAAAAATAGGAAATGTGTTGGGAACAAAATATTTAACTATTACAAAATATTTCATAAAAAATCAATACTTAAAAAATAAAGTAACTGAATTTTTTTTTTAACTACAAAATAAATATACTAATTTATACTAAACAGCCAATCACTTAAAATGTATGCAAACACATTTTTAAAAAGTACTAATAAAAACAAAATAACTAATTTTAACAGTAGTTACTGCTTAAAAACAATAGAAGAATTTATAGTAAAAACACTGCCCACCCTGCTCTCCTATTCTGCCCACAACCGTAACAAATGACTTAATACTAAACAAACATAAAATGAAAAAATAAAAAACAAATATACATTTTTTGAAAAAACAAAATCATTACATATTAATATAAGATAGATCAATTATTTAACACACTTAAATCATTTACAAAATGAATGACGTAGTTATCCATTTAAAATAAGAAAATAATTTACAGAAAAACCATTAAATAATTTATCAGTTAAGTAAATTAAATAACTAATAATCTTACCAATCAAAAAAAATTAAATCATTTTCAAAAACAATAATTAAATAATGTAAAGGTTAAATTATCTACATAATTAATTAACTGAATAACTAATTAAATAAAAAAAGTTACAAAGTATAAAAAAAGAAAATATATATTTTAAAAAACTTCCCACCCTAAACCCTACTAATACAGCAACTAGCCAATGATTAAAACATTTCACATAAATTCAAAAACACTTTAAAATGTTATCAAACCAAAGAGGCAACTAACAGTAATGTATTAATAACTGGAAATACACAAATTCAAAAAACATTACAAAATAATAAGAATTCACTATAGGGCCTCATTACGATGTTGGTCGGTTCGCAATCGATAGGCCTTTGGTTGTGATCTGACCTACATATGCTGCCGCAGGCTGACCGCGGCATTAAGATGCGCAGCAGTCGGAGGCAGGGTGGGGGGACCAACCAGCAGTTCCGACGGTCAGAATGTAATTCCCTACAATAAGAGCGGTGACTGCTCAGGCACCACTGTAGGGATTACGATGTCCCCTTTCAGACAGCCTTTCAATGGCGGTCCAACCACCATTGAAAGGCTCCCTCTGTGGCCTCCACTATGGTCCCCCCAAATATCAATACCTCGCATGTCAGGCACCACATGATGCCTGACATATGGTGAATGGATGTTCGAAAACATCAATTTTACCAATGCGGCTTGTGTTGTGGCCCTTTACTGACCGTAGCACAAGCCGCAATGGAAAAATGAATGTTTTGAACTGCCTTATGGGTGGTCGCATCCTAATTTGTCGGATGGAACCACCGACTTCTAGTCAGTCAGCTTCCATTCCAACACGATACCGGTGGGACGCGCGTCCGACCGGCATTGTATTAAGCCCCCTTATATTCAACTATATTTTAAAAAACAATATTAAACACTTAAAACACAATGTTCTTACCTGAAATATTCTGTTCTATAGCATTGTCATCATGATATTTTTTCGCAATATTTTTAACAGACTACACTTTTGACACAAAATTAATGCTGTGCACTGACATGAGCACTTTCGTAAAAGTGATTGCTGCAAAAACAAAGTGATTCATACTAAATATGGTGGGTCCTTCACCAAGAAGGCAGAGGCAGTAGCCTCGGCTGCCAATGTAGGTTGGTAAGTTGGCCACTGAGCTCTAAATGAGCTGTTAAATCAATTTCTTTTCTATAAGTCATCCAAGTATTATTTAGTCAACTCTAGTCATTCTCATACCTGGTTATCCTATCGTGTAATAAAAATGTAGCTGTTTCAATTTAAAATATATCAAATGGGCACTACACCATTATGTAAACACCAAAGTCATTCAAACATTGTTCGAAGAGTACACTAAAAGTAAACGGTTGCTCAATACCTTTTATTGTCGACAGTGGTGCATCAATAAACTCTACAGGAATATAGTGAACTATCACCATAGCCACGACTTACGCCATCAAAAACTAAACTGTATACATGGGCGACATCAACGCCATTAAATAATAATAATAATAATACAGAAGCTTATAAAGCACGACAGCTACCCCAAACAGGGGTGTCCCGGCACTGACAGGGGTGTCCCGGCGCTGACAGGTGTGTCCCGGCGCTGAGTCGAGTCGAGGTTCATTTGTAGCAATGATGAAACACTAGAAAACAAAAGTACAAGCACCCATTATTGAGGACGTCTGTCCTATTGTTAAAGACACAGACAAATTGCATTTCATTTATAGGAAGTTGCTGAAAAAGAACTTGAATCCTTTCTCAAGCATGATATCATTGAGTGATCCACTGGTTCACTGCCATGAGTTTCTACCATAGTGATAATACCTTAAAAGGACAGTGAAGGAGCTGCATGCATCTGCGTGGACATGCATCAAGCGAACAAGGCAATTCAAAGAGTACGACATCCAGGTCCACACATTGTCGACATGATAACACAATTGAATAGTGTGAAGGTCTTCTCTCGACTTGATTTGATTAAAGGATATCATCAGTTGGAGCTCAAGAAGAACTGCAGGTACATTGCAACCTTTTCTGCACATATTGGTCGGTTCTATTACAAAATACTTTGTTTCGGGGTGCCATCAGCTGCTGAGCTGTTCCAAGATGTCATTCAACATATCATTCACCCTGTCATGAATGCTTTCAATGATAGCGATGACATTGGTTTTCGGGGCTTCACAGAAGGAACATGATAAAGCTCTCATGCAAGTGTGTTGTTTGCTCGATCATGCAGGTTTAACTTTAACTGCTGAAAATGTGAGTTCCATAAGACAAAGTTAAAATGATTTGGCCATATCTTTTCTAATGGGGTTTGACACCCAATCCAGCTAAAGTGCAAGCACTGTCAACTGCCGGTCCCCCACAAGATGTTTCCATGTTACGTTCATTCCATGGCATTGCCAGCTACCTTTCAAGATAAATACTACTAACAACACAACTGAAATGGCATCCTGTGATTCAAAGCGTCATACCGAGGTTGTTGTTGACGCTAGCCCCATGAGGTTAGGCGTAATCCTTGCATAGCACAGCTGACACCCAAATGCTCAATGACATATTGGGGAATATGCAAGCAGAAGTTTGTCCCAAACTGAACGTGCTTATTCACAACCTGAGAAAGAAAGCTTAGCAGTGGTGTGGGCTTGTGAACATTTGCATGCATTCCTATATGGAAAGCCTTTCACTCTTGTGACAGATCATCAAGCACCATCTTTGGCAATCCAAAGGCAAAGATGCCTCCTCGCATTGAACGTTGGGATCTACGATTGCAACTATACAACTACATCGGGCACAATCCAGGGAAAGATCAAAACCCTGCTGACTACTTCACACGAGTGCGTCTACAGTGCCATGGTACCCCTTCCGAGATGGCTGAAGCCTACAAAAATGTCATGTGAAATCAAGCACACCAGTTGCCATTTCGCTGGAACATATTGTCACTGCCACAAGTCAAGATAGTGACATGGTAAAACTAAAAGCCATTATTACACATCATTCTTGGAACCAGCACACTCGACCTCTTAACAGTGACACTGGGTACCAGAAGTTTAAAAAGTCAAAGATGAACTGTCTGTCACTCAGGAAGTCATTTTCCTGAGAGGTTTGAGAAATCGTATTCTGGAGAGTCTGCGACCATGAAGGACATTGTGGAATCATTTCCATAAAACGAGCTCTCCAAGACCGAGTCTGGTTTCCTCATCTTGATAAGAGAGCTGAAAGAGAATTGAAGGCCTGTCATTCATGCAACTGCCTTTCATCTAAAACTACTCAACACACCTTAAACATGTCAGAGTTTCCAAAGCATATATGCGAAAGAATTGCTGTTGACTTCTTCGGTCCTCTTGACAATGGACATCACCTGAGGTGATTGTTGATGAATACTCCAGTTTTCCATTAACAGAAGGTCTCTCATCTATCACTCAAGAAAGAGTCATTGAGAGAGTAGATGGCATCTTCGCAACATGGGATGTTCCTGTGATCTTACAATCTGACAACGGCCCACCTTTCAACAGGCGAGAATTCAGAGACTTTCTCAGTCATTTTATTGTGAAGTATTAGAAGAGCACAAACGTTTTGTGAGCACTCTTAAGAAAGCTGTTAAGCGGGCTGTATTGGAAAAGATCGACCTTAAAAGTGTCTTGGATTCTACTCTTCAAACTTATCTTTCGACCCCTCACTAGACCACAGGTGAAAGCCCTGCAACCTTTATGTACGTCTCCCATGGCATCTTCCGACACAGACTAGAGGCGGTAGGAGTCACAGGGAAGGTACTAAGGATGCTGACCTTGTTTTTAGACAATAGAAGTTTTCAAGTTAGGGAAGCGCCTTGCCTGTTGGAAGTCCATCAGCTCAGGTGTGGAGTACCCCAGGGCTCATCGTTGAACCCAACTCTTTTTAATATATATGTCTGCCCTTTAGCAGACATCATCGGTTCAGCTGGTCTTACTAGGATCATGTTTTTTTTTTTTTACCGCGATGGAGTAAGGACGTCGATCAGATCGTCTCCAGTCGTATAAATTACACTGTGCCCCGGATTGCCTGATTCATTCAGCCAACTCTTGCCACGCATATGAGCCTGAATATTACGTTCCATGGATGGTCTGGGCACCACCGTCATGGTTTATATCTACTGAATAACAGGATTAGTCCTTAGTTGGCCCTTGCCACTTAACGGGCATTGGTGTAACCAGGTTTTGGACTCCAATATAGCATTGCAAGATTGATGAGGGTCACTTCACCTGTCCCCTTGTCCTGAGGAAGATCCGCATGGCTGAGGTATTAAAGTCCCTCGGTTGCTGATAAGCCAGATCGAAATGGCGAAGCTATCCCCCACCGCACCTGGAGCAATTTCCCCTTCCCCATTACCCCTGTTTACAGCCTTAAGAAAACTCTCCTTACAACTTTAGAAAATATAATTAAAATGAATAATTTGCATGTGGCCAGGTTGCATCTAACTGTTTATTGGATATCAGTTCTGTACAGTCTTGTAAAGATATGCCCTTTACTTTTCTACACACTTTGAGCTCTTTTGACTCCTTTATATACACTTGAGCACTCTTTCTTACACGTTCCCTAGAACATTCTCCTATCTTCTTGACCCTCTTGCGATTGCTCCTTTAAATGACTTAATAAATATATTGTAATAATACCTAGTGGTTTTTCTGCACATTTGTTTGTTTTAATTATTTTCACGATTTACAGACGTTTGCGAGCTGATTAATGTAAGCTCAAATAAGTTGATAATCCTGCTAAACTAACTCTTCCTTGAATAACTGGTCCTGTACCATTGTTTCTTTATAATAGGTCTTACTATGATGTCATATGCAGATGACACACAGATCATCATTGCCCTTTCACCTAACACAAGTCTAACCTCAGAGACACTGTCCACCTTCCTGGAGCAGGTGAACAACTGGATGACAACCAGTTTCTAAAATTCGATGGCGAAAAAGTCTGCGGTTATGGTTCTTGGAAACATCCCAGAATTGTGGGACGACATTCTCTGGCCTTCATGCCTTGGTGACCACCTTTCCCCTAAAATGGAGGTTAAGAGCCTGGGGGTTTTAGTAGATAACAATCTAACTATGGCCGCCCAGGCAAAGAAAGTGTCAGATGCAAAAACAACAGTTGATGGACAGAATGCAGAACAATGTCATACATTCACCCCAGTACAGAGATCTGGGCCTAAATCCATCATTATTTTGCTCACCATGCCATTCCAGTTTGAACCCAGCCATATGCAAATCAGTCTTGACCCTGTGCCTCATGGGAATAGTCCAGCGCCGAACTGCCAAGCCAGGTCCTCCCTGGACTGGAAACAAGCATCCTAGGACCGGTTTCGGGGTTTCACCCCTCTTCAGCCAGGATAGCTTAATTCCAGTGGCATGGAGAGCACAGGACCCACGTCTAGGCATGCCCGTCCCACTCGGGGTGACAAATGCAAAAACAACAGTTGATGGACAGAATGCAGAACAATGTCATACATTCACCCCAGTACAGAGATCTGGGCCTAAATACATTGTTTTTTTGCTCACCATCCCATTCCAGTTTGAACCCAGCCATATGCAAATCAGTCTTGACCCTGTGCCTCATGGGAACAGTCCAGCCCAGACTGCCAAGCCAGGTCCTCCCTGGACTGGAAACAAGCATCCTAGGACCGGTTTCGGGTTTCACCCTTTTTCAGCCAGGAGAGCTTGATTCCAGTGGCATGGAGAGCACGGGACCCACGTCTGGGCATACCCATCCCACTCGGGGTGAAAAATGCAAAAACAACAGTTGATGGACAGAATGCAGAACAAGTGTCAGAGACAGAATTTGGTCTCCTGAGAGCCCTAAGAAAGACAATAAAATGGCTCCCTTTGCACACTGGAAGAGTTGTGGTACAAGGTCTTGTACTTACACTTTTAGATTATGGTAATTATTTATCTAGGCTGTCCTGCTTATGTATTTCAGAAGTTGCAAGTTATTCAAAACACTTCTGCCCGAATATTGCTGGGCCTGCCTAAAACACAGTCTGCACATCTGGCTGTGGCAAGCCTTCATTGGCTTCCGATGAACAGAAGAATTGAATTCAAGGCTTTGTGCATTGCGCACAAGGTAAAATACTCTTGTGGCCCGCATACACTCAGTCACCTTATCACCTCATACCACAACACAAGAGAGTTAAGATCCAACAATCACTCCCTGCTGGTTACCCCCAGAGTTAAAAGAGCCAAGGATGGAGGGCGATCATTTGTATGCCGGGTGTTCAAACTCTGGAACTCCCTGCCCAGTTACCTCAGAGCCGAAAGCAACTTGTTATAATTCAGGAGGCAACTAATGATCCACCTCTTCGCTCAATCAATACAATTCTTCCTCACGATTCCTGGCAGCGCTGGGAAGCCCGGTCCTGGGTAGCTATGCGCTTTATAAGATTAGGTAACATAACATAACATGTTTGGGAGAGCCATGATGACCGAGTTACCTTAATGGACCACCAGAAGATCAAGTATTGACAAAGAAATCCGTGTAAAATACTTGGATCTTAAAGGAAAATGAAGGTCTATACAGACAAGCGCCAACATACAAAAAAGGTTATTTTCACTAGAGGAGATCGAGTTCTTGTCCGTCATTATAGAGAACGAAAATCTGATGCTCCCTTTGATGCTGAGCCCTTTCATGTTGTGACCAACAAAGGACACATGCTGACTGCCCAATGTCCTGGGAAGTCCATGACACAAGATTCCTCGCATATCCGACATGTGGCTCGTTGCTCGTCAGGCCCTGATATCAATGTAAAGACTGGGTCTGAAAGGGCAAGTGAAAACCCTGAATGCTGTTGTTCCTACATCACCAATGCAGCCAATAGATACTTGTACTGCTGCGATTAGGATGTGTGATCAAAGCGCCACGAAGCCTTACTGGAAACCTATGATTTTGTATATATTTGTAAAAAAATTAAAACATTTTATTTAACAGAGGGGTAAATGTAGTGTTGTGTGAGTTAGCAATGACTGAACCCTTGTGGCTCCTGATGGACACCGTAGAACTGTCACATAAGCATTGGAGCGTAGTGAAATGAATGCAGGTTTATAATGTTGAGTTCGCTGTTACACGCAGATGACTAAAGATACGTTATATGTGTATCGTAGTCATTAGCGGGTACCCAGGATGGGGAGGACGCCACAGGTAAGACAAATAGCACCTACACCTCGGTCACACTGAGAACCAGGGTCCTAATTTCTATATTTCCATACACAGGTTTCACAAGTCTGTCCAAACACATTCTGTCAGACCATCTCCTTTCATCCTGCTATGCCTGCTGGATCGAAAAAGATGTTTCTTAATAAATTAGTTCTATATGGTCTGCAGTCATGCCTGAGGTGCATCCTAATTTCAGGTCCAGTTTCTCTCTCCTCACATAGGTCACACTACTAGAGGTACAGTTAATTGTAATATGTGCGGTAACTCCTCTTACCGGACCACTTATAATGAGGGTCCTTGGCAGGGTAGCAGTAAGAGGTGTAGATACTGGGCGAGGAAAGGCATGTTTGGTTTCGAAGACTGGTGATGTGGCAGTATTTGTGTGGGTGGGATGGGCAATGTGGTTGGATTGGTTGTGTGGCGGTGTAATAACTGAAGCAGGCTTCCTACATCCAGCCAGGGACATCCCCAGGTGTTCTAGAATTAGTGATGGCTGGCAGGGCCGGACTGGCCATAGCAGGCACCGGGTGATTCCCCGGTGGGCCACCAGGGTGGGGCCGGTTTTGGACTTTTGGGGGCCGTTTTTGTGACTGGTGGAGGTTTTGCAGCATAGCTGCAATATCGGCCCCGTGTAACAAAGGCGGCAGTGGTGAGACGGGAGCGGTGCTTCCAACTAGCACCCCCTTGCCCCACTCGGGGGCCGGCCGAGCTGTTTGTCAGGGCCGATTTTGGTTCCCAGTCCGCCTGTGGTGGCTGGGCTCCTCGCCAGCTCCGTCAAGACTGCCATAACATATGCTGGCAGAGAGCGCTGCAGTGCCAGATGAGGCTGCCCTCCCACACTGAGGAGAGGATGCGCTCCAGCCTGTCAGCAGTGTTTACAGGGCGGTGCTGGTGCCCACAGGGTACAGATTCCCCCCACCCCAACCCCATCTGAGAACGTGGGAGCAAAGAAACCTATAGGGGATCGTGAAATAGGGAAGGGTGTGGGAGTCGATAAGACAGAAGACAAATCTGAGGGAGGCAGAGAGAGAGAGAAAAAGAGAAAAGGCAGGGGGTGTCTGGGAGGGGGTGGGGGAATTGTATATGGTCGGTGTATGTTCCGAAAAACACAGAAAGGCTGTGTAGAGCGGGGAGGGATGGGGAGATTCAGATTGTGAGGTCCTTGAGGTACCAGATACTGAGAAACAAGGGGGCACCACTGTGTGAGATTCTTGAATTACTGGGTTATGAAAAAGAGGGGACTCAGAGGCGTTGAAAGGCATGGGCCCTGGAGGGGAGGGGGGTGCGATCCAGTTAGCTCTCTTCTGTAGATAGTCTTGTCCTGAAGACTTTGAATAATTCTCAAACAAATTATTTTAAATACCGTTTTCCTTTGATTTATTTTTAGTGTGAGTGATGTGTGGTGTGGCAGTCTGTTACTAACATTTTGCAGAGAGATTTTTTTTTTCAAAACCATGCAACATCTATTAAAAAAAAAAGCTTGTTTTAGCTCAAAAAAGAACATCACATATGAGAAATAGGAGGGGGTCACAAAGATGAGTTGCAGTGATATAAGTGAGTTGTTGCTGCATCATAATACAGAAAGAAAATGTCACTATCCCTGAATATTATCACAATTTGTACACAAGTGCGCAGTGGGCAAAGAAGCAATGAAAAGAGCTGAAACTGGATCATACATTCAAAGCTGGTTCGAACAGGGGGCCCCAAAATACATTTGGCCCAGTGCCTCCGAAATCCTTAAGATGTCCCCCTGCAGTGTCTCTGCCAATTGGTGCAGCTGGTGCAGTGGCACCGGAGCTCAGGCCCTAGGGGCCAACTTTATCCCGATTATTGCATGTATTTCAAAAAAAGGGGGAAGGGGGGGGGGCTGGAGGGGTGTAATTTTCTACATGGTGGCCACTGGCCCATGACACACTGGCTACGCTATTGAGGTAAAGATACTGGAGTAAGTTGAGGTAGTGAGTAAGAAGGCTTGTGGAAAAAAGAGTGAGCCGGAAACAGGAAGCACATATGAGAGAGAGGTACAGAGAGTCAGGTTGAGGGAACGGGTCGGACTGAGTAACAGAACAAGAGAACACACTGCCCCGTCCCCAAGGGCCGTAGCAGGTGAGGTTCCTGTGTAGGTGATGTCGAGCCGGGCGAGGTGGAGATGTTTTTCTCCTTAAGGAATCCTTCTCGTCTGGGGGCTTTCATCCTTGCCTGCAAGGACTCAGCACGCAGCACGCAGCAGAGGCGGGTGGAGGGCGGTAGCTGGCCGCGTGCTCAGCCTCACGCACGTCGCATGTGTGACAGACAGGCCAGAGCTGGGAAGAAGACAGGGCCGCCGAGAACAGTTAGTCAGTTCCTAAATGACAGCCTCTCGTTCTAGAAGGGGCCAGGGCGCGCTTGCAGGGAAGAACGCATTTATTAAATGTATATAGTGCTTACTACCCCTCTGTGGCGCGCTGAAGCGCTTGCCGACACGGGTAGCATTATTCACCGTTGAAGGTGTCTGATTGGAAGGCTATTGCCCTTGTTTTGATCCTTGTATGGAAACTGTTTCCACGGCATGATTGATGACTACCAAGGGGAGGAACTAACTGTGAGACAGAGAAGCACAGTTTAAGGTTGATAGTATTCTGGCAGCCTTGTTTGGCCCTGCAGGTTCCTCAATGTTCTTGTGTGTTACAGCCTACCTTGATGGTTACTGCATAGGGTTGTCCATTCTGAGGTCTTAGAGACCTGAGCAGGATTGGCCTGGAAGGAAGAGGGTCAGAGACTGCATTATGGTAATTCTTTTTGTGAGTGTTGAGTGATGCAAGGAGCAGTAGTAGTAAGTGGCTAAGCGGGCCCTGCAGGCATGGACTATATTAGAGTCCTCTGATGGCCATCGGTGAGCTGCAGATCTCTTTCGATATCATTTCATATCTGTCTAGATGATGGGAAAAGTGGTTAGATTCTGTGAGTCCATGTAGGTACTGGTTTATGGGCGAGGCTGGCATAATGATTTATAATCGTCCACAGGACCGCAGATTGTTGGGGTAGTAATCAGAATGGGGTAGGAATCCGGGAGCGGTTGACCTCACCTCCAGATGGGTGGCAGGTATTTTTCTCAGATACTTACTGATCTGTGCGTAGGTGCTGAGATAGGACTCTTCATTTCACCGGGTGAGGTGTGACACCATCTGTTGTTTTGAGTTGTTCTCATAGCTCTAGGCCAAGATTGTCCCCTATAGCCCAGAGTTGGCTGTTGGCGTAGCCATTTTGGGGACAGTCAGCGTTTTTACATTTCTTCTGAACGTTAGGTGTTTCTGAATGCAATGTGTTTTGGCTGGTAAGGAATTTCAGAGTTTGGCTGTATGAATAGAGAAAGCAGATCACTCTTTGGCAGTGCTTCCCACACTTTATAGAACCATGACCCAATTTTTAGAACGACAAACTTTTGTGATCCACTTAGCGTTAATAGACATGAGGCGGGTGACTTTTTAATTTAACTAAAGCTTTGTGTGGTGGCGCACTGTCATTTACAGACAGCACATTTTCCATTGAAATGGTCACTAATTTTGCACGGACATTAAGGGGCCTATTGCAATGTCGATCTTAAGGCCACTGACCTCAGGTTTGAGGCTGATTTCGTTGGTTTAAATTCCGACCGGCTGATTTTGATTCAGCCGGTCGTAATTGAAACCAACCTGTCATTCCGGCTGGCTTCCGACTGGCTCAAGGAGCCCGTCATCCTGTCGGAATCGGCACATAATCCAAATAGACAGCGGTTTACGCTGTCTGGATTACGATGCATGGTTTCCGGCATGGTTTCCATGCCAGGCTTTCTGACATGGAAACCCTGTCAGAAAGCGTGCTTGGGGGCCCCTAGCAGGGTACCCCTTTCCTTTGCAGCCCCCGATTGTTGGCCGATGGAGTATAGAAATTAACACCACCTCACATTTCCCTATGGGAGGCTGCACTACGTCCGCTTTACTGCCGTAACACATGCTCCCATAGGGAAATGTCAGAATGTGACCGCACAATGTGGCGGTCGGGAAGTCCGACTGGAGGTCGGTCGGTCCTGTTACCGAGACGGTGCGTCCACTCGACATCGTAATAGGCCCCACAGTTTTACTGATAATGCTATATTGTACACAAATGAAAATGCGTGGAAATTGAGTTACACTGAATATTTATAACTGGTGCATCACCAAGTGTCTTGATTTGTTTTGATACTAGTAAAATCTCTGTTTCCATCATACTTCAGAATTACAAAAAAGTGCTTTATTTTTGGTTCCTAACTGCTGAATGTGTACAGTTCATTTACAGGTATTTACATTTTTGCTGTATGTTTGAAAAAATACATCCTACAGCTGTTCCTTTCACATACACTATTCCCCACCTAGATTGTCACATAATTCACTTTACGTCACTTTCTCTGACTGCAACGTGAACTGAGTTTGTAAACACCAATCCCCATGTTAAAAAAACTTAAGCAGCAATTTGTCAAAAGACATGGCCTGAGATTTGACCTCTGTCTCTGTAGCACAGCAAATGTGACAAGATAAATACAGAATTTAAAGGCATATTTATTTAATGCTTGTGCTTTCGCGTCCCACCAAAAATCAGTTCACGACCCACAGTTTGGGAAACACTGCCCTATGGATTTCTTTTTGTATGGCAGCATGATGATCTGCGATATGAATCGGGATTGTAATGTCTTGTTTTGTTTGTTTTGCTTGCATTTCATTTGTATTTGTATATACTGTGGTCGTTTCCCCTGGGATATCTTTGGACAATCAAGAGTGCCTTGAACTTTAATTGTCAAGCTACTGGTGGTGAATTAAGTGATTGAAGTATTGCTGTCAGGTCTTCCCTGGGATGAAGGAAGAGTAGGAGTCTTATTGTGGCAATCGGAATTTGCTGTAGTTTGTGTATCATGAAGCAGGTTCTCTGAGATATAGGCTAATGGCATAGAGGAGCTTTGAGATCATCAGTGAGAATATGACTTGTAGTTTTGTTGGTAGCCAAGGTTTGGGAAGATGCGTTGAAGCATCGTCACTGTATAGAGGATGCTCCTGGTAACCTGATTGACATGAGATTAAGGATAGATCTGAGTCTGTGTTCACTCCTAGGTTACTCACTTTTCTTGACATGTGTCTGGTGGAGCATCAATTTGCTTGGGCCATATATGGCTATCGATTGGGTTTTACACCACTATCTACTTGTCATGATTTATGCCTTAGCTGTATTGAGTTTCAAGCGGTTGTTCATTATCTTGGCAACTGAGGCACATAAGCAGCCATAAAGTTTAGAGTTGGAGAGGTCTTCTGGACGTCCAGTTCAAGCATTATTTGTGTGTCATTTTCATTGAGGATTTACGCACTGTTTGGGCTCAGTAAGGAGGGTTACATGGATGTTGTACTGTAGAGGGTAGATAAAAGATCTCTAGTGGACAAGACAATGATGAGAGATGGGGGCAAAGTTGAAAGGTGGTAACAAAGCCATGCCTTTTCTGTTGGTGAAATAGGACATAATCCATTTTAAACCATTTTCCCGCATGTCGAGATGGAAGAGCCTTTGAAATAGTATCTGGTCATGGACTGTGTCAAAGGCAGATAATACATTCAGAAGCAAAAGGGCAGCCACACTGTATGTTTCGGGCCATACCAGATGGATAGGATGATTGACTCAGTGCAAAGTAGGTAAGCTCTCGTCAAGTAAACAGGTGTCTCTTTTTTAAATTGTCCAAGGATGTCAGGTTTATGGTTGCACTTCTTGCTGGTTTCCAGAAGTCCTGCCCAGAAAATGCCTTGACGTTGGATTCTTGCTTCTTGCCATTCAGCGCGTACTCTGTTTGTAGAGTCGTGTTCGAAGAACTTGTCTTGTCAGATACAAGGAATATGTTGCACAGCACCTGCTCCAAAGCAAACAGTAAAAGTATGTGATGCCCATTGCTATGATCTCTGCTTATCCATTGGCTTCCATTGGTTGGAGTTTTCAATTCAGGGGGGTAGTGAATCAAATTTCCTGGAAAATAATTTTGTCACATTTTCTAGTTCATAGTTCTCCAAGTGCATTATTGGGAACTGATTTTCCCTGTAATAGGAGGACACTGAATGTAGGAGCTTCTGAAGGTCATTTGCAATTCTTGCCATTATAACTGAGTCATCTTAGTAAAGCCTCTTCTTTTTCTGAATTTTGGCATACCCTCAGACCCCGAATGAATGTAATCTGGAAGGTCATTGATAAATACTCATGTTTGACTCCATTTGTCATTTTGAAATTTTCAGGTGAGTGGTCGTGAAGCCCATATTGCATTGATGATGTAGTTTTGGCCAGATTACTGTTAATTGAGATGTCATTGATTTTGGTCTAGAGCCTTTGTCTTTTAGTTAGGTCAAATTTGGGTGTGTAACTGAGGACTGCGAGGATCTTCCATCCCTGTGTACTTCAGTATCAGTAGTAAGCTTGGTAGAATGTAAAGTAAACTGTCCATGGTGCAATTCTTCCTGAATTGTTGTGATTGCTTCTTCTTCTTCCAACCATTTCTGTAAATTATGAAAATTGATTTTTATGTATATTTTTTCTTCCATTTTGATCCAGATTATCAGCCTGTAAGATTTAACACCTCCGTTTTCCCTTTTTAGGTCTGGCAGTTGCCAAGGTGCTTTGTTTTTTTCTAATATATATATATATATATATATTAACTGAAAAACCATAAGTTTCAGGCACGTTATAGTTAGAAATTAGCATTTAAAAAACCATGCATTCACTAAAACACATTTAATCACTCACTTATACAGTCAGTCACACACCTACTAAATCCTCCATCCAGACACTTAAACACCCACTCATTCTTCAATACACCTTGTAATGTATATAAAACATATTTAAACTTTATAGAAACACACAGTCACTGGATGATGTCATCAGTGATGTCATTTGAGATGTCATCAGTGATGTCACTGACCATGTCATGAATGATGTAATTTGAGACGTCATCAGCAGTGCATTGCAGGGGCTCGAGTTATAGTTAGCTGACCTAACTATAACGGCGGAGTTTCTCTGGTTTTGTATGGGTGAAATGTCCAACTAACTATAACGTCCCTGAAACCTATGTTTTTTCCAGTGAATTTCAAAGGCTTTTTAAATGCTAATTTCTAACTATAACATAGCAGTCGCGTTTGCAGAGTGGTGGAGAAAGGTGAGCGTGGCCTCCAAACACCTTTTAGCAATCCCACTGTGTGGGATTTACTGGAGGTAACAGGAGGGGTAGTTAGCCCCCAACGTCAACCTTGGGGGCCAACTACCCCTTTTAATTCCTCCAGTAAGTCCCACAAAGCAGGATTGCTAACTTGTTAAAGCAAGCCCGCCCCCTCCCTGCACCACTGTACAAACCAGCCCCCTGGCGCGTTGTAACTTGGGGGATTAAGTCCTCTTGAATCCTGAGGATCCCTGGGGGTAAACTAGCCCACTGGGTACCTCCAGTAAGTGCCACAGAGTTGCGTTGCAGAGAGGTGAAAAAAGGGGCGTGGCCTCGAAGCACCTCTCTGCAACGCAGCTCTGTGGCGCATACAGGAGATACCTGGTGGGCTAGTTGGCCTCAAGGGACCCCCAGTATTCAAGGGGAATTAATTTCCCAACTTACAACGTGCCACAGGGCGCGTTTGCAGAGTGGTGCAGTGAGGGGGCAGGGCCTCCGGTGAGATGCCGTTTTAAAACTTTATTTTTTATTTTTTAGAAGGGGGCTGTGTGGCCCCGCTTCTTTTACTTTTTTTGGGCCCTGGGGACCCATCTCCCAGGGATGACCCCTTTTAAAAAAGATAATTATTAAAAAATGGGAAGGGGGCCACAATTTCGGTCCCGGGGACCCCACCCCCCGGGGCATGGCTGGACTTTTTTTTTTTTTAAATGTATTTATTTTTATGGAGGGGGGCCACATGGCCCCCCTCCTTAGGCCAATTATGGCCCCGGGGACCCCATCCCCTGGGACCCCCCCTTTTTTTTGTTTTTATCAAAGGGGAGGGGGTCCACGTGGGCTCCCCTCCCATGCCACTTTTGGCTCCGGGGACCCCATCCCCCGGGGTCTGACCTCAGTAATTGGGACCGTAGGGGGAGCTCCAATGCCCCACGGTCCGCCGGCTACCTGCCTGCTGCGGGAGCTGGCATTGGTTTTGAGCAAGGGGAGCTGCTAACATGCAGCTTCCCTTGCTCAAAAGCAATCCTGCTTTGCTTCTTTGACAAGCAGAGTTTGCTAAGACAGGGCGGGAGCCGTGCTCCTGCCCTGCCATAGCAAACAGCAGTGTCCCGGGGGTGGGCACCCCAGGACACTGTAGGAGCCGGCCCTGGGGGGGTGGTGGTCCCCAGGGCCATCAAGGGCTCCTGGAGGGGGGCCGCGCAGCCCCCCTTCCATCATTTGCAAGCACCCCAGGGAGGTGGTGGTCCCCGGGCTTGGGGGGCCCGTGGGGCCCCCGCATATAATTAAAGAAAGCCCCGGGGAGGTGGCGGTCCCCAGGGCAGATCCCCCACTCAAATTTTTGTCTGTGTGCCCCGGGTAGGTGGCGGTCCCCGGAGCAGCGGGGGGGCCGTGTGCCCCCAGTGCATATTTAAGTAAAGCCCTGGGGGTGGCGGCCCCTGGGGGGGCCTGGGAGGCCCCCCAAAGATTATTAAACAAGCCCTGGGGAGGTGGCGGTCCATGGGTCTGCTTGGGGGCCGCATGCCCTCCCGCATACAATTTGCATAGTCCCGGGGAGGTGGCGGTCGCCGGAGCTGCGGGGGCCCCCGCAATATAATTTTGGCATTCCCCCAGGACCTGGCCCACCCGGGGGCTCATTTAAATGAAGCGCAGGAGCCCGCGCTTCATTTTTTTTAACTTTCTCGGCAGGATTCGCGACCCCAGTGCGAATTCGGTCGATTTTTGTTTTTAAAAAAATGCTTTTTTTGGCCCTGGGGGTCCTTGTTGGACGCCCTGAGCAGGCCTAGGGGATCAGGGTGTTTGTACCCTGCCCTCTTTTCTTGTTTTTTAACCTCTTTTCACTGTTTTCTTGTGACTCGGTTCTACCGAGTCACAGGATGGCTGCCAACACTTCCTGGTTTGGAGTGTTGGCAACCAATCAGAGTGAAGCTCATGCCTGGGACTGTTCGTGAACCCTCCTCGGTGCTCAGATATCAATATTTTTCTTTTTTAAATTTCTCAGGAACTACTGAACGGATTTACACCATTAAAAAAAAAAGGTCTCTTTCTGAACCAAGGGCTAGCTTTTTTGCCAAATTTGGTGTAATTCCATTCAGCAGTTCGGGCTGTAGCCTGTTCCAATTTTTCCTATGGAAATTAACATGAGGAAAACGCATTTTGAAACCTCCCTTTTTTCTCGATCCCCACTTGACGAATCACCCCAAAACTTTCAAGACAAGAGCTGACCTGAGCGGGCCATTAGTTTTGAACATTTCGCGAAGATTCGTTGAACGGCGCCAAAGATATTGGCAAAAGAAAAAACGCTTTTCCTATGGAATTTAGGTCCTAACTATAACTACCTATATACACACACACATATATATATATATATATATATATATATATATATATATATATGTATATGTATGCACACACATACACGTATAGAGGCGCTCAGTCTGCCCTCTTCATCCATTGGTCTCTTGCTGTGTCCTTCATATTTTTCTTGTACCACACAGTACACAGCATGGGAAATGGGCCCGTTTCAGCCATTGACTTACTTCTCTGTGAGTGACAGCATTTTGATTATTAATAAGGAGCACGCAAAGTCGTTACCTTCACTGCCAGGGACTACTATGGTAATTTGTGCTTTTTGGTCCCTAAAAACATTTTTGCATTTAGCAATCTTTTTGTTTTGTTGAGAGCCTGGTAGCTTCAACTAATAATAACATTTTATAAAAACCCACAAATAAAATAAAACAAACATTGACAAAGCCAAAAGGCTGGATGCCAATTCCAGACCTCTTGACTTTGCCAATGCTTGTTTGTATCATAGACTGAAGACCGAGTTGTGCCATGATTTTGAAAATTCCAGGTGATCGGTACAAAACCTGAATAGGGATTATGATTCTGGTGCTCACCAGCTACAAACACGATAAATAGCTAATTTGGCAAAAGATTGGGTCCCCTGTGCCTTGTCATTTGTTTCACAGAAAAACTCTTTGTTGGCTTAATTTTGATTAAAGGCTGATTTATGATACAGAAGTTAAAATTAAACTGAAGACTAATTAAAAAATGCGCCAACCCAAGCACAGAAGTTCACAGGCAAGGAATAGTCAAGTTATACATATGAATCTAGAGGAGGCCCCCTATTCCTTCCAGAAAAATCGTAACCAGAGATTCGTCGCACAAATAATCACAGGTTACACAACAAACTTGAGGGCGTTTTTAGCCGATCTGGATAAAGGCATAATTGTTCCAATCATGTACAGTGATCCAACTTTTCCGGATTTTCAAGAACTCCCAAGCAACATTTTAGCCAGACATAGTATTTGCAATAAAAGAGACCAACTTTCCCATCTTGCGCCATCTAATTGCGGATATCTCATTCCAACAGGACTACACCCTACTTTTCTGGTAAAAGGAAGCACTTGAAACCTCTAATATGTCAAAGAACTTCCTTCCGGTTTGATTTTATGACAGCCCACACCCACCAAATGTGTATAAATGTGCCCACCCTGTGCAGGTTGGGGGCATGGCGTTCCTCCCCACTATTTGTGGAGGGATGACTTTATCCCTTTTGCCTCCTAAGACTGAGGGAGTGTCACCTTGTGCTCCACCACCTCGTCAGCTCAGTTTTCCCAAAAGTGTATGACGTCAGATTCATTTATTATGTAAACTCTGGTCATTTTCAGCACTTTACTCCTTTGGCAGCTTCCCTTTATCTGTGAGCATGGCCCACCAGGAGGTTATCCCTGGATCTTATCATTGTTCACCATTCACCATGCAGGAAAGCAACACATTGACTGCAAGTGGATTAACTCCAAAAACACACAATCACATTTTATTCACCCTGTAAAACCAGTTTAAAAGTGTAATTACAATCCGCTTTAAAAAGTTGCACTTTCAGTCATTTCAAAGATCAGTTACATATAGGTATATGGATATCTTCAATATGACATGTAAAAAGTAAATCTGACTTAAAAATATCTTTTCAAATTTCGGTGTAACCACATTGATGTGGTGCATATGTAGTCAGGGTGCTTTTTTAAATCACAAACCTTGTGCGCCGTGCTACATTTTAATGTATCACAAACAATAACATTTATATTAATATATCATCCTCAATTTCAACTTCAAAGTTTTAAACATACATAAAAACATTAAGAGCCAATAGCTGTATCCATCAATTTTATATTTTTACATTGAGCAGACATTTATATCCTTTATTTCATATTATGTAAATGAGTAAATGCTTATAAATGCATTGGTCATGCTTTTAATGTAGATTTGTGTGTTGTATAGAACAGTCTCTGCTTTGCATGCACAGACAACATATTAGGGTTATCTGATGTTTCCCCATAAAGCTCATAAAGGGCCCTAAGGGCAGAGTTCTTAGATGAATAAGGCAGGCAAAGACTCCCCTTTCCCTGGGCAGATGTCAGCTGCAATGTTTAGCAGACCTTAAAATGCCATTAAAAGCAAGTTGTGGGTGAAATATCTGTAATGGCAAGCGTCAGCAGGGTGGGACCATGTGCTCGGAACCAGGAAAGCCTGCCTGTGACACGCAGTGGCGGCTCCTCTGCTAAGGTGTAGGAGCGTCGTCCCACTGCTCTTTGAGCAGTGCAAAAAAATACAAATAAAATGATAAAACATGACGTTATTATCATTTTATTTTTGAGTGCGGACACTGAGCCATTCTAGAGCGGGGTGGGGCTGGGCTGCCCAGAGCAGAAGGAGGAGTGGTTTGCTTTCTCTAAGTGCGCATGACAGTTTGGCTAGGCCTCATGGGCCGAGACAAGAAAACGGAGGAGAGGCAGCGGCGTTTAGAGGTAAGTTTATTTTCTTTTTTTCTCATCCCCCGCCTCACCACCTCCGTTTCGAGTGAACCGCCACACGGCAGTATGCTGGGGGTAGAGAGGTGGCTAGTTTGATTTTTCCCTAAAACGTTCCTAGAGGGTCCCAAGGTCAGATTTCCTGGATGAGGAAGGCTGGCAAAGGCTGCTCTCCCAGGGCAGATGTGAGCTGCAGTGACCAGCAGACACAATTAACAGACTTTGACGGTTCAATCTGGCATTCAAAGAGGCTGAATTTAGAGCTTTCTAGAACAGGAAATTGTTGTTTGGAGTAAAGGCTCTACACAAGAAACTCCCACTGGACCTATATTGCTTTTATGTAGGCTGACTAGAGCTCGTTGGATATTCAAATATATGTGGATACAAAAAAACTGTTTTAAAAAAAGTGTTTTTTTACTTTTTGTAAGTTGACACAAATGATAAAAAATTATTATGAATAATGAAATGGAATAATAAAAGATATAAAAATTGTGAGCTTGTTATATTATAACCGCTGATTGCCCCGTAGAGCTGTAGTCGGCCTACATAAAAGCAATATAGGTCCCTTCTCCCAGACCTGAAAGCAACCTATAGGGGTACCTTTGGATTAGTATGGGGCAAAGGCTCTTGCAAGAGGTGAGATCAGAGTTAATGGGGAGGAGGTGGGAGAGTAGGATGTAAGAACAAGTACTGAGCTTGCTTAAAGGAATATGAACAGAAGGGTAACAGAGAGGACCATTTTTTTCTTGTGCTGTCAGTTTAGCAACTTAAAAAGTCCTTAGTCTCTTGTCCTCACATGTACAGTGTGTCAGTTTAGCTAGGGCTTGAGCCATGACCTGACTAGGGCACGCACAATTGGTGCTCATCTACGTTTGGGAACATGAGAGTGTCTTGCCGGAGAACCTCTACTAAAATTGTTGGCCTCCTTCGGCTTAGCAGGATTAGGTGAAATCTGGGCCTTTAAAGATTGTGTGGTTTCTCCAAAGATTTTGTGGTTTCTTCTCTGATTGTCAATTTTGATTGTGTTTCCAATTCTTTCCCTACTTACAAAGTATATTTGTACTGTATGAGGAAGTGTTCTTGGTTTAGGAAAGTGTTTGGCTTCTGCTCATGTCACTAACTACCAGTCTTGCCATTTGTCATAATTTTGCTCAGTTGACAGCTTGTCTGCCTTGCACCTTTTGCCACATGGATTTCAGGACTTTCTTTAAGTACCTTTTTCTTATTTGGTGTGCGTGCATAGAACACCGCACAGCAGGGCCGGACTCGTAACCCAAAGCAGCCCTGCTAATTTTCTCAGACAAGCCCCATGGCAAGCACTGCCTTGCCGTGGGAGGCTGGAAATGCTTGCTTGCTGCTTTTGTTACTGGGGTCAGATATTGCAGCACCACTGCAAAACAGGCCTGCAATAACAAAGCCGGCTCCACCAATGCAGAACTGGCACTCACTCTTCCAGCCTCCGGTGAAAACGCCCGCTGCCAGTTACGGCCAATCCTGCCCTGCCCAACAGGCTCTTTAGCTAGGTTTGAACTCTTTAGCTGCCTATATGGTTTAGTTCCACTGCCTCCCGCCCAAGCTGGACTGCCTGTAATGCAGAACATCCAGGTAGATGCCTGCCTCTTTCCCTTTCGTTCTCCTCCTGTCACTTGTCTTCTTCCCAGACTAACAAATCTTTACAAAGTAATTGACCCTATTGCTGCAGTCAGCACTGGACATAAACTGAAAGCATAATACATAATAGAAACTATGGAACATAACACAAGACCTGCAGAATAAAGTATAACTGCAAGCTAATTACAGGCATAATTTGTGTGCCTGTCTGTCACGTCTCCTTTTCCATCACACTGGAAGGCACTGCTCCAAGACAATATAAAAACACCTCTCTGGTCATTCATAAATAACACCAAAATGCTTAATAATATATAACAAATACAACATTACCAGCCAATCACTCCCCCAAGGTGTCAAATGCTACCCCTCCAATAATTAATTGGCTTTGGCATCCCACAATATGGTATAAAGAGCTGTATAAATGCTACAGTATAATACAATACAATTTACATGAATGTTTGGTATAGATATTGTTAGACCTGGCACCATTGGCATGGGTCTCCCTTCCATTTTTTACCTTTACCTCCAGTGTTTTGCTGTGTGTTGACTCAATTTTTACGGATCTAGATGCTTTGGACACTTTGCCACTGCTGTTCAGTGCCAAAGTGCAAGTGTTCCCTTTTGTAAATTGTGTTATGGATTAGTGATTCCATGATTGGCTTATTTGATCTACTTGTCAGACCCTAGTACCGTGCACTATGTGTGCCCAGGGCCTGTAAATCAAATGCTGCTGGTGGGCTTCCAGCACCGATTGTGCCACCCACAGAAGCAGCTTGTACAATGTGACTCAGGCCTGCCATTGCAAAGCCTGTGTGCAGTCTGGGACTGCCATGTCGACTTGGCAAGTGCACACACTTGCCAGTCCCGGCCTAAACCTTTCCTTTTCTACATATTAGTCATCCCTAAGGTATGCCCAAGGTACCCCTGTTGGCAGGGTGCATTGTATGTGAAAGGTAGGACATGCCTTGATGTGTGTGTCATGTCCTGATATTGAAATAGTGCCAATTTCGTTTTTAGGTCTCGCCTAGTGTTAGCAGCCCGCATGCGTTGCCTCGCCATGCGAGGGCCTTTTGGAATCAATACGGATTCCGATGTGCACGCGGACGAACAGAAGATGTGCACGCGTAGACTGGAGGCTTCACTGGTGGCGTGACACTCTAGGCACCTTTTTTCCCCGGAGAAAGCGCAATGTAAAGGCGCTGCTCAACAAACTCTGTTCCTGGCTCTCTGTCTCCAGCCGATGGGAGTTTTCGATTGGCTTGTTCCTGGTGATTTAATTTTGTAACAATGCAGTGAGTCCGGGGTCAATCTTAAAAGAGTGTGCCGCATGGTGAGCTCGCACGGATCATGGAATTGACTTTTAAGGGTGGGCGGGACACTGGTTTTGTCGCGGATTGCTGATTAATTACGGAGTGGCACTGACTGCACCTTTTCTCTCTGGTGGTACTGTGTCGCGGATTGCTGATTAATTACGGAGTGGCACTGACTACACCTTTTCTCTCTGGTGATACTGTGTGTGTCCGACTACAGACCCTTGGCTCTCCATAACCTCACTGCAGTTATGTCCAAAACTATGACAGCAAAATTAGAGACTTTTATCGGTTGGCCAGTGTCTGCAGTACTCGGGCAGGTGCTCGTGCCATGAACAGGTGTGGCAGAGGTTGGCTTTGAGCTCTCCACGTGACAAGAGGTCCAGTACCATCTAATTTGTATTATGTTTTGCAGCTTTGTATAGCGCAAACTGGACTCGAAGGGTTTGAAGCGCTTTACATGATCACAAACTACATTGCACATCACATTAGCACAGTTACGTTACCTACAAGGTCGTATTCATTTATTTTTATTTGTTAGGCATGGTGAGTTTGTGATTTGCCCAGAATCACAGGATTTTGAGCTGAGGCCGAGACTCGAACCTGGCTCACCAGCAGCTCTGGTCTTAACGCCTCATATACCTTGTTTCCAATGGCATTGCTTTGGTTGTCGGGGTGAAAATCCTTTGCCATGGGTATGTTGGAGTTGACAGGAGCTATCCTTTAGCTGTGCCAATCTTTGACTGCGAGTGGCAGCTAGAGGGCTGTTTAAACAGGTTGTTTAAAGGGGCCGTCTGGTTTAAAGATAAAAATGGGCATCTTTACCGAGCCCAGCCCTTCATACAATCTCCAGCTGTAGGCACTTCTAGAATGCTTGTTTGACGGTGTTTGCTTGGCTTTTGAGCCCCATTGTGACATTATTCATGTGATGACCCCTTTAAGATGCCATAAGTTGGCCGTGTTACGTTGTCCTGTTAAGAATTAACAGTGGGAACATCAAAAATGAACAGCATGTTGATATGTCATGTAGACTGTCAGCAGGGCACCGTAGCTGGCTAACAAACAACAATGGGTTAGCTGGCTAATGCCTCAGATTCACGTCACGTTTGTAAATCTGGCCTGTTGTTTTCTGTACTGATACCTAAAACCATGGATGATCCTTCGTGTCTGCTTCCCCTAGTGTCTGTTGTGAGTGCTGACCTTTATCCCTGCAGCACTGATTAGCATTTGTAGATATTCGAGCTTGCATAGAATAAAACCAGCGAGCAAGCAACGGGCTGTGCACATTGAGGGGCTAGCGGGGATGATTGAAAACGATGGTTAAAAGAGCCGCGTTTTTCCTGGTTGCTCTAGTGTTCAGGCTCTTTTGAAGGGAAGGAGTGAATGCTCCTGTGTGTCCCTGGTTTGAGAGCTCCTGACTGGGTCGGAGAGGGGGTAGGGGCGGAGGAAGGGGGCTCCATGTACTTTGCAGGGGGGCCCTTTAAAGTTTTGTTATGCCCCTGTCCAGTGTAGGCCTGTTGGGGTGGGAGTGCTGTGGTAGCACTTCTGAAGTCTGTTGAATCACGCATGGTGCTTTTCATTGCATCCCAAGGAGTGTAACTGATACAGGTGGTGAGACTGTTACCACCATCCAGAAAGGAAAAAAACACTGTGCAGATGAGGTGTTCTTTGTCCAGTTAGGGAAGGTATTGGAAGTTACTTACATTATAACTATTGCTGCAGTCAGCTAACCTATCGTCATGCTTTGTTATTTCAAGCATACCCTGTACCAAATCTGCTTTCTTCATAGCTATCCAATAACTGTTAAATGCCAATAGATATTGCTTAATTTAATTTACTTTGAGCTGATCACTTTATAACCCTTTAGTCACAATGGTACAACTCATCTATTTTAATTGTCGAGCTCTGATTTGAAATGATTTTCATCTATTTAACTGTCATTTACCCTGAGCTATACAGAAATAGGATTTACCTGCTTTTCAACTGTCTCTCAGTACACTATCGAAGGCACTTTGTAACCCGAATACTCGCCCGGCACTCCAGATCCCTTCAGCCCAGCTGAAATTAGAACAAGCATTGGCATAGCCAATAGGTCTCGCCTTTGGGACCTTATAAGTGTTTAGCCATGCAACAGTTGATGTTGTTGCACCAAGGATACTGTGCTGGATAACTAAACACTTATAAGGTCCCAAAGGCGGGACCTATTGGCTATGCCAATGCCCGTTCACTATTGCAAGGCTATCTGTTCCCATAGGACAGAATGGGGAGTTTGATTATAACATCTTATAAACATAACTGACCCTGGGAACAAGATGGAAAAGTAAAAATGTGTATGCCCGAACTCAGAATGTTAAAGTGCATCTTTTAGTGAGGGTGATTTTAACATTCTGTGTTTGAAAATACCACTTTTAGAAAGTTGGTATTTTCTTGCCTAACCATCCAGTGTGCCTCTGCTAGGTTTGTGTATTGCATGTCTGGCTTTTGAATGGCAGGGGCTGGAGAGGGGCAGTGTCTCCAGACGTCTGATGAGTCAGGACTGGGCTGAATAGACCTGGGCTGCATTTAGAGTAGGGGGAGGAAATTTCCTTTCACCTGCATGGGCCTGGTCTGCCTTCAACAATGCCGTCTGCACCTCCTGCCAGGAAGCTGCACCAGTGAGGACAGAACTGGTTTTGGCTGGGTATAGAAACTCTCTGCCTTCAGAGAACAAAGGATTTTTGTGGATAAAAGAGGGGCCCAGACCCCAGACTTTTAGATCACTTCTGGGAAATCAAGAGGAACCTTTGCCAAGGAGAAGAACTGGATAAGCTGAGGAGGAATACTGCCCCTGTGCTGTTTGCTGTCTGGGGTTGGCCTGCAGTAGCTGCTTGCTGCCAAGGAAAGGAGAAAAAGGACTTTGCTGTTAGCTTTGTCACCTACTTGAAGAAAAGATCTCCAAGGGCTTGAAACTGAGCTGCCTTCTGTTCTGAAGTCTCAGGGACACAAAGACTTCATCCCATCTGTATCTGGAACTGCTGTTTCAGCTGCCACAGAAGGAAATTGCAACACCGACGCCGGTGAGCGACGCCGTACCTGCACCGAAGCCATGGACACCGCTCTCGAGGAGCATGAGGCACAGCCCCGACTTGCATCATAGGCACGATGCCTGCCAACGCCGTGCCGCATTGACTCCGAAGCCGTCATCAAGGCCACTGCCTGCACCCGAGCCCCGATTTCAACGATGTTGGTGCTTCATGAACACGGAGCCGATCCTCGACGTGGGTGACTCCTGAATCCATCGACATCGCACCGTCGTAAGGAATCGATGCCTCGACGCCATCTGTGACGTCACCTCCCTGACATAGTAAGGAATCGACATCTCACCTCACCTCCCCTGCACTGCAGTGAGGAACAGAGGCATGACCTTCCCTGGGGTCGTAAGGCACCGATGCCAACACAGCATCACCTCCCCGACGCCATGCACCGTCTTTGCTTTCATCAATTCCAAGGTACTGTTCTTTGTGGATCTGCTAGACTGGGTCTGGGTCAGACGCCGCGCACCTTGTGGTCGACGCCGTTCTTTGGGATTTTCTTCTGTCACGACGTGGAGTTATTTGTTGCTAGAAGCTTGATGTGATTGAATAACCTATTTTTAAAGATATTTTTGATACTGTATTTTGGATTTTTGTCGTTTGGTCTTGTTTTGGTTTAGATAACGATTACCTATTTTTCTAAACTGGTGTGGTGTCCATTTGTAGTGTTTTCACTGTATTACTGTATGCGTTCACAAATGCTTTACACACTGTCTCTGAGATAAGCCTGTCTGCTAGTGCCAAGCTACCAAGGGGGTGAGTAGGGGTTATTTTAGGAGTGTATCCCCCTTACCCTGACTAGAAGCAAGGGTCCCTATTTGGACCAAGGTACCTACCTCTGCCAACTAGAGACTCCCTTTTCTAAAAGATATGAATACATATATTGCATATATATGTTTACATTCTTATAAATAGCAAAGACTGTATCTCGGCACAGGTTGTAGAATGAGCCTGAGGAATATTATATGAGTGTGATGTCACTTCCTGTGATGTAATTGCACATGCTAAATGTTACCCCACTTTTTTGTTTTGTGAGACTTTTGCCTGTGTCCCATGATCCGGATAACCCCACCTCACAGATGGAAGTCTATTGTGGAACATCTTACAGATGTTTGGGTTCAGGCCAAAAAGTCTTTAATTTCTGTAGCATAGATTTTAAACCATGATATTTGTAGATCAGGGTGGAATTTAAATTAAGCAATTCCTGAAGTTGATGTGACGTAAAATTCACAAAATCTCTCGAAATTTCACATCATGTAATTTTGAGTTGTTTTTCCATGTGGGAGACTCAGTGCAAAAAATGCCTCACTGACAGACATTTTGGGATCAAGGAAGTTACCTGTTGGTATATTGTAAGACTTTTTTACATGAACTGTACACTTGAGTGAAAAAAGACTCTGGACAAAAGCATAAGTTTAATTGATTTCAAGAAACAAGTATGCGAGTTCACACACACCTAGTCGTTAGCCTCGTGACCATGTACCGGTGTTGTGTAATATCTGGTATCCCCACGGTATCGTGTATCCCCTGCACTTCGGGAGTTTTCGGAAACGAAACTCAGCCCGGGCAGGTTCAGACAGAAGCAGCTGATCACTGCTCGGGCTGAGTTAAGGGATACAGGGGATACACGATTGAACAGCATGTCAAACTCGGCTCAGGCGATAATCACCTGAAACTTTTGCACGAAGAGAGACAAACGGAAATAAATGGAGCAAATGAATCGTAATGGAAATAGCAATTAAGTGAATAAACATTGTGAAATCAAAGAAACTATTGCTGTAGGATATCGAATCGTAACGAAATAACATGAGGGGAAGAGAATATAAACAACAGGGGTTTCAAATAAGGGGAAAAATAAAATCAAAACGAGCGAAAGATTAAAGGGTAAAGGTAAAAAAAGGCAATGAAAAAGGCAAAGTATTAAAATGGGGAATATGTTACTAGGTGTTAATGACAAACATATAACTTGCACAATAAGTTGAATAACAGTGCATGTTTAGTTTGACTCATATAACATACTTGTCATTTTACCAGCTGCCCTATCTTTTTGTGCCCATGCTAATTAAACAAGCATTGGCAACGCAATCTGTCTCCTACTTTTGTGAAAGTTAGAGCATATTGGCGATGTAAATGACAATGTTTTTTACTTATTTTCTAGGTCGTGCCTGGGCAGCGCAGGCGCTACTCTGTGGCATGATGTATTGAAGCATGGAATAGAAGCCCCGTACACTCTCCTCTCATATTTGCCATTGGCTTGTGTCATTGTCCTTCGTAAATGCTGGCTTCTGATTCGTTAATAGGCTTGTATGTTCTTCCTTAGTACCGCCTTGTCTTCATTTGTAACCTCCCATGAGGACTGGCTCTTTTACTTCAGTTGTTACACGGTACGTCTTTTTTAGTCTGTAAGCACTATTTTCTTTATTGAGTTTCTTCTACTGCAGGCACAACATGCTTTCCTGCAACATTCAGTGCGCCATGCGTGCTTTCACTTTCCGAGCAGCCTGGGATAACGGCGGCCGCTTCTTTGAATAGGTCTCGCATTTACAAGAGTTTGAACTATTGGCATTGTAAATGACAATGCCTTTTATTCATGTGTTGATTAGCAAAACAGATAAATAAAAGTAATTGTCATTTACAATCCCAATAGCTTAAACTCTGGCAAATGCGACACCTATTGCATTGCAAATGCTTGTAATACATGGCTCCTGGTGCACACTGGTGGCACATTCTGTTGTTTGTTTCTCACATTGCTGGTTTTCGTACGCAGATACTAGTGCACGCTCGTGTCTCAGGCTACACAGCACACATTCTGGAACTAGTTCCCTTACTGCCTTTGTTCGTACACGGATCCTGGTGCATGCTGGGGGCTCACAGCATACATTCTGGTGCCAGCTTCTTACGCGGTAGGTTTTTGTACAGGAATTCTGGTTCACGCTCATGTCACTCACTGCACAACACACCCTAATGCTGGTTTTCCTACACAAATGCTGGTGCGTGCTTGTGTCGCATGCTGCACAGCACACTCTAATGCTACTTTTCCACATGTCTGTTTTTTATGCACAGATTCTGGTGCACGCTCATGTCTCATGCTGCACAGTACACACTAATGCTGGTTTTCCACAGGGGTATTTTTCATGCACTTATCCTGGTGCACGCTCGTGTCTCACATAGCACTGCACACATTTTGATGCTGGTTTTCACACATGGATCCTGGTGCATCCTTGTGTCTCACGCATCACAGCACATTCTAATGCTGGTTTCCCACATGGCTGGCTTTCGCGCACAGATCCTGGTGCACGCTCTTGTCTCACTTTGCACAGCACACACTAATGCTGGTTTTTCACAGGGCTGGTTTTAATGCACAGGTCCTGCTGAATGCGCATGTCTCGTGCTGCACAGCTAACTCTAATGCTAGTTTCCCACATGGCTGTTTTTTGCACACGGATACTGGTGCACGCTCATGCCTCACGCTGCACAGCAAACTCTAATGCTGGTTTCCCACACAGCTGGTTTTCGTGCATGGACCCTGGTGCAAACTCATGCCTCACGCTGCACAGCACACTCTAATGCAGGTTTCCCACACAGCTGGTTTTCGCACACGGATCCTGGTGCACTCTCATGCCTCACGCTGTAAAGCACACACTAATGATAGTTTTCATATATGGACCCTGGTGCACGCTCGTGTCTCATGTGGCACAGCACACTCTAATGCTGGTTTTCCATAATACTGTTTTTAAGGCACAGGTCCTTGTGCACACTTGTGTCTCACACTGCACAGCACACTTTAATGTCGGTTTCCCACATGGCTGGTTTTCACTCACAGAACCTGGTGCACGCTTATGCCTCATGCTGCACAGCACAATCTAATCTAAAGGTTTTCAAATGGGGGCGCTAGAGGGCGTCTGGCAAAATGGCCACACTGCTGTGAGGCTCTGCCCGGCCAAGCCACAAACCGCCAATTATCTGCTGCATCTCGCACGTTTGATAGCTGACAATTACCTGTGCGAATTCCTGGTATTCTGCGGTGTCCCTCGGTGGTGGATTTGCCTCTGACGATTCACTGCTTGCGGCTCGCCGAACCTGTGCTGTCTCGCTACCGTGACGCTGCAAATGGCGGCCGCCATGCTGCTTTAGGCCGTACTTAGAGGCGGAGTCTGGTGCTTGACCTGGATCTATGTGCGGTGTCTCCTGCTCTGTTGAGGCAGAACGACTACCTGCTGACGCTGCCTGAGGGCCGGGCGCCGGAGAAGTGAGCCATTGCCCGTTTGCTAGTGCGGGTGCCGGGGGCTGCTCGGATCGTGAGGAGCAGGCCCCCGGGGCTGCAGTCATCATCCTCCCCACGTCTTCTGCTGGTGTGCGGTGACTCTAAATTACGGACGCCCGTCGGCGCCGACAGCGGTGAGTGGGGCTGGGGTCGGGTAGAGGCACGGGCTGCGGCAGCGGGATCGGGCCTTAATCCAGGACCTTGGCCTGCTTGCTGCAGCTGGCACGGTGCGCGATGTTGCGGTTAGGCTCCCGCGTGTCGCCTTCGGCTTATTTGGAGATCCCCTCGGCCTTTCAGGCGACGCTTCCCTTGGGACTCTTGAGCGGCCCCCGAGCCTGTGGACAGTGCTGCACCGACGCTTCAGCCCTAGTCACATGACAGCTTCTCAGATACCACCATTGAAGGACGGGGGCCTGGGGGCATAACTTCTCAGCTCTGGGACCTTGGCTGGTGTGCTGAGGTGACTGCGGAGCGCAGCGCTATCGACCTAGATCTTGGGGGTTAACAGTGGCCTGGATTGGAGGCCTCCTGCTGATCACTGCTTCTGTGGGCCCGCAAACGTACTCCTTCTGGCCTCCTATCTCTCTTGACTGTGTATGGCACTTACCTGCTGGTAAGGGCTTCCACTGCTACCACTTGCGGACCTGCTGTGGGGGGGAGTGTCTCTGGCGGGGGCTGATTCTGCATTGTTTGGAGTTTACGACTATCCCCCCCAGTTAAGTTATTTCTCGGCCCTCGTGAACCATTGCACGACCACCTGTGCTTCTATCCTTGGCTCAGGTGTATACAACCGGGCGAGCTAGGTCTGGGGCCATGGGGAGAGCTGACAAGTCGCAGCCGCGCCTGACTCGAATCGTGGAAGACTACCAAGACCATGCAGAAGGCTGAGTCGGACTCTGAGGCTGACTCCGTAGCGTAGGGCCCCCCCACGCTGGAATCCACGTTGATGGCTATGCAGCGCTCACTGCAGTCTATTGAATGCACGATGGCTGCGGTGAATACCCATCTTGATCACGTGTCCTTCCAACTTGAAAAACAGAATGCCCGGGTGAATGAGGTGGAACAGAGGGTGTCAGCGACGGAGGATGACCTTAGTTCTGTAGCAGGCAAAACCTCCAGCATGGAGAAAGTTCCTCCCTCATTCAGGCAAAGAACGAGGACTTAGAAGCGCGGTCCCGGTGCAACAATATCCGTATTACTGGGCTGCCGGAGTCCACAAATGTGGGTAAAATGGAGACTTATATTGAACGCCTCATCGTAGATATCTTTGGTTCGGATCAATTATCCAGCATGTTTATAGTGGAGCGTGCCCATTGTTCCTTAGCTGCTCACCCGGTCCCAGGTGCGCCTCCTCGCCCCCTTATCGCTAGAATGTTGAATTACATGGATCGTGACACTATCCTCCGAATGGCCAGAGAGAAAGGCGCTATCGTCCATCAGGGTAACACATTGGCCATTTTTCCTGATTTCACGGTGGCTGTCCAGGCGGCCCGCCGAGAATTTGGTGGTGTGAAAAATGTTTTGCAGGCTGAGGGGGTCTCTTATGCGATGTTGTACCCGGCCAGACTCCGCATCGGCGTGGATGGCGACAGCAAGATATTCTCATCCCCAAGGGCCGCGATGGACCACGCCAAGCAGCTGAAGCGCAGGAGATGGGACTCTACTACTGCTCCTGCGGCAGAGGAGTAGGGGTGGGATGTATCGACAAGCTTGGGGCTTCTTGTTTTTCTGCGACTCCCTTTTATGTCTGCTGTCGCTTTCCTTTTGCTCTAATTTCTAATGTTGATCATTTTTATGTAACATATTCTTCTGTGCAAGCACTGATGCGCCTTTGTAACTTCCACGTGGCTGTTCACAGACTCTTATTGCCAGTTGGCCCTTTTCCTTGTCCTGTGGCTACCTTATGTGTGGTTGGAGCGTGGGTCCCATAAGGGTTCATGGCCATCGGCATTTAGTCATGGGCATGGTGGCAGGCTCATCTTTAGAATCACTACCGTCCAGATGCCTTGGAATTCTGTTTAAGACTGTTTGCCACAATTGTTCTATGCATGCAGTTCAATGTATTGGACAAGCTTGGCCACCTCCCACCGATGGGAGGCTAGCAGCACTCTGTGCCCCCTGATGATGGGTGTACCCCAAATGTACTCTTTAGTTGTTGGGTTGTGGGGGGAGGATGGGGTAGGGTATTGGGATGGCTTTGGCATGTTGGGGCAGCTGAAGTGGGTGGGGGTGGTTCTTTTTTGGGAAGGCAGAATGTAGTTAGCATTTTTACAGATAAACTTCATAAGTGGTTGCACGCGAAGCTTGGATGCCATCTATTAGATATATATATATATATATATATATGGGTCCATATATGTCAGGTCCTTCATGATGACTAGTGGGATCCAGTTCCTTACTTGGAATGTTCGTGGCCTAAATACGCCTAAAAAAATCAGGCCGGTTTTTGCATACTTAGATCGTATGGGAGTGCAGGTTGCCCTCCTACAAGAAACTCACCTGACTGGGGAATCAGCTATCAAAGTGGGCTCTCGTTGGGCGGGGGTTCGGCTCTTCTCCTTTTTTTCATCCTATTCTAGGGGCGTGCTGACCCTGGTGAAGAAAGGTGTATCCTTCACTGTGATTAGATCTGAAACTGATGCTTGTGGTCGGGTTGCGATTGTGCATGGCCGTTTGTCTGGAGAGAGTGTGTTGATTGTGAATGTTTACTGACCGAACGTGGATGACCCTTCGTTTTACTCTGATGTGTGGCGTCAGATATCGTCGTTCCCCACGGCATTGGTCATATGGGGGGGGATTTTAATCTGTGTTTAGATGCTACCTTGGACCGAACTGACAGTAGTGTGGCCCGACCCAAACGTGCGGCAGATGTTTTGCTGGGGCTTCTAGATACTGCTCACTTACATGACGTCTGGCGTAGACGTCATCCTTCAAGTTGGGAGAGCACGTTCGCTTCCTCAGTGCATGGGTCATGGTCCCGCATTGATTTTTGGTTGGTATCGGAGACGGTTTGCACCTGGACGACAGAGGTATCACATGGGGCTCGCACTTTATCGGACCACTCCACGGTATTTCTAGCGTTACAGATTCCTATGTATCAGACGCCACCCTTTGCTTGGTGGCTGCAGCCTGCGGAGCTCAAGGACCCAGTATTCGAGCACACTATAGCAGACGCCATCAAACATTATTTTAGAGAAAATGAGGGGACTGTAGAAAGTGCGGGAACGATTTGGGAGGCGTTTAAAGTTACTGTACGGGGGGCTTGCATAAGTGTCCAGTCCGGGGTATTGTGGGAAATTCGGCGTCGGATAAAGAAGCTAGAATCTGACATCTCCAAGTTGGAGCGGGACTATGACTCTGACCCAACCACTGCCAAACTGGCCGCCATACGGGAACTGGTTACAGGCCATAATGAGACTGTTGACCAAGAGCTGTTACATTGTTCCCGGCGCCGCACAGCGCGTTACTATGGTGAGGGTGGCCGCCCTGGCCATTCGCTGGCGCAGAAGGTGTCTGAACCGAGTAGCCAGGAAACCATAACTGAGCTCCTGAATGAGGCGGGGGAGGCCCGGCACTCGACCACTGATCTCTGTGACATTGTATTGCAATTCTATACTCGCCTATACGCCGCTAGAGAGTCGCCACCAATAGAGGAGATTCATGAATACCTTGAGGATATAGCGCTTGGGTGGCTGTCCGTTCGACATCGAGAGTACCTTTTGAGACCGTTCGACGAGGAGGATGTTATGGAGGCTATTCTGTATCTACCGACCTGCAAAGCTGCAGGTCCTGACGGACTCTCCAGCGAGTTTTACAAGGCATATGCGACAGACCTCGCTCCTCGGCTTTTGGCAGTTTATGCGGAGGCCTATGAGACCAGGACCCTGCCGCCTTCGCTCCGAGAGGCCCTACTGGTCACGCTACTGAAACCGGATAAACCGGCAAATCAATGCTGATCGTATCGACCACTTTCTATTATCAATATAGATGCAAAGATTTTGGCAAAAATGCTAGCTTTTAGAATACAACCACTGGTTCCACTATTGGTATTGCCAGATCAGTCTGGGTTTGTCATGGAGTGCTCCACCATGCATAATTAGCGCACGCTTTTTCTACTCTGCATTACTTTGAGTCAGACTTCCAAGTGGTTGCTGTGCTGCTAGACGCAGCTAAGGCCTTTGACTCTCTACTGTGGCCTTTTATGTTCACAGTATTGATTAGAATGGGCTTTCCCCCTTTCTTCTTGCAGTGGCTAAGGGTTCTGTACAGTGACCCGGTTGCCCGAGTGCGGGTTAACGGGTGGGTGTCATCATTGTTTCCCATCAGGAGAGGCACAAGGCAGGGGTGCCCATTGTCGCCTATGCTATTTGCCTTAGCATTGGAACCCCTTGCCTGCAAGCTGCGTCAAAAACACGCTGCAGCTGCACTACGGTTCCGGCAACGACCATTGATAGTCT
This sequence comes from Triturus cristatus, assembly GCF_964204655.1. Lineage (NCBI taxonomy): Eukaryota > Metazoa > Chordata > Amphibia > Caudata > Salamandridae > Triturus > Triturus cristatus. The sequence continues at coordinate 743,255,025 of NC_140592.1, forward strand.
CCCTTTATGCGGATGACATGCTGCTTTATGTTCGCAAACCTGCTGTCCACCTATCTGCGCTCCTCAGGGAGTACGTACAGTTTGAGCGCTTCTCTGGCCTAGGGATCCACTGGTCCAAATCTGTGGTGTTTCCGCTAACTGCAGGTACTAAAGAAGTGGAGCTGGACTTTCCCTTGTCATGGACATCTGACCCTGTGAAATATCTGGGGGTCTGGGTCCACAGGGACCCGGATATGGTTGTCACTGAGAATTACGGCCGCACGGTTACCCGTATTTCTGAACAGGCTATGAGATGGGTGCACATGCCCCTCTCCCTGGCGGATAGGATTGCGGTTGTAAAGATGGTGTTCTTGCCTAAATTGTTGTATTTATTTGTCAATATCCCTATAAAATTGAATGTGTGGGGAGGTAAGAAGCCCAGGTGTAGATGGGATCTGTTAGTGCAGCCTTTTGATCGGGGAGGTTTCGAGGCTCCTGACCTTCGCCTCTATTATCTGTGCGCTCAAGCGCAATTTGCGCACTATTGGTATTTCCCAATGCGGTTTCAGCCCCATGTGGCTATTGAGGCAGATGCTGTACTTCCTGTTCCATTGCTGGCAGTGACTCTCTCGGGGGGGGTCAGGTGATCCACGGTCTGAGATCAACCCCACACAGTGCACGGCATGGTCCTGGCGCATGCTGGCTATGAGGGCGCATTACGCTACCTGTATGCGCCGCTGCTGCCTCTAGCATCACACCCAGAAATCTCTGCGGCAAGGGCGGGGCCTGACCTACGGGAGTTGGCTGCAGCTGGCATCTCTCGGCTGGGTGACTTATACGCGGGGGGATGCTTTCAAACGCTACAAGAGGCACAGAATGGTGCAGAGCGCGGTTTTATGTTCAACTTCACATACGTCCGGGTTCGTCAAGCTGTCCGTGCGGCGTATCCGGCTTATCCTGCTGAGCCCACCATTCTACTAGCACTGCAGGTGCTGCTGACGGGAGGGAGTCGAAAAAAGCTAATCACAAGACTCTATAATGTCTCCTTGCGTGAACGCGATCTGGAGGAACGTCCCTCTTGCGTGCGTTGGCGGCTGGTACTGGGCACTCCTATTTCACCTGAGGTCTGGAAAGCGTGCTGCCAGCTTACGGGCCGCCTCACTGCCAATTGCAACCTTCGAATTATCCATTTTAAGTTCCTGCATCAGGTATATTACTCCCCCTACAGTTATATGGATATGGTCTCAGAGATACCGCTGACTGTGTGAGGTGTGGGGCGGCAGACGCAGATTTTTTCCATGTTGCCTGGCTATGTGCGAGGGTGTATGCTTTTTGGACTGCGGTGGTGACTATTCTATCAGAAGTGGTGCTGGAACCTGTGTGCTTTACCCCTGAGTTATGCTTGGGTATGTTAAGCGCCTTAAGCCCTGCAATAGGCACATTGTTGCAGTCTCCACTCTTCTCGCAAAAAGGGCAGTGGCGCAGTGCTGGGGAGCAAAAACGTCGCCTACTATAAAAAAGTGGCTCCATGATTTGGTGTACTGTAAGATCCAGCTTCAGATATATGAGGAGGAACTGTCGGAATCATCTCGACCTAAAGATTTTTGGGCCCCCTTGACGGAGTATCTGGGGTCCCACCCGGACCTACTGTGAGCGTTATGCGGTGTGACTTCTTTAGGCTCCGGTTCTCCTTAGTGTATAGGCTATAGGGAGGGGCTGGCCTGCTCAAAGGGTGATTGTCGATTGAGGTTGGTCCTGGAGTTGGTCTTAGTACTAGGCTCTGGGTTGAATAGGGGGAAGAGCTTTCTTTGGATTTGTTCTTGGTATAATTTTGCATAAATGGATGTCTTGTTGTCCGAAATGTGCTGTAATTCTGCTATTGTTCTGCCTGGGTGTGGGTGTGGCAGGGGGTGGGGGGGAGCTGTGGGTTTGCAAAGATTCTATTGTTTACTATGGCTTGTACTTTGATTGTCCAGCTTGTTTTAAAATTAATAAAATAAATTTTAAAAAAAAAAGGTTTTCAAATGAGTTTCTCCTACTGCAGGCAGACAGGCTTTCCAGCAACATTCTGAACTGGGGTGGTGGTGTGAACTAAAGAATGATGATGGATTAAACCCAGATCAGTTGACTGGGGGTGAGTGTTTGATTTGCTCAAACGCTCCGTCCATCATCCCCTTTGGTATCGCTTTGTTCGTCCTAAGTTGGCAGGGTATGCCCAGACGTGGATCCCTTGCTCACTTTGCCACTGGATTCAAGATAGCTGGCTGATGAGGGTTATGAACCCGAAACCAGTCCCAGGATGCTTGTTTCCGGTCCAGGAAAGACATGTCTTGGCAGTTTGTGCTGGACTGTTCCCATGATTGTCAAAAAGGAGGGGTTTAGCCCAAAGGATTAGAGGGTAGGTAGGGCTTATATAGGACTGTTCCCATGAGGCACAGGGTCAGACTGATTTGCATATGGTCATGTCTGAACTGGGGTGGTGGAGTGAGCTAAAGAATGATGATGGATTAAACCCAGATCAGTTGACTGGGGGTGAGTGTTTGATTTGCTCAAACGCTCCATCCATCATCCCCTTTGGTATCGCTTCCTGCAACATTCAGCGCGCCATTCGTGCTTTCAATTTCCAAGCAGCCCGGGACAATGGCAGCTGCTTCTTTGCAAGGAAATAGGTCTCGTATTTACAAGACTTTGAGATATTAGCATTGTAAATGACAATGTTTTTTATTTATGTGTTAATTACAAAACAGATAAATAAAAGGCATTGTCATTTACAATGCCGATAGCTTAAACTCTAGCAAATGCGAGACCTATTGCATTGCTAATGCTTGTTTTTGTTTGCAGTGGAGTGATCAGTTAGAAAAAGAGAGTTAAAGCTATTGGCATCGTAAATGTAAATATTTATGTGTTATAGAGTAGAGTCGGTGTATGTGGTGTGTAGTGGAATTATGTGGCTACCATCCAGATAATGAGAGCATTTAAGAAGCAGAGGTGCAGTTAGGATGGATGGGTTGGTGGAATGATAGCTATTTGTATGAATGCTTGAATGGATGGATGGCTGTACATGCATGGATGTCTGGGTGATCAGTTGAATGAAAAGATGATAGGTGATGCATGGGTAGGAAAGTTACAGATGGTTGGTATGGGAAAGAAAAAGATGGACACATAGGGAAAATATTTTTAAAAAGGAAAGTGTTGTACTTTATTGGACCTTTGGTCAAGACTGGATGATATATCAGGCTACATGGTGGCCCAGATCTCAATAAACATAAAATCCCATTTACAATTCAGAAGTTGGTGGTGGTTGTGTGCCCTTACCCTGAAACTAAGCTTCATTGTCAGCTGCTTGGATGCCTGCCTAATCTGCAGTTTTCCAACACAGTATTACACTTGGACGCTGGTTTAACCCATTCAAATCTTAAATGCTGTGTTCCATCAAACCTTACAAGAGACAGTTACTAATTATGACTGATGAAGGAAAAGCCTGATGACTGGTCCCATTTATAGCACTTGCATGTGGTGTTCTACACGTTGCAAGGACACGTTGACAATGCCCTGTTGAAGAACACAATTATGCCACTCTGTGGCATTGAGACTGCCAAATATAGGCCTATTTGTAAACTCTCTGGTGCATGACATGCACACAAAGGGCATGCTACATGTTTCCGGAGTCTTGCAACTTGTAACCGTGTGAGGGCAAGGAAGGGATGACATGACTGGCACAGCAGGGGCAGCATTATCGTCTTTTTGTTCTGAGGACTGCAACATTTCCCAGTGAGCCTTCACAGCAGCAGCTTCCCAGTATCTCTGTTGCTTACTTGATTGGAAGAACAAACAGATGATATCATATTCTGAGGCCGTATTACAGATGACTGCGCCAGCGCTAATTGTCACTGTGCGCCAGATTGTGCGCCCAACGGCATTACAGAGGATCAGTCTGTAATGCGCCGTGATGTTGGTGAAGACTTTGAACTTTGTGCTTATAAGCGTTTGCGTCTGTGTGCATATTGTATTAGCGCACAGACGCAAATGCACATAAGCACAGACATACTCTGGTGCACAGCGACAATTAGCGCTGGCGCACTCGTCTGCAGTACGGCCCCAGAATGTTTAAGATACTACTTTAGTTGATGGGTCTAGGTCAAAGTCCTTATTCTCTCACCAAACACCTGACCCATACATTCATTGAAGCACTACGAAGAAGAAATAAGGCTGCACTGCGCTCTGAAAAAACAATAATCTAGCCTCACAAATCAGAAGTATAACTATACCCAAAGCACGCTCCAGAAACATTTTGTATGCCTTGCAAAGTTGCAGATAACAGTTTCAGGTGTTCAGCATGTATTGTATTAAACAGCACTCCTGCCGAACTTGTGATACTGTACCTGCCTGGACAGCCCACCACCCCTGCCCTACCTGAACAAATGGAGCTCCAAGGCCATGCGCGTTGCCTGCTCCAGCTTTGCCAGGCCCAGTTTCACCTGCTGCTGCGGCAGCAGCGTGGACCCCATGGTCTTGTTGCTGTCTTCCAGGGCCTCCAGCAGTTAAGCCAGCACCGGAGGCAGAAGGAAGGCAAAAACTGGATTATTTTGACCAGCGCAGCACCCTTACTTTGTCACCCTAAGGGCGCCATATTAGTTACGGTACTTTCAACGCTGAAGATAATCTGTTTGGGATGCGCCATCTTGGTTAAGGGATCGCAAACTACGTAATCATGGTTGAGGGCTCGTGAACCTAATACAGCGGCAGCAACACAAAACAAGTACTAGCAAAAGAAGCAAGACGGCTCTTAGCAGAGGCACTGTCACACGGAGGACAGACTTCATGAATTTAAGTTCACAGCATCCAGGCGAGCCACCACTATTTTATTCTCACCACTGACTGATGAGAGAAATGGGGGGTTGTGGGCCGGTAATGAGAGAAATGCAGGGGTGGGCGGCTGTACATATGAACTGGGCTTTACATTTGTTGCACAGTGATAAAGCATGGCATGCCGCGCTGCCACAATAAGAAAAAATAGTTCTACCCAACAACAGATGAAGAATGCAAGCGGAAAGAAACTGTATTTAGGCGGTGCTCCTCTGTGAAAAACTGAAGTGAGGTATCACTGCATGAACCACTTAGGAGGCAACAAAGAAGAGCGACACTGGACTGAACCAATGTTAAGCAGCAGACTCCTTTATCAATATAACAGGTCTTCCAGACAGCACATGTGTGTTCCCTAGGCTCAACCTAAAAAGCAATAAAACTATGTATTTTTTTTCCTTTTGACATTTACACCTAAAACAAGAAGCACACAAAGCAGTCCTTTAAAAATATGCATTTCTTCTATGATTGCAAGTAATTGGATTCATATTTGGTGTGGTCAACTATGCATCTCAAGAAATATTCACAACTCGAGACAGCGTGGACCTTCATAGTCACTAATTAACCTAAGCTCCACCCGCTGATAGGAATGGTGTAGATAAGACAGGCTTAATTTAGGGCAATGTGTGACTTATTTATCCACTGTCAGAACAGTAATAAAGTAAAAAACACCAAGCAATAAACATACCAAACCGAATTATAAAAATAGAGTAAAATGTAATAAGCCAAATGACACCAAAACAAGACTAATCCATTAAGGGATACATCAGATCTGAATTTAAAAGATTAAAGTGATAATAGCACTGAAAAGGATTACACACCATTGATAGTCAATGGCCACAGTAGAGTTTTTCCTTGGGACTCAGTCTCTGAAATTGAAGTCAAAATCCTTCAGTGGGTCAAGCCCCCAGGCTGTATCCGACGGTCAGCTCCATGAGGCCTGGTACCTTATCGATCAGGGCCCACTGATTTGCTGCTGCGGCGAAGCTCCAAGTGGGAGAAACCACTTTGTTCAAACCAGCGTGGCTATGCCGTGGGTGGATAGAATGGGTTTGTGTGTTCCGGTCCTCTTGAGAACTGGAAATCTAAAACCTTGTAGGTACCAACTTTTCAGAGGTGGTATGACAAGTGCAGTTAGACACAGCTCAGGTTTCCAGGACCTGAGAAACAACAGTTGGAAGTCAAGACTCACTCCAGGAGAGGCCATCAGCAGGTATCCAGTCAGGTCCAGTTGTTATTGGTCAGCTGGGCACTTCATGGAAAAGTCCTCTTGCATCTTGTTGTGGCCCTATAGCTATACAGGTCAATAGGCGTCTACTTTTTACAAGGGAAAGCAAGCCCAATCCTTCAAGGCTCTGCTCTAGTTACAGAAATCAGGTCTGGTCCTCTTCTCTTCTTCCACAGGTCCATAAAGTGTGATTAAAAAGTGTGTCTTGAGGTTCCATATTCACGCTTGATACCAACGAGTGTATTGCTCCTAATGGCGCTCAAAGCAAATGGGTAAAAGTTCCTAGGGTTAACTCTACCCGCTTTTGAAACTGTTCCTGTTTGCCCTTCTGTAAACAATCCCACAGTGCCCCCTCACTCTCAAATTCCAAGATGGAGAAATCCTTTTCTCTTTATGCAGAGTCTGTGTGCACTGCCTTCCCAGATGTATGACCAGAGAAATCAGCACTCTCCTTCTCTGAGGTCACCCTACACCAGTTCTGGAGGTAGCATTTGGGGCCAGCCTAATAAGAAGGACATAAGCCCGGACCTCTCCAGGTGTTACCAAACATTTGCATGTTACAGGGGACACCCCTTCGAAGTAAATTAAGTTCCTGGGCCAACCCCACTGGTCTTTCTGCCAGGAGAAGGGAAAAACAACTCATGATTCCCAAGCCATTGTACCTGCCCTATGATAATTTTTCATACCATTCATCATGGCTTATTCCTGGCTGTGCCACTGCTTATGAGAGAATGCAAATTAGCCTTAGCAGCTTCAAGCAGGGAAAATTTTACTTTCTAAAATATACCGTTCCCTAATATTCATTAAAAATGCGACTTCACACCATTGAATTGGGATTTTAATAACTAATAGAAAATAGTTGTTTCATCATTTTTGTAGCTGGACCCTAACTGGAGAGACCAACATTTATTTTTACAATCGCTTCCCAGTGATTCCCTTTGGGATAGCAAGAGCCTTCTCACAGTACAAATAGCTTTTGGGTGCAAGTCACTATAAGGGCATGTTAACTGTATATTTCTACTGTTAACTGTATATTACTACTGTTCTACTTTCATAAACCCTGCACACTGCCTTGTGGGCTATGCAGCCTAAACAGGAGTGACTTTTTGATATTCAAAAGAAATGATTTTACCTAACAAAAACTTTTTGTTGAATGAATGCACAGTAAATGTTTACAGTGCAGCAGTCAGGAATACACAGGGTAGGCCTGAAGCCATGTTTGCCCTGCTGCTGTAGTTGATGGCACTATAGGCACTGCAGTCCTCTAGTGCCATTACATTTCCGGACCCTGTGTTCACTTTCTTCATCATATAGTAAGGACATCCAAGCAAGTTAAATATTCCAATGAGAAATAAGCCAAATTAACCATATCTAAGAGGGCACACAGGCACCCGACTAGCAGGGGTAAATTGCACAGAGTTGTAAAGCCAGCAAAGCAGATATGGGAAAAATCTGGAGGGACGCCACACAAAATATGGTCATTTCCTACAATGATTATTAAAAGGAAGCATAATTGTTACAAATGAATATAGGGCATTTTACACAAAAACCTTTTCATGTGCCAACACTTGGCTGTTTCAGAATAGTAAACATAACCAAATGATATTTGTTTCTGGTGCAGCCCCAGTGTCAGGTCTCTCTTTATTATGAGAGATGTAAATCTTCACTTTTTAGTCTACATTGAGCATTCTGGGACTTTTAGTTACTCTTTTAAGATTGCCAGTATGGAGGAGACTTACTGGCTTGGGAACACTAAAAGTGCTGTGTGAAAATGAACAGTGTAATGGTCAACAACCCAAAGAGAATCCAGACATTCAAATACCTGCAGCGCAAGCTTCACTTTAACAAATAAAAGTTACGGTCAGAGTTTATAATGTGTACTAGGCGGTTGCTTCAGGTGCAAAGTGAAGGGCATGCCAAAATTCAAGGGGAAACATTGCAAATTTAAAAAAAAATTGAAAGCTAAAAAATATCCTTAGTCTCAATATGTTATTTGGTTTTAGGTGGTGGATACTCCCTCTACTTGGTCTGGTTAGTGACTAGCAGCCAATCTTGGGTGCTACTGGTTACAGCACATTCTCCCTTTGCTCTGTAGCATTTTGTATTTCACATTTAGAAAACATTTGATATGGGTAAGTAACAAGACATTTCCATATTGGTTAAGTGACCACAATATTGTTTTCTAACAATGTGTACCAATCTTTCTGTTTTCCAAAATCTTTTTGTATGGGGGTAGCAAACAAAATTGCTCATGCATTAATATATCTTTGTCCCCACTTTTCAAAGTTTCCTTTGAGCCACTGACCAGTTTAAATGGCCTTTTATTTTGTAGACGCCTACAGTCTTGTTTTGCATTTAATTTCACAGCTTTCACATCTGCTTCCTTTGGAGTATACCAAATATAATGGCCTGTACAGCCTATAATATTTGGTAGCCCCTATTTTTCAGAAGATTGAACTTGCCAGGATACAATTTGACATGGCCTTATGTTGGCTGTATGAACACATTACTTTTTCGACCAGATAGAATCCTTGCTTGAGTTTTCAAACATCTTTTCCTAAAGTGATACCACATATAACAGCTTATGCATTTCTGTAAAATCTGATTTCCCCTACTTTTCAACTCAAGTTGCCTTTTTTTATACCAGATTGCTGTATCTTTTCATATTTTTGATTTCATTCCACACGCTTTCACATCAAGGTCCTTCTGGGGATGTTAAATATAATGCTTTATAAGGGCTGTAATATTTGGTGTTCCCTATGTTTCTCAGGTTAGAGCTTACCAGGATTCAATTTGACATGGCAAAGTTTGGGCTCCATGAACACAGTTTGGGGCATATCAAAAACGAGTCGATAGAAAATTATCGCCGCTTTTGCGTCCGTTTTCGGCCGAAAAGCGGCGATACTTTTATCGCCTAATTAGCAAGGTCACGCTAACGCGTGAAACCTTGCTTTAGCGTACGAAATCTTAACGCCCAGCTTTGCATCTCTAATGAGATGCAAAGTGGGCGTCCTGACCTGACATGACAGGAGAAATGTTGCTAAGTGACATTTTCCTATCATCAAGCCCCACGCTATGAAGCATAGCGGCAGGAAAAGTAGCGATAACCCCTGTTATCACTACTTTCCTTACGCATGATTCAGGACTGACTTAGCCATGATATCGTATGGAAGGAGGATATGATGGCTACATTTGTGAGTCTCTATCAACAAGCTAACGCCACATTTCGTGAGATTATCGCTCGGTTTCCAGCGATAATCTCACGTTAGGCAGTTAGCGCTAGGATTTTTATCGCTTTTGAGATAAGCGTTGCTAATAGCACGCTATCTCAGCGATAAAAATCCACGCTAGCCGGCGATAATTATCCTAGCGCTACAGTATCTTTTCACATTTAGTACATCATTCCACAAGATTTTGCCCCCTATATTCCTGCCAAATAGCACCGGTTACTGTGTTTTCCAACATCTTTTACTGTGGGGATATCTCATATTACTGCTCCTGCATTGCTGTAATTTCTGATATCCCCTACTTTTCAACGGTTACCTTTTAGCCACTGACCAATTCAAGTTACCTTTTATATGATAGTAGATTACACTAATTCTTTGCATTTTTCATTTGATTCCACAAGCGTTCACATCTGGTTCCTTTCGGAGATACCAAATATAACGCCTTGTTTGGGTTATAATATTTGGTATCCCTTATATTTCTTGAGTTAGAGCTTACCAGGATTCAATTTAACATGGCATTCTGTGGACAAATTATTTTCCTGCCAAATAGCACCCTTACCTGTGTTATCCATAATATTTTACTGTGGGATACCACATATTATGGCTTCTGCAGTGCTGTAATATCTAGAATTTCCAACTTTTCAAGCATTACCTTTTAGCCACATATCAACTTAAGTTGCCTTTTATTTGCTAGCAGACTGCTATATCTTTTCACATTTTTGAATTCCCTGCGCAAGCTTTCACATCTAGTTCCTTTGGAGGATACCAAATATAATGTCTCATAAGGGCTATAATATTTGGTATCCCCTATGTTTCTCGGGATAGACCATACCAGGATTCAATTGGACATGACATTCTGTTGTCTGGGTGAACAAAGTATTTTCCTGCCAAATGGATACCTTCCCTCCGTTTTCCTAAATATTGTATTATGGGGATACCACATATTACAGCTTCTGCATTGCTGTAATATCTGGTACCATATATAATGGACTCTACCGCCTATAAAATTTGGTATCCCTTGTGTTTCTCGGGTAAGAACTTACAAAGATTCAATTTGACGTGGTCCAATGTTGGATGGCTTACCACAGTATTCGTTTGCCAATAAGCGCCCTTCCTTTTGCTTTCCAACATCATTTACTATGGGGATACCAAGTATTTGGGCTCACGCATTGCTGTAACATCTCGTATCCCCTACTTTCCATGGGTTACCCTTTAGCCATTGACCACTTGAAGTTGTCTTTTATTTGGTAGCAGATTACAGTATCTTTTCACATTTTTTACATCATTCCATAGGAATTTACATCCAGTTCGCTTAGGGGATACCAAATATAATAGCCTATATGGCCTTTAATATTTTTTATCCCGTGTGTTTCTCGAGTTGGAAATTACCAGGGTTTAATTTGATATAGTCTTATGTTAAATGGGTGAGCAAATTGTTGCTATGCCAAGTAGCACCCTTTTTTTTCGCTTTAAAACATCATTTAGTATGGGGATACCAAATAATATGACCCACATATTGCTGTAATATCTTGTATCCCCTATGTTTCATTGGTTACCCTTTAGCCATTGACCAGCTGAAGTTGCCTTATGTTTGATAATAGACTTCAATACCTTCTCACATTTTTACATCATTCCACAAGATTTTACATCCGGTTCCCTTAGGGGATGCCAAATATAATGGCTTTACCGGGTACAATATTTGGTATACCCAGTGTTCCTCGGGTGAGAAGTTACCAGGATTCAATATGACATCACCTTATGTTGCATGGGGGAGCACAGTATTTCTATATCAAATATCACCCTTCCTTTTGCTTTCCAACATCATTTAATATGGGGATACCAAATATTATGGCTCACTCATTGCTGTAATCTCTTGTATCCCGTATGTTTCATGGGTTACTCTTGAGCCATTGAAAAGTTGAAATTGCCTTTTATTTGATAGCAGCTACAGTATCTTTTCACATTTTGTACATCATTCCACAAGATTTTGCATCTGGTACCTTTAGGGGATACAAAATATAATAGCCTATACGGCCTATAATATTTGGTATCCCCAGTGTTTCTCGGGTTAGAAGTTACCAGGATTCAGTTTGACATCGCGTTATGTTGGCGGGGAGAGCACAGTATTTCTATACCAATATCACCCTTCCTTTTGCTTTCCAACATCATTTATTAAGGGGATACCAAATATTATGGCTCACGCATTGCCATCATAACTTGTATCCCCTATGTTTCATGGGTTACCCTTCAGCCATTGACCAATTGAATTTGCCTTTTATTTGATAGCAGACTACAGTATCTTTTCACATTTTGTACATCATTCCACAAGATTTTGCCTCCGATACCCTTAGGGGATACCACTTATAATAGCCTATACAGCCTATAATATTTGGTATCCCCAGGGTTTCTCGGGTTAGAAGTTACCAGGATTCAATTTGACATTGCCTTATGTTGGATGGAGGAGCACAGTATTTCTATACCAAATGGTACCCTTCCTTTTGCTTTCCAACATCATTTACAACAGGGATACCAAATATTATGGCTCCCGCTTTGCTGTAATATCTCGTATCCTCTATGTTTCATGGGTTACCTTTTAGCCATTGACTAGTTGAAATTGCCTTTTGTTTGATAGCAGACTACAGTATCTTTTCACATTTTTGTATATCATTCCACAAGATTTTGCATCCGTACCCTTAGGGGATAGCAACTATAATAGCCTATACGGCCTATAATATTTCGTATCCCCAGTGTTTGTCGGGTTAGAAGTTATCAGGATTCAATTTGACTTTGCCTTAAGTTGGATGCAGGAGCAAGTTATTTCTATACCAAATAGCACCCTTCCTTTTGCTTTCCAACTTCATACACTATGGGGATACCAAATATTATGGCTCACGCATTGGTGTCATATCTCGTATCCCCTATCTTTCATGGTTTGCCCTTGAGCCATTGAAAAGATGACATTGCCTTTTGTTTGATAGCAGACTACAGTATCTTTTCACATTTTATACATCAGTCCACAAGATTGTGCATCTGTACCCTTAGGGGATACCAACTATAATATCGTATACGGCCTATAATATTTGGTATCCCCAGTGTTTCTCGGGTTAGAAGTTAACAGTATTCAATTTGAATTTGCCTTATTTTGGATGCGGGAGCACAGTATTTCTATATCAAATATCACCCTTCCTTTTGCTTTCCAACATCATTTAATATCGGGATACCAAATAGTATGGCTCACTAATTGCTGCAATACCTTGTATCCCGTATGTTTCATGGGTTACCCTTGAGCCATTGAAAAGTTGAAATTGCCTTTTGTTTGATTGCAGCTACAGTATCTTTTCACATTTTGTACATCATTCCACAAGATTTTGCATCTGGTACCCTTAGGGGATACAAAATATAATAGCCTATATGGCCTATAATATTTGGTATCCCGAGTGTTTCTCGGGTTAGAAGTTACCAGGATTCAGTTTGACATCGCCTTATGTTGGCGGGGAGAGCAAAGTATTTCTATACCAAATATCACCCTTCCTTTTGCTTTCCAACATCATTTATTAAGGGGATACCAAATATTATGGCTCACGCATTGCCATAATATCTTGTATCCCCTATGTTTCATGGGTTACCCTTCAGCCATTGACCAATTGAATTTGCCTTTTATTTGATAGCAGACTACAGTATCTTTTCACATTTTTTACATCATTCCACAAGATTTTGCCTCCGATACCCTTAGAGGATACCACTTATAATAGCCTATACAGCCTATAATATTTGGTATCCCCAGCGTTTCTCGGGTTAGAAGTTACCAGGATTCAATTTGACATTGCCTTATGTTGGATGGAGGAGCACAGTATTTCTATACCAAATGGTACACTTCCTTTGGCTTTCCAACATCATTTACAACAGGGATACCATGTAGTATGGCTTACGCTTTGCTGTAATATCTTGTATCCCCTATGTTTCATGGGTTACCTTTTAGCCATTGACTAGTTGAAATTGCCTTTTGTTTGATAGCAGACTACAGTATCTTTTCACATTTTTGTACATCATTCCACAAGATTTTGCATCTGTACCCTTAGGGGATAGCAACTATAATAGCCTATACAGCCTATAATATTTAGTATCCCCAGTGTTTGTCGGGTTAGACGTTATCAGGATTCAATTTGACTTTGCCTTATGTTGGATGCAGGAGCAAGTTATTTCTATACCAAATAGCACCCTTCCTTTTGCTTTCCAACTTCATACACTATGGGGATACCAAAGATTATGGCTCACGCATTGGTGTCATATCTCGTATCCCCTATGTTTCATGGGTTACCCTTGAGCCATTGAAAAGATGACATTGCCTTTTGTTTGATAGCAGACTACAGTATCTTTTCACATTTTATACATCAGTCCACAAGATTGTGCATCTGTACCCTTAGGGGATACCAGCTATAATATCCTATACGGCCTATAATATTTGGTATCCCCAGTGTTTCTCGGGTTAGAAGTTAACAGTATTCAATTTGAATTTGCCTTATTTTGCTTGCGGGAGCACAGTATTTCTATATCAAATATCACCCTTCCTTTTGCTTTCCAACATCATTTAATATGGTGATACCAAATAGTATGGCTCACTAATTGCTGTAATATCTTGTATCCCGTATGTTTCATGGGTTACCCTTGAGCCATTGAAAAGTTGAAATTGCCTTTTGTTTGAATGCAGCTACAGTATCTTTTCACATTTTGTACATCATTTCACAAGATTTTGCATCCGGTACCCTTAGGGGATACCAAATATAATAGCCAATACGGCCTATAATATTTGGTATCCCCAGAGTTTCTCGGGTTAGAAGTTACCAGGATTCAGTTTGACATCGCCTTATGTTGGTGGGGAGAGCACAGCATTTCTATACCAAATATCACCCTTCCATTTGCTTTCCAACATCATTTATTAAGGGGATACCAAACATTATGGCTCACGCATTGCTGTAATATCTCGTATCCCCTATGTCTCATGGGTTACCCTTTAACCATTGACCAATTGAATTTGCCTTTTATTTGATAGTAGACTACAGTATCTTTTCACATTTTGTACTTCATTCCACAAGATTCTGCATCCGGTACACTTAGGAGACACCAAATATAATAGCCTATAGGGCCTATAATATTTGGTATCCCCAGCGTTTCTCAGGTTAGGAGTTACCAGGATTCAATTTGAATTTGCCTAATGTTGGATGCGGGAGCACAGTATTTCTATAGCAAATAGCACCCTTCTTTTTGTTTTCCAACATCATTTACTAAGAGGATACCAAATATTATGGCTCACGCATTGCCATAACATCTCGTATCCCCTATGTTTCATGGGTTACCCTTTAGCCATTGACCAATTGAGTTTGCCTTTTATTTGATAGCAGCTACAGTATCTTTTCACATTTTGTACATCATTCCACAAGATTTTGCCTCCGATACCCTTAGGGGAAACCACTTATAATAGCCTATACAGCCTATAATATTTGGTATCCCAAGCGTTTCTCGGGTTAGAAGTTACCAGGATTCAATTTGACATCGCCTTATGTTGGATGGAGGAGCACAGTCTTTCTATACCAAATGGTACCCTTCCTTTTGCTTTCCAACATCATTTACAATAGGGATACCAAATATTATGGCTCACGCTTTGCTGTAATATCTCGTATCCCCTATGTTTCATGGGTTAGCCTTTAGCCATTGACTAGTTGAAATTGCCTTTTGTTTGATAGCAGACTACAGTATCTGTTCACATTTTTGTACATCATTCCACAAGATTTTGCATCCGTACCCTTAGGGGATGACCACTATAATAGCCTATATGGCCCATAATATTTAGTATGCCCAGTGTTTCTCGGGTTAGAAGTTATCAGGATTCAATCTGACTTTGCCTTATGTTGGATGCAGGAGCAAGGTATTTCTATACCAAATAGCACCCTTCCTTTTGCTTTCCAACATCATACACTATGGGGATACCAAATATTATGGCTCACGCATTGCTGTCATTTCTCGTATCCCCTATATTTCATGGGTTACCCTTGAGCCATTGAAAAGATGACATTGCCTTTTGTTTGATAGCAGACTACAGTATCTTTTCACATTTTATACATCAGTCCACAAGATTTTGCATCTGTACCCTTAGGGGATACCAACTATAATATCCTATACGGCCTATAATATTTGGTATCCCCAGTGTTTCTCGGGTTAGAAGTTAACAGTATTCAATTTGAATTTGCCTTATTTTGGATGCGGGAGCACAGTATTTCTATATCAAATATCACCCTTCCTTTTGCTTTCCAACATCATTTAATATGGGGATACCAAATAGTATGGCTCACTAATTGCTGCAATATCTTGTATCCCGTATGTTTCATGGGTTACCCTTGAGCCATTGAAAAGTTGAAATTGCCTTTTATTTGATAGCAGCTACAGTATCTTTTCACATTTTGTACATCATTTCACAAGATTTTGCCTCCGATACCCTTAGGGGATACCACTTATAATAGCCTATACAACCTATAATATTTGGTATCCCAAGCGTTTCTCGAGTTAGAAGTTACTAGGAGTCAATTTGACATCGCCTTATGTTGGATGGAGGAGCACAGTATTTCTATACCAAATGGTACCCTTCCTTTTGCTTTCCAACATCATTTACAATAGGGATACCAAATATTATGGCTCACGCTTTGCTGTAATATCTCGTATCCCCTATGTTTCATGGGTTAGCCTTTAGCCATTGACTAGTTGAAATTGCCTTTTGTTTGATAGCAGACTACAGTATCTTTTCACATTTTTGTACATCATTCCACAAGATTTTGCATCCGTACCCTTAGGGGATAACCACTATAATAGCCTATATGGCCCATAATATTTAGTATGCCCAGTGTTTCTCGGGTTAGAAGTTATCAGGATTCAATTTGACTTTGCCTTATGTTGGATGCAGGAGCAAGGTATTTCTATACCAAATAGCACCCTTCCTTTTGCTTTCCAACATCATACACTATGGGGATACCAAATATTATGGCTCACGCATTGCTGTCATTTCTCGTATCCCCTATATTTCATGGGTTACCCTTGAGCCATTGAAAAGATGACATTGCCTTTTGTTTGATAGCAGACTACAGTATCTTTTCACATTTTATACATCAGTCCACAAGATTTTGCATCTGTACCCTTAGGGGATACCAACTATAATATCCTATACGGCCTATAATATTTGGTATCCCCAGTGCTTCTCGGGTTAGAAGTTAACAGTATTCAATTTGAATTTGCCTTATGTTGGATGCGGGAGCACAGTATTTCTATAGCAAATAGCACCCTTCTTTTTGTTTTCCAACATCATTTATTAAGGGGATACCAAATATTATGGCTCACGCATTGCCATAACATCTCGTATGCCCTATGTTTCATGGGTTACCCTTTAGCCATTGACCAATTGAGTTTGCCTTTTATTTGATAGCAGTCTACAGTATCTTTTCACATTTTGTACTTCATTTCACAAGATTTTGCATCTGGTACCCTTAGGGAATACAAAATATAATAGCCTATACGGCCTATAATATTTGGTGTCCCCAGTGTTTCTCGGGTTAGAAGTTACCAGGATTCAGTTTGACATCGCCTTATGTTGGCGGGGAGAGCACAGTATTTCTATACCAAATATCACCCTTCCTTTTGCTTTCCAACATCATTTATTAAGGGGATACCAAATATTATGGCTTACGCATTACCATAATATCTCGTATCCCCTATGTTTCATGGGTTACCCTTCAGCCATTGACCAATTGAATGTGCCTTTTATTTAATAGCAGACTACAGTATATTTTCACATTTTGTACATCATTCCACAAGATTTTGCATCCGTACCCTTAGGGGAAACCAAATTTAATAGCCTATAATATTTGGTATCCCTAGTGTTTCTCGGTTTAGAAGTTACCACGATTCACTCTGACTTTGCCTTATGTTGGATGGGGGAGCACAGTATTCCTATACCAAAGTCCACCCTTCCTTTTGCCTTCCAACATCATTTACTAAGGGGATACCAAATATTATGGCTCAGGCATTGCTGTCATTTCTCGTATCCCCTATATTTCATGGGTTACCCTTGAGCCATTGAAAAGATGACATTGCCTTTTGTTTGATAGCAGACTACAGTATCTTTTCACATTTTATACATCAGTCCACAAGATTTTGCATCTGTACCCTTAGGGGATACCAACTATAATATCCTATACGGCCTATAATATTTGGTATCCCCAGTGCTTCTCGGGTTAGAAGTTAACAGTATTCAATTTGAATTTGCCTTATGTTGGATGCGGGAGCACAGTATTTCTATAGCAAATAGCACCCTTCTTTTTGTTTTCCAACATCATTTATTAAGGGGATACCAAATATTAAACGTAGACTATAAGATATTAGGGAAGGCCCTGGCTCATTGGCTGCTCCCTGTTGCTAACACCCTAGTGCACGTAGATCAATGTGGGTTAATTCCAGAATGCAATTCTTTTTTCAACATACGATGACTACTTAATCTGATGAAACCTAACTTGAGTGAGACGGGGGAACAGTTGGTGGTGACGCTTGACTTAGATAAGGAGTTTGACATACTGGGTTGGGATTACCTTCTGGTGACTCTGGAGGAAATCAGCGTCGGGCCAGGATATCTTAATTAGATCTGCACCCTCTATAAGAACCCGAAAGCAAGAGTCAGGATGGTACAGTTAATAATTGAAAGGTAGAGAAGTGTGAAAAGTGGCACAGAGAAGATGAAAACGGGGGAGAAGAGACCCAAGTATTGAGAACAAACTATTCAAAAAAAGCAAATGTGGACAAAACCTCTACATGCATTTGTCCCTGTGCTAATAAAAAAAATTGACCAAGGTAAACTTGCAGGGAAAAGGTCTGCAACATTTTTCCATCTGAACCACATTTTATTAATGCATTTGGTGAATGAGGAAGTTTAGCTGGGCAGAAACTTTGCAAACCTTATGAATTGTAGCAATTGGGAACGTCGCGAAAATTACAGTGGTATAAAAAAAAACTTGGCAGCCCTCTTCATCACATGCCGACTTTGGGGCAGATTTACAAGCCCCTTGCGCCACTTTTGCATCACTTTTAACATGGGAAAAGTGACGCAAAAGTGGCGCAAGGGGCTTGTAAATCTGCCCCTTTGTCTTTGCCTTGACCTGTGTTGAGAGATCCACTACCTTTTGGTGCATCATAAATACCACATACATACATATAAAATAAATTTCTCGACTACTTGAAACTGTGTGACTCACTGACTTGTTTGATACATATTGATGCACCAAAAAGAAATTAGTTAATATGGGGTGACTAATTGCTAAATATCAAATGTGTTTTCCCTTCTGTATCTCTCTCAGGATTATATCAAGAGTGAGCTGATAATTAAAATGTGTTCACAAATTGTGGCGGTTTGCTATCGTCGTGATTTATGCAAGGTGAAACCTGCTGCAAATTGTGGGGCCAGATAAAGCACATGCCATGTTTGTTCACCCCAGTATGGAATAGCATGAGCTTTTCACATGACATTCTACAATTCAAGGTGCCTTACTCGTACCATGCACAAATTGCATACCACCTCAGTGCACCCATTTTGTGCAGCCCTATCATAATTGAGGCCTTAATCTTTCTTCTTCTCTTTGTGTCTCGGCTAATCTAACTGAATGAGGGCTGGCACATGTCACAGAGTAGCCATTTGGTCACATGGGTATGAGCAGGACCAGCCCCAAATTCCTCATAGATGATGGGCTAATTCCACAGACCCATGTTCCGCACCAAAGCTACGCTGCTGTCTGCCCTTTGATTCACTTCTGGAGCTGCTTCTCCTTTTTCAGAGAACTTAATAAGTTGTATATTAAGCTCTGCTCCTGCAGCCCTTCCCTCTTTTCACTACACTTGTCTCTGGTTCATGTCACCCCTGTCCTTTAAACCCAATTTCTCTCGGCTTTGCCCACCTCTCCTAAAACTGATACGTCACCTATAACTCTCATGTCCTATTAACACCCATCCTTCTGCACATAACCATCTTTTCCTGTTTGTGACCAAACAGCAAGCTGTGGATTTTGAAGCCTTTTTGGAAGTTAAAGAAATGCTCATGATTTATTTTAAGTAAGTAAGGGGCATATGCATCAACATTGGCATTTGCGATTCCTTATTAGCGAAAAATAAGGATTCGCTAATAAGGAATAGCAAAAGGCTATGCATGTAGGAATCGCTATTCAAATAGCGATTCCTTAACTTTCCTTAATTGCTACTAGCAAATTGAGAGTAGCAATTAAGGAATGCCATCCCAATCATTCCTATGGGCCTCCAGGCCCATAGGAATGAATTGGAGATTGCATGAGCAAATAGCGAGTACCAGTAGGTTCTCGCAAATTGCTCATGCAATTTCAAGGGTGCAAGGGTGTCAAAATGACACCCTATTGCACCCCTGAAATTGATATGTGCACATATGTTGCACACACACATGCTCTAAGGGCATGTGTGTGCGCAACATGAAACTTTGAAAAATGCACAAAAGTGCATTTTTCAAACTTTTAGCAAATTACCATGCAGTTCATCTTCATGGTAATTTGCTCCCCCTATTAGCGAATTCGCTAATTTTTTAACTTTCATGCATTGCATTTAAGGAATCCCAAATTGAGATTCCTTAAATTAAGGAATCTCAATTTGGGATTCCTTAAATGCTATCGCTATTTAAGGAATAGCTATTTAAGGATTCCTTAAATAGCGATTTTTGCTTTTGGGTTGATGCATTGGGATTGGGTATTTTTAACTCAATACCGGGAGCTATTAGCGAATCGGTATTTTACCGACTGGATTTTGGCTTGATGCATGAGGCTGTAAATCTTTAATTCATGATTAATTAAAATCTTTGCATCAAAATGCATGATAAAACACCTATACCACACACATAAAATGACTAATTTGATAGCAGTAAGGTCAATAAAAATCTATTTTGAAAGCATTTAATGTTACTTTAAAAAGTAAAATAGAAGATCTGTACTGGTGCGGGCATTAGTAAGCAATAAAACATTAAAGTGCAAGATATCAGTTCATAAAAACCCTTTTTCTAAAAATTAAGACAAAAGTTAATTGCTGGAAAAAAGGCGTAAGTAAACCGATAGAGCAGTTGTCAAGGGGGTCGAGATGGTGCAGTTCAAAGTTGAAGTGTGATTGTTCCCACCTTCGAGTATTGTGCCTTTGGTTTGAGCCTAGCTACAGGCAATCACAAGCGTTTAGGAGTGTTAATGCCCAAGTGGTGACTTCTCAAGTAGCTCTTGCATCTCCACTGGCTACTTGCTCCTTAGTCGCAGCCCTCTATTCAAATCTCTGAAGGAATTTGATCATGGCACAGTTCAGACTGATATCTGTAGGGTCAAAGCAGGCTAGCACTGTCTCCCTGCATGACCTTATGACAGGTTTCTCCACTTCCTGCACAAACGCTCACGTAGATCCCCTATACTGGTGTGGCACAGGCATAACCGGCAACTGGCTTGCCCTGGCCTTCTTCTCCATGGGAGGAGTGCTTTAATAATGGTTATAAACCCAGCCTGTACTTCAGGAAATGCACCTTGGCCCAATTGCAATAGGCTTCGTCAAGGTAGCCCTGTGATTTAAACGTGGTGTAGTTTTGAAGTGTCATCCACCCATAACTATGTTTAGACAGTTTATCTTTATCCTCAAACACTGATGCCAACTGTGCTCTAGATTTGGTTAGTTTTCTAAGGTCCCGGTGGACTAGAGATAAGCCCCAAACATTTGTTAAGCTTTGTGAACTCAATGCCTGGTTTACATAGACATGTGTGGGGAGCTCGGCCTGAGTTCCAGTTCTTGCCAGAGGTGGCCGCCCAGAAAGCCCTCTGAAGCCTAAACTTGTGGCAACTGGACACACAGGCCACCTTCCGAGCCCTTGACTCTTTGGGAAAACCAAATTCCAGCCTTATTTGAGCAGGCGATGTGTTCGGAGATAGTTGGAAAATTCACCCTTATATTTTGAGAATCATTCTGTCCAGATTTGCACTGTCCTGGCCCTGAGAGCCAAGAGCCTCCCTCCCATATGTCAAGGTGGGAAGGATCTTAGCTTGTGCTACCTGTAAGATGGGGGTAAGTGTGGGGTCTTTAAGCTTGTTGCAAAGAGACCTAAAAAAATATGCCAACGCTTTGCCCTTCTTCCTGATTTCCTCCAGTCGGTCGCTATAGCTTCCATTCCCATTGAAGTAAACTCCAAGGTACTTGAAGCTTTTTAATGATTCAATTATTTCATTCCCCAGATGCCAGGTATGCTTCTGTTTCATTTTTCTTTGCACTGGTAACATTTTTGTTTTTTTTCTGTTATTCACCGTAGGCGAGGGTTTCATTCAACAAGCGCTGTAGGTCGAGCTTGGCTCTGTTTGCAACGACTAAATGATCTGCATACAGTAGGTTTGATAACTGGAAGCCCACCACTTTGGTGAGTTCACTTCATTTAGTGAGGGAATGAGGTCTGCAAGGAACAGGTTAAACAAGGTTGAGGCCAAAACACATCACTGTTTCAACCCTGGCGTGGTTTTTATTTTCCTTGATAAATGGGAGCCATCCCCTACCTTGATCATGACCCAGGTGTCTGTGTGCAGTATTTCCAGGGATCTTAACAAACCATTTGGCATTTTTAGGTTTGCCAATTTCCTCCAGAGCCTACCCCGATCCACTGTATCAAAAGCATATTTAAAATCAATTAAACAAAGGTGGACAGGGTTTGTATTAATTTTTGTAGAATCAATCAGCAACGAAAGCACCATGATGTTTGTTTTGTTCCTTGTTTGTTTAGTAAAGCCTGGTTGATTTACAGTATGCCTCAGCCCAATGTTAAAATTCCTCCAATAGGTCACCTGCATAGTATTTTACATTATTATCAATTAAGGCAATTAAACAGTAATTTCTGGGGTTGCCCTTACATCCCCTTGTATTTTGGGGCAAGATTTGAACCTCTCCATGAGGAAGGAATACTATGGAGCTAAATGGGGCAAGTTGAGCTGTCCAGAACAGTGGGTCCTCCCTGTAAATGGCTGGTGGAATGCCATTCGAGCCCAGTGCCCCTTACCTACGTCCCCTTGCAATTTGCCTCTGCACATCGCAAGGGCGGATTGGGCACCTGGCTAATTCTGGGGTCCTCTCCCTTTGTGAGGTTTGAGATGTGCTTGCTGGGTCAGGGTCATCTAATTTGCACCTTTGTTGTTCCTCCAGTGCCCCTTGATTATAGTGATAGCTCAAGAAATGATACCAGATTGTCTCAGAGTTGTTGGATGCTGCCACTCTTGGGAGGGGCCGGTTGATTCGTTTAATGTTTGCCAAAAGGAGGTGGAGTTGTTTTCTCTTATGTCATGCAGCAGCTTAGTCCAGAATGAATCCTGAGATTCCCTTTGAAGCTGCCATTTTGCTCTTTTTAATTGTTTCCTTGAGCTCCGAGATCTTTTAGAATGACAGGGTCCATAGGTGACCTTTTGAGGGGTTGGCAGAGGCGGTTGGCTTCCTTTTTGGCCATCCAGAATCGGGGTTACACTCCCTCCTCCCCTCTCCAGGGAGTTGACCTTAATCTCATGATGTTGCCTGTTTATTAAGATTAACTTGACTGGTTTTGCAGTCAGATCTGTGAGTTTTATAGTGAATCTTTTCCAGCTGATCAGTGGGTTTTCACCAGAGGCGAATGTGCATTTTATGCGTTTGAGGTTGATCATGTAACCTGGAGTTCCATTATCCTTTGCGGGTACGAGTGCTTCTAAGCCTAAGTATAGAATTATTTCTTGGGACCGGAGGTAATTTTCCAATTTCTTGCCATACTCATAAGCACTAACAGCTTGCAGTAGTGAGAAACTTACAAATGTGTAGTCAATGAGTGATGCACCAGATCTGGACAGAAACGAAGGCTCAGGTGGTTTGCCGGGGTTGTACCGACCGTTTAATGCTCTAAGGCCTAAATGATCTAGGTTTTCTTGTAGGCTTTGACTTCTCCTATCTTCTTTTTGCCACTGGGGGCCACCTGAGTTGGCATCATCCAAAGGGCTTCTTGGGCTGTGACCTCATTTTTCGGTAGCTTGCTCATTAGCCACATGTTGAAGTGGCCTGTAACTATCATTTCACTCTTGTTCATTTAGCCTGAGAGTCAGGTTTGTCTTAGTCAGCTTCTCTGTTAGCACAGCCTTGGTTGCGGCGTTGGGGTGAATGTAGACGTTTACCATTATAATTTTCTTTGGCTGGCTGTTTGTAGTCATGACCGTCATTACTACGATTTGTAGGCCTGCTTCATCAGTTTCTTGCTCTAGGTTTTCAATATTGCTTGAAGCTCAGACTCCTATTGCCAGACCACCCTTACTGCAGCCATGTTTGTGTGCTTTGACTGCAGGAGTATAAAAGCTTGTAAAGCCCTCTAGATGAGCCCAGGTTTCTTGGAGGAGAATTACATGGCAGGTGCGCAGGTATTGGTAGGTGTCTAGTCCTTCAAGCATATTAATATTCCAAGAGCAGATCCTAAGTGCTTTGTCAATACCAGTAGTAAGAGCAGTGTCTTGTCATTGTAAAATCCCGGTTCTGTTCAAGGCACCAGACAGCCAACCCCACTCTGTGCCACGTCTGGTTCTGTGGCATACCCACCACAGGGCCGTTCAGCCCATTCAATTTGCTTCTTGCGCCTCTCAGGACAGAGTAGACAGTTCTCGGTCAGGACGATGTTAAGGCAAACTTATATCCTGTTCCCTTGAATGGTGTAATGGTAATCCCCCCGCCCTGGGATATATTGGCTGCACTCAGGATCTTCTCAGCAATCTTAATAGATCCCCACACTACCTTAGTTGATTCATTTCACTGACCAGTGCCTGGGTCAATACATTCAATTGATACTATATTATGTGAGGCGGCCTCCCCCATCTCATCCATTGTCCGAATGAGCTTGAGAATATTACCTCTATCTGTTCGCAGGGCTGGTTTGTTTAAAAGTGGTCATTAATTTTGGAACATCCTCCCTGCCCTGAGTTGTCAGTTTCTCATAGAGATCTGCATCCCTGGGGGTGGAGTGTGGCCTGAGTCTTGTATTGAAGACTGGGTGGCTGCCAGCCTGCTAGACCGTGGGAGCTTTTTGTTGCAACCCTTTCTCTTCCTTGCTCCCTGCTGTTTTGGTGGTTCGTCCATGTTTTATTGGGTCCTGTCAAAATCTGGTGAGCCTGCCATTGGCGAAGGTGCCATCCCAGTGTTGGATCCAGCAGTCCCCGGCATTCATTGTTGCAGCAGGAAAGGTGGCCAAACTTCAGCCCCTCTGGCTCTACTGGAAGTGGTGCCTCTGAGTGGTTTGCCTTAGTGTTCAGGGGTTCTATGCTCATTTGGGGCCTGTCTTTATTCAGGTCTTTGAGGTCAACCAGTAGACTCGACATATTCACCGGAAGTGTTGACAGCTTGTCTAAGACAGGGGAGCACCCGCACCTCTTTCCTATTCCCTGCATGTCAGCCTGTGCTTTCTTTTGGTTTGCAATTTTCGGTTCGCAATTTTCTCATCAATGCCTGACACATACATTGCTAGAGTGTTCAGTAGGCTAATTTGTATGTCCATTTGCTTGTTTGCTTGAAAACTGAGTACCTCTTCTGAGCCCTGCAGAATCCTTAACATGGTTGACCATAAGGCCCCTTGTGAGTTCTTGCTTCCTTTTGAGTTTGGGCTGGAGTTTGTTGGTGCCTCAATGCCCTATGAGACAAGCATCCTCTCCCATTCCTTCGAGTAGAGATATAAAGTATCATTCATAGCTGCTAATGAGTCCTCATTGTCAGTACCAGCCAAATTGTCAGCTGTTTCCTGAGGGCTCAGCACAGTGGGGGGGATAGTCGCAGCCACAGCACGACCCAGTTGAGTTGAACAGTTGCTATGGGATCCCATTCCTAGCCCTGGCGGTGAGTCAGTCATGAGTGTTTGACATTTCCTTTCTTCCTCCTTCAAGTTGGTTTATTAACTGTAGCAGGTCGTCCCGCTCCCCAGTGGTTGCCCGAGTGTTGGCTGCAAGAAATGTTCTGCTGTCAGGGGGATATAATTTTTCATCACTGTTTCCTCTGTCTGCTCAGAGTGTTCTAAGAGCTCTAGGCATAAAGGGTTGATTTTGACTCTCGGGCTGGCTCGAGCTCGCGGCATCATACCCTGGTTATCTAAATTATTCTGCTTAAAAGGGGATCTATGGATTTCTTGAAGTATCATGGTGCCATTGCTAGTTGTGGAAACCACCGCCTGCCGGGGGATAGCTGGTCCTCTAAGAGGGTTTTGTGCCAGTACAGTGGGGCTTAGGGAAACAGTAAACCCTTTGATATTCAATTTGCTTGACTCCCCCAGCGTCTTTCAAGAAGGTAAACTTAAACGTAATCTTTGGCTGTAGCAGCCCCTCATTGGCCTCCCTAGGGAAGCATGTTGCAATTTAGTGTGGAGATACCAATATAGGTGTTAGTGTCAGTGGCTATATTGGCTGCTTTGGCGCCTTCCTTTTCCTCTTTAGGGTCACCACTGGAGCCCCGGATTTACCTGATCACATGCTGGGATCTTTTTCCCCAAGTTATTCCAATGAGCATCAGGAGGCCCCCACCTCCTGTTGATTTATGCTGCGCCCAATCTCAGTCGTCTCACAGTAAAAGCCAGAGCCAATGTCTCCTTCCTCCTGTGGCTACACATAACCCTTTATCACTCACTGCCTACTGGGAGAGGTACGAGCACACCACTACCCAATATGAGTTGAGGCTTGTGTCCTTGTTAGATACTTTATGGTGTCTTAAAAGTATCGGATCTTACTACAATGGTTCTCAGTTGGCTGTATTGAGCACTTGTAGCCAATTCTCAGCCTGTGGCTGCCTAGTAGGGATGCCCTGTGTATCCCAGCAGGGATTGCAACCAAAACTGAGCTTACTGGCTGAGATCAAGGGGGAGGGGATAGTGGCAATGTTGCAGTAAAAATGGTAAAGGCGGAGCTGGTATGGGATTCTAAAAAGGAAGGCACAAGCTGCACTGACCTAAAGCCGGCCACCTCCGCACCTACCAGTTGTGTGCCACAGCACTATGGCCTTACCTTAGCTCATATTCCACCCTCCACATCAGAGCTCAGCAATCTCTTCCATCCTAGTTTCCTTCTTCCTTGGAGCTTCTCTGGACATTGACCTGCATCGCCCTCGATGTGGGATTCGCCACCTTCTCCACTTGCAGCCCTGTTGTCATGCAGGCTCAGTATCTCCAATGCCTGCCCTGCTGACCTTCAAGGCAGATGCAGGCCTGCGAACTATGCGGGAGGTCCTGGTAGTTCTGGCACTAACCTCCCCTTCCTGGGAGCTGGCTGCAGCACAGTATGTGTCTCTGTCTTATATCGCGCCTCCGTGCTGCAAGGAGCGATCAGCACCCCACCAGCTGGCATGGTGCGTAATGTTTGGTGGTAACGTGGGGGGACAACTGCCCCAGAATGCTAAGTGCTGCTGGGTTGAAGGGGTGTCTGTTTGGCAGGTATATTGATCACTGGCATTATCAACCCTCAAATACTGTGGAAACTTGTGTACTCCCCCAGTGATGTGGCAGTCAAGAGCTGCGAGGGACTGGTGTCAGCCGGGCCGCAGTCTGGGGGCCACAGCTCCAGAGGCCCGTGTGGACTGGGAGCCCCGGGTTGACCACCTGTGAGCTTCAGATGTCTCTTGCGCTCCACTTGCTTCTCGTGGCACCGTTCTCCTCAGCCTCACCTCAGAGGCTGTAAACCACAAAAGCTTCACGCTCGAACTGCGCCCTCCAAGGTCCTGCCTTGGCTTCTGCATCCTACATCCTGTGTGATACTCTGCACTGCTAACCATGAACTCTTGATTCTGTTGTGTAGTGTCAGTGGTACAATATATATAATCTATGCCTATTTCAAAGTCCATCAGTACTCTTTTCTCTTCCATTCATTTTTCCTTTCTGTTTATGAGATTATCTGTCCTTACTGTTCAGTCGACACATGGAGTCTCCCCACTGCTTGGATGCACTTATTTTTAGGGACGAGCATTTATTTTTCCTCAACAGGTTTTGATCCAGAGCAGGGGAGAGAAAACCCCCAAAAGAAGGGAAGGAAGAAGAGAAAGGCAGACAGTGACACAGCGACAAAGCAGGGATAAACAAGCACCTGCAAGAGTGAAATAAAGAGGCAGGGAATGAGGTGGAAGCAAGACAATGCAATGTTGAATTTAACACACCGCCATTTAATAATGACAGCCGCGGGCATCTGAGCAAAACTTTGGTTACAGAAAAGGATGTCTGGACAAGTTTTTGTGTTTGTTCTGATTCAGGAAAAAATTCCAGTAGGCTGAGTTCAAGGTGAAAATTCTTTATACAAAGGTGATTTAGGAATTCTATATAGGTTAAATAACGAGTGAAAAAACAGCCAACTCGTGTTTCGCCCCCTTACATGGCCATCCGGCCTGGGGCTTCTTCAGGGTGTATCAGATAATCAATTGAGCTTACGAGTCTTCTAGAATTAATACAGTCGGAGATTCTAAGTCGATCTATATGTCTCGGGCATAATCCCACCGGCGTGTCTTAGAAAACAATGCAAAACATTGGGCCCTGGGACTTATTCTTTTACAAATTAAGCACTGCCTATTGCTCTTCCTTCTGGAAATCTATTCACCGTTTGTCTCCTTTCCTACCTGATTCTTTTTATTTACCATCCTACTGCTAATGCATGTCTCACTTCTTTTCGCCATCTGAGTTCAACAGAAACCTAATTTCTCAACTTTTCCTCTGAAACCCCCAACGCATCATGTTTTGATTCCTTTATAAATTGTGCCCTGCTCACATGTGCACAGTGGATGATTTCTAATGATGCCTTACTACTGAAAATTATAAACATAATACAATCCTGCAATTAGGAGTATACTAATAATATGCTAAATTAATAGCAGGCATTCTCTTAGCTGAGACACACAGAATCTTATTTAGAGTTTCTCAGATGTGAAACTTTAACAAAACGTGACGGGTATCCACTCTGCCGTATTACAAGTGCCAAACAAAGGCTGTAATGCTCTTTGCAATAAAGTGAATGAGAAATCCTCCATGGCTGTCATTTAATTGTAATTGTAATTATATAGTGCCTACTATGAGGCGTCAAAGCGCTTTACATCAAATAGCACACTACGCCGGAACGATTAGTGGTTAGTCCAGTGGTTATTGTTGTTTATTTTGATTAGTTGTGTAGTTTCCGGTGAACTGTTGGGTGGGATAGATAGGCTGGCAGATATTAGTTATTGTTAGATCACAGGGATAGGGATTTAAAGAGGAAAGGTTGTGATCTATGAAATGAGGTATCAGCCAAATGCAGAATGACAATAAAAAGGATTGAGGCAGACAGGCAAGAGACAGAGGAGACTATTGTTTAATTATACTACTATTCTCAAACATAGAAGCTATGCAGAGGATGGAAGCCAAGAAGAGGGGCATTCTGAAGAAAGAAAGGAGAGGAATCAAGCAAGAGTAAATGAATGACATTTTTTCAAGCAGTGTTTAGGAGTATAGTAGGAGAAGGCTTTCTGTGTTCAAGTAGTTAGAGAATGTCAGCTGTAGAGAGTAACATTATACATAGTGTTCTATATCCAGGGCAAACAGTTTAAACATGTGATTGCAACTGCATACATCATTTCAACATTAAGAGCCCTAGATATTGCAGAAAAAAAGTGTGATGCTCATTTAAAGTGCTCTAGTGCCCCCGAACCTGAGTTCGCGCAATATAAAACTGTAAAACAATATCAGTATGCCTTGTAATGCCTTCTTTCATTCACGCTAAGAGAGGGTGTGAGGCAACGGACAGAGATGCTGAATCCAGAGCCGGGAAACAAGGCTCGAGTCTCCGCGTCGACCCAACATCCCTTGACTACGGGCAAACCACTCCATCTTCTCGTGCCTACAAAATCGGTGTGTTCCTATGCAATGCAACTGGCGTCCATGCAAAGCACTCCTACACTGCCTGGTGGAGCTCACGTAACACAATATGAAAGACAAATGGAGGCTGAACCCATGGCTGTGCAGATGTGGGCCAGAGGCTTGATGTTTACTAGGCTGATAGGAAGACCCATTTGTTGGGGGCTTCTACAGGGAACGTCCTGGAGGGTAGGGGGTGAGATGGCATCTGAGTTGATTCTCCTGTTCCTCCCTCCGGTCTGATCCTGGTTCAACCCCCTACCCAGGGAGAGGAGGCCATGACACCCATGCAAAGAAACAGGGAGCTAAGTGGGAACAGGAAAAGTGGGCAACACTCCCATAAATGCTGCATATTTATAGCCTCTGGAGTCATAGGGGGTCTTTAATCCTTGCAAAATGGAAATGAACGAGGACCACAGAAAAGAAAGGCAGACAACTGAATTGAGGGGGGAATGGGACACAGGGATGGAACTGAGGCAGAAAAGATCAAGCAATGCAGGAACTGAGTGAGAAGAGAAAGAGATGACAGAGACGAAAGCAAGTTGGAGAGAGCAAGATGGTGCTTGTGTAACCTACCTCACTGCGCATCGCCCCACCCCATTTCGATAGCTCGGTGGTCCATTCCAGTACCTGAACAGCGCGAGGAAGTCCGGCGGGAGTGTGAGCCGATGGTGGTGAAATGTGAGAGGAGCTCTGGTGACTCACGTTATGGATGCTTTAGACGCGGTCTCCTCAAATTTGCCGTGGATTATAATTTGGCTGTGAACCTTATGACGTCGAAGCAACTGGCTAATGTGCTACAAACACAGGCCGTTACGGTAACCCTAAAAGAGGAGTGGCTGGCAAAGATGGCAGACAGAGGGGCAAAGTCCACGAAAACTAAACCTCCATCGTCAACCGTCACGGCGGCTCTGTTAATGTTAATGTTAATCATAGATTTATAGAGCACACAGCTACTTGACAGAGTGTCCCGGCACTATGACAGAAGAGACAAAGAGCTAAGACTCGGAGACCAATATTAGTTATGGTAATAAGTTATGGTAATTGTTCAACCGGATGGGCCAGGACAGGTGCACCAACTTCAGCTCAAGTACCAAGCAGCCGAGACACAGCAATGGAAGGAAGGATGGTGAGAAAAAGTGACGATCAGACAGCTAAAGGATAAGGAAACCCAGATGTTGGCAACAAACAGGCACAACAGCTGTCTCGTGGTATTAACCCCATGGAAGCTGGAGATGGCCAGCCATCACTTGTTGATATGTTTTCTGCTACAAGGAACAAAGAAATGAAAAAGGCAGTTATCACAGCGGTCCAGTTGGATTTGGACACCTCTGTGATGTCATCAGAGGAATTTCCAATTACGATGCAGAGCGAGGTGGATGAAGAGACAGTAATCCTGGTGCCCTCATCAGCACTGCAGTCGGATCCATTAAAGTTGGCACCCCGGCGGGGTCATATAGAGCGGAAAAAAAAGTGGGGTTGAGATGTCAGTGGTTGTTGTGTCCTCCAGTAAGGCGAGTCCTACCCAGATAATCCAAGGCAGTTTAACGGGCCCAATAACTCTATGCTCCCCCAAGCTTTTGGGTGGAAAATTCTTCTCGTTGATGGATGACTCGGAATCATCACCACCAGGAAACAAGTCCTCCACTACTACCTTTTCGGACCTAAGCAGCAACAGCCCATTGGAGGAATCAGTGGTGGCTGTAGGGAGAAAAAGTAGGTCCGAGGGTGGGGAGAGAGAAAAAAAAAGCCTCACTGCAGAAGAGAGGGGAAAGAAAAGGAAATGTGAGAAAAGAGAGCTCTAGACAAGATGGATTGAGTCGGGGGAACTCACCCAACCTAAGATTTGATTATCCAGACACACAGTTGCTGCCTCAGGAAAATGAGAAACCAGATAACGGAATAATAGAGGGTCCCAGCGGCACAGCTGATTCAGAAGTACAGAACACGGGAGAACCTTCACCCTCTGATATTTTATTTTCTATAAAACAGATGCAGGAGGAAGTGACAAGTGACAATCGTTGGGCATAGCAAGCCTCTAAAAAATTGCAGGGTGCAGTAAGGGGGATCAATAAAACATGCACATACATATCGGAGAGAATGACAATGGTTGAGGCCCGTACAGAGTTTCTCGAATGAGAGGCAGCAGAATTAAAGAAGACAAAGATATCTCAAGATCCCAGATAACTGACATGATGCGGAAATTGGAAGAGAAGGAGAACAGACAAAGAAGAAATAACCTCAGACTCCTAGGAATACCTGAAGGCCATGAAGGGGGGATGCAAGAGGGTATAGAATAAAACTTTTGGAGGGGGCCTTCCCAGATTTGATAGGGTGGGACTGGGAAAATGAAATTCAAAGGGCCGATCGTGTTCCCTTAACTCTTAAAATTCATCATGCAGGCAATCAAGAGCAACCTCTGCCAATGCTTGTATTTTCAGGCAAATTTTTTCTGAGGGAATGTATATATGCGCAAGCACGGCCAAATGCAAAAAAGGAGTTTGAAGGGGTTTCCTTTTGTGCAAGACCTGACTTCACCTATGCCACAGTGGAGAGGA
The DNA here is from genome assembly GCF_964204655.1 of Triturus cristatus. NCBI lineage: Eukaryota > Metazoa > Chordata > Amphibia > Caudata > Salamandridae > Triturus > Triturus cristatus. Next base: position 743,286,837 of record NC_140592.1, read on the forward strand.
GGTGGCGTGTGAGGCAATTATTCACACAATTCCAGAAATTGGGAGCGGAGGTATATTTACAGTACCCTGTGAAACTGAAAATAGTTTTTAAGGGTAGTGTTCGTAGCCTTACCTGATTGAACTGTCGGGGGAGATCTGAAAGGCCTCAACAGAGAAATGGAGGGAGGGAGCCGAGTAGTTAGATGCAGCTGTTGAGGAGTGAGATTCCCCAATGATTTACAATGAGATGGGACCATCAAGCTTATGATGCTTTGAAGCAGGACAAAATATGGAGAGGTTGTAGAAGATGGATAAGGTGGGGGGTGGAGAGAGCAGTTATACAGATACCCTCACACAGGCTAGGCTTGATTGCTCACATGTGTGGGGTGAACGGAGGGAGGAGGTGTGGGGGTTTGAAGGGAAAGGGGGTTTTGGGTGATGGGTTGGGGTGGGGTGAGGGGGAGGATAGGGGGTTCATACGCTCAGAGGTGTAAAAGTTGGAAATTAGGACAGAGCCATTTTTGTTAATTGTATCCATGTATAAGAGCTATAGTCGGGCTATGAAAGGCATGTAGTGGGTGGACAAGGAAAAGTGTGTATATGTGGGTTGAATGATGCCAAAAAAGAGCAAGAGTGGCAGTTTGTCAGCAAACATTGAAAGCAGATGTGGTTTACTTGCAAGAGACCCACATTGAAGGCTCACGTAGAGATGTCCTAAATACTCTTGGCTATAGGTTGATTGTGGGGATCTCTCAAAGTGTTCGAATAGGGGGGCTGGCGATTTTGGCCAAAGGTAATAAAATACAGTTCACGCAAGTTCCAGCAGACAAGGTAAATTGGTGATTGTTGGATGTCGTACTGTCATTATGTTCTGAGTATGGGAGTATTTTGGACATCCCACATATTATTAACGACTTATCGAATTAATCAACTCAGCCTCTGCCACTAAAGGTATGTGGGGATCTGAATATCAATCTGCCCAGTGGTTGGGATAGTGGCAAATCTAAAAAGTATGTGGGTCAGAAAACAAAAGTTTCTCGTGCCATAGAAAGCATCTGTGAAGATCATGGGCTTATTGATGTCTGAAGTAGGAAGAGACCTCTAGAGCATGGGTTCACTTATTCTTCGGGCCCACATGGTGCGCTTGCGGGGCTAGACAATTTTTTTTATCTCAAATACATTGTTGACGAGCTGTAGAATTGAATGATACCCGTGTTTTTTGTCAGATCATAATCCTTTAATGCTGGAAATTCAGGGTCGGGGAGACTGAAACTAAAACAAAGTGGAGTTTTGAGCGGGCCTTATTAACAAATGTGGATTATTGCAGCCATATGAGGAATTGATCCCAATATTTTTAAAGGGAAAAGTGGTAGTGCACCAATAGGGGTAGTTTGGGACACACTGAAGATGTGTTTACGTGGGGGGATGCTGGGGTTCTCGTTGGAAAGAGAGAAGGAAGAAAAACAACTCATTCAGCGTAAACAAGATATGTTAGCCACTGCTGAGGAGGACCTGGTTGGAATAGTCAAGCAGGGAGGGGAGATAGGGGAGGCTCACCTAGGGGTCACCTTAGCTAGATCAGCACTTAATCAGATTTTTTCAGATAGAGCTGCATAAAAATGGCAGCCCGGAGGGAGGAAGTGTATGAATGTAGCGAGCAAGCCGGGCATCATCTGGCTGCAAGAGCTAGACAGAAATCTCAGCAAATGAAGTGAGAGGAATATGTGATCCCACTTTCGGGGCAGTTTCTGAGCCCAGGAAGATCAGGGAGGCATTTAGGGCATATTATCAATAGCCAGCTCAGATCAGATAGCCGATACTTTGAGAGGAGTGCCGCTAAGGATATTGTCCCCGGAAGATAAAGAGTCCCTGGAAGGGGAAATATGTTGGGAGGAGATTTATACGGTATTAGCTGGTATGGCTACAGGTAAGGCCGCAGGGCCTGATTCGATCCCAGTGGAATTTTATAAAACGTTTGCCCCCCAATTGAAAGTACATCTGACTGATTTATTAAATCAGATCTATAGAGGAACTCCCCCTCTAGGATCGTGGTCTACAGCAAATATGGTTGTTTTCTTAAAAAAGAATAAACCAGCCACAGTTCTTAGTTCATATCGACCAATAACTTTAATGAACGGGGATGCAAAGGTTTGTCCTAAGATTTTAGCTGCACGATTGGCACAGGTTATGCCACAGATAGTGTCCAGCCGACAACATGGCTTTATAGCGGGCGGGACATGACAGATCAGATCAGAAGAGTGGTCACACTGCTCGATGCAGTACAAGTGTCATGGGACCCTATGGATCTGGTCTTATTGGATGCAGAGAAAGCCTTTGATAGGGTCTTCTGGCACTTTCTCTGGCAGATAATGCAGATTATGGGCATTGGACATTTTACAAGTGGTTAAGACCCTATATTACAAAAAAGGAGCTAATATTTTTGTCTCAGGTGATTTGCCTGAAAATATAGAGATCACACAAGGGATACGGCAATGGTGTCCCTGCTCCCCCTAGCTGTTTGCACTGTATATAGTCCCTCTGAAACGTAAATTCAAGCTAAATTCAGCAATTACACCAGTGGTAGTATAAGGGTATGAGAAGAAAATCTTAGCGTATGCAGAAGATATAGCCGTGGTGACCCCTAAACGTGAAATGGCCCTTAAAACAATTGAAAGGGAGGCAGTACTCTTTGGGGAGGTTTGCGGATACTCGTTGAATATGGATGAGACCCACATGGTGATAAATGATAAGATAACGATGGTGAATAAAAGAATGATAAAAAAGCTGTCTATATGGGTGTTAGCATGAACTCGGAGGTGGACTAAATCTGGACCCTCTCATAAGAAAGATGAAAAAATATCTAGGCAGATTAGACAATTTCCATCTTACAATTGTGGGGAGGTGTAATTTAATAAAAATGATTGTTTTTCCCTAAAATTCTTTATTTGTTTAGGTCAATCAATTTAGAATTCTCGAACCATTGGTTGAAGACGCTTGAGGCAGTGTTCTCAAGGTTTTTATGGGCCTACTCCAAACCAACAAAGGCATTGAAATACCTTTCACTTCCAAAAGAAAAAGGAGGGGGGGCATTACCAAACCTCAAATTGTATTATTGGCCTTTATGTTGCAATATAGCTCTACATTACTTGGACAACAGCACATTAATAAGCCTCAAGAGGCTATATCTTCAACATATGAGTTATTGATTGGCAATGAAGCCTGGGGTTGCTTCTGGAGACAACTAGAGTTTAGCTATTACAAAAAAGTTAGATTCAAGGGCATTTTGGGTGCCTATAAAGTCTGGGCCGGGGTATGCAAACTGCTGAAAATAGGAAGAATGAACTTTTACAAACCGTTGCTGACTAATGAAAATCTTCCCTTAATTTTTGGGGTTTAGTGTATACAAAGATGGTCGCAATTAGGTATCAACAGTCTACGGGCTTTTTATTCCTCCACTGGGATTGTCTCATTTGAGGAGTTAAAACATAAGTTTGGTATTAACTATAGAGACTTTTTTTTAATATCTGCAAGTCAGGGACTATCTGCAGCATAAGGGGGGTGGCTCAGTGGGCTGTGGCATAATTGAGCTGGTCGAGAAATAACCGCACGATGCGAAAGCAGAATCGGGAATTTATATAATATTCTGAATTTAGAGATGAAAGGTGATCTCGTAAAGTTCTCGGCAAAATGGGAAGAGAATGTATTGATATCGGATTTGGATCTCTATAAAGCTCTTAATTTCTCGCAATCTGTTTTTATGTCAGCTAATTTGCAAGCTCACTTCTTTCAGACCTGCTTTATGTTATACCACACGCCCACTAGTATAGCAAAATGGGGCAGGGCTGAGGTGTGAACTGTCCTCGCATTTCCATGTGTGTGATGATGTAGTGCATATGTTTGCACCTTGTAGTGCCCTGAGCCCTGTAAAAGACTAAATCGCCCGTTTTCTTGAATATAAACTAGAGATAAAAGTCAGTCTGACCACACATCTTATTTTATTGGGAGTTCAAAAAGAGGGACGGTTATGAAGCCAAAACCTTTTTTGGCAGTGGCAATGGCTTTTTTAAGACTCACTATAGCATCGGCATGGCTAGATCCGAATCCCCCAGTGTTCCAACACTGGTTGAGACAGCTATTGGTGAACCACAATCTGGAGAAGGCTATTTATGCTAGGAAAGACAGACAAGCAAAGAAAAGGGGAAGTAAACTTTGGGCACCCCTAAGTGGTTGGGTAAACAACTAGATATGTAAAGGGCTCTTGGGGGATTTGTATTTAGTATATATGGCAGTGGGAGACCCAGGAGGTCGGGCTATAGCCTTTTCTATGTCTTTTTAAAATAGCCAAACTATCTTTAAAGGTTACATTGTGTGGCTAGCAAGACGGTTAGGAATTTGTATATGTATATAAGGATTGCTCAATTGTTTGTATATCCTGTGGGCAAATTGAATGCAAATGGGGTATGCGACCCTCAGGTTGAGGGGGGTCTGTCACTTTTATTGGTATTTTTGGAGGGATTTTATTTAATGTCAATGTTTATTCTTGCACAAAGCACTACAAAGTAGGACAGCTGACTTTGTTAGGGGTAAATCTGCAGCCCGGTTGGTCAGCTCCAACTCTATGTTGTGGTAAAATAGAAAAGATTGTATTTTTGGTTATATGGATGTTTTTTTTATACTCTTTGTGTATAGTGATTAACTCTGAGTGTATGGGGCAGGGCATGGGGGGGTGGGTATAGGGTGTTTATATTGATAGAAAATGTGCAATAAAAATATTTACAAAAGAAAACCAGACAAAAGCAAGTGGGTGGAGGGGCAAGCAGTAGAGGGGCCAGGGAGGGGCGAGGAAGCAAACAGATGTAATGAATGAAGGGAACTGGGACAGGACATGCAATAAGCGGATCTCCAGCATAAGTTTCACTGTGCAACCACGCAAAACATGCATCTGCTCGACCGATAAAGTATGCTTAACCCCCAACACATGTACACATGCACAGATCTCCCTGTGAAACTGGAACACAATCAGCAAGGCTGCTATTACACTGTCCATCCACAGCTGACTCTAGAACACCTACTCTGCACTACACAATAGGATTGTACGCCACATAGACGCACAAAGCAGAACTGCCCTGCAAAGCTGCGGATACACAAAACATGACAGTTCACTGGCATAAAAAAACCTGCATACATTACAAAAAATGGTCACTACAACAATTTGGCGAAATTATAAAGTAGCATAAAAACACTGAACCCCCTCCCCCCCCATAAAGGGATATCATGTCGTTTTCATCCAGATTTAGGAAAGGTTGAGCTGCTGCTGTCCATGTGGTATTGCGTTATGAAGCTTAGTATTATACTTTCCACTACACAAAGGACAAAACTATTTATATTGCCTATGCTTGTTTTAATGCATGGTGTGAGTAAACCCTCACAAAATACATGGGCAGAATTTACTTTTGGTTTTATGTGTGAAACAAACAGATTTTAAGTTATCTAGATAAGGCCGTCATAACCTTTTGACTTCTGTGGACTCCCACTGAGTCATCACTGGAATGTGGTGGCCCGAACTGAGTCATTATTGGAAGATGGGGTCCCCCAAGCCTAAGCAATTTTCATAATTTGAATCTCAAAACAATGCACAAAAATACAAAAACAAACATATACCAAACGAATACTCAAATATTGAAATAATTTGTTTAATTCACAATCAATATAAACTTTTACATTTTCAATTTTGCTTCCTTTTTTGTATACACTTTATGATGTTGAATGTATTTATTTTAATATTATCTCATTTTGTAACACAATCATGGACCCCTGAGTTTGCCTCGCTGACCCCCAGGGGTCCTGGGACCACAGGTTAAGAACCACTGATGTAAATTGCTTTGATTTGATTTTTAAACATAGCTGACAAGTGTCTCATGGGGATGTATAAAACGCCAGGCCAATTCTGGCATTTTAGTCAGCAGCACTTTGAATGCTAGGATTATGAGCCCTTAATGAAAGTGTAAAATGGAAAACTACAGGGCCCGCAATGCTGTGGTCTTAAAATCCAGGAATGGCTGATAGTATCAAATGTCATAGTGCTACTTGGCAGGCTTGTGAAATGCGAAAAGGAAAATTACATCCTGACTGACTGTTTTCTTGCAGGGCATCAACAGCCAAGTAGGTGAGAGGACAGAGATAGCCTTTCAAAGGCAAATACAAGCTACTCACTGCAAATGGGTTAACATAAACACTCATTGGAAATGAACGTGCTAACAAAGGATGCTATTTATCAGAACAGTGCAGCAGTAGCGGAAGCTAGACATGTCTAAAGACACATTTGGAAAGAAAAAACAATATGCTGGCACCATTCTTCCCGAGGTTAATTTCGCTTGATTTAGATGGGGCAGCTGCATCTCCACTAGGATTGATGTAATCTGCCTTGAACAGGTGCGCCACTTGCTGCAGGTGTGCCATGACTATCTCTTGTGCTGATGACACCCCAGTGTTATACCCTCAACAGGGGTCATAGTTCACCATGGACGAGGGTGAGGCTGGTGGTCATTGGGACGCCTCTATTCTTCCTGTACAAGCACTGTCACTGTGCATGAGGCCCAGCCCATGCAGCCTTCTAGTTCAGTAGTAAAATTAGGACCAATTTAAAATGATGATTTTAGTTTTGTACTGCTCTGCTGTGCTGTCAATCATTAGGGGCCTGTGTGCCAGCTTGCATCATATCCACTCAACACCAACAGTCCAGTCATCTCAATCGCCAGGTGCGGCACAGACATGCACTTGGGCTCAGCCTTGATTTGCTGAGTGAATGTTATGATGGATGGTGACACTCGTTAGGGACGATGACAAGTGTCAATGAAGGTAAGTCACTTGTGCCTTCTGGGAAGGCTGAGGGAGCACACATTGGTGTCACATGTTATAGTGCTTGAGGAGGGTCAGCAGGAATAACTGTACTTTCCCGCCTATGTAAGCGACACCAGCAGTCATCACATGACCACCATGAATGGATGACTGTTGGAAATGCAGTTCCAACTCTATCCAACCAGTCTGACAGCAAGGAATTGCGTATGGACAAAGCAGGTTCCACTGTTGTTGGCCAGTCAAGCAAAGTACTGAATTACTGAGTCTGAGCCCCTCTGCAAGCAAGACAAATAGGACATATATCATTTTATTTAGTTATGGAAGCGCAACTAAAGTGCAGATGTGTTTATGCATTTAATAGTTTTACAAAGCTCTTAGGTGTTGCCCTATGACTACTTTAGAGCACTGTGGAAGTAAAGAAGGTGAAAGGAATAGAATTATATGGTGATGAAAAGGAATTGAACCACCTGGATATGGTACACATAGGAGACACGTAAATGGTCATCCTAGAAAAAGGTCTTGGAGGACATTTTTGCCTGGTTTTTATATTGACTATGTTTTAAAGTGTGAACATTAAATGCATCTCTGAAAAGGCAGGTTCTAAGGTGGTTTCTGAATTGAAGGCCCTTTACTAGGTTTCTCATAAAAAGGGTCCGGTCGTTACCAAAGTGAGGCCTCACACACATCAAGCACCTTCCTCATTTGTCAGTGTTCTGGGCTTTTGATGAATGAGCTGTGGAGCACTGTCCGATCATGAGGTTTTCGTAGGTTGGTAAGGTGAGGCCAGATGCTTGACTGTATGATAAAGAGTGACTACTTTCATGTGAGTGCGGATGAGTGACTGAATGGATGAAAGCATAGAGATACTTTCAGTTGTAAGCCAGACTAATTGACTTAGACAATACCTTCTCATAGTGCAGACACCTCGATACAAGGTTTAGTAGTTACAACTTGATTCTAATTCATTTTTTGTTTATTATACACAGGTTTCTTTTGCAGGTGCATTAGCCCACCATATCGGATTGCAACAGGTATCACTACCTTTGAATATCTAGTTTCATATAAAGCACCCAACTCCTTGGCTCTGCACATGCCCAAGGAAGTCCAGGTTCACACCTGCTCCCACCATTCTGAAATTTGAGAAAGCTTTGTGCAGCATGAAAGGGTTTTCTCACTAATTCCTCTCGCATCTTGTAAATAGCTGGGCTTTGCTGCCCTGTGGACCTCTTCTATGGCCTACATGTGGAGGGGCACTTAAGATGTGACAGGAGCAAGGCTTTTCCATAGAGACTTAAGACAGAGGGGCCGATTCTGATTCCATCTGTAAAACATACCGACCGACACGGACCGGGAACGGAGACCGACCGACACGGACCGGCACCGTACGACCCGCGCAGTACGATGCAACGCATGTGAATTACAACCCACTCGCACGGAACACGAGCCGAACAACGGAAACGTACGAAAAATCAGTGATTCGCCCGTAAAATGATCGGGAATCCTACCGACCGACACGCACTAGGAATTGACAAGACCGAAACGTACCCACGATGCACGAGCCGCGCAGTATGATGCAAAACGTATGAATTGAAACCGACTCGCACGGAGCACGATCATGAAAACCGAGACGCACAGCAAATAGTGACTAGCAAACTACAGACCCCTCTGCGTCCAACGCATACGACAACATCAAAAACAGCAGAATGTCAGTGTGACAGACTCGGGTTACCCCGCGCGAGCCTCTGGCAGCGTCCAACACAGTCAAACAAACGTCTCCATCATGCACAACAAAAGCAAAGGAAAAGTCACAACAAAAAGCCCCAAAAAACAAATGACAAAGCCAATAAATAAAAAATAAAAAAGGAACCAAGACACACCCACAACTCCACCTGTATAATGGCAAGAAATCCCTACCATGATCCTTTGAAAACTACAGGCATAAGACAGCAGACAACACCACCACATTGCAGAGACACACCACAACGCACACAACAACTACACCATTTGCACCACTTAAAAACTAAATCACATATTCACTGACAAACTCACACCTACCACACTCACATACACCCCCCATCAATCCCCACAACCACCCAGCACCATGCCCCCAAGAAGAATCCAAAGTTCACAGATAGTGAGTTGGAAGTCATGGTTGATGAAATACTCAGGGTAGAGCCACAGTTGTTTGGCACATTGGTCCAACAGACCCCCCATGTCACAGAAAACCAAGATGTGGAAGAGGATTGTTGACAAGGTCAACGCACAAGCACCTTGTTTGCGCACAAAGGACAATATACAGAACAGGTATTATGATGTGCGCAGGAGGGACAAGAAGCTCATCGACAGGGAACACACCCTGAGCAGGCAGACTGGCGGTGGCCCTCCTGCCAAACCAATGCACTTCAGCTCCTGGGAGGAGAAGGTGCGGGCCATCCTACCACCGGAAAGCATACATGGATTAACAGGAATACCAGAGCCTGGTGAGTACACATCCAATACACTCATAATTGTGTGGCAACACACATATAGCACTGTCAAGGGGACTGTGAAAAAAATTACCGCCAGCAAAGCCATAGCAACGGAAAGGCAAGTATCCTGTGTGGTGTATATCAGTTATACAAATACAATATCTGCCATCCCACAGTAAGATGGAACTACGTCCTAACATGTACAAACCTAATGACCAATACTGCAAGGCATGACCATAAATAACCAACAAACACTGTCATCCATTTTGCCACCACTGTCACACCACCTCACAGGAAAGCTGAGTCAAAATGAAGGAAGGTTGGGCTGCTGGGAATGTGCATGTAGCAGAAAGCATGATGGGAGTTGCAGTCACAGCCACCAGTCCCCCACCCACATGTCCCTGCAAGCTCACACTGAACCATGCTCACCTCACAAGGAGTGCAAAAGTACTGCCAAGATGGCTGACACTAGGCCCTGCTGTGGGGAGCACAAGGCCCTGCTGGTCCTTGGCCTCTAACTGACAACAGGACACCAATGCCAGACATCGTGAAAGGTGACCACTACTCCCTGCAATGGAAGCATGATGCATGGTGGGAGGTCTGGAGTGGGGGAGGAGGACTGCCAGCTCTGACTACAACTACCAGCAGGCACTTGCACATACACAAACACACACCCCTTAACACAAACTACACCCAAACCACCTGGTCTAATGCAATCCCTCAGAATCCCTTTGAATATCCCACAAATATTGACCACACTGGGATCTGCTGTGTGAAAGACATGGGCTTTTCAGGACCTGAGTGCAAACAAACACCAGGACACCACTGCCTGCCAAACTGTCAGCACAGGCCCACCACCACATAGGGAAAAAGATCCACATGAAGGAAGCTCAGGTATTGTGGGAAGGTGGGTGGAGCCAAACGCATGATGGGAGTTGCAGTCACAGCCACCAGTCCCCCACCCACATGTCCCTGCAGGCTCACACTGAACCATGCTCACCTCACAGGGAGTGCAAAAGTACTACCAAGATGGCTGACACTAGGCCCTGCTGTGGGGAGCACAAGACCATGCTGGGCCTTGACCTCTAACTGACAACAGGACACTAAGACCAGACATCCTGAACATAAATTGTGACTCCCTGCAATGGAAGCAGGACACATGGGGGATTCGCTGGCCTCTGTGGGTGAAGGAGGTCCTGCAATACCATCAATGTCGCCTCAAAGCACACCTTCTCAGCCAGAACAAAGTGCACCCTTGGGACCAGTCACTCCAAAAGTAAATGTCTTGGCAAGATGAATGACACATGGTCATGATGTATGAATTGTCTGCAAGTCACACCTATGCACTGGCCAACTCAAACACATCTACACTCACACCCATTGGAACTGTAGGTATCCTTCCACTCTCTGGAGATGCAGTGTCCCTGTGGAGTCCCCTGACCTGGCTGTGAAAATGTGTCTTGTAGATGACAATTGGGGAGATGTAGACATAGTACATAGCAACAAGCACACACAATGTCACCTATACATCATTGACAGTGGACACCTGACAGTGGCTAGAATGAACACACACATAGCTGACACTGTAGCATGGTGTCATTCAAAGAATGTGCAGTTGTGAGCTGCATTTCAATCCCACATCGGTCTGCATTGTACGCAATGTTCATGCAACAAATTATTCACTGTCATGGAGACCCCAAACACAATGACTAACCTGGACTGTATCTGAGGAGGCATGCAACTCACAACAGCTGAACTGTAACACACACACCTCTGCCCATCACTGTAATGAGCATTGAAAAGCAAGAGAGCTCCTGTGCCCAATCCCTCTCACTGTGGAGGAATTTGACAAGATAGAAGGCGTTAGCACATACAAAACTCAGCACCAACTTCATTAGCTATGCTAGCACCATGACTTGTATGAAAAGAGATGTGAACTAGGAACACAGACAACAAATTAGTGTCTCACATTGGATCTCAGGCATACCATACTGCAACTATGTTGCACAGACACACCAATGTGACACACAGAGGAAAGAGAAGAATCACACAATACATGCCCCAAGCTCGCCACATACCCCAAGTGTAATTGTACATATGTCATTGTTAAAGCACAAATGTGGACAGTGATAATACAGCAGTGTCAGGTATGTAATGGAACCTGAGTGGCAATCTGCATCTACAGACAATTGGTCAATACATGAGCTGGTCATGCACACAGCTTGACGTGCACATCAAAATGCTCCAGGTTGCCATTACAAAGTGCTCCAACAATATCAACCTCTGTCTGTCACAACTTAGGAAAATGCAATGTACAGACTCTCATAATGATGTTCAGTGTCAAATGTCATGTGTGTGAAACATTGAGGTCTGTAAAAACATAGCATACATTGTGTGTCTCCTTCAAACACAGGGGATGCTAGGGACACAGCAGGTCCTGAGGAACAGTCCCAGTCCCAGACTCTGCCGGACCCTGAGCTCCCCTGCGTGGATCACTCTCCGTCCTCTTCGGACGACAACCTTGACCGACCTGGCACCTCTGGCGTGAGTTATCGTGCAGCCCCAGCAGCAGTAACATCAGCACCCCCCTCAACCACTCCTGCCACATCGGACACCAGACAGAGTCCCCATGCCGACACGGACAGGCCCAGGCCCCAGAACAACAACCGGAACAGGTACACAGGGCCCCCCGGAAGCAAGGGACAACACAACCGGCGCTAACACTCAAGGGGGCCCAGTGTTGGCTGGGCCGGCCATGGCAGGTCCTACCCCTGTGGGTCGGGGTGCTGCGAGGGTGGCCAGGCAGAGGACACAGCCTGACGATGGAGCTGGACTGCATGATGAGCCACACCTGGAACGCATCATAGATGCGTACCAGGAAAGTACCGGAGAGTTTGGACAGGTCTTGGGGATCCTCAAGGAACTCAAAGAACAGCCGGCTGCCCATCATGCCCGCTTGGACTCCCACATGGCCCGGGTGGAGTCCAAGTGGGACAAATTGGATGGACTAACAGCAGTGCATAGGGGCATACTGACATGCCTACACCAGATCAGCACCAACCTGACCACACCTCCATGTGCGCCCACAACATCTGTTGCCACAACATCCGCAACAGTCACAGGGAGGGAGGAGGACTCTGGCGGAGAGTCCTCGGCACCGCATCAGCCTACAAACGAGGGTCCCCCGAGGAAGAAGAGGGGTCATCCGAAGAAGGGCAATTAAGATGCTGATGGCCATGCATATCCCCCAAGCACCCAACACCTGCTCCTGTTAACATCCTTTGTGTGCAAACCAGTTGACCTTGTCTACCTACATCTAAATCACCCACTTGATATGGAGGGTTAAAGTTGTGACAATGCACCAAATGACTGTGGATTCTACTCTGGATATTTCAACTACCAAGACTACCAACTCACCTGTGAACTTTGGATTACCATCACATTGTACAACACTGCAAATTCCGTTCACCATCCTTACACATGTTTGTAAATAAATTCACAATCACACAATACTTGCCTCTGTCGTGATTCCTACTTGCTTTGTGCCATGGCGATGATGAGCAGCTAAGGATCACTGTGCATGCAAACTAATACAGCAATGTGAACACAGTTATGTGAGTCATGTGAATGTGGCACATATGAGGGAGACACACCACTAGGACAACACAACACAATCTCACCAGGGCCCCTAACTCCTCGTCAACACTGATGTCAACAGGAAACACAGTGGAATGCACACACACAACACCCATCCAGGATCATTGGCAAGCAGCCCACAGGTACAGGATCCGAATTACTGTTAGATGTGTGGACACACATGGAGCACATCACAAAGTGAAGGGCAGGTTTATTAAATATTCACATTGTGAGAATTCCACAACTGATGCACGTTAACCTAACGTGACAGTGATCAGAAAATGAAACATGTGGTGAACGATGAAAGTCCAGGGGTGTGTAGCACATCATTGGTTGGGACTTGCACTCTGGAACAAGGATCTGTGTCTTGGGGTTCAGCACGCACCACACAGCATCCAAAGTACCCTGTGAAGGACAGACAGAAAACACAATCAAAAACACAGATTTACAGGAGACAACAACAATATACATGCCCAAAACAAAACACTAACTACCCAGACACATCCTAACAATCAGGTAAACACTGTTTGGGAGTACAGACTACCAGAATGGACACATCACAGCAAGCATCCTGACAAGTAGCATACAGCCACACTCAATCGGCACCAGTGCACCGCCAACATAGGTCATGCCGACACATTACTTTAACAACACATACCTGTATACTGACATTCATGAGAAGAATTTCTGGATCAGCTGGCTTCGAACATCACCATCACCCTCATCATCACTGGCATCATGCCCCAGGCCAGGATCCTCCACGGCTGGCGGAGGTTGGTCATCGTCATCCTGGATGAGAGGCAACCGCTTGCGCACTGCCAGGTTATGTAGCATGCAGCACGCAATGATGATCCTGCACACCTTCGCAGGTGCATATGGGAGGGCCCCTCCTGTCTTGTCCAGGCAGCGGAATCTGCTTTTCAGGAGGCCAAATGTCCGCTTAATCACTCTCCTGGTCCGACCATGTGCCTCATTGTAGCGCATCTCCGCTGGTGTCACAGGGTTCCTGAGGGGTGTCAGAAACCACGGCATGTTGGGGTATCCAGAGTCACCTACAGAGAGACAATTGCACATTAGTTGAGTGTGAAAATAGGGTGCGAATCTACTTTAACAAACACACACAATGATAAGCAGTCAGTACACACCGACAAGCCAGGAACGCTGGTACTGTATCTGTGCCATCATCGTTGGGATGCGACTACTCCTCATCATGTAGGCGTCGTGCGCTGAGCCGGGAACCTTGCACACACATGGGAAATGGTCAGGTCCGCCAAACAAACGACAAGAGCATTTATAGAGTGGAAATGCTTCCTGTTCTGGTACGTCTGCTCATGTGCCTGCGGTGGTACCAAACCACATGTGTCCCATCGATAGAGCCAATGACATGTGGCATCCTGCCCAGAGCATAGAAGTCCCCCTTGATGTCAGCTAGTTGTTGTGCTTTGGGGAAATGGATGTACTGGTCGAGGAAATGCAACATTGCCTCCAACACATCCCGAAGCACATGGCTGAACATAGTCTGTGACATCCCACCAGCAGTAGCAACAGTGTGCTGGAAAGTACTGGTGGCAAAAAAGTGCAGGGCTGCCATCACCTTCACCTTGGGGGTCAGCGCTGTAGGGTATGTCCAGCCAGGTTGCAGATGTGGGGCCAACTGCTCCGCCAATTCTTCGATCAGTGGCCTGGTGAAGTGGTACCGTCGCATGCAGTCACGTTAACCCATGGTTTCCACGTCCGGGAACGGTCTGTGGACATTTGGTCTCCTGCAGTACAACGGAGAGCAAAGACAGTTTGTCATTCCCCCTATCTATGTGCCAATGTACTTGACAAATAGCACATGAGACCACATTACAGGACACAAGAACATGATGTGTGTGCTCTGGGTATGGACACACATATCAGATACATGCCCATCATCTGATATCTCAGCACTGCAGGGCCACACAACAAGGTCCCTGTTGTGCTGTGAGCAATCAATGGACTCCGTCACAGTACATCAGTACGAGTGTCACATACCAGACACACACCACAGAGACTAGTGAGGACAGATGTCTACCCCACATCACAGGATCCTGACAGACAGACACAGGGACCTTGTGTCGCAACATGGACACCATCATGATGTGGCTTCCCATATGCACAACACAAAGCACACATGACACACACATGTAGTGCCCCCTGATTTCATGCCAGCTTACACATGGATGTTTGTGACACACAGACGCAACATCAACTCACATTGACAATAGACAGGGATGTTGTGAACGTTTGACATTGAGCACATTAAATCATCTCTGCATGAAAATGCACACATACTGTGGATGAACATCACATATGTGGCACTGTGTCACCCTGTGAGGCACCTACCATTCCACTGAAGAGTCAGGGTGTGTGTCACATGACATACACAATGTACACCGGGAACTGTGTACATGCCTCATGCACTGAAATGTACTGTTGTCAAAGTGGTTATGTGTCCAGCCAACAATTGTATCTGTCCCCATGACAACCTGCCCTGCCTGGGAGTGGGTGCCACTAAGTTAAACATACAAAATCACATGTTTATCCACATACTCACACAGGTAATACAGCATGACATGCACTTTGAGTTACTGTGTCGCAGACTTTATTGTTGTTGTGCCCATGGGTCAATGGCAAGCTATGGTGTGTTGCACGCCTTAAACAGTTACTTCTATGGTGACTGACGCGGGTGACCAATGCGAAAGACGCGTTGGACACCTTGGGATGGAGCCACATGCACGCCTTGCACGCACGCGTTGCACAATGTCTTCAATGGGGACTGACACGGGTGGACGGAGCCGCACGCACGACTTGCACGCACGCCTTGCACAATGTCTTCAATAGGAACAGATGCGGATTTGAGCCTGGTACAAATCGGTTTCTTGAAAATCTGTTGGCTGCCTGCAACAATGTTTCAGACTCGTCATTGCAATGCTTTTGAATATTTCAAATGATGCGGATGGCGTGTACGAGGCATGCAATGCGATGGATTGGCCAGATTCATAGGATGCAAACGTGTTGGACCTATCGCTTTTGACACATGGGACTGAATCTGCCTCTGCAGCACAGATATAAGTCTGTCTGTTCACCTGTGAGCTCACTTGACTGCAGTACATGATCAAGATTGACATCTCTGCTATCACTGCTGCTGTCTCTGCATCCTCTGGCTCCAAGAATGGCACGTACTGCGGAGAGGGCCCCAGCCTTCACAGTGGAGGAGAACAAGGCCCTGCTGGACAGCCTCCTTCCACAGTATAGCAAGTTGCATGGGACACCAGGGAAGCAGGTGAGTGTGCACTCCACATCCATTATTCATTGTGTATGTTGTCTGACTGTCACCAATGAAATTGTCTTTATACCCCTAGTGTGTGTAGGTTCCTGCAGTGGACAGGTACTGTGCATGAAAAGTGCCTTTTCACACGGTTGTAATACTCAGGCAATGTTTCCCTGTTGGAACTTCAGGACAACTGTCAATCACCATATCTGCACTACCTGTGTCCATCATATACCCTTGCGAGAGAGACATGTATATCCAACTGTGTGATGCACAAACATGTGGCATGTGTGGTAAAGGACTTTTTCTTTCCTTGTCATCCTCACAGGTTGATGCCCACCAGAATTAGGAGATCTGGCTGACCATTGCCCGGGCTGTTCGTTCTGTGGGGGCCCACAGACGCCGCATCCGCTCCTGCCAGAAGAGGTGGCAGGACCTTTGTGGCTGGACCTGGAGGATTTCCAGAGTCCAGCTGAAGCTGTTGCCTCCTCGCAGAAGGGTCGGACGATGGACACTGACCCCCCACATGCTCAAGATTCTGGCGGTGGTCTTCCCGGACCTGGTGGGCAGTTAAAGGCCACACAGCAGCAAGGAGGGGGTAAGTGCATGCATTCTCTGTGTCCAATGTCTCACATGCTCTTTGCACTCCCACATCCTGGTTTCACTTCCACAGATCTCCTGTCTGATTGTACAGGAGTCGTGTGGCAAAAATAGGTCATGTCCCATTCTCATCTGATACACAGGTGTGCCCCTTTCAGGCTGTGACTTGTTTAACTTGGGTTGTGTGTTCCTGCTGTTGTACAAATTTAACGTTGTGAACAGCATCTGCGACCGGTGCATTGTTTGGTCTTCATGAGTGAGGCACAAGATTTCCATGTGTCTGCACATTGCCAGAAAAAAAGACATGTACTCTGTGTGGGCAATTGATATGTGTTCCAGTTGATGTTTTGGCACACCATATGTGCCAGGGGTATTTGACACACAGCCATGTAGCAGCAACGACAATTTATGGGCATCAGAAAAATGTACATCACGTGTTTCACACATGCATGGACACATGCCTGGTGTCCAGGGTAATCCCATGTTGCACATGTTCCTGGACAGGTATGCCTACTCCGGACATGAAGTACACTCTGTTCTTCTACTCCTGTGTGTCAGCCTAACATTAGTGCATTGTGAAGTGTGCTATATGGTGTCTGCATCAGTGTCATTGTGATGTGGCCTAGCCTCTTAGACTCCTGTGGTGTTGGTCATTTTGGTTTATGCAGCTAGTTGGGGTGTGGCCAATGGATCATCACAATGGGTTCAAGCATAGGTGTGGAATCTCTTGACGGTGCATAATGTTGTATTGTACATCACAGTGCAGGCAGTCTCAATTCATTCTCATCATGTTGTGATGTCATCATGCTTACAGATTTGTGCTTGCAGTCAGTCATCTGTTGCATTTTTTATTACGTGTGATCATCAGATGCCTGAAGATGTGGCTAGCATTGGGTGTACCTGTGCACTTGACATCTGCAGGGCTTAAATTCTCATACATGTTAATGGTTGTGACACAGTGCAGTGTGTTTAAATTTGGATGCACTGCCCCCCTGAGACAGAAGCCAGTGCTGGCTGCTTAGCCATACTGGGCCGTAGCATGGTATCCCACTTGCTGATGTGTATCCCACAGTGATATCAGTTGTACAGCATTCACTCTATTGTGGCCTTGACCATCAAAACATGTGCACATCATGGTGTTTTGTGAGTGAAGCATATCCATTTTAGTGACAATGAATTTGGCCATCCCTTTGCATGACACATGTACTGAGTCAGTGGCAGGAGATGGCATGTGTTAGTCCTTGCAGATTAAAATAATGAGTCCTGCAGTTCTGAGATATGTCCATGTGGTGCTTGTGCACAAATATGAGAAGTGGCATACAACATGCCCCAGACAGATGGGTCCATGGAGGGAGAGGATATGAGGGGCATGGTTGACTGACAGGTGTCATTTCCCAAAAATGTCTCCACTTTTCGCAATATCTGGCACTTGATGCCAAGGTGTACTTTGTGATGTGCTGTACTGACTGTGATGTGTCAGGTGAAACAGGTGACTGATGTGGATCTGTTTATCCCGATTGACTGCGGATACATCTACGGCTACTGGAGGAGACAGTCTATTGACCAAGAGGAGCCTCAGAGCCACACTGGGTCAGCTTCAGAGGATCTTGAGGGACCCAGTGGCACTGAGGGTGAGGGGAGCCACACAGAGGAGTCCTCAGCTACAAACACCTCTGCTGAGGAACACAGCATCTCCAGTGAGGATTCCCTTGTGGAGGCGGGTGTCAGCAGACCCCAGACAACACCTAGCATGTCTGTCCCCACCACCACCATCTCCACCCTCCCAGATGTCCGTGGAGGCCCCTGTGTGAGGTAACATGTCTCCTTTGGTCCAGGCACCGCACCCCCTGCCCCTGTCTCCCCTGCTGCCCTGAGTATGGAGTCTGTGGACTTACTGAAGCAGCTCCATGTAGGGCAGACTGCGATGCTGAGTGTTCTCCATTCCCACACCACTCTGTGGACTCAACTGGTGTCCTTCATGGAGGGCATCTCATCCAACATGTCTGCCCTACATCGGACCATTCAGTCCATGGCCTCCACACAGACAGCAGCAGTATCCCTCCTCCAACAGTCCCTCACCCCTCCTACCTCTGCCACACCCACAGCCCCCACTACCCTACCTGTCCAATGCACACACACACCAGCACCGGCACGCACCACAACAGACCCAGGCAGCACACAATCATGCAAGTCAACCCCCGCGCCGCACGGCCACCAGCTGCTGCGTGTGCCCCTTTGCCTTGCAGCGCCTTGAGACCCTACGGGTATGTAGTGCGCTCTATAAATGTCATTGATTGAAAATCAAAATCCGCAGGCACGCACACTCCAGGGACTGATGACACACACACAGGGGATGGGTCACAGACGCACAAACAGGCATCCACGAGCACTCTACAGACCTCAGATGCTTCTCCCTCCAAAAGCACTTCCTCTGCCTCACCTGCACCCCCCCCTTCCAAGCAGCTCTTCCTCTGTGACCTTGGCCTCTTCCCCACCGACCCATCTGCTCAGCTGCACAAGGGGAAGAGGAAGTCACCACGCACAAGGGCGAGTTCCCCTGCCACACAGACACCCACCCCCAGGAGCCCGGACACTGAGGCCCCCATCCGCAAGTTCCCCCAGATGTTGATGATGAGTGTCATGGACTTGCTACTGTACAGGTGTTTTAAAGGTATAACAGAATATTTTTTGATAGGATGTACTCCATGTGGATGTATGTCGTTACAACGCACACTTTTACAACGCATGCACTTACAACGCATTTTTTACAACGCAACATCCACTACAACGCATTCCATTACATAGCATGACACTACAACGCATTTTTAAAAACTACCTTTACAACGCATTCCATTACATCGCATACTACCTTTACAACGCATACCATTACAACGCATAATAAAAAATTGCATTTAAGGTAAGTATTAGATAGTATAGGGGTAAAAATTACTATTCTAACTCCAGGGGGTGCAACAGTAGGGTAAGTGTTGGATAGTATAGGGGTAAAAATTACTATTCTAACTCCAGGGGGTGCAACAGTAAGGTAAGTGTTGGATAGTATAGGGGTAAAAATTACTATTCTAACTCCAGGGGGTGCAACAGTAGGGTAAGTGTTGGATAGTATAGGGGTAAAAATTGCTATTCTAACTCCAGGGGGTGCAACAGTAGGGTAATTGTTGGATAGTATAGGGGTAAAAATTAATATTCTAACTCCAGGCGGTGCAACAGGAGGGAAAGTGTTGGATAGTATAGGGGTAAAAATTACTATTCTAACTCCAGGGGGTGCAACAGTAGGGTAAGTGTTGGATAGTATAGGGGTAAAAATTACTATTCTAACTCCAGGAGGTGCAACAGTAGGGTAAGTGTTGGATAGTATAGGGGTAAAAATTACTATTCTAACTCCAGGGGGTGCAACAGTAGGGTAAGTGTTGGATAGTATAGGGGTAAAAATTACTATTCTAACTCCAGGGGGTGCAACAGTAGGGTAATTGTTGGATAGTTTAGGGGTAAAAATTACTATTCTAACTCCAGGGGGTGCAACAGTAGGGTAAGTGTTGGATAGTGTAGTGTAATATTATGCGTTGTAATGGTATGCGTTGTAAAGGTAGTATGCGATGTAATGGAATGCGTTGTAAAGGTAGTTTTTAAAAATGCGTTGTAGTGTCATGCTATGTAATGGAATGCGTTGTAGTGGATGTTGCGTTGTAAAAAATGCGTTGTAAGTGTAGTGCGTTGTAAAAGTTGCGTTGTAAAGGTTGTTCCCCACTCCATGTTGTCCCTGAAATCTGTGTACTTTTCAGATATGTATCCATGACATCCTCAGCTGCAATTTCAGGGTGTGAGGTTGGCTACATGTTGTAGGCCAGATTTTCTCTTTGGAGTTGCAACTTCGCATCTTTAGCATACACTGTAGCACATAGGTTGTGCTTACATTTGGGCACATGGAAAAATTCCCTGACTTGGACAATCTCCACTGGACAGGCATGTTTGTGCATCCATGTTACACAAGTCATCTGTGTCATCAGTCCAACTTGGTGTACATGTGTAGTGCATATGTGCAGATGACTGAGGGAGGACTCCCGTACACAAGCGTCTGTGACATAGCTTTTCTTGAGTTGTAATAGTTGGATCACTGTGCAAGTGTTGTGCTGGCGTGACAGAAGCCTGCACAGACTACATTTGGCACAGCTGACCTTCCCCAGGAGTGCAGTACCCTCATGGCATTGTGTCATTCCATGACATTGCCTGGGCACATGGTGTGTGTTGTGTGAGCATGTCTGTATGTGTTCACTTCACGTTTTTGGATGCAGCCTGTGTTCCAGACAGATGTACCTGTTTTGTGGACTTGCAGACTTGGCCTGTGTTCATCTAACTTCTTTGCCCTGCCTTTTGTGGGATGTAGGTGCATGACAAACTACTGCTCATAAGGCTGGCATCCCTGGCTGTTTCAGTAGTAAATTCCAGGGATGTTGTCCAACGCACGTGGGACACATTCTGGATTACCATTGGCACTTATGTGTTACCAACATCATGTTGTTTTTCCTTAGTGATATCTGTCATTGACAAGCTCACTTGTGTGTGTGTGTGTGAGACTACTCCCTATCATCAGGGTCATTGCTGCTATGTTGTAAGGTGTCGACCTTTGTGCGTTGTGGCTCTCCTTTGGTTCAACATTGGTGTAGGTGTGTGGCAGGGTTCCGAATTAATTGTGTAGTTTTCACGAAATGTCGATGTGCCGCATGCTGTGCAGTGTGGCAGACCTTCACAGGTGTTGTTGTCAGCCCATGTGTGAGGATTTGTGGGTACCTTGGATCCCCCCCCCAGGATTGTCATGTGTGCACGAGCAATATCACTAGTCCCTGTGTGCCTAGCTGATGCACAATGGGAGTTGTTTCATGTCTAGTCAATCATGTCTAGGCCCATGACTACTTTTTGCCCATTGTTTGCAGGCCATGGCCAGTGATTTGTGTTTATGGAGGTGTGATGTGAGTTTGTGATCCCGGATACATGACGCAGGACGCACATCTGACTGTTCTACACAGTATGGGGAAAAACTTGCTTTATCATAACAGTGGGATTGGCCTACAGGCTAATGTCACCACAAATTAGGGTACTAAAGGGTGGTGCTGTGTTGGGTCTGTCTCATGCTGTGTTGGTTGCTGTTCCACCCACCTTGTGTCACATGAATCCTTTGTGATCCCGCTCACCTGACAATGCCTGCTTGCCCCCCAAAGGTGTGCCCAGTCAAAGATTTACTTTTGTATGGCACTGTGTACACATGTGTGTCATTGTAGTTCAGCTCACCGTCATGTGTTGTGAACTAGCCTGGGGACACTGTGACACACACATATGTTGTGTATGATATGCAGTGTGTGGCTGCCTGTCTGTGTTTGTGCATCTGCGCCTCTGCATTGGTGTGGCTTTAGCGTTCCATTGGGGGGATGTTGTTTGGAGGTTTGTCCCTAGTGTCCAATGGTTCTTGTAGCTCATCATCCTGCACATTGATCATGTTTGGTATGTCCCATTGCTGCCATGGTATGTGACTTTGTCACCTAACATTGACAGTCTCCACAGGATTCCGCAGTTTGTGTGTCTGTTTGTAGAGATATGTGTGTATGCATCATGATGCTCACTTTTCACACAGTCTAATTGTACACTGTTGGTATTGTCAGGGGTCATGGCCAATGCATGTCTGCACATGAAAGTTCTTGTTATACACCGCATTCTTTGCCTCTCATATCTATGTTTGTAAGTGACACAACCACCACATTGCCACTACGTTGGTTGCAGTAGTCACAAGTGCTGGTCTGGTTATGCCGCTCTTGTTATGTCCACACTCACCTTTTGGTCACTTTAGTGATGGGGGGTTTGTACCCCATTACCACATTGATCTGACAATGCTGGTTTTCTGGACCCCACACTCACTTTTTGTGACTTTTGGGCAGGCATGTGATGTAAGTCACATTGTATGTTCACTCTCTGGATCTGGCTTGTGGCCATTTTGCACACACAAACATATGATCTTGCCAAGATGTTAAGGGGATGGTTTGCTTGATCAACCTATGAGTGGGAGGGGAGTGGTGCAGGACATACAGCCCCCTATGAGTGGGGAGGAAAGTGGTGCAGGACATACAGCCCCCTATGAGTGGGGAGGGGAGTGGTGCAGGGCATAATCCCCCTATGAGTTGTGGGCAGTGGTGCAGGACATACAGCCCCCTATGAGTGGGGAGGGGAGTGGTGCAGGGCATAATCTCCCTATGAGTTGTGGGTAGTGGTGCAGGACATACAGCCCCCTTATGAGTGGGGAGGGGAGTGGTCCAGGACATACAGCCCCCTATGAGTGGGTAGGGGAGTGGTGCAGGACATAATCCCCCTATGAGTTGTGGGTAGTAGTGCAGGACATACAGCCCCCTATGAGTGGGGAGGGGAGTGGTGCAGGACATACAGCCCCCTATGAGTTGTGGGTAGTGGTGCAGGACATACAGCCCCCTATGAGTGGGGAGGGGAGTGGTGCAGGACATACAGCCGCCTATAAGTGGGGAGGGGAGTGGTGCAGGACATCCAGACCCCTATGCGTGGGAAGTGGTGCAGGACATACAGCCCCCTATTAGTGGGGAGGAGTGGTGCAGGGCATAATCCCCCTATGAGTTGTGGGTAGTGGTACAGGACATACAGCCCCCTATAAGTGCGGAGGGAAGTGGTGCAGGGCATAATCCCCCTATGAGTTGTGGGTAGTGGTGCAGGACATACAGCCCCCTATGAGTGGGGAGGAGAGTGGTGCAGGACATACAACCCCCTATGAGTGGGGAGGGGAGTGGTGCAGGACATACAGCCCCCTATGAGTGGAGAAGGGAGTGGTGCAGGGCATAATTCCCCTATGAGTTGTGGGTAGTGGTGCAGGACATACAGCCCTCTATGAGTGGGGAGGGGAGTGGTGCAGGACATACAGCCCCCTATGAGTGGGGAGGGGAGTGGTGCAGGACATACAGCCCCCTATGAGTGGGGAGGGGAGTGGTGATGGGCACCCCCTAGGTGTGGTGACAGCTGCTAGTGGGGACCTTGCTACCCCTGTTGTTTTGCTGTTGCTGGTGGAAGGGATTTCACCCCCAATGTGTGTGTAGCATTTCACGTGTTCGTGATGTTAATTTGTGGGGGTGTCTGACTGACCGTCTGCGTTTTGCGCGTCTGTTTCTGATCCAGTCATTGATGTACAGTACTGGGATGACCTGCGCGATGGGATTCATTGTTGGTTCAGCTCGTACTTGCTGCTCGTTGCTCCGTCTCGTACACGTTGAGAATTGGTCCGTCTCGTAGCCGTGGATCGTTTTGAGACGCGAATTGGACCTGATATGCAGCTCTCCCGGATTCTGTGACGTGCTGCTAGTGGTGACCCATCTGGCGCGTGGGATTTGCGCATCGTACTTGTCCGGCCGGAAACTGCTGTGGGAACTGCTTCCGGGCGACTCGAATCAGCATTCGGAGGTACGGCTCGTACTGGAAATGCTGCTGGAATCGCAGCCTATGTGTCGGATGGAATTGTGTCAGTTATGCGCATCGTACTTCATTGCCCGGACGGACCGGCTCCCAGGACGAGTCGGTCGCAAGATAAGGGTACGGACAGCTCTCGGAGGGCTGTCCGACCCGGATCGGAATCGACCCCAGAGAGTGAAAATCGGGGCAAACGAGTTTATCTGTGCTAGCAGGCTAGAAAGGCCCTCATTACAAGTTCATGGCTAAATGCCAATCACTTCACAAGAAACTCTGTGAGCACAACACCTAGAGCCACTAACATACTTGATAAAAAAGGAAGCTCTCTTTTTTGACTCTTTTCACACTAATCATCTAAATCATTTCCATATGATACATTTAATATGCACCTCATTTGGTTTTGTGCGGAACAGCACCTTTTCAGGAGAGCAGGAACCTGCTTGTCTCCATCCATTTCAAAACTTTAAATAAGACTCATACCGTTTAGACTGTTGTATTTGCTCTTATTTACCAGAAATTGACAGTACAGGATATAAGTTAGTATCTTATATCTTAACTTTGAAAGATACATTGCAGCAATCAAGTCTGTACACGAGGAATACATGCAATCACACACGCACTCACATTGCATGCCCACACAGATGCAAACACAAACATGAGCACAGAGAACTGCTTTGGAAGTTAAGGGCACACACACATACACTCACACAAACAAAACAAAAGCATACTGGTGCCCAAACACATGCACATCCACATAATGCATGCCCTCACAAATGCACCCACAAACATGCACAAATGCAAACACACAAACTTGCCATGAAAGACAAAGCACACGCACCGAAGCTTACAGAAACAAGCAAAGGCAGGTGTTTGCAGCCCTGCCAAGTGCCACGCATCACGCGTGATCCTAACGCATTTGAAGGCAAGTCCCCGCATCACCGCATTAAAAATAATCATCACGCATTATAGCGCTTCCTCAGTGTCAAGCAGGAGCACTGCAATATAGTAATTCGCAGTGTCTGTCTGAGCAAATCTCGAAGTGCTGGTTCGTGCTGCTCGCGGCTTGGGGCAGACTCAGCTGTGCTCCGCTCTGGATACATTTGACCTGGTCCCAACATTCTGATTCACGTGACCCAACGTCATGAGAATGACTGTAAGGATTTATCCAAAGACTGTGCAGCCACGAGGGGACACGTAAAGGCAGGCCATAAGCGGGCAAGCTGACGACACTGACCTGAGGAGTTCGAGGTACTCACTGTTTTATGCTCAGCCCTCTTTCCTTCAGGTCGGATGACTGTTCTGACTGAGAGCAGTGACGCAGCGGCAGCCGAGCTCGCACAACAACTAACTGTGCAGCAGGGACAGTGGTTCAGTGTAGCCCCTAAGGTAATCAATGTCAGGGACAGTTCAGTTTACATTTCACATTTAACTAAATATTGTATTACATTGAATGCGGACAGCAGCAGCTTTCACCATTCCACAAGTGTCCTGGGCTCCAGTCTGGCACTTAAATCCAAATTACCTTTACACAAAAGGAGTATTCCCACCCATTCCCCAAAGCTCTAATAAATTACACTAAATTATAGAAAAGAGTAATGACAAACACCAGCAAGCATCAGTCGAGGGGAGGTGAGACGCGAGAGTGTAAATATGGGAACGAGGCTAGGGATCCTTAGTTCCTACAAGTTTATTATTTTATTTACCCCAACAAACACGAATAAAGGTACTATGAATGATGTCACTATTACACGTAAGATTGACATTTAACCAACGGGAGGGTTCTTGTTTAGGTTATCAAGGGATGCTTTGTGATAAAGTTACACCAGTGCAAAAACAACATAGCATCCATTTCCATCACTGGC
The DNA here is from genome assembly GCF_964204655.1 of Triturus cristatus. Classification (NCBI taxonomy): domain Eukaryota; kingdom Metazoa; phylum Chordata; class Amphibia; order Caudata; family Salamandridae; genus Triturus; species Triturus cristatus. The sequence goes on from NC_140592.1 coordinate 743,313,023, forward strand.
AAAAAGCATGTGCACCAATGCCCTTCTGGCGCTGCCATACTGCCCTACCCAAAAGAAAAGCAAAGTATTATTCGAAGGCGGCCACAATCTTTAATATGTTACAAGTTCCGTTTGCATAACGCGCCTGCCTGTTGCAGCAAAAAATGTCTGCTTCGAGTGAGTGCATGTAAATCAGAGCCACTTCTCCCAGCTTTGGTCGTGCAGGCAGCATTTCCTCCTCCAATTATCTTCTCTCTGTAATAGAGCAGCCTCCTACAAGCAGCTCAGCTGTATAAGCTGTGAGTTCGTTCTTGTCTATTTCGCATGTATCATTTGTGTTGCGCAAAATACTACTTTTGGTAAGTGGGCTGAATGTAACAATTGAGTTGACACTACTATACTGCAATATTTTTGATCGCTTACAAAGCGATGGAAACTCAATCTGGGCAAAAAGTGGACTTCTTGAACTAGCGTCGGAATAGAATTTTTCATGAATTAGGTAAAAATTATTTAAAGGGCACAATAACTGCGAGTTTGAGTAAGAATGTAAGTGAACACAGGCACAGTGAATGAGTAGAAGTGTTTAATTGTAATGCATTTAGGGTGACAGGCCATAGATCCTTTGCATAATAGCTTCCGCTCAACATTCCAAACTAAAGCTGGCATACAAATTGACCTTTTATACAACTGTGAATATTGTGTACGACTATGCTTATGACTCTGGTACTGTTTCTCATACTATACAAGTTTATAATTCCTTTTTGTTGTATGTAAGTTCTTCTTTGTGACTGTTACTTAACCTATGCATTTTTGTGGGCATCACTATGCTACTATCCCTGAAATTGTGATAGTCGGGTATTCTCACTGGGCGTCATAATTTAATGTCTGCCAGGGGCCCGTAGAGGTTCTCGCTGCTCAAATGGGAGTAATTTCTGATATTTACATGTTTTTCATGTTTTCATTGATTGATTTTGCGCGCGAGAAAGTGCCCCTCATAGTCATTGAATTGTCACTCATAATTACACTAAAATTATAAAAATGTCACACATAGCGATCTGAAACCTTCCCAGCTATGTGCTTGAACTAAAGTAAGTATATACAAACATGTGTGCCCTCCACAGCTCACGATGAAAGTGGCACAAAGGCATACATGATGTTTCTCAGACACACAATACATATTAGCGCACAGAAACTCGAATAACATTTCAATAAAGATTTTACTGTAAATCACTTTTTAATCGTGCTTCCTAAAAGAACTCTGCATCTGCGAACGTAATTGTTTAGCCAGCAGTTGGAAATGGCCCAGAAAAGAATTGTAATATGAGCTAATTTCAGAACCATGAATTATTTTCTCTCCTGTCTCCAAGACGTAAGGGATTCAATGGCTGTTTAAGAATCACCTAACTGCAATGCGTGCGTTTCTATCTGCAGCTCTGCTCGGCGCGCAGCTCCTTCTGCCTGCTGGAGCCGAGGTTCCTCTCTCCTGGGGTGGGCGGGGCTGCTGGGGGCTCGTCCGAGCTGCCCAATAGGCAGGACGTCCGGAGAATTCCGAAGAGCAGGGGATACCAGATCTCGAGGGGATACCAGATATTACACAACACCGTCACCACTGACAGAACTGTAGATATTATGTTCTGCGTGTTCGCTGATGCCAAGTTCCTCTTTGCACTTTTCAAATGCTTCAAAGTGTTCAACGGTGTTCAACGGTCTCCTGCCTTCCATTACTCAAATAAAGAAAAGTGTATGTTACAGTGGAATAAAGTATTTGGAGAACAAACACGTGTTGGATGGTTCAAAATGGCCGCACTGTCTCAGACCTCTGTAACCATCTTCAGTGGAGTTTACTACATAATCATTCTGTGGCATATGCCTTTTGTCTAGTGAGCTAGGTTCCACAACAAACGACCTACAGCTGCTGGGTTCATCAGCAGCCACCTTTCTCCCATTTCTCTGACTAGCCACTCGGAGGTTAGCCATTTGATCGCCAGATCCCACCTTTTTCTCAGAGCCTACAGAACGTTCCTTAAAATTCTTGCTTTACTCCCCCCCCAACCAAAAGATGTTTATCATCTTACGCTGTTATACCAACAACTCAGACTTATGAATAGCTGCAGGTAATGTTGGGAACAGATATAAGAGTAGAGGGACCCAAGATATGTCTCAGAAAGGCTACCACCTTAGGGGGCATATTATCAAGCGGCAGTGATAATTATCGCTGGCCGCTCTTAGCGTGAGATTTATTATCGCCGGCTATCGCTGGAAATTATCGCCATGCTAGCGCTGTATTAACAACACATAGCGCAATGGCGATCATTTTCCAGGGATAGCGATGTTTTCCATGGAACATCGCTGGTTTTCCGGCGATGTTCCATGGAAAATGGTGATATCCTTGGTGATAGGGCCTGTGGTCTTAGCCACACAATCCACCCCCCATGTTAGGAATGCCTTAGTCAGGAATTTAACAGACGTTAAATTCCTGAGTTAAGGCATACTTAACGCGATTTCAAATATCGCTAACCCTCGTTGTTAATATGACGGAGCTGGGCTAGCGATATTTTCCCATGGTGTTTTGTCAGGCACGCCTCCTTTGCATCTCATTAGCGATGCAATGGGAGGCGTGCTGACAAGGGGCACTAATGCAAGGAAACACGCGCTAACGTGTCCTTGTTGATAATGCGATAATATTATCGCCACTTTTCACCCGAAAACGGGCTCTAAAGTGGCGATAATATTATGGCCGCCCCTTGTTGATATGCCCCTAGATCCTTTAATGTTTGTCTGGATATTGGTAGGCCGTTGGCAACATACCAGCCTTCTAAGTCATCTGCTAAGTATTTTTTCTTGACCACCCATTTAGGAGGGCATTTTTTTTACGATGTTTAGACTGCAGAACATTCTGTTCAGAATTTTGGACTTATCACTACGTGTTTTAAATTCAGTCACCTTTTCAAAACAGCCAAGTAAATCAAGCAACACCGTCGACTTAGACAGTGTCAGAAAAACATCCTTGGCAATGAGACATTTTGTTGATGCCTGCCCCAAATGTAATCTTTTTTATTTCTGATTGTGCTTGGATCTCTAAAACCAAAGATCTGACCACAAGTGCAAATAATGGCGACAGTGGACATTACTGTTGTAGCGTTCTCCCCAGCCCAGTAGCATGCAAATGACTACGCCACACACAGAGCTCTTTATTCTTCAGATTACAACTGTTAACTAACTCGCAATGCATCTCCAACTTTATTTAACCACACCTAGACAACACCCCTACGCTTACGTCATTCCTACGAAGTCCTTTGGGGACCAGAAGAGTCCTGCTATACAAATATATACAAGACACTACACCTCCCCCTTTGTTAAATAAAGTAAGACACATTTTGCATACATACAATCATAGCTCCTCAATGGATTGTAAAGGCGTTCAGATTGATCTTCCAGATCTCGTTGCGTGAGGTTGCGGAGGCGAAGGAGAGATTCCTGCACCGGGTACACGTTATGCAGAGGCAGGTGTATGAGTTGGGCTCTCCGGGCTCTCGGGTGGACAGTCTTTAGTTCTGATATGTGGTGCCAACGAACATCAAGGCAGGAGCTTGAAGTGCGACAAGTCTCTTGTGATGGACTATCTGGGACGTATAACCTTCACCATATGTCCTTTGCTCATCACGACCCTCAGTGGGTCGGCATTGAATGGAACATCAGACTTGCACTTCCACTTTTTCTTAACCAAGACTCGGTCTCCGTTCTTGAATACTGTGTCCAGAGTACCTAAGCATTTATCAGCATAGGTTTTCATCTTGGACTTGTTCAAAGAATCTGTTTCACATATCTCGTCCGCATCGGTTGACCTTGTCTGGCTCCATTGTGGAAGTTTCGTTCCCATGGCTCTCCCAAAAATGAAGGTGACAGGGCTTTCACCTGTTGTGGAGTGGGGAGTTGACCTGTAAACACGAAGGGCTGAACACAAAGCAGATCGGAGTCACTTCCTTCAAGCACTCTGAACAACTCTCTTTAGGGTACCCATGAAACGTTCGACAGCCCCGTTTGCCTGGTGACAGAGAGGAGTGCTTTCTGATGCTTGACATTCATGCTTGTGAGAAAATCTCTAAATTCTCTACTGTTGAAAGGTGGACCATTGTCAGACTTAAGAATGGATGGAACACCCCATCTTGCAAAAACATCATTCAATACCCCAATTACCTTATCATGTGTAGTTGACGACATGTCTTCCATGAGGGAAACCTTGAGTATTCATCAATTATTACCATGAGATGATGGCCATTATTGAGGGTTCCAAAGAAATCAACAGTAATCCACTTCCATGCTTGCTTCGGAAGATCAGGCATGGGTAATGGGTGCTACATTGTTTTGGGAGACAGACAGTTATAGAAGTGACAGCCTCTAATTCTCTTTCGACTCTTTCATCAAGGCGAGGAAACCACACTCTGTTTGGAGAGTTCTCTTACTGGCGACAATGACACGATGACCTTCGTGACCCAATTCAATAACTTGTTGTCCCAGGCTGTCAGGAATGACAATCCTCGTACCTCGTAATATAATGTCTTCTTAGGTAAAAGACATTTCTTCTCAAACATTGTTGAACTTTTGATATTCAAAGTCATCAGTTAGAGGTTGAGTATGTTTCCTCCAGGAGTAATCATATCTCAATCTGTGTTTGTCACAGCCAGAACCTGTTATGCTGCAGCAGGCGTGCTTGGTTTGACTGTGAAGTTCACTTAGACCTCAGCTGCTTTAGACACTGTATCATGACACTGCAAACGCACACATGAAAAGTCGTCAGCAGGCTTTTGATCTCTCCCAGGCTGGTGCACATTATTGTAATCATACTTTTACAGTCTCAACTCCCACCTTTCAATTCAAGGGGGCATCTTGGCTTTTGCATTCCCAAAAATAGTGAGCAACGCCTGGTGGTCAGTGATGAGGATGAAATGATTTCCGTATAGAAACACATGGAAGTGTTCACAAGCCCACACCGCAGCTAGGCTTCCTTTTTCAGATTGTGAAGAAGCATATTCATTTTGTGACAGACTCCTGCTTGCATAAGCCACAAAGTGTCTCTGTGCATTTCTACAACCATTGTGCTGAGCCAGGATTGCACCCAACCTCACCGGACTTGATTCAAACACAATCTCAGTATGCAATTTGGATTAAAATAGGCAATTTCAGCAATGTTCTCAATTGCATGTTTAACTTTCTTGAAACTATGATCACATTTGTGCGACCACCTGAACACAGCATTCAGTTTTAACAAATGTTACAAAGCAACAACAACAGACCTCTTATGCCGCACCTCGCGCCAGTTCCTATATGTATGGTCGCTGTGCAAACTACCCCTGCGCCAGTCGTTGAGTGACGTCACTGTGCTCCAGATCAGAGGATAATTAGACAAATAGGGGTGCGCAGCTCAAGAAGTCCAATAGGCCAATACATAGGTAGAAAAATAACTTCTTTATTCCAAAAATTCTTTAAATATTCATTGAGTTAAGACAGTCCAGTCAACGCGTTTCATTCACTTTTAGGGAACTTCCTCAGGGCAAACAATAAGTCACGTGTAGAGTACACTTCGAAAAGGATGGAAATGATAAAATGTCAATGGTTGATGTAAGGAAATCAGTCTCTTCACAAGGAGCAGTGTACTCCAATGTAAACCTGTATTGAACAGGAAAGCATTTCCCACTGGAATTCCTGGAAGAGAGGGTCCAAATATGGTAAAGCGGCCCTGTATGGCAGAATCAGTAACCAGGTAAATGCTGTTGAGGTCACCCAGGACACTCCCAGGAGGGGTGGTGACTGGAGTCAATATGACAGGAATCCCAACAGACGGAAACGTACACTTTGAAAGAGGTTTTTAAAAAGCCTCTATGGTAATCTTGCAGCAAAAAGAGATGTCCCAAAACTAAGTCCTCTGAGGGTACAGTGTATTGCACCGTGACCCATATGTCAACTAGGTGAAAACAAGGAATTCCTCCACGTCGCCAGTCATCCGTCCTTCCTCCTCGTAGTACATGGTTACTGATTCTGCCATACAGGGCCGCTTTACCATATTTGGACCCTCTCTTCCAGGAATTCCAGTGGGAGATGCTTTCCTGTTCAATACAGGTTTACATTGGAGTACACTGCTCCATGTGAAGAGACCGATTTCCTTACATCAACCATTGACATTTTATAATTTCTATCCTTTTCGAAGTGTACTCTACACATGACTTATTGTTTGTCCTGAGGAAGTTCCCTAAAAGGGAATGAAACGCGTTGGCTGGACTGTCTTAACTCAATGAATTTTTAAAGAATTTTTGGAAAAAATAAGTTATTTTTCTACCTATATATTGGCCTACTGGACTTCTTGCGCTGCGCACCCCCATTTGTCTCACAGCATTCTGTTTTATCAAGTTTCTCAATGGTGCACTGACCATGGCAAAATCACGAATGTACCTGGAACAGTAGCTGGCCATTCCAAAAAAGGAAGGACCGCAGCATGGTTACATCCTGTGGGGAACTAGTGGACAATAAAGCTTGTACTTAAGCGTGGTCTGGTGTCATTCCCTCTTCAGAGAAAACATGCCGGAAGACTTTGAGCTTTTTTGTGTGAAACTTACACTTTTCTCCATTCAATGTGAGACCTGCATCCAAACACCAGTATATCATCACTGTAATTAATGGCATATGTGACAAGCTGTATTATGCGGCGAATGACATCCTGAAAGAGTTCAGCAGCTGATCATTATTATCTGAACAATTCAACATTGGTCAAAAATGTTGTGATGTACCTGCAATTTTCTTCCAGTTCGAGTTGATGATATCCTTTGTTCAGAACATGGTGGAAAAAGACTTTCGCTCGATTGCCTTGTTAGCTTGGTGCAAATCAACACAAATGAGCGCGGCACCTCCACTGACCTATTTTGGTACCACCACTATGAGTGAGACCCATAGCATCGGACCAGTAGAGCGTTCAATGATGTCATGCTTTAACAGCACTTCCAATTCTTTTTCAACAGCTTCCTGCAAGAGAAAAGAAATTTGACTGTGTTGCTGAACCACAAGAAGAATGTCCTCATTAATGTGAAGCTGCACTTTCATGGGTTTAAGCTTTCCTAGTCCATGTAACAATGATTGGAACTGACTTATTGTATGTGCATGTATGTTATAGTTGATAGAAATCAGATCCATGTCAGCAGCAGTGTTGAAACTGAGTAAACATGAGCTCGACGAAATGCCTTGAAGAACATGTATCTGCGCTTGTACCTTCACCTTCTTGTGCCGCATAGTTGCTACAAACGATTCTTGACTCTGTAATGGCCTGGAGGCAGCCCAGAGGTATACCTTTATCTTTGAGAGCATAAGACGGGGTATCGGAGAGAGTTCATGATATTTTTCTGTCTGCATGATGTTTATAGCTGCACCACTGTCAATTATACAAGGTATAGGACAATCGTTCACTTTGAGTGTGATCTTAGGGCACTGTCCAAAGATGTTTGAACGTTCGAAGTGACAACCTCTCTTGGACTTGAGGTCTTCTCCGCAGGAGGTCAAACCTATCTATGTGTGCACGTCATTTACTAGTAGACACCATCATCGCACAGCCATTTTCTTCACCATCGCTCAACAATGATGTGGAAGAGTATGTAGACGATGACTAGGATGACTATCGCCTGTGTTCAGTTTCTACTTGCCTCGCTTGATGTAGCAGTTTGGTCTTGTAGGAGTGGCTAGTGAGCTTCTGGAACTGTCTATTATCCATTTTCTCTTCTCGATGTGATGTAGTTTGTTTCTCTTTCGCTTTGCAAACCGGAATGAAATGTTTTTCTTACTCACTGTCACGTGGTTACATTAGGCCCGGACAGAAACACCATTTTACATGCTCACGTTGTTAAGTTGCCTTTTCTCCTTAACACAATGATATTTGACACACATTCATTTGCATGCAAGTACTAGATAATATTGTCTGAACTGATGTTTTGCTTACATTTCCACTTTGTAGGCACACTATCAAATACCTTGAACATTTTGTACAAGGGCTAAGTTCATGAGGCAAACTTTTGTTATTTACTTGGGCCGTTCCGCGACAAAGCTATCACAATAGAATAAACAATGGCAGCCTGACTGGGGCTTCATCATGGCAGTACAGATGATATTAATATATATACAAAATCGATCCTTTGTTTAGACAAAGGAGCAGTTCACTGGCACTGAGAGACCGACCCATGCCGGAATCCTAGCCCAGTTGATTCCTGTTTACTTCAGGCGATGGATGCTGCCCAGTTCTCCCTCAAGACAGGCAGCCTCATGACACTTACCCACAGTAACGGGGAGTTAGATCACCCTACAGGGATTTGGCAGATTCACGTACATTAAAAATACTAGGTTAGGAAGTGCTAGGTAGAAGTACAATATATTACAGTACTTGTATTCAAGCATATATTCTCTGTAATAAGAAAAACAGTTGAACTGTTTAACTTTTTCACCATTCTCGTGATGCTAATCACATTATTCTGTTTCCTTCTATTGAGAATTGCAGCGTGCAAATTTAGAATAAGAATGCTTCAATAAATATTGAAACTGCATGTTTTGTATTTTTGTATATCTCTTTGGGTATGCATATGTAGTTAAGGGAAAGAGTTCAATATCTGTTACCACAATTTCCACAATCCATTTGTTACCTTGTCAGGTTAGGGGTACAGATGGTGCACTGTGAGCTAACAGGACTTAACAGACGCACAAGCAAGACAGATTCAAACATACACTGAGACTGCAGTGCCTAATAACTACATAGCTTATGAAGCTCTAGAAATACCACTAACTTACCAAGAACATCAACAGTGATTTGAAGGCCCCCTACCACAAACACACAACAATGTTAGACTAGGTCCCCTTAGTAATGAGGGAGCAACATGGCCAGTCTTAGCGGGTTACACACCATACCCAGATATAGAGAATCTGACAGCTCCAGACCTACGTATGTTATATACCGATCTGGTTAAAACATATAGGTGTTTAACACGATTTGTCATGTGAAAAATGACAATACATCGTGCAAGGGCTGCTCAAGCCTCACATCCACAATTGGGTACACCTGGAATTAGTCCAGTCACTATTAATGCAATCATCGGTAAAATTTCCCATCGGAAGGGAGGAAATTCAGTTCTGGATTGCACAAACAATAAATCAGCTTGAAGCAATGTTTCCCCATATGGGACCTCAAGAAAAACATAGAATTCTCAGAATATGCTTACCAATGGAGATGGCTCCCCCGGTGGAATATTGCTCCACTTGAGGTACAGTCTTTGCTGCAGTACATACCAGAACACACTGTTCACCCTCATTAGCTGTTTTGCCAGAAGTGCTTAAACTGATCCAAAATAAGTATGTGGCAGCCCCTGCTGTGGATTTGGGGATGAAACTGATGGGCTACTTTGCCTCAGTATCTGCCAAAATGTTAAGTACCATTAAAGGGGAAGCAGCAGCTTTGGCTATACACCAGCGACTCACTACTTTTTTTAGCACAAACTTTATTGGTTTTGTAATACATACATTACACTGGATTTCTGTATTCTGGCACATCGTCTCGGACTATACATTACATTATTTACATATACTCAACATATCATATCTTGCAGTCCAGTAACACAGGTTTAATCAATACAGAGTGCAATATGTCTGCCATGTATGGTTTGTGAGTGCTAAATTATAAATTCCCTATATATAAACTATTACACTCCCCCCACCCACCCCCATCCTGGCAACCTCACATTGTTAAGCGCAGGATGGAGGTGTAATTTGTTATACAATTAATGACCTCACAATGGACCCAAAAGAGCCTGTGGCCTTATTGCAGGGGTCTGTGGTGAATGTCCAGGGTAGTGTCTCTTATATAAAGATGTCCGCACTTCTCATGCATCGCTCCGTTACTGTACTATTAATCAATGCCTTTCCGATGTTCGCAGATTATATCACAGAGACAGGAGCAGTGTGAGCAGCGTTCAGGTAACCAGTGAATCTATGGCTTTAAAGGATTCCAGTAATACGTCCCATTCCATTTCTATTGGTATTTTCAATAATCCCCTGTATTCTTCTCTATGGAGTGCATCGATTTCTGCCCTCCCCCATTGAATTACCTCATCTCGCCAACTGGTGGAAATGCCGAGTTCCATCTTCTAGTTATTAGCCGCTTTGCAATTAGGAGTGCTAGATCTGCAAATCTGGCCTGCACTTTGTGATTTTTGGAGTGGTGGTATAAGCCTAATAAGCAACTTTCTGCTGTACCCCAGTGTGTCCTTCCTGCCACCTCTCCCATTGTCTCCGCAATGTGGGCCCAGAAGGACGAGAGAGTGGCACACATCCACAACATATGGGTCAGGTCTGTGTCTTGCTCTGTACACCTAGGGGCATGATGCCGACACTTCCGGAAACATATCATGTAATCTGTGTGGAGTCAGGTAGGTGTATTACCATGTATTGTATGAGTTTAAATCTAGTGTTACATGAAACTTTCTTAGGAAAGGCTAGGAGAGTGTTCCATTCCTTATCCTGTACCACCCTGCCCAGGTCGTGCCCTCATCTGTCATTGTGTCAGGGGTATTGCAAGATGCGCTCGCAGGCCTCGATATAGCCATCTTATTAGGTGCCTGTTATTTCCCATTAGCTATATTGAATGTACAAATTTGTGCATAGCGAGCTCTGTACTGTCTGGAGTTCAGTGTGTGATAGCGTAGCGTTTAATATTTGCATGTATAAGTAACAGGGAGTCTGGGAGATCCTGTTCATCAATAAAGTCTGTATGATTGAGTAGCATCCCGGTCCCAAATAATTTCCTCACTTTCACCACTCCCGCCTGCTCCTATAGCATAGTCGACAAGTTGTCAATGTTTCTGTTGGAGTGAGGAGGCCTAGGAGAATCATGTTTGGGGCATAGGGAATAGCTCGCCCCATGTACTTCATGGCTGATTTCCAGTTTGTAAGGGCGATTTTCAGCAGCAGTGTTGCCGTAGCTGGGGTTCGCGCTTGGGGAAACAATAGTGCATGCAATGTACCCTGAGCAAGCATGCGTGGTGTGTAGCCTATCTCCTGTAGGTTGTGCCCAGCCAGCCAGTACGCTAGCCATTGCAATTGGCCTGCCAGACAATATGACCTGAAAGCTGGTGCTCCTAGACCCCCACTATCGAAAGGTAACTGTAACTTTGCTACTCCCACCTGTCTGCGTTTGGACCCCCAAATCCATTCCGTTGGGAGTGTGTTCAGTGCTTAAAGGCAGTGTGTCAGGACCACAATAGGTAAGTTAGTGAAATAGTATAATACTTGCTGGAGCATGACCATTTTCGATATCGCAAGACGCCCAGCTACAGAGAGGGGAAGAGAAGTTGAAAAGGATATCGCTTTTTGGAGATTGCCTTCAAGTAAATATTGTGGGGACCTATATATTTGGATCCCTAAATATTTTAAAGTGGTATGTGCGACCTGGAGCATCTGATCTCCGAAAGCAATTATCGAAGTCTGGGGTCACGCTTGAAAAAGAAGGCATGGGACTTGTCAGTATTTAAGGTGAGTTCAGAAATTCACTCAAAGAGCAAGAAGGTATGGGCTATTGAACACAGACTATTGTGGAGGTTCTTAATTTATAATGTTATGTCATCTGCATAGAGTGATAATGTGTGGGTTTTAGGACCAACAGGAATTCCCCATTCTGGGGCTTCCTGGCGCAACCTCAGTGCCGGTGGTTCCAGCCCAGCACAAATAATATTGGGGATAGTGAGCACCCCTGTCTTGTGCCTCTGTGCACTGAATATGTGTTGAAGATGTAAGCTCCCATAGGTGCCCTCACAGTAGGCGAGGTATATAATAATCTCACCCATCGAAGATAATTTGAGGGGATGCCAAATTTACTAAGGGCTCCTAACACATATAAAAAAAATCCCACCTTTATTGTACCTTTTGTAAAGCTGGTGGTTGTTTCCGCCCTTTGAATTTATCAACACACATCAGATTAGCCAAAATCCATTGCCCAGTATGATCTGTATTCTAGGCTTGGTGACTCAGTGGAGGCGCATTTCTTGATTTTGTGAGTATTGCTCATGTGATAGATCCCTGTCGAGTTATAGCTCACTTCACTTACACCAGGTGGTAGCTCGTCTTCCAGGATACATTTCTTGTGCTTCCTGTTTCTTTTTCTTTGTGTTTGAGGGATGCAAAGAAGGGGCTCTGGATTGGGGCCTAGAACACCAGAGACTACTTCCAGGTGTCAGCATTTACAATTACATTTACAGCATTTATGTTGGACTTTAGAGACTAGCAGTTTGGCAGTATCCCAGGCATGTCTTCAGGGAAGTCTGGTGATTTGTTTGCTCAAGCTCTTTGGCATTCATCATGTTTACTGATGATCTACTGTTAAGAACAAACTTGCCTCTGTTCTTCAATTTCGAGATGTACCACTGGAACTTTTGGTAATGAGTCTCCATGCGACAGCATGAAAAGCTAGTCCTCTTTGCTTCCTTACATGAAGTCATTGAAAGCAAACGTTGTTACCACGTCGGCTCATCAAGGTACCAGGTATTGCCACTCTGATATATCAAATGTAGTAGGTGATTTTATCAACACTGTCACATTGTAGTGGGAGTTTCTTTTTTCAGGTATTCTTTCTAGTTGTTTTTCTGTATTAGTTTAATTTTCCTTTATTGATCTTTATTCTTATGATGTATGGAGCATTAGATTATTTTCTTTCTCTTCACTTTATTTCAGCAGGAACCATAATCATGGGTCATTTATGCTACACCTTTTCATATTTTGGTCTACATTCCCCTGCTGTAGAATGTTGGAAAGTTTGAAAAGTTTAGAACTGCCAGGCACCAGAGCAAGCTTGTGTCTTGGTGGAGTGAAGCATATCAGTGAGACCTTTATCCAGTTGGCATCTGCTTTAGCTACTAATCAGACCACAGGAGAACATCCAGTCAAAAGCAAACTAGAGGTGGTCGACCAAATGTGAGCATATCTGTGTCACTACATAGATTACAATTACATCGAGTTAACCCTACATAAAAGCTAATATATTAAAGTTACCATTACTGACTGTACCAACACTGACATTGGCATTATATTAAATAAGTGGAAGGGTAAGTGCACTAACTCTAAAATGTAAACTTAACCTCACGCTAAGAACTTATCCTACACATAAATCTTAACTGAATGTTAAGCCTGTCCACTACCCTAGCCCTCACCATAGCCGAACTCTAATCCTCATCCTAAACCCAACATTACCCACCCTTCACCCTTATCCTGACACTAACATTGGGCCTAACTCTAAGCCATACCACAACACTAGCAGTAAATCTAAACCTAAGGCGAATGTTAACCAGAACCCTAAACATAATCCTAACCTGAACCTGGTCATATCGGAAAAGTTCAGGCGAGGGGGGGCTTCTTTTGCTATGGCAATATTTTAGGATAGCACATGCCCACACATATTCACACTGGACTTTTGTCCCACTTCTTTGGTACTATCACTACAGCAGAAAGCCCTGATATGGGACCTGTCAATTCCTCAAAGATATCCACAGCCTGTACATTTGTAGTACTTGCTCTATGGCTCCTTTCAAATATTAATCTACTTTTCTATTTCATTGAGCAACTGGACATATAGCTGCATTGATATGCAGTTGTATCAGTGTGCATTTCATGTTGCCCAAGTCTTCGACAGTTGGGGAAATTTGTGCATTGTTATTGGATTGTCAGTTACCAAGTAATTTATGGACTTAAGTTCAATCTTCTCTATTGTGGCTCTCACTGATGCAGGCAGTTTTCCTTGCTATATATAAATGTTGATCCAGAGAGTCACAGATTTAGATGAGAACAGTGTTTTGAATAAATCCAGATGCCAGAGGAGTTTTGATGCAGTTCATGTTCATCTTTAAAGTTCTTGGCTTTTTCATTTTCTTGAATTCATCAAAGCACATCACATCTAGTTGAACTCTACTGTCCAGTATGATCTGTGGTCCAGAGACTTACTGTCACAAAAGCTGGCATTTCTTGATTTTGTGAGTGCTGCTCATGTGAAAGATCCTGGCCACCAGTATCCTCTGTGCCATGGCAGTTTGAATAAACAGTAAGCAGGGAGCTGGTAACTCATCTTCTAAAATGTATATATCTGAATTATTCAGTTACTTACCGGTAATCTTCATTACGCCGAATACCCTTTTTCACGTACCAACACTTACAACCCTCTCTCCCAATATCCAGTACACAGTCTGAATCTTAATTTTAGCTTGAGGATTGACAGGAATTATTTTGGGCTCCAATCCTCTTTATCACCGGGTTGGTGGGAGGGTCTTGGAGGAAATGAAGGAGTAGATTTTACTTTGAACCTTCCGATTGGTTCCAGCTAGGGAATGTGGTGGATGGGTAGAGAATGGACACCTCATATAATTAAGTATTGGTATGAGAAAATGGGTTGAGGAGGTAATCGATATTGTAGACGAGTTGTTTGGTAGCAGCTCAGGCATAGATGCGTCTGCTGGACACATTAAGAAAAGGTTGGTATCTTATTTGCTCAACCTCTTTGGCACCCATCATTATTACTGATGTTTTGCCTTCAAGTACAGACTTCAATTTGGAGGTAGCCCACTTGAGCTTTTAGTAATGAGTATCCAACAGCATGGAAAGATAGCCTGAAATCAGGGGAAGCAGACTTTCCTTACCCACTGAGATTATGTGTCTCTTAGATTTATCAAATGCAGATAGTTGGTTTAAAAGCGCCGCTGCATCGTACTGGGATTTTCATTTTCACAATGTTTTTTCAATCCCTACTGCTACATTTGTTTCCTTTTCTTTTAGTTATCTTTATTTTCTCATTGGATTGCAGCATGCGTTTATTTGCCTTTGTTTCACTTTCCTTTCCTTTATTTTCTTGCAGCATAAACGGTAATCATGTGTGTCTTCGAGCCTTTTCTCTGTTTCTAATTTGTTGGTCTTTATTTTCTTGTTGCATAGTGTTTGAAAGCTTGAAAAGTTCAGAAGCTGAAAAATGGACAGGTGGGACAATTAGTTAGTCAGGAGGTGTATTTCCCCTCAGGCTAGTAGCACCCCTAAAGTGGGCAACCTAAAGTGCACACGACTAAGAAAATTCCACCATCTTTGTTTTTGATGGAATTAGGTCCACTGGGTCACGGTTATGTCCATTTCCCCTAGAAAGTGTTCATATAGACGGTGTAGTCACCCTAAAGGTAGGTAGCCCATTGGCTACTACCTGACACTCCCTTTAATGCCCCTAAATACAGCATTTAGGTGGCACCCCTGATGCCAGGAACTCAGATTTGATGGACAAAGATGGAATGGACAAAGAAGAGTACTGACACAAGTACAGAAAAGCAACGATTGACTTGGCGCCAACCCTGCCAGCCTGCCTGCTGCTCCGACAATCGTAGACAAACCAACTCATCCTGCCACTGTGCAGAATTCAAGAAACCCGGAAGGCTGCCAGTGCTTTGTAAATGGACAGAGAATTCCCTTGGAGTAGAGGAGCTACTCCCCTGCAGCCGCAGGCACCGAAAAAGTAAGATCCTGGTCACCGTCTTGCTGGTTACCGGGACCACTGATGCTGCAGCCACCCTCGAAAAAGTCACCATGCTCCCACAGGTCAGAGCTGTCCTCCCTCCAAGTGTGGTGATGCCAGGACCGACTAGATCCGCACAGCACCAATACCTGGGGTACCGGACCCCTTGCAGCCACCAAGGCTTGCTGTGTCCAGCCCAGACACCAACACCGAGGAAGACCAGCCTGTTCATCGAGCGACTTCAGGGACAGTGAGACCCAAATTGAGAGTGGCCCAGGTGTCCTGTTTGCCCCTTTTCTGCAGAACCAAGATGAAGAGTGAAGTTCCAACCACCACCACCAACTCTTCAAAGTACCTGTACACCCACACTCCACAGCCCGAGGGGGGTGATGGTGCCAATGGGGTCCAGAGATCCTCAAAAGTAGTGCCCAATGATGGGTTTGCCTAGACTGGCCCTCCAGTCGCCACCTGCAGCCTCTTTTTGAAGGGACCGATTTACCGCGATTGTCTTCAACAGCGCTACCTTGCCGGAGAAAGCCCCTCTGCCCACAAGCCCCCTAGCCCCAGTGAACCGACGGTGTCCCTGCCTAGACAAGACCCTCAAGATTTGAGTCCGCCTTTGGGTTCACCTGGACTGGCCACCCAGTCCCAGCTTGCAGCCTCTTTTTGACCAGACCGATCCCCATAGACTTCAACGTGGCACCCAACATCAAAACGTACCTCTGCATCTGCCCGCCCCAGTGCGGCCCGAGGTAAGCTTTTGGTGCTGCCTTGGACCCTGCCCCATACTCACCTTAAGTTCAGACGAAGAGCCCCATAAGTCACCCAAATGCAGTACATGTTTTCCCCGGTAGGATAACATTACTGCTCCACAAATTGCACTAAGTATGAACTTTCGAAACCTGTAAAAATTAAAGTCTCGAAAAGTACTTACATGATTCCCATGACCTAGGTATCCAAATTCATATAAAAATCTGTGCTATTTTTATAAACCGGTGTTGGATTTCTTTATTGAGTGTCTGTCTCGCTTACTGCCTCTGTGTGTGCAATAAATACTTAGCACTAACTTCTGATAAGCCTAAACTGCTCGCCCACACTATCACACAAGAAAGCATTAAGGGGCCGATTCCGATTCTGGTCGGAAGGGCTCTAAATGACGTTCAGAGCCCCTCCGCCTGCATCGGAATGTGCCGGCCGGATACTTTTCCGTCCGAGCCATTCCGATGGGTTTAGTCGGAAAGGAATCCGACTCGTATTTCCGGATGGCTGACGACAGGCTCGGAGAGCCCGTCCGCCGTCCAGAAATCCGTCAGTACTCCCCTACACCTCTTTACGACCGAGGGAGTACGATGGCAGTTTCTCACTGCCTTTTCGTGCCGGTCTTTCCGGCATGGAAAGGCAGTTGGAAACTGTCTTTGGGGGCCCCCAGTAGGGCACCCATGGGTGCGAGGCCGCCAAATGGTGCCCCTGTGTAGATCCCTGCACCCGGTGGCAGGCACCCTGGGGTGCCAGCCACAGGGTGCAGGGATGGACTGTACTCCTCCATTGCACAATGCGGGCATGCATTCCGCCCAGAATGCATGCTCCCATTGTGTGGGATATGATTGCGACCGAACAGAGTTCGGTCGCATCGTACTTGCAGGGCCGTGACCGACGACAGTGGGTCGGTCGGTCACGGTTCCTGACCGATGTCGGACGGACACAGGTCTGTCCGACATCGGAATCGGCCCCTAAGTGTTATCATTTTTGCCTCTGTAAACCAATAAGCGTTGCCTGGACTCTTTAAACAGTGCACCTCATTTTGGTCCACTATATAAAGAGCACCACCCTTCTCCCACAGTCCTATTTTTTTTAAATGTTTCGTTTTTTGGGCCAAGCAGCAACTTGCTGTCAGCCTTCCCGTTTTATAAATACAAGTTCTTTCACACTACTTCATTTTCATATTTTTATTACCAATCCACCTTGGATTGGTACATTTAAAAAGTGGCGCCCGCATCACATGCTTACGTGATGACGCATGCACATGCGTACAAAATTATATAGCCACCAATCAGCCACATCATCATATCGTCTTTTTTGTTTTGTTAATGCTGTACATGATTGCCATTTTTGTTGATGTTATACGACATGATAAAAAAATGGCATTGGCATAGCCAATAGGTCTGAAAGTCGAGACCTATTGACTTTGCCAGTTCTTCTGCGCTCCTTTGTCCTGGGCTGCAAATTCTTCAAGCACATTCAGCAATTCCTTTTGTTCAAGTTGTTTCCTGGCTGCCAGCAGAAATCAGATACCAATTTGAGCCATGCTGTACATTCATTACTTGGCGCCAGACTTATCAGTGGAAACAAATATACACTGAGCTGTTGTCACTAAGTTGATAGGAGATGAACTGAGCTCTGCCTTTTTTGACCTTCTCAAACAGTGCTGGCTTCGAGGCAGTGCAACAGGGGTTGTGGCTTTAGGGCGGTGAAACCGGTGTCGTCGCACTGGGCATCAAGCTAGGGGGTGGAGTGTGAGGGGTGGGGGATGGGAGCTGCATTTGAAAGTATCTTCTTACCTGCTGCAGAACTCGTGGTCGGGCAATAATAAAATGTTAATGTACTTGCTGAAGAGATCCATGTTTGTTCTAGTGACGGTTTTGACTCATTCATAAGTAGCGTAGAGGGTTGATGTTCCTGCTCCAAAGCACAACCTAATATGTAGAACTCAGTTTTGTGTATTATGTAGAAAGCCCAGTCTGCTCTTGCCACACCATTCCTTTTGTTACTAGTAGGTCATATGCTATGTTCTTCCCAGTATCAGAGAGTGAGCTATGAACCAACTTTAAAGAGCTGCTTGCAAACTGCAAGGCCTAGGTTGATAAACGTACTGTTATTTCTCCAATCGTTCTTTATTCTGATGTTGCGAAAAAAAAGGGATCCTTTTAATAGTACCAAATACTTAGAACCTTATTACAAGTTTGGCGTTCCTCCTGCTGGCCCGCCACCCCCGTGCCATCAGGAGGACCGCCAAGCCCGTCGTGAGCCTGCCCGCCAGATTATGAGTGTAATCCAGGGTGGGTGGTGCTGCGGTGGCCTCATGGCGGTAGCTGTGTAAGGCTCATAGGAGAGCATTTACAGCAGACCGCCTCTGTGACAGCGCATGCAATCAATCAATCAATCAATCAATCACAGACATTTATATAGCGCGCTACCTACCCGGAGGGTCTCAAGGCGCTAGGGGGGGGGGGAGTGCCGCTACTGCTCGAATAGCCAGGTCTTGAGCTTCTTCCTGAAGGAGAGGTGGTCTTGGGTCAGGCGCAGGTCGGTCGGGAGGGAGTTCCAAGTCTTGGCGGCCAGGTAGGCGAAGGATCTTCCTCCTGTTGTCGTTCTTCGGATACGGGGGACGGCGGCGAGGGCGTGGCTGGCTGATCGGAGATGTCGTTTGGGAGCGTAGAAGTTGATGCGGTTGTTGAGGTAGCTCGGGTTTTGATCGTGTAGGGCTTTGTGTGCGTGGGTGAGGAGGCGGAAGGTGATTCTTTTGTAGACGGGGAGCCAATGCAGGTCTTTCAGATGTCCGGAGATGTGGCTGTGACGTGGGATGTCGAGGATGAGTCTGGCTGAGGCGTTCTGGATCCGCTGGAGTCTCTTCTGGAGCTTGGCGGTGGTTCCGGCGTAGAGGGCGTTGCCGTAGTCCAGTCGGCTGGTGACGAGGGCCTGGGTGACCGTCTTCCTGGTCTCGGTGGGGATCCACCGGAAGATCTTCCGTAGCATGCGCAGGATGTAGAAGCATGACGAGGAGACGGCGTTGACTTGTCTGGTCATGGAGAGGGAGGAGTCCAGGATGAAGCCCAGGTTGCGTGCGTGGTCTGTCGGTTTGGGTGCGCAGCCCAGGGCGGGGGGCCACCAGGAGTCGTCCCAGGCGGAGGGCGAGGAGCCCAGGATGAGGACTTCCGTTTTGTCTGAGTTCAGTTTCAGGCGGCTGGTCGTCATCCACTGCTTGAGTCCGAGGTTGGCGAGGTTGTCGAGCAGGGTGGTGGTGTTGCGGTCGTTGTTGTTCTCCAGGTGGAAGTTGAGGTCCCCCAGGAGGATGTAGTCAGCGGAGGGGAGGGCATGCGGGCTGACGAAGTCGGCGATGTCCTCGCTGAATTGTGTGCGTGGTCCCGGGGTAGATCAGGGTCCCCCTGAGGGTGGTCTTCGGGTCGGTGTGGATCTGGAAGTGCAGGTGTTCGGCTGTTTTCAGGGTGTCGTCGGTGTTGGTCGAGATGTGAATGGTGTCCCTGTGGATGATGGCGATGCCTCCTCCAGTCTGGTTGTCGCGGTCTCTCCGGGTGATCTTGTATCCCTCTGGGATGGTGATGGCGATGTCGGGTGCTGAGGAGTCGTTCATCCAGGTTTCCGTGAGGAAGGCAACGTCAGGAACTGTGGTGTCGAGGAGGTTCCAGAGTTCGATGGCGTGCCTGTGGACGGAGCGGGTGTTGAGCAGGATGCACTTGAGGTGGTTGCTGCTGGTGTTCGGCTTGGCGGGTGCTGGTGTGGGGCAGGTCCGGATGCAGGTGAACTTGCAGGCGTGGCAGCTGATGGGTCCGTGGGTGTGCTTCGGGGTGGCTCGGTAACATCCAGGGATGCAGCCGGTGTTGAGTGCGCTGAGTTCGGTGGCGTTGTAGGACAATCGGGTCGTCTTCCGTCTGTGGGGGCCAGGGGTCCTGGCACTGGGCGCGGTCCAGGCGCGGACGGGCGCAGACGGGCTTACCTTTGGCGCGCCTTTGGCGCACAATCGGCGCGCCCGCTGCGCGTGACCGCTGCGCGTGACCGCTGCGCGTTCGTACGGTCGCCATATATGGCGAAGTGCGAGGGGGGGCGGAGCGGCTGGGAGGCGGGAGCGGGGAGGGTACAGAAGGAGAAAAGGGGCGTGGTTAGCGGTGGTAGCGGGAAGCGGGGAGCGGGGAGGGAAGAGACGGGGCAACAAGAAAACAGGCAAACAGGCACTACAGAAATACAAATTTACAATACAATACAATAAATACAGGGGCACAGGGCAAGAAAGCGGGGCCCAGGAGCCTGCAGGTCAGGCGAGCACGGACCACGCCGCTCGGTGGCAGGGGGCGTGGTCACGCGGCGGCAGCCGGGGCAGCGAGGCAGGCAGGCTGGAGGCACACGCAGCAGCTGGTGGCCGTGCGGCGCGTGGGGTGTCCTAAACTAGGTCACACTCACCTGCGTCGCACGGTCGCCATATATGGCCAAGTGCGAGGGGGGGCGGAGCGGCTGGGAGGTGGGAGCGGGGAGGGTACAGAAGGAGAAAAGGGGCGTGGTTAGCGGCGGTGGCGGGAAGCGGGGAGCGGGGAGGGAAGAGACGGGGGCAACAAGAAAACAGGCAAACAGGCACTACAGAAATACAAATTTACAATACAATACAATAAATACAGGGGCACAGGGCAAGAAAGCGGGGCCCAGGAGCCTGCAGGTCAGGCGAGCACGGACCACGCCGCTCGGTGGCAGGGGGCGTGGTCACGCGGCGGCAGCCGGGGCAGCAAGGCAGGCAGGCTGGAGGCACACACAGCAGCTGGTGGCCGTGCGGCGCGGGGGGTGTCCTAAACTAGGTCACACTCACCTGCGTCGCACGGTCGCCATATATGGCCAAGTGCGAGGGGGGGCGGAGCGGCTGGGAGGCGGGAGCGGGGAGTGTACAGAAGGAGAAAAGGGGCATGGTTAGCGGCGGTGGCGGGAAGCGGGGAGCGGGGAGGGAAGAGACGGGGGCAACAAGAAAACAGGCAAACAGGCACTACAGAAATACAAATTTACAATACAATACAATAAATACAGGGGCACAGGGCAAGAAAGCGGGGCCCAGGAGCCTGCAGGTCAGGCGAGCATGGACCACACCGCTCGGTGGCAGGGGGCGTGGTCACGCGGCGGTTCCTTCCTGCACGGTGTGGAATGCACCATGTTGTGCATGCCACACTGTGCAGGAACAGCGGTGCAATTCTAGGGCGGCACCTCCTGCACCACTAGGCTCGGATCCAGCAAGGGTCCCTGTTAGGGCTCCCTTTCCTGCATGCCCGCTACCTTTATATGGCGGACTCAAACCCATGAAAAAAGGGCGGTGGATATGTAGGTCGCAATATGCTAAGTGGTGCCAGCATTGGCCACGCCAGCATATTGAGACCCATTGCAGACCGCCGGCACAGCGGGATCCTTGATTCCGATGGAGCCGGCGGTCTGGTAGTTGTCCAACTACCACATTCCAAATACGGCGGGCGGATCCACAGGGGTGATGGTGGTCAGACCGCCACCATGAGTACAGTGGTCCTGAGGACCGCCGTACTCGTAATAAGGCCCTTATTCTTTTTGTGCAGACAACACCAACTACTGTGTTACATTTAAAAAACCTGTTTTTGTGTTTCTCTAGACCAAGCACGCTTAACATATAGTACCTACCAGTGTGGGCGACATGTGACTCCTGCACCTTGTAACCCTCAATTCCTTTTTCTATACACTGATCTGCACACTTGTATGATGCATTGTCTCTGTGTAGTGTATGCGTGTTTGGGGCTAAAACAAATTGCATTGGGCACCACCAGTGCTAAAGCTGAACCTTTTCTCAAACTCTGTAAGTGGATATGATATGAATACCTTTGTGTGCCCTTGAACTTTGGTGCAAGGGTGTCTGCGTTGGCGCACGGCAGACCATTGTGCGCCGGCGCTGGAGAAAAGGACAGGAATGCGCCTCATCCCATAGATACTGTGCATTCCTGCCCTTTTGTTTTGATGTAGGGCAGCGCAGAAAGGCTCCTTGCGGCGCTGTCCTACATCAAAACCTCATAAATGAGACCCTATATCTGGAATGTGCTCTACTCCAGGAAGGCAGAAACCTGTTTCTCAAATCACTGAGAGAGGCAGTCTGGGCTTTTATTTGTATGACTTTCATTTCACCTAAAGAAAGGTGGAAGAAGGTGGAAACTCTCCACAAGTGGTACCTGCAGGTTTGACTTTAAAAACTCTGACCATGTCTAATCTAGGGGACTATGGGACTATAGCCATGTGCTCCCTGAGGGTGAACACCACCACAGAGAATTCCCTATATTGAGGTACAACTACAGGAGGGTGCTACATTGACATTACCCCTTCTGACAATACCACTTCTGAAACCAGCACTATATTGAATAAGGTGCCTTGAGAAGTAATTAGTGTTATGGTTAGGAGTTGGGTTAGGGTTAGAAATAGATAGTGGAGAGGGTTTCCCTTAGGCTAAGATTTAGTGTTAAAGGTATGGTATTGCTTATGGTTAGCCTACAGTTAGGGCTAAGTCTAATGTCATGGTTGAGATACAGAGCAGCGCGGGGTTTAGAATTAGGGTAGGGTTTGGGTAAGTTCTGGGGTAGTAGTAAGGATTAGGCTTATGTTTAAGCATAGTGCAACTTTTGAGGTTATGCTAAGATAAAATCTTAGGGGCATATTTACAAGCCCCTTGCGCCGCCTGTGCGTCATTTTTTGTGATGCACCAACGGTACATTTTACTGCCTCATATTTACAGGGATACGTAAAGTCACACTGCGTGGCTTTTCGTGTCCTTGCAAATATGGCACCTTTTCATGCAGCACTTTGCTTGAAAGGGGCATGCCAAGGATAATGCTGTGGGTGTTCCCACGCAACACCCATGGCTTTTGCTGCATTCCCAGATTTACAACCTTTCATAAACCTGGGAATGCATAAGAATGCTACGCCTCCCCAAGGGAGGAACAGAGAGGCGTAACGAGGAGAAATGTTTTCATTTCTCCTTGTTTTTGTCCTCTTTCTATGCGTACTGCATTCTGCAGCATGCATAGAAAGAGGAAATCACTTTTTGTAATTGTTTTTGTGCAAGAAGCAATCCACCTGAATTGCAGACACCCTTGCATCATGGGGCAAGGGTGCCTTCGTTGGCCCATGGCAGCCAATTGTGCGCCAGCACAGGAGAAAGGCCAGGGATGCAACATATTATTGTAAATATGTGGCATTTTTTGCTTTGAAAGTGACTCAGTGTGACGCAGCTAAATGGCTTGCGGTGCCGCCCTGAGTCACTTTCTTGTAGATAAGGGCCTTAGGGTCCAGGTACAGATTTAGGTTTAAAGTTAGAACACTTACCCTATTACATACCTTATTTATTTTAATGCTATTGTCATTAGTCATGGAAGTCGATTCATCAAAATGCCAGGGGTAGCGGAAGTGACATCACATGCCCTTTGGCCTATTGACGACATCTCCTTGTGTTTGCTTCGAAATCACAGGAAGTGACATCACAGGATCCTTGATCCAATTACATCATAGGAAGTTATATCACATAAATTATGACTTGCTGTCAGTGTGTGGTGTCGCTTTATTGTGGGCTGGTGCATTTTAATGCAAATCTGGCAAATGTGAAGTAGGTTTGGTACAACATCTCATGTGTGTGACATGCTTGCTTACAAGTTACCCTTACTTTGGTGTATGACTCTCATTTTGCTAACTCTTCACCATAATTTTTCTCAAACAATGATGTGTTTCTCCCTGTGGCCCTCAATTAATCATCATCCATTGCAAAGTTTTTCAATAGTTAATTTAAATTGTTACAACAATTCAATATTAGAGGTACCTCAGTACAACTGAGAGCCATGCATGTTGTCTAGTTCTAGCAAAGCACAGCGCAACACCCAAAGTACTTGACATATTGTCCAGATAAAGAAGATGCAAAATACTAGTCAAAGACAAACTATTTATTTTCAGCTTGGTACATTGTATTGTGGATTTAAAAAACACACAACTTGAAAACATAGTGGGCTTCAAAGCAGTCCCATAAGACTCAATTAAATGTTCCTGCATACGGATTGACATATAATCCAAAGAGCACCCAATGTAACTACATAAACAGAATATATTAGCTCCCGACCTAGCCTCATTTAGTTTATTATAATTGGAATAAAATAATGTAGTCTTGACCATTCCCGTGCACTTGAATATGAATGTTTTATAAAAGAGCCATGGTAAAAGTGAAAGATTGAGAGCTATGCCTGGTGCCCAGTTAAGGCAAAGATTAAGCCAATGATGGAGTGCTGAAGACTTAAAAATCTGAAACCAGAGAACAGGGCGCCCAACACTCAGTTTTAATGAGCTATTTTTAAAAAAATGCCTCAGATTTCTATGTTTTAAAAGGTAAGCATTTCACTAGTGTCACTACGCGTGTGCAGATATTGTCTTTTTATTATTATTTTTGCTTCAGAAATACATTGAATTTACACAAACATCAGCAACAGCCTACACAATTGCTTAGCATTAACCCCTTGGCTGCGGCGGGAATTCCGCCGCAGCGCTGGGGGGGGGGTTTGGGGGCAGCGCGGTGGCGCTGTGCTCATGACGGAGCCACTCCGTCATGAGCCACGGTTGAGCTGTGCTCATGACGGAGTGGTTCCGTCATGACTCCGCCCACTGCGCTAATCGCCCGCACAGGCGGGGAATCAGCGCAGCGTGAGAGGAGCGGCGGCCAACGGCCGCAGCATGACGGAACCACTCCGTCATGAGCACACGGCACCCGTGGCTCATGACGGAGTGGTTCCGTCATGAGCGCTGAAGGGGAGATCATTGTTTACAGTTTATACACCATTGTTTTAAAAAAAAACGAATAAAAAAACTATAAAACACTTTGTGTTCCACCATGATGGTCCACACCTACAGTGCAGCAGCTCTCTTCCTGTGTGAAATGTATGGTAAAGGATGTTCACCAACCAGTGGCGTAGCCATGTTGTGATAGGCCCTAGTGCAAGCAAAGATACAATGCCCCTGATCAGTGAAGTGCAGCAATAATCATGGTCCGGGGGCTTCTCTCGCCTCTGGGACCCGAAGCCACTGCACCTGCTGCACCATTGAGAGATGCGCCTCTGAAACCTATGCAGCTCGTCTCTTCCTCCCTATCTTTTTCTTCTGGAGAACTAGTTACTTTCTTCACCTTCAATGTGCAATAAATGCTGGAACTATTCTGCGCTCTAAGAGAGCTGTGCTTGTCTTCTGTTATTCCCTTGCGATCTCTAATTCAGAGGCCCCAACGGCGATGCCAGGGGTTGCAGTGGGAAAACCAGGGGTCGCAGCTGTGTAGTATACTGGTATTTAGTGTATTGCACCTTTCCAGCTTCTCCGCCTTGCTGCTCAGTGGGCTCGCTCTCTAGAGAAGACCTACTCTACATCTAATTCTGTTCTACTCCATGTTGTGATTCCTGATCTATAATATCTACAATAAACCTACATGGAAATCCAACTGGTCTCTGTTCTATTCACTAATTACACGCTGCGACCCCTGGCAACCTCTAAATGATGTTAAAAATTGTGGATAATATTAATTGATGTATTCTATGAAAATGAAATATTTATAAGCGTCTGTATTAATTAAATAGTTTATATTCTTACGTCCCTAATCATTAAGCAACACTATAGCATTGTTTTACTGCTGCAGTGTATGTAACAAATGAACATTCCTCTGAGGTAGGCCTCGTACAAGTCAAGATTAAGCAAGTGCATAGGCCCCTGCGACCAGTCTTTCGACCAGTCAAGGCCCTTGCAGGCATGGCTCCAGTGTCCCGAGGCACCTACCTCGCCTCTCTCCCTCTTGATTTCTCTCACCTTGGTCTCTCTGTTTCTTTGACTTTTGTGCCACTTCTCACACTCATTCTGCTTTTTTTTCTCACTCTTACTGTGCTGTTTCTCTCACTTTTTATTGCTTCTTTGTGTCATTTATCTCACTTTTCCATTCTCACTCGCTGTGTGACTTTTCTGTGCCGCTTCTCTCGCTCTTTTTGCCTCTCTGTTTCATTTCTGTGCCATTACTCTTGCTCTTTTGTGCTGCCATAGTTCTTAACACCAGCACTTTCATCCTCTTAGGAGACCCCAGTTTCCACCCTGAAGACCCGACCGACTCCTACTCAGCTGCCAATCTTTGGTTTTTTTTAAACATCTTTTTATTAATGGGTTACAAATTCAATAGTAGACACCCAGTTACGATTTGGTCCGCTTACACTTTGCCATCAAGTCACAACCAATAGAACATTACTTTAGCATTCTAATCTGATACCAATTCGTCGTCTCTCACTTATCCGTGATCATGACTTCGTCTCCTGTTCCCTTTTGGTATCTCTGCGGGGCTGGTGAAGATTTTCCCACTATAATTGTTCCATTTTCCCCAGATCGAATCCCACTTTTTTGGGCAACCCCTGCTGCTATATATTGCCCTCTCTGTGTTCATACATGAATCCATGTCTTTCACCCAGTCCCGGAGCAACGGTGCTTCTCCAGCCCTCCAGTATCTAGCTATGTTGCATTTCACTATCATTCCCAGTGTCACCCACATCTGATCTTTCCGGCACAAATCCGTCCCCTCCCAAACATTCAGGATGCCTAGTTTCAGATCTGGTCCTACTATCCCCCCACAGACTTCTTCCATTATGTTCGCCACCAACTGCCAATAGTTCCTTATCACTGGGCAGTCCCAAATCAGGTGGTAAAATGTGTCTTCCAGCCCACAAGCTCGCTGGCAGTATTTGGATGTATGATGCTACATCGCAAACGTTTACATCGCATACCTTAACATTGCCGTCTTTACATTGCATGCATATTCACAACGCAACCTTCTACAACGCAAACTATTACTTCGCTTCCCCTTTGAAATGCATGCAAAAGACATTTACAACGCACACAAACACCCCGCATGCTTTAACTTCGCGATTGTTTCCCCGAAATATCCCCAAACTAATACACTACCCTACATAACACACACTTCACAACACTATCATACAGTACAAAACAATACACTTCCCTAAACCCTAAGCCCTAAGCCCTAACTCCTGAATCCTTAATTACTACCTTACACTACGACCCCCTGACCGACCCTAAACTCTAAAACAGTACCCTACACTTCCCTAAACCCTAAGCCCTAAACCCTATACCCTAATACACTACCCTACAGTAAGACCCCCTGACACTTTACACTACGACCCTCTGACCCAACCTTAAACCCTAGAATAGTACCCTACACTTCCCTAAACCCTAAGCCCTAATACACTACCCTACAGTAAGACCCCTGACACTACCCTAAACCCTAAAGCCTAACACACTGCCCTACACTACGACCACCAGACACTGCCCTAAACCCTAAACCCTACACTCTAAGCACAATACCGAGACACTGCCCTAAACCCTAAACACTACACTCTAAGCACAATCCCCCTTACCTCCCTCTCCTCGCGTCGTCCCGGTGGTCCTCTACCTCTTTCCTGGTGCTTGTCCGTGCAGCCAGCCTCGCGTCCATTACACCACATGCGATTTAAAACCGTATGCGTTTTCAATGCGCATGCGTTGTAATGGTACGCGGCGTAATGGTCCGCGTCGTAAAGTCGCTTGTGACGTAAACGCATGCGACGTAATGCATGCATTGTTCTGGATGTTCCCCCAGTATTTCGTTAGTCCTCTACTCATTTTAGCTAGTGTGGTTCTAGGTAGGTATATTCTGTGAAGGATTTTCAGTTGAATGAGTATTAATTTAGCTGATATAGCTACCGCTTGGGGAGAGCCCTGAGCATCTTGCCAGTCATCGTCGTCCAGCACACCTAAATCATGGTGCCAGAGGTACCAGAGTTTTTCCAGGGGATCGGAGGAGTTATATATTAGCTTTTTGTATGTCAGGGAAATTGCCTTCTTGTCCATATATTCTGTGAGAAGCTTGTCCTCGATGGGTGAGGACTCTAGGAGGCTAGCTCCCGGTGGAATAGCTGCTTGTAGGGCATGTCTCACTTGGAGGTATCTAAATGATTCAGTCGGTCCCAGGTCATATTTTGACTGAAGTTTCACGAATGGGACCACCTTCCCCCTTTTCCATAGGTCTCCCACTTTTGTGATGTCAATAAGATTCAACTTAGTAAATCCCTTGCTTGTGTGTAGTCCTTCTAGTCTCTCACTTACCCAAAGTGGCGCATTTTGAGTCAGTTTATCATTGCACCCCAACCTTTTGTTCACTTTGTGCCAGAGGGTAATCGTATGTGCTGTGGGTCCAGTCAAGGTTGTAGCCCTTGGTTTCGTGTAAAGGGCTCTCAGCCAACAAATGTCTGTCCATCCTATAGCCCAGTTTGTCCTGGGGTCTATGTACCCATTGGTTAACCACCTTCAACTGTGCCACACAATAATAACTTTGTAATTGTGGCAGTACAATTCCCCCCATTGTACCACCCTCATATTACCTTCTGCATGGCTATTCTCCGGGGCTTCCCATCCCATAATAAGTCTTTTACCTCACTCTCTATGGCCTGTAAAAATGTTGGTGGGATTACATATGGGGCGTTCTGTGAGGCATATAGAAATCATGGCAGAGCCATCATTTTATATAGTGCTGCACGTCCTAATAGTGATAGCGGGAGTTTTCTCCATTATGGGGCGTCACTGCGGAGACCCGTCAGTGGGGTTTGTATGTTTGGTGTAAAGAACCGGTCCGGGTTATCTGTCATGAATATTTCAAAGTATCGGAAGAGATCTGTTACCACTGTAGCCTCGCAGCTGCTCGGTAGGATGGGAGAGTTCCGCTTAATACATAAATTGTGGATTTCGACCAGTTGATAGAGTACCCTGATTGCTCTCCCAAGTTCAAGAGAATAGTCATGATTCGGGCAATTGAGTGGCAAGGGGAGGCTAAATATAACAGGATATCATCCACGTATAGCGAAATACGGTCTTCCCATTGTCCTGACCACACAAGACCTCTGATAAGATGATCTCCTCAGATCCACACTGCCAGCAGCTCCAGCACTAATGCAAATAAAAGCAGGGACAGGGGGCACCCTTGACGGGTTTGCCTCCTCAACTGAAAGGCCACAGAGGACCTCCCGTTCACCACCACCTGTACCCTGGATCCAGTGTAAAGTAGCTTAACCCATGCCTGAAATTTGGGGCCGAACCCCATTTTTTTTTTTTTTTTTTTTTTTTTAAAACCTTTATTCGTATAATTCAGATACACTGCTATTCAGCCGACAACCCGGAGGTTCGGCAGCTCCTCAATCGACACGTGCAGTCATCTACAGCTCTCATACAGGATAAAAACAAAGGTTCCAATTTTTACAAATGAACACAACAAGCAAGGCAATATACATCATGAGTTCGCGTCAGCTCCCAGCGAGGGGGCGGCCCCATTTCCAACATCAGATCAAGCCACCGATTGAGAGGAGGAGGGAGAAGCAGAGGCGCTAACATTCTAGCAGAGGTGCATCAGAGGTGCATCAGAAAGACCCAAGTCGGACGCGAGGCTAGGGGGAAAGTTGCTCCTCTAGTGGTTCAGTGGCAGGAGGCAAACATATGTACCCCCTATACTGGTTCCAACCTCCCCATACCTTATGCCATTTCTTGGGCCTCCCCCGCGCACTATACACCGTTTTCTCCTGGAACATGCACCAGTCCATGTTGTCCTTCCAAGCATCCAGGGTGGGAGGGCTAGGGGATCCCCACAATCTTGCAATATCTCGCTTAGCCACCATATTACCTAGGGTCACCCATTGAGTCTGCGCCGCGTCGTAGTCTGTAGGACCCCACACATTCAAAAGACAGCGCCGCGCCTCTGGAACCCCATTTTTTCAAGGACAGCAAACATATGTGGCCACTCCACTGTGTCAAATGCCATGCTTGCGTCTAGAGATATTATTATTGCGTCTTCTCTAATTGTGTCTTTCCTGCCTATTAGCGAGTAAAGGCATCGTAGGTTAAGTGCTGTATTTGTGCCCGGCATAAATCTTGATTGATCGGGTGTATCAAGTGTGAGACGTGGCGTACAAGTATTGTAGCAAGACGTTTTGCCAATATCTTTATTTCGGCATTGAGGAGTGCGATGGGGTGGTATGAATCGCATTGATCTGCTGGTTTGCCGGGTTTATGGATCACTACAATGGAGGCAAGCATTGGTACCCTGGCAACTCCCTAATCCTCTACAATCTCAACATGCATTCAAAGTAGATATGGCACGACTAGGGATGCTACGGCTTTATATAATTCGATCGGAAGGCTATTCGGCCCCATTGTCTTTCCAGAAAATAAATTGTGTATCGCAGAGGTCACCCCCTTCGTAGTGACATCTTTCTCCATACCTACTGCATCTTCAGGAGTCAACACTTACATATGTAGGTCAACCAAGATGGCCCTTGATGCCTCTGCTGTGGCTGTGGGCTTTCACAGTATAGCTTGGCAAAATATTGTGCAAATGTATCCGCTATCTCTTGGGGATGATTTATCACAGCCCCCTTCTATTGTCGTGATTGTACTCACACACCTGTTCGCTTTTTCACACCGCTCCAACCAGGCCAGTAGCTTCCCAGATTTATTGCCTTGTTCATAAATACAATCTCTGGTAGCCGACAATTTAGCTCTGTTGGCCTCCAGAGCCAGTTCCTTATACTCCTGTCTTTTTCAGCTGCAATTCTTGACAACCTCTGGAACCTGGGACCAACCCAATGTGTCACGTAGCCCATCTACACTGTTAGACACATCATAGATCCTGTCTTCACATCTTTCAACAACATTATGATCAACACCCCGAGACCCATGACCTGGACAGACCACGCCATTGTCGGTTTTATAGACTACATCCATCAACCCAGAAAAGCCCCCACAGCGGGTCCAGCATACTGACACTGGAACAGCCTAATAGAGGTGGACTGGATGACGGCTCTACATAAGAACAAACCAGAACACACAGGCATCCTGGCATGAAACTTCGAGAACTTCAACAAGTGGATCACCAACTGTGTCGACACTCTGTCTCCCATTGAAATTAAGCAACACAGCTAAATTCAGAACACAAGCCAGCTGGTACACAGAAGACCTCAAAATGACCAAGTGATACTGGAAACACCTAGAACGGAAATGGAGAACCAGCAAAGGGGAAGTGGTGAAAAACGCCTTCAAAGCTACCCAAAGGAAGCACCACCAGCTCAACCAAGAAACCAAGAGGAATGCCCTAGTCGAACGGATAAACGCCAACAACAGCAAAAAAATCTTTGCAATCATCAAAAACATTAGCCCATCTGAAGATCTGTGCAACCCCCTCTTGAACTTCTGCAGCAAAATCACAACCATATACAGCAACTTCCTCCCCACAACGTAACCCCCGGCCCTCTCCAGAAGTCTCCCAGTGACAAAGGAAGTCAAGGCCTTCACCCCTGTCTTCAACTCCTACATCAGTACAGCCACATTTCAGGAATTATGGAAACACGCAGCCAATAACGCCCTCCTAAAGAAACCCTCAGCTAACTTCACCACACTCGCCAATTACCAACTGATATCCCTGAATATGCCACGTTATTTCGCATGCCTTTAGTTTGCATGCCGTTACAACGCGGTCATTACAACGACTGCGTTGTTATTTCTAAAACCGTTACAACGCAAGTCTGAACAATGACTTGCGTTGTAAGGGGCGCTGGATGTTGGAATAGTATAATTTACTATTCCAACTCCGGTCTGTGCGGACACTAGGGAAGGTGTTGAATTTTAAATCCAACACCTTTCACCCCCTAACGCAAGTCGTTGTTTCGACTTGCGTTGTAATGATACGCGAAATAACAACGCAGTCGTTGTAACAACCGCGTTGTTATGGCATGCGAACTAAACGCTGCGTACTAAACGCTGTTTACCGATATCCCTCCATCCCTATCTACCCAAGGTCCTGGAAAAAACCATCACAAGCACCTCTCCGACCACCTCGCCAAACACCAGCTTCTTGACACTACACAATCAGGATTCAGAGCTTACCACAGCATGGAAACCGCACTTATAGCAGAAATGGATGACATTTGGAGGATCTTGGATGGGGGGAAACCACAGCCCTCATCCTTCTAGACCTATCAGCAGCCTTCAACACCATCTCTGTTCCAATCCTATTCCAACAACTCCATGAAACAGGTATCCAGGGACTCGCCCTCAAATGAATCTGCTCCTTCCTCACCGGAAGGACCCACATCTTCAACATGCTCCCCTATGCCTCTGAAGCACAAGATCTTATTTGGGAGGTCTGGTAGGGCTCCTCGTTCAGCCCAACAAGCTCACAACATAGGCAGCATACGAGCTCACAACATAAGCATCCTCACTTACGCCAACAGCACGCAACTGATACTGTCCCTCTCGGACGAAACATCAAGCACCAGGAACAAGTTCAACACATGCATGATAGAAATCAGTGTCCGTAAAGAAGGACAAAAGCAATGTGATTTTTCATGATTCTTATCATGAGTGACATTATGCGTGACTTTATGACCAATTTGACATCAATTCTACAGGAACGGTATGTGTCACATGGTTATCGTTCTTGAAGTTTATGTTATAAATCACTAAAGATTCTGTCACCATTTTAAGTACTGAGTGTGCAGTTCTGACGACACTGAGCCAGTCTTTTTTAATGTGATACACACACTGGAGGTTTGAGAATATCCAAGTTTGATTAACCCGTTGATGCACACCACATCAAGAGGGACACATTTTTGGCTATCTTTTATTTTATTTTTTTGCTTTTGTTGGAATGAGCTAGCAGAGCATTAACAAAATATCAGATTAAGACAAGGCATAGATTAAAGGTCTTCGAAGACTACCTTCCATTTAGAGTAATAATTCTTGCTCACCCATGCTGTTTGCTTCTTATGCATCTTCGTAGGAGGCACAATATGAATTCAAGTCTTTATTTTTATTGAATACTGACCTGACGTACACAGCACTTTTCACTGTATACAATAGAATAGACATTATGATTTGTATTCCAGGCAGTTGGACATACTTGAGGCGTACCTTAAGCCCGGAGAGTTGGTTGGATTTCTCACTGTTTAGGTAAGTGACACCGATTTCAAAAATGTTGATTTCCTTCCAAGAGTTTGTTTGGAAATTACAATGTGATTGTTTTTTATTTGGCTTTCAGAGAAGACGAACCCAGTAGGATTCACTTGGGTCGTTGAACTCTTGACCGCCCGTTTCCTGTGGTGGCCAGTATATTTATAATTTTTCACACTAAGCAGAGTGACTATTAACAATGGTCCTGATGAATGCCACTGGATCTCTTTAGGAGACGAACACATGGCAGAAACATGTTGACCACCATTTGGGGATATCTTTGCACAATCCCTAGTCCTCTCTGTTTTTAGACTGTTGCTTGGGGTTAACTAATTCTTTATTGGGTGGCCTCAAGACCCAATAAAGATTTAGTGGACCCCAAGCGGCATTTTAAAACACTACTTTCCCTGCACTCTGCCCCTTATTCACCACTCATCTATACGCTCATCTTGAGAGAAAAAACACCTCAGCTCCTCCCCTCGGGGAGTTGTAGCTCACACCTCAGTGTGAGGAGGGAACCCATATGATGAAGCATGTCACCTAATAGTGAGTAAGGGTTCTTGTCCTGAAAGGATTTTTCTCCCTCATACTTGTCTCCTGTCTTCTCTTTCCTTCCCTTTGACTCTACATCCTTCCCTCTCGCTTACACTTTTCGAGTAAGCCCCCAGGGCTGGCCTCACACGCCTGCTACAGAGAGCATGAATACCATCACGGGTGATTCGTGCACTTTAAAAACACTGATTACATAACATAAAAAGTCACCAAGTTTATGCTCTAGATTCCCCAAAGAAGTCACCTTTCACTTTTACACATGAGAAGAGTATAACATTCCGGGTTCCTACAGCCACCCTGAATCTTCTTTGACTTGCGTGGAACCACTGTTACTTTT
Source organism: Triturus cristatus (assembly GCF_964204655.1). Lineage (NCBI taxonomy): Eukaryota > Metazoa > Chordata > Amphibia > Caudata > Salamandridae > Triturus > Triturus cristatus. Next base: position 743,347,264 of record NC_140592.1, read on the forward strand.
GGGTTATTTTTGCAGATTCTTAGCCTTTTGGGCTTGGAAACATTCAGGTGTCCAGCCTTGCTCCTACGCCTATGCCAAAACTCACACATATCAGAGCACCTTGTATGTCAGAATGCCAACAACAAAAATATCATCTGATGTACATACTGTGGCCTAAATATCGCTTATCAACTCCGATAGAGCAATATTTTTGTAAATTATATTGTGGACATGATAATTTTGTCAGAAGATGTTTAACCCTCAATATTCTGTTCAAGGGAGGTACTTTTAGCCCATGGAGCTCTTCCTCTGACATAGTGTACGGCAGTTTCACAGATGGGAGAAGGACAGTGGCGTAGCTAGGCCTTTTGCCGCCTGTGGGTCCCAGCATTTGCCGCATGCAGCGGCCGTAAGAGGGGGGAGGGTGTACTGGTCGATCGATTCCTGCTTTTGCTGCGCCAGAGGGGTGGGGGGTGTCTGCCACCCCAAAAACCAGTGCCACCCAGGGCGGACCGCCTCCCCCCTCTTGCTACGTCGCTGGAGAAGGATGCAGCATGACAGAACCCATGCATGCAAGTAATCCTACTTTGTTAAATATGGGACATACTTGAATCAATGTTTATCGAGTGGATTTTCAACCTATGAATTAAAAAGACATGGCTGAAAGGTAAAATCTTGTCATATTTGTCTTAAAATAAATTGGGAGTCTTGCATCGAAATTAAAGTTATGGCCAGCCAAGCTCTTGCAAAAACATTAAGCGCTATGACTATCTTTCTGCATTTCTACAAGCATTGCTATTTCTGTATCATTGCAAATGATTAGTCTTACATATGTGATGCACATTGTTAATTGTATGTTTGAGAGTTTGCAGGAATAATCCCCTGAACCACTGGCAGCCCTCGCGGAGCAGCACGTGCTGCACCTGTTCAAGGCAGTCATATCACATTAGAGTTCCAGGCGCTCGCCCTAAATCACGCCAAAATCCTTTTAGGAAGAGGGGGCGTGTTTTCCCTTTCTCAGTGTCTCTTCCGACATGTGCAGCAGCTGCAGCTCGCATTGTTCCAGTAAATAATGTCCTTTTAGACACTGCTTTGTTTTTCCAAAGAGTGTCAATGTTCAGCCCATTAGCATGAAGATGCTCAGCATGTGCATTTGAAAGACCATCTCTGGCTTTCACCCACTAGACTATTTAACCCTTGATGTATTTCAAGGCAGAAAGGCAGAAAGTAACAAACTCAATTTTATTTCGCATTTTATAAGTCTGCAAAGTGGCAATGTGATATGTTATGTTATTTTCATTTATACAGCGCACAGCTACTCGGAAGTGTCCCGGCGCTATAGACCGCTGGGGAACCCGTCCTGGCTATCCCTGTGAGATGGTCCCTTTCTGGGTATCTCCAAGGTGAAACCAGGCATCCCCGGCATCTGTGGGGGGCCGTTGTAGAGATGAGGCAAGCTTAATGCCCAGAGTTGCCGAGTGTGTTCCTGGTTAGAGTAGGTACAGAGGCGATAATTATCGAGTCCGTTTTGATCCTGGTCCACGACCCTGCCGCGTCGCGAATTGAACCCTGGTCCCTGGCCGATTCTCTGCTTACGGATCTGCCACCTCTAACCAGTGAGCCACACCTCTCCACTGATATGACACCATCAGCCTTTCCTGGCTTTTCAACCTACAGCATGTTGCTCTGTGGGGATTGTAGTTTTGCTTATAACACTTCCATTAGGTGATTAAAACTCCAGCATGTCAAGTGCTTTTGGTTAAAGTAACAGAAATGGCCAACTGTATTACACATGAGGTGAAGCCTCTTATCAGCTATGTTAAAAATGTTCAACAAGTCGTCTAATCCATGTTAGAAACTGGTTATTTTACTAGTGGCAGCTGGCAAGTCTCAAGGGTGGTAGGCAGGTGGGACATTAAAAAAAAAAAAAACCATTAAAAACAACTTACCTGAGAGTCCTCCTCGATGGTCTTCTCTCCTCGGGGCAGGCAGGCAGGTTCCAAACTCCCTTCACCAATCCTAGCTCTGCTCTCACCAGCATGAGAGCACTGCTACGATTGCTGGGAGTGGCCTCACTCGGCGCTCCACAGTGCTCTGGAGGCTTTGGTTTTCTCTAGCCTAGCTGTTTTAAGACAGCAGGGTTAGAGAGGTTTAAAGTGTGCATGTGTGGCTGGGCATCGCAAGACGGCCGGCCAAAAAGACATGCGCAATTTAAACTGAAAGTGCCCTGATCTCTCTGCTGTTGTCATTCAGCAGGAGCCCCACCCTCGTCCTGACGCTCTGTTCCGGATGGGGGGAAGAAAAATAAAATGGTAACAAATTAACTTCATTACCATTTTATTTTTCTCTCGGGGGGGGGACATTTTAGTGGGGCGATGCTCTTCCGCTCAAACGGAGGAGCCACCCATGTATTTTACATGTAAACACAAAAGAAACTCTGCTCATATATTTTGTGAGGGTTCACTCTTTCATTCACATAATGGAGTAGCGCCAGCATTTGTAAAATGGATCGTATTGTCTTTTGTGTAGTTATATGTTGTATACTGAGGTTTGATACACAACAAAGGTACAACACGAACATCAGTAGTACAACATATCCTAGTATAAAGAATAACTGAAGGACAGGTGGTGGTAGTAGAAAGAAAATCACATAATTCTCTCACAGATACAGAACAAGTACAATACAGGTGTTCAGCATACTGAAGAGGGAGTGGGAGGAGTTAAAGGACTACTGTACACTCATTGGAAACAGGCATAAACATACAAAAGTACAAAGCTCCTGGAAGGAAGAGCCAAACCTCTTATGGAAATACCATGCATTCTTGTGATAAATTAGGCCGATGAACCCTCACACATCTTATGTGGTGTGCCTCATCTGTGAGTTCCACATCTAGCACTGAGAAACATCCTGGAGTACTTGTTTTCACTTGCTGTTCAGACTCCTAGTTATGGGTTTCCTAGTTTGGTGAGATGATATCCTTTATGTAGACATATATGTTCTCTCTTTGTTAATCTGTTAGACCTATATTAAAATTGAGTGTGGGTTAGCTAAAAATGTTTCTTACTGGTGTCTTCCTACCATAAGAATAAAAACACAAGGGTCAAGCAACAGTCCCTGCATCTCTTTTCCGTTGCCAAGTTTCGGTGCTGAAATATTTCCCCATAGGGGTCGATGCCTTCCTCAGGACCACAGGCATCTTGCATCAAATATTGGTTCATAGGGTATGTTATACAGATGGATTCAATAAATCCTTTGCATTTTCGAAAGATGGGACAACAACAGTGGAAACACCCTTTCTTCATAGAACAGGTACTCTTTGGGCAGAAGCAGTGCAACCTTCCCTCCTTCAGAGGACCTCTGGGGTTCTGACTGCAGCAGTGCAATCTTTCGTCATCAGAGGACACACACACATCTGTAGAGTACAACAGTAGCAAAGGAAGCTTCCCTGTCTCAAAGAAAGCAGGAATTACAATCTTCCATTCCATGCAGAACAGATTCAGCAGGCAGACTATAAGCATCTTTCATCTCTCACAGAATATGTACAAGTAAGGCATGAGCGCCTTGCATGTTACAGACAGATCTTCGGAGGGAGCTTAACTGGCTGAGAGAAAGGTATAGATGGATGAGTGCAAGTTCTGGCACTATTCTCACCTAGGTGGTACTCTAGATCAGCATTTTGACAGTCAACTGCTGCCACTCAGGTCATCTACCACATGGGCGAGTGCCCAACCAGGCCATCTTTTTACGTTCATTGTTTGGTTTTACCACATATTGGGATGTAGTCATTACCTTTTATGTCATTATTATTGTTTGGAGCAGGAATAAGTAATTATGCCCTAGACAGGGTGACAGGTGCCAATCTTTACAAAATGGTTTTGAATGCACGCACACCAGGCGCTGTCCAATCCCAGCCTTGGTGCTGCGCCTGTTCAGAATGTTGAAGGCCGTCACTGCCCTCAACAGAGTCTCGGCATTGACATCACAAGCCAGTCCTTAACACTAACTGTAGAGAGGGGTTATTCAATGGGATTGGCGAAATGGAGTTTCTTCTGTTTAAAGGAAGGCATACCCTGGCAAATCTGACCTTTAGGGCACTTGATTACACATCTGCGAATATAACCATCATGGACAAAAGTGGGTTGTATCCTGGGGGGGGGGGGGGGGGGAGAGGACACTGTCAACCTACCAGCCCTTCAAGGTCAGAAGAGATAGTCTGCTTTTTTAGGGTCACTGGCCTTTTTGATAACTGCTGGCTAAAGAGCAACATTTGGGACCAAGTACATTTACTCCAGGTGTGCATTAGATCTATTGGGATTTTTGTGTGGAATACATTTACTTACAGGTGCACTAAAAAGACAAGGACGTAAGAATCTACAGATGCTATCATCATCACCATAACAGAATATCGCACATCTATGCTGCTCTTACAGTAACCAAGATAAGTGCACATGCAGATCTGTAAATAGCAATACAAGCCATCCCAATAACACACACACGCACACACCCACGCACGCACCCACACACGCACGCACGCACACACACACACAACATACACACACACACTACTCACTTTACACAAAATCTTCAAAAGGGGCTTGCAAGCCACTTACCCTCTGCGGTCTGCTGCCATCATTATTTCCTGACTCACTCATCTCCATAGCAACAACATTGACATTCAGACTGCTCAGCACACAGCAAGTAATAACCTTCACTGTCACCTCTGTGACCGTCTGACCCAGTGCTTTTCTTGTCTGTCATAGTCTCAGCACAACCTACACATCCACTCTCATCTGGCTTATCCAAACAAAATTTACCAAAAAGCTACATCTTGAAATATGCAACTAATTTTGTACTCTACTATTCCTCTCCTTTACCGCACTATGGCATAAATTACCCACTTCCCTTAACAGACATTTTGCTTACCTCTACTAAATCACTAATGTTTAAACCACAGATGATTTCAGACATATCAGCAACTACATCTTTCTTCCTATTTACATAATCTATCATTTTCCTTTGGAAAGAGTCGACTCTCTTAACCCCTTAACTGCTGGACCCCCCTGCCCTCCCAATGCTGAGCCATTTTTTGGCTATTTGAGGTAGTTGGCGCTTAGGGCTCCATAACTATTTTCCACATATGGTATCCTCAAAAAATGTCTGTCCTTTTTCTTCAAACATCCTGGGGATTCTAAAAGTAGCCAGGGTTTGTGGATCCCCCTGGAGAGGGCAGAGAAAATAAGCAAAATATAACTAAAGTTTGAGTTTTTGGGGAAAAAAGAAAAAAGGGTTTGTTTTTTCCCCCTGGCATCAACGTACGGTTTGCTGTGCTAAAGTGATCAGCTTTAAGGAACATACAGAGCTGAATAAAAAAACATTTTTTGTTGCCACAGCTTTGGCATTTTTCAAAGAGGTGGCCCATTTTTTTGTGCTCTCAACCTATTTCCAGTTTGTGGTGGAATCCAGTGTGAAACCAATAGGTGATCTAGAAAAGCTATAGATTTCTGAAACATAGACAAAATTCAAAAAATTCAGCAAGGGTTCATATGTGTAGATCCCTCAAGATTCTCCAAAAGAAACTAACTGTTGCAACAAAGAAATACTGGAAATGAGTAGGAAAAACGACCATATGCTACAACGTTTTCATCTGTAACTTTTTGCCACAATGGCCGATTTACAAAGGCATTATACTATTATGTCCACTAGACCATTCTAGTTGCTGGGTATATAGGGATGGCAGGTTTGCCAAGAATACAAGGTATCCAGAGCCAACAACTGAGCTTGCGCCGTACAATGGTTGTTCATTGTGTACCAAGCATAGACCAATTCATATGGTGAAATATGTAGAGTGAAAAATTGTATCAAGGAAACCTATATATTTCTGAAATGGGCACAAGATATGGAGTTCAGGAGCAGTGGGTATTCGTACATCTCTGAATTTGTGGAAAGTCATACAAGTCCATAATTTAAAGGGTATTTTTCAAACTGTCTTCTTTCTAACACACTGGCTTACATTTGGAAGGCACAAATGCAGTGAAATGCAATCGGTAATAACAAATATCCTACTATTCTATGCTCCGACATGTCTTCTGATAAAAATGGTACCTCACTGGTGTGGGTCGGCCTACTGACTGTGACAGGAAATGGCCCAAAATGTTATGTTATCTTAAATAACTTTTAAAGTGCACGAATACCCGAGGGTGTCTTGGCGCTAAATTGGGTATAGCAGTGTAGACAGGAGCAAGAAAAGACTAGGCATTGAAAATCCAAGTTTTTAACAGTTTCTTAAAACTCAATAAAGTGGGGGCTGCTTTGATATTTATAGGCAGGCTGTTCCAGAGTGCCGGGGCTTCAGAGGAGAAGCAGCTTCCCCCCACAATTTCAGTCTCTTAAAGCTGTGGCGGGAGATCATCAAGGTATTTTTTGATTGTAGGCCTCGGCTGGGTATGTACCAGGAAAAGGATTGTTAGAGGTAGCTGGGACCTGAGTCATGTAAGGCCTTGTAAGTAAGGCACAATGCCTTGAATTTGATTTGATTATCCACTGAAAGCCAGTGGGGCAGATCAAGAATAAGTCTTGCTGCCGCATTTTGTACGCTCTGTAATTTCTTTATGTAATGTTTTTGGAGCTTAATGTAATGTTTTTGGAGCTTAACATACAGTCCATTACAGTAATCCAGTTTCGCGAGGATTAGTAAAGAGATGACTGTTTTTCCAGAGGTAAGGGGAATGAAAGGATGAATCTCCTTGAAATTCTCAAAGGGGACGATTCCGATCCGGGTCGGAAGGGCACTGAACGTGATCCGGCTGGAAAAACTACGCGCCGTACGCGTGTTTTCCGCCCAACTCGTACAGCTGTACGAGCGAGCAAGTACGATGCGAGCTACATGAAATTCACCGACCGACTCGTTTCCGGGTCCGAACCGCTCCGTACGTCTCGGTCGTAAGCTAACCGTGGCATGCAATGGATGCGATTCACGACCGAGCCAGTACGATGTACGCGTCGGACACCCTGTGCGAGCCGGAGTGTCCAGCTCGCAAATCATCCGGGTGGTTGCCTTTGGGGGTCCGCGTCGGACCCCCTGTCACCCGCAGCCCTACGACTTGGACACAGGGGGAGACCCATGGGTCTCCCCAACACAGGCATGTACGGTGTGGATGGCACCGATGCGTACTCACTGTAGGGGACGCACTTGTCCGCGACGTACCATTTCAGTCAATGGGAGCCCATATACGCGTCCTATGACCGGCTCCCATTGACTTCTATGGGAGTCTGACCAACCGAGTCCAACAGCATACAGCCGCATCGTACTCACTCGGTCGGACTGTAGGACCCCGGCTCGGTCGGAAAACACTCCGTATCCGGCTCGGTGCTTTCCGACCCGGATCGGAATCGGCCCCAAAGTATTGAAACTGGAGAAGACGACTCAGCTGGTATGCTTATTGAAGTTCAGTTTGTCATCAGTGGTTATGCCTAGATTTTTTGCTTTTTGGACTAGGATGGGTAGAGTTACTAACTCCGTAGTCCAACACGCTGGGTTCCAGAAATGAGGCTTGTTGCCCAAAAAAATTACCGCGTTTTCTCTGGCTTCTGATGGCTCTCATACAGTTGTGAAACAGGGAAATGGTGACTTCCACAATGTTGGAGGCCGACACGACAATCTACGTGTTGTCCGCGCACGAGGTGGGGGAGAACCCAAAGGATCCAATCAGGTAGGTCAGTTCGACTACATAAATATTGAAGAGTAGGGGACTCATAGAAGACCCCACATGGAAGAGAAGAGAACTTGGATGTCAAATTCTCTAACATAACCGAGTGCTCCCTGTCCGTGCATGGATACACATGTGCACATATATATATATATATATATAACTATAACTCGCGCGCCCGCAATGCACTGCTGATGACGTCACATATTACATCACTCATGACATGGTCAGTGACATCACTCATGACATCACTGATGACATCTCAAATGACATCACTGATGACATCACTGATGACATCATCCAGTGAATGTGTGTTTTTCTGAAAATTAAATATGTTTTCTATATGTATATCTCACGGTCGATGGAAGAATAAATGGGTATATAAGTGTCTAAATGGATGATTTGTTTTTGAAAAATTGATTGTGTAACTGACTGATTAAGTGTATCATAGTGAATACATGGCTTAGTGAGTAATGTTTAAATATGTAAATATCTGTATCAGTCTCTCACTTTGTGTATAAGTGGCTGCATGTGTTGGTGAGTAGCAACATGGGTGTCTATATAGGTTATTAGTTGGTTTTTTGAGTATCAGTCTGAGTGTCTGCATGGTTCGGTGGGGGGTATTACGTAGTGCATAGGTGCATGAATGAGTGACTCACTGTTTGTATGTGTTGAAGACAGCATGTGTGCAGGACTGTATGGGTGGATGAGTGTGTGTATGGGTGTGTTAGTGAGTGAATGACTGTCTCAATAGTGTCTTTATGAGTAACTACATATGTTTTAAACTAGTATATGTGACTATTGGTGTATATAAGTGAGTATATGTGAGAGTGAGAGATTGAAAGAGTTCCTGTATGAATAAGTATGTGTTTCTATAAGTGATTGTTTAAAAGACTAAGTATGTGTAAGTTTCCGTAGAAGTAAGTGTGGTGGTGTGTGTATAACTGTATATGCAAGTAAATGTATGTTTGATTCTTTATTAGCATGAGTGACTATGTGTGTGAGTAACTCTATGGATGAGTGGCATTGTGTAACAGGATGTATAGGTGTATGAGTAAATATGATGAGTGAGTACATGTATGAGTGACTGTATAGGACTGTTGGTGAATGAGTGGATGTGTATGTGGATCTTAGAATTACTGAAGAGGTTGTTGTAACTGGTATTGGTATGTCCATTGTTTTGAAAATTTTAGTCTCTATTTTTGAATGTGTGTATCAAAGGTTATATTAGGGTGAGAGGAGGCCTGCCACTCTATCACAAGGATGATGTCATCAGTGATGTCATCAGTGATTTCATTTGAGATGTCATCAGTGATGTCATGTGTGATGTCACTGACCATGTCATGAGTGATGTAATATGTAACGTCATCAGCAGTGCATTGCGGGCGCGCGAGTTATAGTTAGCTGAACTAACTATAACGGGGGAATTTCAATGGTTTTGTACAAGTGAAAAGTCCAGCTAACTATAACACCCCTGAAACCTATGGTTTTTTCAGTGAATTTCTGAGGTTTTTTAAATGCTAATTCCTAACTATAACGTGCCTGAAACCTATGTTTTTTTCTGTGAATTTCAAAGGTTTTTTAAATGCCTATTTCTAAGTATGCCTACAGAGATAGGACATGTGAAGAAAGAAGAAAAAATGCACAGAAAGAAAAAATAGAAGTGCAGAAAGAAGCAACAGAAGTCCTCAAAGACGAAGAAAAGTGCAGGAAGAAGGATAACGTGCAGAAAGAACAAAAAGAAGAGCAGAAAGAAGCCTTGTTGCAAAATCATCCTGTACCCTCAACTTTTTCAGACGGATACTGGTGGTAACTGAGTCTGACTAACCAGTCCTAGGGCCAGTGCTATGTTAAAAGACACCTAGAATACAGTGAAAACACCTACATACACTAGGGAACATTATGCGTTGGGGTCCCCCTGTGATTAGCATGACCTCCTCTGTAAGCCCCTAGTATATAATAGGGCAGGGGGATTAAAACTACCTCTTAAAACAGGCCACAGGGCATTTTTGCACACGTTAACTCAGGCCCCGTCCCCTCCCTTCACCACTGTGTAAACACGCCCTGTGTCCATTTTTAGTTGGGAGATTAAGTTAATTTGAATCCTGAGGGTCCCTAGGGTCCAACTAGCCCACTAGGTACCTCCAGTAAGTGCCACAGAGCTGCGTTGCAGAGAGGTGTAAAAAGTGGCACGGCATGGACCACCTCTCTGCAATGCAGCTCAGTGGCGCTTACTGGAAGCACTTGGTGGGCTAGTTAGCCCCCAGGGGCCCTCAGTATTGAAGGGAAATTATATCCCCAATTTAAAATGTGCCATAGTGCGTGTTTGCACACGTCACCTCAGGCCCCGTCCCCTCCCTTCACCACTGTGTAAACGCGCACGTGGCTGTTCTAAGTTGAGAGATTAAGTCCCCTTGAATCCTAAGGGTCCCTAGGGTCAAACTAGACCACTAGGTACCTCCAGTAAGCGCCACAGAGCTGCGTTGCAGAGAAGTGTAAAAAGGGGCTTGGCCTCAGAACACCTGTCTGCAGCGCAGCTCCCTGGCGCATACTGGAGATGCCTCTTGGGCTAATTGGCCCTCAGGGACCCTCAGTATTGAAGAGGAATTAATTCCCCAACTTACAATTTGCCAGGGGGCGCGTTTGCAGAGTGCTGCAAGGAGGGGGCGTGGCCTCCGGCACAATGCCAGTCTTTTATTTATTTTAATTTTTTAAGAAGGGGGGATGTGTGGTTCCCTTCTTATTCCAATTTATTGGCCCTGATGACCCCATTCCCCAGGGCCTGTCTCCTAATTATATTTTTTTGACCCCAATCCCCAGGGCCGGCCACTGTTTTTTATTATTTTAAAAACATATATATTTATAGACACACCTAGGACATGCTGGACAAACCGTACGTACCTATCAACATGACGATTTGCGTGATATTCATTGAAAGGCGACTATGCATACAATGAATCCACGTGGAATGTATTTACACCACTAGTGAAGCTCTGACATGTCTGATGCCCTACCGTGCCTAATCCCGGTAGACACCCTTGTCGTTTATTTATACAAACATGGGTAGCTATTGACGGGCACATTTAATACACATGCACACCAAGCCATTCAAAGGGGATTCGACAAAAATTCGACCAAAACTATGCAAGAAACCCCCCTCACGGTTAATAAAACACACATCCACTGCCGGATGTGTAATACTTTTTATTTTACTCTCTGGAAAGGGGACGAACATCACTTGAGAGTCACAGTGCGCTCCTGGCAGAGCCCATTGCTGTGTTACACCCACCATTGCCTGCTGAGTGCCACACACCTCTGTGTTGTATTCCACTAGCTAGTGCATATGCTATGACACTCTCTAGCCCATGTGCACTGTAACACCACCCCGTGAATATGTCATGCCACACTTGTCTTCGCACGGGTTATATTGCTCCATCTAACGTGCCTTCCTCGATGCCTATGTTATAACGCACAGTGCTATGCCATACATATTACAATCTGGGATCCATATCTTTGTCACAGTGCATATGCAACATTACACTCCCCAGCACATATTTTATATTACAACTTTAGAGACTAGTTAGGTTACACAACACTGCCCTGTGCATATTACACTCCAAGGCGCATATCGCATAGCACGCGCTAGTGCCTGTGCTATCTCGTGCTCTCCAATGAATCTGTAATTGCGCACAATGTATTGCATATTATATTTCACGCCCGGTTCATCTTATATCATACTTTTTGGTGCATAGTTTATACCATACACTATATCTAGTTTTCATTTTCAATCGTGCTCTCAGGACTATGTTCTATAAAACACTGTGTTCACCTACCCTTTTCACGGGCATTACATTTTGCGATAGGGGGTGGAGGGTCAGGGGGTGTTTCTGCCAAGTGAGCCCGGAGTCACAGTCACAAACGTCCTCTTCTTCCTGAATAAAAGTGAGATTATGCTGCATACTTGTTCATATTTTAAGTAGTTCTGTTGTGTGAATCCATGGACTAGCCTCCTCCCTCCTGTCATGCATGGTCTGATGTGCTGCCACTGCCCTCAATATAGTATGATGTACCAGTCAACTCCTCCTGCCCTCCATTGCCCAATTCTATGCCCCATCATTGACCTCCTGCTTAAACTCTGTGCTAAGCTTGCTGCCCCTATTCTCCTTCCCCCTGCCCTCCGATGTCTTTGTGCATGCCCCTGCTCCATCCTTTTTGCCCACCATGTTCCATGGACCTGCCACTCCTATCTACTCTGAGTGTTCTGTTGAGCTGCCACTCCCCTCCCATCTGCCTAGCATTGTCAGATGACTGTAACCTGTCCCTGCCACCTCCACCCTGCCTGTCCACATGCCATGCCCCTATCCTCTTCCTACTGTCCTACATGGTCCATTGTACTGCCACACCCTTCTGCCCTCCCTGGTCTGTTGTGCTGCAACTGCTCCTCCTGCCTGCCCCGTGCGGTCTGTTGTGAGGCCCCTTCCCCTGAACTTTCTTGTCTGTGCACAGGTCCTGACCCTCCCTTCTATCCTCCTTCGTCCTTTGTGCATGCCCCTGCACCCTCCTTCTTGCCCATCATAGCCAATGTGCTGCCACTAACCCTCCCACTTGCCATGCATGGTCTTCTGTGCTGCCATGGCCCCTCCCACCTTCCCTGTGTGGTCAGTTAGCTGCCCCTGACCCCCTCCCACCTTCCCTCCATGGTCTGTGTGTATGCCATCACAGTCTCAGTGTTGCTCTTCATGGTGTGTCTTGCTTCTAGTGCCCATCCTGCCTGACCTCCATGGCTATCTTGCTGCTCCTGCCCTGCCCCCTTGCCCCCAGCCCTCTGTTTACATGTGCAGACCCCTACTCCCTCCCTCCTGGCTTGTCTGCTCCATTGTAATGCCCCTGATCCGTCCCTCCTGCCCTTTATGGTCTGTTATGCTGCAGCTTTCTCTCCTGTCTGTCCATTATGGTCAGCTAGCTACCATTGCCTCCTGCCCCTCTGTTCTCTGTTGTCCATGTGCATGGTCCTGTCCCCTCCCTCTTGCTTTCTATGGATTGTTGTGCTGCACTCCCGTCCCGCATGCCCTGTGTGGTGTATTGTGCTGCTGCAAACCCTGATGCCTGCCCTGCAGGGTCAGTTTGGTGCACCTCTCCATGTCCCTCCTGTCCTCTGTTATCCAAGTCCATGTCCCTACCCCATTTCCTTCCATGATCCAATGTACCATACTTGCGAACATTTTGAACTTGGTAAGAGGGAGATTTTGAAAAAAAACTGGGGTATTGATTTTCCCCTTTGAGTTACATTGAAAAAGAGGAGATTGTAGACAGGAGACAGATCAAATAAAGCCCATTTGAGCTTAAAAACATTGGACGTTTCCTGGCTGAATCGGGTCTGTTGGCATGTATGGTTGTACTACCATTGCCTCTTCCTTCTGCCCACAATGGTCTATTATATTGCCACAGCCTCTCTTGCAAGTCCTGTATTGTTGGTTTGTTGCCCCTGCCCCCCTTTCCACTGCCCTCCATAGTCTGTTGTGCTGCCACGGCCCTTCCTGCCTGCTCAGTGTGGTTAAATTGTTGCCTTTGCACCCTCCTACCTGCCTTCAATTTTCAGAGTCCGTGCCCCTGGCCTCTGCCTCTCAACAGTATCCTAATGAACAACTAGATTGCTAACATTCTATATTTATTACAAAAGTGTGGAACGCCTGACGTCATCTTGATGTAATCAAAACTGTAATACCTAGAGCATTTCCTTTAGAAATTACATATATGAGAGGGTCTTATTGGCATCAAAATTATGGTTAGTGCTCTAAAAGACTAAAATAAGGACATATTTTCTGAGTTTTCAAATAGCGACAAAGCACTTTTAAATTATTTGTTATCTTTATTTAACTTGATTAAATGTTGCACTTAGGGGAGAGGATGTGGTGTTACTTCCAGAACTGCAGACTTTGCAACTGGGGAACCAGGTTGGAGTTTCTGCTTCAGCTCGACATTCTGTGATTCTGGTCAAATCACTTAGTCTCCCCATGTCTACAACCAAAATGAATTTGTTCTTGTGTGATGTAACCAATGCTCATGTAAAGCACTCCAATACCTGACAAGTCTGCACTATATAACACAGCAAAAACACAAAATAATAAGTGTTTTGCACACTTCTGTCATTGGGCTATATTTGGTCTACATCTGGGTGATATTGGGCTACATTTGGGCTATTTTGTCTCCGGTGGCCATCGTGGGAGATTTATTTGTTATGAAGTTTCCTAATTTCCTCATGTACTGCAGTCTCCTCGGTAGGAAATGCTTTCAGTTTTTTACTTTGATTCCATCATGAAGGTATTCAGATATGTCACACATTTGCCATCAATTCTGAATGTTAGCACTCTAGTTGCTCATTAGATCACTGTAGTAAAACTACTGTTCACCATGGAAGTCTGCTCCTGGTATTAAAAGTGCATGTTTCAGTCTGCATGTCAGAATTTTTTTATGAAATAGAAGAGGATTTGAGAAGTCACTCAAAATGTGCCCTCATTTTCTTTCTTCAGCATTAATCATAATTTCTATGGCAAAATGAACCCCCTCATTGTGTTCCTTTTTAAATTAAATGTTTTAAGTGTTACCAGTTTATTCCAATCAAGATGGCTTCAGGTGTGCCATACTTTTGTCATAATGAAGACAGTAAGCGCTCTAGTTGTTTTTAAGAACACTCTGGGACATTCTGTCATTGGGCTATACTTGGGCTACATCTGGGTGATATTTGGGCTACATTTGGGCTCTTTTGTCTCTGGTGGCCATCTTGGTAGACTTATTTGTTATGAAGTTTCCTAATTTCCTCATTTACTGCAGTCTCCTCAGTAGGAAATACTTTCAGTTTTTTACTTTGATTCCATCAAGAAGGCATTCAGATGTGTCACACATTTGCCATAAATTCAGAATGTTAGCACTCTTTGTGCTCATTAGATCACTGTAGTAAAGCTACTGCTCACCAGGGAAAACTGCTGCTGGTATTGAAAGTGCATGTTTCAGTCTGCATGTCAGAATTTTTTAATGAAATAGAAGAGGATTTGAGAAGTCACTCAAAATGTGCCCTAATTTTTCTTTCTGCAGCACTAATCATACTTTTTATGGAAAAATGAACCCCCTCATTTTGTTCCTTTTTAAATTAAATGTTTTAAGAGTTACCACTTTAATCCAAGCAAGATGGCTTCAGGTGTGCCATATGTTTATCATAAGTAGGACTGTTAGCGCTCTAGTTGTTCTTTGGAACACTCTGGGAAGCTGCAGTAGAACACAAAGGAATCAACTGACAGTCTCTGCCCTTGTTGGATGTACATGTTTTACTGAGAATGTCAGACTTCATTCTCACATGACTGAGAAAGATAATGTGAATTTACAGAAAATAAGCTCTCAGTTTAGCTTATAGATCACCTTCCAAACCTCTGTGGGAAAAGCATGAGAAAATATTTTTCTCTCAATCATGATATCCCAGCAGAAGGCTTTTTCACATGGTGAAATCACCTTAGAACATACCACAATTCCTAAAATATGTATTGTACCATCAACAAATGACTAAAGTCTTAAAACCTTCTATTAACTGCAATGCTTTTTAATGAGGTGCTATCATGTATATTGGTCCCAAGATGGCTGCCAACACTTCTTGGGTGAAGTGCTGACAGCCAATCAGATCTCAGGATGAGATGTGTGGTTAGGCTCCGCCCACATATGTATATGATTTTACTTTTGATTTTCTCAGGAACTACTGAACAGATTGACACCAGACCTGCAAAAGGCACTTCCCTGACCTGAGGACTACCTCTCTGCCAAATTTCAAGTAATTCCGTTCAGCCGTTCGGGCTGTACCTTGGACTAAAGGTCCCTATGGAAAATTGCATGGGGAAAACGTGTTTTGGGACCCCCCTTTTTTCTCAGCCCCTGCTTGACGAATCCCCCCCGAGACTTTCAGGATAGGAGCGGAGCGTCCCACCTATTTTGAAAATTTCGCGAGGATTCGTCAACCGGCGCCAAAGTTATTCCAAATAGAATGTTGCGGATTTCCTATGGAAACACGGTCCTAACTATAACTATCTACTGGCGACCGCCAGTAGATAATATATATATATATATATATATATATATGTTCACACTAAAATTCTTAATGAAAATAGAAAGACGTATACAGTTAAATAAAATTATTCAATTTTTGACAAATCCGCAAACCGTTCGCGAATTTGTTCCGATCACGTGATCAGAGTTAGAAACCATAGAGTACTTGAAGTCGCAACTTTCAAGGTCCACAGGACCTTAAAATAATTTTTTAAAAAACTGGTTTTATCACATGTATAAAACCATTACATATTTTACATAGAGTCCATTTGCGATTTTTTATTTTTAAAATGTGTATAAAGTATATTTAAAATAAAAAGAAAATCAAGAGTTAAATAAAAAATATTACTAAAATAAATATGAGAATAAAATTGTAGTACACTTTGTGCTAACAAAAATTTGAAATTCACTGATAAAAACCAAACATTACAGGGACGTTATAGTTTGCAAAGCATTTTTTAAAAAACCTTTGAAAATCAGAGAAAAAAAGGAAAATTTACAGGGACGTCATAGTTAGGAAACATAATCTTTTTTTTTTTAAACGTAAAATTTCACTACAAATCCAAAGGTTACACAGACATTATACTTAGAAAATAGAATTTAAAAAAAAACATAGAAATTCACAGAAAAAAAGCAAAGGTTACAGGGATGTTATAGTTAGGTAATAGAATTTTAAAAAATGTAGAAATTCACTAAAGAAACAAAGGTTACAGGGACGTTATAGTTAGGCTCATATTTCACTTGTACAAAACCATTGAAATTCAGCAGTTATAGTTACCTGAACTAACTATAACTTACGCCCCACAATGCGCTTTTTATGACCTCACATATTACACCACTCAAGACATGGTCAGTGACATCTCAAATGACATTACTGATGATATCACTGACGACATCATCAACAGAACAACTCACATACCCACTCACACCACCATGCAACCTCTCATACACCCACTCACATACCCAGACAACCAGTGGCTTACCCATTCACACATCCATACAACCACTTCCCTTCCCGTTCACTTACCCATAAAGCCACTCACTCAGACACTAACTCACCAAATCAGCCACTCGCAGACCAACTCATATAACTAAACACCCACTCAAAGAGCCACTCACTCACCCATACAGTCACGCACACACACACCCACCCACCCATACACTAATTCACACACCCACTCACCATCTATAGAGCCACTCACATAGCCACTCAGTCAATGATACAGCCACACACGCCCACACTTATGCACCCATACAGCTACTCACACAACCACTCACCCACCCATACAGTGACTCACACTCACTTATTCACCCATATAGCCACTCATACACCCATACAGCACCTCTGCCAGCCACTCACACACATTCAGACACTCATACATCCACTCAGGTGACATATGTTAGAAACTGTATCACTCAGTAGTTAAGAAAGAATAGTGATTTAACTTATGGAGTAACTTGGTATATATCTTTAAGTCTCAGAAACATTTTCAAAACTCTTACACTCACTGGATGATGTAATCAGTGATGACGTTTGAGATGTTATCAGTGATGTCACTGACCATGCCATGAGTGATATAATATGTGACGTCATGAGCAGTGTATTGCTTTCGCATACGTTATGCTTAGTTCAGGTAACTATAACTGCTTAATTTCAATGATTTTGTACGAGTGAAATCTGAGCCTAACTATAACGTCCCTGTAACCTTCGATATAGATAGATAGATAGATAGATAGATAGATAGATAGATAGATAGATAGATAGATAGATAGATAGATAGATAGATAGATAGATAGATAGATAGATAGATAGATAGATAGATAGATAGATAGATAGATAGATAGATAATGTAAAAACAATTCAAATATAAATAAAAAAGAAAGGTAAACATCAAATCGCATATAATAAATTCAACTTCCCTAACTACCAAAAAGAAGATAAAATATTTAATAATAGATTTAATTTCAGTTAATAGATAAAAAAAGAATTCAAATAACAGATATCATAGAACAAACTTTTACAAACAACATCAAATAAATTACGAATGTAAAAATAAATAGTCATTTTAAAACATGTACATAACTAATTGCCAATTAATAATTTACATATAAATGTACATTATATATACATATTTTTTCTTCTCATCCAACTCATCCAAAAAAAGTAAAACACAACATTTAAAAATGCATGTGTAATACACACATAAATTCTAAAGTACATAGAAAAGTAAATTAAATAGTAGAACAATTACACAATTATTAATAACTTATTTGACATAGTAATCAAATAACATATATTTGCAAAAAATCAACATTAAATCAAATTGCAGTTAATTTTATGTAACTTCATACTCTATACCCCTACAAACCCAGCAGCCCACACTTAAAATATAACTAAAATAAATCAGTATTACACAATTTACTTAATTAATAATAGATAGTTAATTAACAATTGAATTTATTGTTGATTATTACATAATTAACTTCCCACCCTACACCCCTACAAAGCCAGCAGCCTGCACCAAAACAAAACTAAACTAAATCAGTATTCAACAATCTACATAATTACTAATCAACTACAGAATTAATTAACAGTTTATAATTCATTGTTAAGTATTACTTAATTAACTTCCGACCCTATCCCCCTAAAAAACCGAACAACCCGCTACAATACTATAAGTTACTACCAACTCAATAAAAAATTCAAAATCACTTAAAATTACAACCTATATTTAAACATATGTATACCAATTATACAAACAATAGTAACACATAAATGTATATATTAACTAAACGTATTAAAATAATTAAAAAATGACATTTTTTACAACTATATTATGAAAACAATATTAAAAAGAACGATATTCTAAAAAATTATAATACATTTCCAAAAAACAATATTCTGGATATGGCTATTTTTGCAACACAATATTTTTGAATCACAATGTTTTTCCGATATTTCTGTCTTCTGATATTTTGAGCTCAATATTTTGTCTAAATATCAATCATATTAACTCAACTAAGCAAAAGGTTTTTATTTTAGTCTTTCGGCTGCACACATGAGAGCTACTGCAAGGGAGCTGGAGAGTTACTAGGAGCTCATGAGCTACTCGCTGGGAAAGTCTTCTCTAAATCATACTACATAGTGCCTTGAAGCCTACACAGTAGACTCAAAGGGATGTACTACTCATCTACAGGATTACTCCTGTACTTACTATCCCCAAGAACCTCTTTTCCATTTTTTCAAGCTCTACATTGACTACCAGTAGCTAGTTCGATGTATTTTAAAGTTATCTGTGTCAATGACAGGGCTTTCCCTTTATGAGACTTCACTTCTTTTTGGGCATTTGGAGAAAAGGTCCTAACATTTCTAACTAGCCCATACTATTGATATAAAATATAGTAGCCTCCAAGGTACTCTTTTAGAGGACTTATTAATGTAAAATAATTTTTGGTATTTGGAGAAAGGGTTCTAACATTTTTGAATCACCCATACTATTATTATAAAATAGTAGACTCCACAATAATAATTTAGGGGATATATTAATGTTAGTGTTAATATAAAGGAATAGTCTCCAAGGTACTAATTTAGAGGACTTATTAATGTTAGGGTGGAGAACCAAAGTGATGTGTTACACTTGTATGCCTGCGACTCTTACACGCGGGATTGCCAGGTGCAATAGAAAAGTGTTGTGCACAGTGGACGGTGAAGGTGAAAGAATACCGTCTCTGTTTATTGGTGAAACTGGGACACATATTGTATATTGTTTTTACTTTGGAAGTGACTTTTACTCCCCTATCACTTGACACACTGTGTTATGTGCAGTGAGGAGATTGGAAATGGCCTTTCAGTTAAGAGACAGCTGACTCCAAGGAATCTCATCCTTGAGCCTGACTTATGTGTACTGAGTCTGTAGACCCAACGTTGTTCTTTCTCCAGTAATTTGTGTGTTAGTCCCGTGCTGCAGATTACTTTCTCAATCACTGTCCATTTGATATCCTGATTAGTGTGTCGCTTCTCTAAGTAATGTGCTGTTAACTTTGTAGCTGACCTTCTTCTGAGGTCATTTATTCATGTGTTTACTTTTCTGGTGGCCATCCCCATATAGCTATGACCACAAGGGCATGTGATCATGTAAATGATCTTTACTGCTGTAGCAATTTGTGTGGTGTCTCCGTTCTCACGGATTGGGAAGACCTAGGTCTGTAGGAACAAGCCGGGAGCAGCGGACCCAAATAGGAAGGACCGCAGGGGCGGACCTTTGATGAAGTGAGTCTCTGTGTGTATGCGGAGTGGCACAGGAATGGTTTTGTCTGCCACATGTAATATATGCAGTTCCCTTGGCCTTACTTTTGGTTTGTCTTCCAGCTTTAATCTTGATTGTAAACAAAAAAAAGAGTGTGACTACAGGGCGACCCCCGTCTCCACACTCTCCCGAGAGGCGATGAGTTCAACACCAATGGTTGAGTGCAACATATACAAGTATGTGTGTTACCACGGCGGGAGTGATGTAGGTGTATTTTAAACTACAACTAAACATATCTAACTCATGAGGCATGTTGTCACTGATGAGGGCGGCTTCAGCTCTCTAATTGGAAGCGGTTGTTTGTATTTCGAAAAGGCATTCACTGTTATGGCTGCTTTGTTTTAGATGATATGATGTACGAGCAATACACTACTGACTCTCACTGAAACAGTGAGTATTTAATGCATGTGTATTGCCACAGGTGTCCTGGTGAGAAAAGCTCATGCCCAGGCACTCTATTGACGATAACCAAGGGGTTTATTTAACCTCAACGTGAACATGCACTGGGTGGTGCATGCTATAATATATAATCTCGAAATGGGATTCATTTTAATGTACGGGCCATTTCATACTGATGGAAAAATACCATGAATACTGGTGTTAATATGATCTTTTTTACAGGTTGGACTCAAAAAGTAAAAAGAAATGAGTAACAAGAAGAGCAAGTATACACTTTGCCCCTAGATGCAGTTAGTTACATGCATCTGTTGTGTATGAACTAGATACCGGGTAACACACACACAATTGGGAGGTGAGCCAAAATCACCCTGATGAAAGCCCCATGCCTTTCTGGGCCATGGAATAGGGCCGAAACATGTTGGTATAGGGTCATAGGGCCATTAAATCCTAATACCATCTTGATATTCTTTTTAACATCCCAACTACTCCAGTAATAAAGGGATACCTTGGAGAAAGCCGGAGGATTTTTAATCATTATGCCCTCCGTTTTTTTTCTTTTAAGTGCTCCCTGGAACATGGTCAAGACCACCCTTTCCTTTAGGAGTCAGGGTGAAGCCGATGATGAAGTATGACACTATTAGTGTGTGTGAGGGTTATTGAAAGGAAAGGAATCCTTTCCTTCCACGTCTATGGGTAGGCGGTGTTCCTCCTGATAACAATAGCATATAGCCCCACGTTGTAATTTTAGGCGGGATCCTTTGTGTGTGTACAATATAGTCTGGGAGGGCGTATCCTTCCTTTCACTCTTCCATAAGGTGGAAGGACCTCTCTACCCTTAAGGCTTGAGGAGAAGTAACTCCTATCCCCTCCTCCAGTCCTTCATTAGATTGCTTATATGAAGAGCCAGGTCTTCAGCTTCTTGTGGAACTAAAGAAGTCAGACGGAGGCTCTGATGTATTGAGGGAGGTCATTCCATGTCTTGGATGCGATGTAGGAAAACAAACGACTTCCAGTTTTGCTTTTGAGCATGTGGAGAATGTGTGCGAGGAAGAGTGAGGCAGAGCGTAGGTGTTTGTTGGGTTGGTGAAAGCGTAATAGGCTGTTCAGGTATTCTGGTCCTGTGTTGTGTAGGGCTTTGTGTGTGAGACGTTTGAATTGGCTGCACTTGTGAATAGGGAGCCAGTGAAGCTTCCTGAGGTGTGGTGTGAAGTGGGTGC
Source organism: Triturus cristatus (assembly GCF_964204655.1). Classification (NCBI taxonomy): domain Eukaryota; kingdom Metazoa; phylum Chordata; class Amphibia; order Caudata; family Salamandridae; genus Triturus; species Triturus cristatus. The sequence continues at coordinate 743,368,961 of NC_140592.1, forward strand.
GACATGGGAGGTCAAGTATGAGTATTGTGTTGGTGTTCTGGATGCTCTGGAGTCTGTGTAGGAATTGTTTGGAGATTCCAGCATAGAGAGAGTTGCCGTAGCCCAGCACACTGATGATGAGTGCTTACGTGACGGTCTATCTGGTGTCCTGAGGCAACCATTTGAAGATCTTTTACAGCATGCATAGGATGTAGAAGCAGAAGGTGCACACTGTGTTGACTTGTTGAGTCATTCTGTTGAGCTTGTCATCTAGGATGGTCCCTAGATATTTTGCATGGTCTGTGGGAGTGGGTGTTGGGACTAGCTCCATCAGACACCGGGTGGAGTTCCATGGGGAGGTCTTGTTGCCGAAGACCAGTACTTCCATCTTGTCGGAGTTGAGCTTCAGACAGTTAGTTCTCATCCAGTCCGCTACCATGATTATGCAGTTGGTGAAGTTGGGTCTGGTGGTGGTTGTCTTGTCCGTGAGGGAAAGGATGAGTTCAGTGTCATCGGCGTAGGAGGTGACGGTGATGTATTGTGATTGGATTATGTTGGCAAGCTGTGTCATGTATATATTGAAAAAGGTGGGGCTAAGGGACAATCCCTGTGGGACTTCGCATATCAGTTTCTAGGTCTCTAATGTGAAGGGTGGCAGCCTGACTCTTTGTCAATAAAGTATTATATAGAGTAAAGTGTATTCCAGCGTCTCCACTACAGTGTTAGGACTCACCTACAGAGGTCATCGCAGTTTAAAACCCATGTACAGAACTATAGGTTGTAGGAGTGCTTGAATAGCCATAACATTTCTCCCTGTGCATAAATGTAACCTGTTGGAGGCTTAAGACAACTTTTGGGGCTGAAGAGTTTCTGGAGAGTTGCTGTGCCTCTTGCAGCCATCAAACAGTGTTTAAAACTTTTGGGGTGTTCCTGCTCACTCATGGGCTACCACAAGAATGAAATATGCTTGAACAATGAAATCTCGTTGATACCCTGGCGTGGCTTCCTGTCCACAAATCTTGTTTCTCCACATCAGATCAAAACTTTCAATCAATGTCCTTATAAAGTTCACATTTCTTGGCAACTCCTCCATCCTCAATGCATCTAACATTAGGCATGTAAAACTTAGCAATGAGGAAGACTTACAACTATTTCTTCCTTTTCGTTTAGGGGTCCTACTTTGACAATGCTCACTGCGAATCTGAACCCATGGAGGGTGGAAACTACAAAATCCTGTCACTGGTCCCTAGCTTCAGGCATCTGATATGCAACAGAGCCATCCACTTAAGCAGCAGAATACTTTCCAATTATGAAGTCATTAATTCCTTGAGAGATGTTAATCACCACAGGAACATCTCAAATCTAGCTATAGAGAAGATGTATTGTCTCCTTCTCCTCCTCAATTATCTCAAAGTGACGGCCACTGCAATATGAAATCAATGTGAATTTTCACAGTGAGGAATCCATTCAATTCCTCCAACAGTTTCATGGCCTCCTCCAAACAATCCGATCTAACAACAGAACTATCAAAATTAACAAAACAACAAGTCTTTACCAGCCTGTTTCATGCACTATAGGGCTCTTGCAGCATGTATAGTTTTGATGAAATGATACAGAATCACATAGTATATATTTGGTGCACTATGTCGCTTCAGCTGATACAGATCGAAGCACCCTGTCTGACATGCCTATTGGCTGGCCTGGGCGTAGTTCGAGGAGTTTTGCTACGCGGAACTCCGTGAAGTTACAAAAAAAAAAGTTCCGCAAGTTGTGGAGTGCAGTGCGAACTGCAGTTTGCGCTGGTCTTCCTGCCTCTCGGGTAGAAATTCTACCTGAATGGAAGCTCGCGCTCGCGAATGGGGAAAAACTCTGCTGCACTACGCATAGCAGAATATTCGGCACTCCGCGAATTGTGGAGTGCAGAAAACTCCACGAACTCCGCGAATGGCGTGGAGTTCACCGCCCAGGCCTACCTAGCGGCACAAGCATGCTTATGTGCAGCATTCATGTACATGACTCACTAACCTGGCAAAAAACAGCAGATGTGCTGCCAGAACAGGGGTTTACACTGGTGGAGTTAACTGAGGCCCTGCCAATGGAAACTCTGCCCTTCCTCCATCTCTAAATGAGGTAGGGATGTGCTTGTTTGGCAGGGCAAGTGATGTGCTAGTTTATTGTTGTTCTTCCACTTTGATAACCTCTGAATGACTACTAGAACAGCACAGCAAGAGGTCATGGTCAGCCATACATCTTGCAAACCCCAAGGTCCATCTTAGTAGTTTAAACTCTTGGTGTGAAGTGTTAACAATGGCTTCTACCGGCAGTACTAATGATAGATTATAGTTGAGTAAAGCTCCCAGATTGAAAACAAGCATGATGTACTGACATGAGGTAACAAAAGCTCAGTTAGTATGAGAGTAGTCGCTGCATTCCTGTATGCAGTTGTCTTGATGTAATTCCAGATTTGAACCTCGGAGGGCTCAGTACCCCTTCTTAGGCAGAAAGAAACTTGGAAGCCTGTAAATTGACTGCTTTGTTTTCATGTGTCCCAGTTAGGTCTAGTAGAAAACGTTGCCATTTTTACATGTACACAGATCTGCCTTCACTTTTCACATCACTTTTGACACACATTTGCATTTGTGACACTTTGGGTTCTTTTCCTGGAAACATCAACCTTGCTTACAAGAATCAACTTTGTGAGAACACTTTCATTTTGCCTTGGCATTGTGTACAAGGCCTACACATGCGTTGTGCAAATGTGTTTGGTATTTACGTCCATATGGCGACACAGCTATATATAGAAAACAAACAATGACAGCTTGTTCACCATCTTGGCCCAAGGCAAGGATGCCTTTTCCTACATATAAACATCTGTTTCCAAATATTGTCAGAGGAGGCACTTCTGCTGACTTTGAGAGGTCGCTACATGCTGAAGCTTTCACCCAGCAGCTTACTGACATCTCCGTGAGAGGTGCCCAGTTCGGGACAAAGACAAATTACCCATGAGGTAATGGGGTTAGATCGTCCAGTAAGGGGTTTTCTTGGCAGAACATACACCCTAGACACACAGGTTAGGGTCTGCATAGTAGGAGTACGCAAGATTATCATATTATTTCCTATGCTTGCATATATACGCTGTCTCAGCACGATGGTGGAACTTTTTGTTCTGTTGACTTTCCAGACGCTTATTATAACTTTCATCTGCTTCTGTCTATTGATCATTACAGCACTTATATTATATACAAGAATCACTTCGGTTCAATTAACATTGAAAACGTCCCTATGTCTATTCTTTGTATGTTTCTCCGAGCAAAATAGAGCATGAGTGTATGAGCGTAAAGTTCAAGGCCTGTCATCACGGTTCCTGAGGGAACAGGCTTGTCCTGTTCGGTTGTTGCCAAAACTGTCCGCTCCCTGTCTAGGTTTAGGGGGCTTATGGTGGCACTGTGAGCTAGCTGATCCAAGGGACAACATATCCTGCTGGGGTGCATGGAATCAGTATGGCACCATCCTAAAGTTTGTCACCCACAAGCATGCGGTTCCTACTGATTAGTGGAAACTACACAATATGTTTAGTGAGCAAGGATAATTGTAGTTAATGTAATTTATCAATCAGTTTTACCAATATTCTTCCATAACAATTGGTTTCAGGTTCCTAGGAATGTCTTGTTTAGTATAGGGTGTTCCTGAAGATCTCTAGGTATGCAGGTCTTTGGAGGGGAAGGATTCAGAGGCAATTCCAGGTTGCTCCAGGATGCTACACGGCAAAACAAATTGAAGTTGACAGATGACGGAATAGGTATAATTAAATAAATAAATAAATACCTATTCCGTCGTCTGTCAGCTTCCCCATCTCCCGTGCCCTGCCCTGCCCCACCGCACCGCGCTTACCAGTGCCGGCCGCCGCTGTTTCCATTCCACTGTTTCCCACCCAAAAATTGCCACTGAAGGCTGTTGGATTCAGCACCTTTGAACTCTTTTTTGACAACCATGAGCTTTGGCTCCATCACCTGGGTGTAGGATCAGTATGAAGAAAAGCTAAGGTCCATATTCAAGATGTGGTGGACTATATTTTGGCCCTCATGAAGAAAATGGTTACTACATAAACAAAGCAAAATCATACCACTAGGCCAGCCAGGGGCTGACGAGGCATTGGTGGAAGTAAGAAGAAGAGTGGGTAACCTCATGGGCAACACATTGTGGCCCAACCAAGCTGAAGGTCTGGAAGACTGTTTGGTGGAGATATACACTACCTTAAGGAAGATTGGTGATGTCAATGAAGGAGATGACACTGGAGCCCCACCATAGAAACGTTTGTGTTTTACACAACAAACTTGTTCAACCATACCACCATTGTGTGCATATGGCTGTACTTCTTGTTGCTCCAGACCAGGACAAGCACAGAGGGCCACAACCCAACATACTTCAAAGACAGGAGAAAGATGCATCAGTAGTGGGATTGCAAACCTCCAATTTAAAACCTGACCAGCAGGAGGAATGCAAGACAGTGTTGAGGCAGCTGTTTTCACTGCTGAGACCACTGTGCTCATATGAAAGAGAGGCAATAACCTCTGAGCCAAGTCTAAGACAACAGGAAACCAGACAAAATTCTGGATTGCATCAAGGCAGACTTATGGGTAATTGAACACTGCCTTGCTCGCAAGGTCATGTTCGCAGCCCTGTGGAGCAGACCCTGTCATCCTAGCTCTACAATAAGTGATGTCAGCCTTGGTTTTTAAGTTGACTGCTTGGGCATCAAATCACTCACCAATATTAATGCATGACCCATTCTCCAGTCTCATCATCTCGTTGATGAGTTTGTGGCCTCTCTGTACCAGAACACCTTCAACTTGACAAATGACTGCTGGCAGCTTCCCTGGCCTGTGGTGTCGTAGAGTGACGCATTATCAATGCCAGTAGGTTTATTCGATTTGAAAGTAATACCCTTTGCATTAAATAATGCACCTGCCATCTTTAAGTGATCATTTCTGTACCATCTGCCTGCAAGTCATTCACTGACCGCTGCAAAAACCTCTTAGTTCAGTGCTGCAAAGTGCTGCAGTCTATCCAGATAGTTCTTTATCAAAGCATTTAAAGGCCAAATAGGGCAACGTTGTGTGATGTTTTGTGACTGTGGATACAGTTCCTCCAAGCTAAGCTTTGGACTAAACTGGACTAGGAAATGTCCAATACTTATAACCATTTGATGGCATTCTTAGGTTCTGCTTTATACTACCATAATTTACACTTCAGTGACACCATGCTCCTGATGTGTAAAGTAGCACAGCTGCTAATAGGCCCTGAGTCATCATGTGTGACACATTCAGCCAGTCTTAGCTTTTGAGAAAAGAAAATGTTGCATTGGACTTGTAGTTTCGCATATATCGTTATACATATATGTTCAAAGATCTCAACATGCAAAGTACTGCTGGATAAAAGGATAGAACAGGCTAAAGGTCTCACATATGACATATCACCATTCAACAACTACTGACTTGCAAACTTCTTTGGAGCTAGTTGTAATATAGAAACTCAAGTGACATGCATATTCCTTCGTGGGCTCCAGCTGTCCATTTCTGTACGTATCTCAGTGGTTTTGGTCCCCGGTGTATATTATAGGTTTTTGTAACTCGTGTACCATAATCAAATCCTCTACACACTTGAGGATGAGAACAACACCTTCACTTGCCTTAAACGATCACCACACTGGATGAAACTATCTATGTCCAAACAACACCAAGTTCCTGAGCTTGTAAGATCCAACATATTTCAGCCCTTCATCCCTCTGGCAGCTCAGTGAATGAGCCCCTTTAAACTGGGAACATGGTTTGATGCAAAGCTTTTTGCACCAGATCACCATGGTATTTAAGAATGCCAATTCCTAAATCATGTGGCTTGGCAGGACCCTTTTACTCCTCTATGTTCCTCACCACATTAAACTGAGAAGGGCCTTTGTGTTATTGAGGCTTATGTGGTGGCAATATCATCTGCACCAGAGCCCACAAGCAAGAGACTACAAAATGAAGCAATCAGACTCTGCTGTAAGCTAAAGAAACTGGACCATATTTCAGATGCCCTCAAAGAACTTCACTGGCTTCCAGTATCAGAGAGAAATAAACTCAAAGTTCTCAGTGTTATTTGCTAGGCGCAGGATGGTCTCAGTCTCAAATATGCTCCTAGGGCCTCATATCTGAGGTTTATGCACAGGGCAGCTCCGCAAGGAATCTTGCTGCACTGATCTGCGTCAAAAGAAAAAGGCAGGAATGCTCCGTATATATGAGATACAGCGCATTCCTGTCCTTTCCCCATCGCTAGTGCACAATGGGATGTCGTGCGCCAATGCAGCCACCCATGGTGCAATGGTGCCTGCATTGTAGGGGTGATTGTTTTTGTGCAGAAAGGGACCCCTTCTTGCAAACAAGCAATCACAAGAGGTATTTTCCTCCTTCTATGAGCAGGCACAATGAAAAGAAGGAAAAAACGAGGAGAATTAAGGATATTTCTCCTCATTGTGCCTCCCTAAAGCCACCCCTGGGATGGCGTTAAAATCTGATACTTTCCCATGTTTACGATTCCTCCTATATCTGGGAATGCTTCAGATTCCATGGGTGTTGTCTGGGAACACCCATGGAACGCCCCTTTTACGCAGTGTTCTGCGTTAAAGGGGCACATATTTACAAGGCCAAGAAAAACCACATAAAGTGGTTTTGCATGGCCTTGTAAATATGCTGCTGCACAGTGACGCTCCGGCGGCGCAAAAGTGATGCTAGGGCCTCGTAAATGAAGCCTATAGTCTTTTCCTTTTCTATTCACCCTACCTCAGCGTAAGATCCAGTAACGTAAATCATACACAACTGAACGAAACATGGAGACAGAACATATTGAGTGTTGAACTCGGAAATATATAATGTTCAAAAGTCAGGATCCTTCCCATTCTTGTGAGCTTCAAATTAAAAAAATGGAAACAAGCCTATTTAAAGAGGATTTCTATCCCCCAATACATTCCTAGGGCTCCCCCCTTCGATTTGTTAAGAGGGAGGGCCCAAAGTGCATGAAACCACCAAGAAGAAATGTGGTAACTGAGTAACTATCAGCCTCCAAGGACCTATACCATTCACTGCCTTATTTACAAGCCCCTTGCACCGCCGATGCGTCTCTTTTTCCCATATAAAAAGTGATGCGGGGCAAGCGGCTTGTGAATAAACCTCACTGTCTCCCACAGCAGAGGAAGAAGGCAATCCAAAGATCTTATTGTCTTTCCTCAACAGTGCTACGAAGAGGCTCTTGTGTCAGGCCAGTGCTTAACTAAACACTCAAATAAATAAATCCCCTGTATTGGAATATTCCTCGTTTCATGCATGTGCATCTGTTTCAATGAAAAATATTGGATAATGTTGATCCAGAACTTCCTCAATACAACCATAAATTCTAGGTCTAGGCATAGCTACTGAGTTGCCCCCTATGTTATGTGTGAAGCCACTAGCAAGTCCTGGCTTTTTAACTAACAGCACTTTGCATTACGGCAGTGGGACAGTACCCAAAATGCAATGTGCTCTTTGCTTTAAAAACAAAGGTCGTAGAAAGATCTAGGGGGTGAGGGCAACATTGCCCCCCAAAAAACACATAGGGACTTATTACGATGTGGTTTGGACCACAACCGACGACTTGTGGTTGCGGTCCAAACCGCATCTACTGCTTCGATCCGACCGACGCATTACGATGTGTGCAGTCGGAGGCAGCAGTCTGAGGGACCGACCAACGCTTTCTGATGGGCTCTTGGAGCCCATTGGTCTGAAACTCCTCACAATCCCTTAAGAACAGTATTTCCACTGTCGGGATTATGATGCTGGTTTCTGACAGCCTGTCCATGTCGGCCTGTCTGACATGGAAAGGCTGTCGGAAAGCAACCTTGTTGGCCCCTAGTAGGGTCCCCTTCCCCCTGGCCCTCCATAGGTGCCCACCTGAACATCCCTGGCTGGTCAGTACCGGGACGATGGTAGCAGCTGCTAGTTTGATTTTGCCAAGGCATAAATGAGAGGGAAATCCTAACCCAATATTTCAGTTTATTTTCAGTATAGTTGATACAGAGAGGTGAAAAAAGTTGATGTATCTGCGTAGGAGCATCTGACAACCTGTCACATACTGAGTTATCTAAGTCAGAATTCATAGAAGGTTTCTCTAATCCCTTCTATTTTAGTAAAGAAAGAGGTGGATACAACGTCACATAAGGTTTGGCAGGCAACAAAAGGCGTTTGTTATAACACGGGTGGGAGATCTGTAGCAAATTTCAGTGGTAGGCTTTCTGGGTCTTCACAAGTCAAATAAGACAGTGCTTAATTTGGGCCGGTGGTTTCCGGTGGAGGGCACCGGAACCTATTTTAGGAGGCTGCCACTTATTTGGCTGCATTAAACATTTACCAAGTGCAATAGAGGGAAAAATTGAATCAGTGGAAAGACGAAAGAAGAGAAAGACATAAACGGCATCACAAAGGGAGAAAGCAGGGACATGCAGAAGTGAGATAAAGGCAAATGTGGTGTCTGTTAGGGAGTAAAAGATGACTGAGGTGAATTTAAGAATGCACAGCCTTGAAACGCCATGCACACGCATTTAATTGCACCAGCCACCTGATTGAGAGCAGAGCTTTGAACACCGCCACCATTTCATTTTCAAATTAAGCACTGCAATAAGAACATATTCCACAAACAATTTCCCTGTGGCTCTTGTGTACGATTTTGAGGTGGACGAGCCACTGAAAGCTAGAGCCAGGCTCGAGCTTGAAGCCTAGTTCTGGCTCAGCTCCAAATCCTGTTGGAATATCGAGCCAAAATTAGCCGAGCTTTCATGTGGCTTCTGCGTGCCACCCTCGCATTATCAGGATGTGGCATTACGATCAGAGCTGCCGACTGTGAAACTGGGGAGCCAAGGCCAGATATTATCAATATTTGATGCAGCGCAATGCAGCAAGACAACTTGCTGTGCTGTGTCAAATGGAGAGGGCAGGAATGCGACTTATTAACTAGTAAGGCTCATTCCTACTCACTCACTGCACTGGCGCATTATGTGCTGCCTAGCACCAATGCAGAAACGCTTGTGCCATGCTGCAAGGGTGCCTGTGTTGCAGGTAGGATTATTTTTGTACACCATCATGCACATAATCAGTTTTTAGAGGCATTTCCCTCTTTCTAAGTGTGCTGCCGAAAACAGCACACTTAAAAAGAAGAAACAACGAAGAGAAATAAAGGTATTTCCCTTTATTGTGCCTCTATCGGAAAGGAGTGCATTTTTGACACACTCCCAGGTTTACTACTATTAGTAAATCTGGGAATGTAGCAAAAAGCATGGCTGGATGCATGGGAACACCCGCTCTTAACCCATATAATGCCTTCCTGGCATAGAGTAACAGAAGGCAATGACTTGCGCAGACTTGCATTACTCCAGATTTAGCAAGCCATGCTGGGCCACACGAGGTGACTTTGCAAGGCTTGGTAAATCTGACTTAAGGATTGTTTTGTCCTTGTGTCACCCTGCATGACACAAGGGCAACACAATCCTTTGATACATCTGGGCCCAGGTTCGAGTCTCGTCATTGGATCAACATCCTGTGATTCTGGATCAATCACTTAATCTTCCCATGCCAATAAACAATACATGTGGTCTTGCGTAATATAACTGGTGCTCATATAAAATGCTCCTATACCTTTGGGTCAAGTTTGCACTATGTATTTAAAAAACTGCAGAAAATAGGACTAAGAGGTAAAAACAAAGCATTAACATAAGGAAAGACAAAGAGATACCGATTTACTGGATGATATATACAAAGTGAAACCAGAAAACCTGGATAAATCGTGGATTCCCTGATTAAATTGTGTAATCTTAGGCACATATTTTATTTCACCAAAATTATTTTTTCTTCATTATCGCCTATCAAAGAACTTTAAAAAATGTGAGTTCAGTCTACCAGTTTCAATAAGTACTTTTCATGGCAGTGCTATAATATGCCCTATTAATGTCAAAGCTTCCACATGTTAAAGAAATGCATTTTTTTTTATTCTGAAGAACCATTGTACATATTTGTTGCATTATTTACAAGCAAATATTTTTAGGGCTTGCCTCGTGTATGGGCTCTGGCTTTGCTTTCCCCGTTGATCTGTTGGCTCGCCCACCTCTAGTTTGATTCCACTGAGTTTGTATAAGTGGCTTTAGATTTCAATACAAAATCACACTGGGCCTAATTCATTAACGTAACTTCTACTTTTGTTTAATTTAACACTTTTGCATAAGTTTAGTATTTTTTGCTTATTCAAGAAATCAGAGTGTAAGTCACTACTTAAACAAGCATTGGCATAGCCAATAGGTCTCGCTTTTGGTACCTTATAAGTATTTAGTTATGCTGCACAATGTCCTTGGTGCAACAACATCAACTGTTGCATGGCTAAACACTTATAAGGTCCCAATGGCGAGACCTCGCCTTTGATTAAGTTAAAGCCATTTGCTTTGCTAATGGTATTTTATAGCAAAGCAAATGGCTTTAACTTAATGAAAGGCGAGACCTATTGCATTTTTAATGCTTGTTATTTCCTGCCACCTAGACCTTTACTATGTTCCCCTCTCATATCAGCAGGCTCTAGGAATAAAACTGATCTCAGTTTGTGGACCAAGGCTGCTTGTCCACAAAATATGCGTACTTCCATCAGACGCTATTCCAGATGAAACGAAGTCATTTTTGCGTCTTGGTCACCACTATTCTCAAGCATAGATAATGTTTTGTTGTTTTGTATATTGTTTTGGTACAGCACCCAGGCAGGCTAGATTCCACTTTTAAGTGCTGGAAGTAGGAGGGTACAAAAGATAGGGGGGGGGTTGGTGATTGTCTGATAGAGAACACTCTCCATGTCCGGCGACAGCTAAAACAGGCCCAGGAATCTGTTGGTGCCGCCACGGACAGTCTTCCACAAGCCAGTAAGCTGACGGTAAGTCTTGCTCAGAAAAGGAGGGCCGACATGGGGAACTCGGTCAGCTGCGCGTGCTTTCCAGAGCCTCGCCTTTCTGTCCCAACAATAGCTGTGTCACGCATCATGCCCCTGCACATGACACTGTAGGTCAACAGGTGATCTTGAAATGCGGCAAATGAGCAATCAAGTGTGCGGCCATTATCAACGCCGACGTGCCTGGCGGAACTGCGACAGTATCAGGTTGGGACAGTCAAGTCCTTAAACAGTAGTGATCAATGTTGATTCAAGTATGCAGTACAAACCTGCCCATATTGTCAACATTAGCACAACTTCTGTTTCATTTAGCTGCCAGAAAGAAGTAAAAAAAATCACACACATTTTTCTCCTTAGCAAATTCCAAGTGATGTCTGTTGTTATGAAGCAATAGTGCAGAGATGAAAGTGCATTTAGAATGTTTATGCAACAGGTAAGCACTGGGCCTGGATGAAGGCAAAACTACGCAGGCGTAATTTGGGGAATCCCGTGTTGCGCAAAAATCCTGACATTATGGCATTACGCTACTTTGCGTAATTATATACCACTCATGGTAAACATTTACCAAGAATGGTGCGATTTGGAGTAAGAATTCAGCATGAACGCACAGGGGCAACAGAAAGCGAACGCCTGTATGCAGTGCTCTTGTTCTAAATTCATCCTCGCGTCAAAAATTGATGTGCGGATGCATTTCATGATAAAATACAGCCATCTTTTTGCGTACTTATGGGAAAGCAAATTACGTACATTTTGCACATCTCTAGTCTGTTAGAGGAGCTAGGGCTCAGCTGAACGTCTGATCCAGAAACAACGGCTGCCACAGCTCACATGCCTGGGTTCGAACTAGCTAGTAAGAAGGGACTCTGAAGAATAAAGTTGTCATGAGGCATCGCAGTTCCAATTAGCATAAAGAACATAATATATAATTCCTTGGGATTTTAGCCTCTGCAATGAAAGGACAAATGCAATGCTTGTTTTCTGCAGTAAACCACTGCCACACGAGGCACCATGAAAGTTGTGTAACTTCGAGGGGAGCATCTTTCTGAGGTAAAACACGCCGTCAGGTGCGAGCCACCTGCTACTACAAGGTGTACATGGGTATTTGGTTACGTGAGCCCCTGAAAAGCATTCACCTCGAAATGCGTTGCGACTTTAAAGTAACACTATAAAAACATCTACTTCTTCAAGTTAATAAGATTTTTTCTTCCACTCATTCCTTTTCTTTTTCCCACATTTTTTTAGGGAGTCTTTCTCCTATTTGGGATCACTGCACTTGTAATGTTAGAATATTTGACTTATTACTAGCAGTAGCATTCCAGCAAATAACTAAAAACTGGAAGGATTTTACCAACTTATCTTATAAAGCGTGGTGGTATGCTGTCTGCTATAATCACAGATTAGATACAACTTTTGTTTATCCCTTAGCCTTAGCTTTTAAACGAAGAGAACTATGGAGTCCAGTTACAGTTTTTTTTACTTGAGTGCTCGTACCTCTCTGTCCTTATCCCCGTCACAGCAAGAGGTCCTTAAACCTCCATGACTTCCTGTTCTTTATTAAACACGATAATATTCTCATTTTATATTTTAAAAATTCTCTTTTGCTTGTTATGTATATTATATTCCCTTTTTTCATGCCTTAGTCTGTACCAATTGCCAATTTTTGATTATTATTAATCTTTAATTTTTTATATATTTTGTTATAGCTTATGTTATTACCACTACTTACCTTGATATATGTTTTTGTTTGTTATCTTCCTCTTATTTTTTCTTTATCTTATTTGTAAAATTTTGAGCATTTACTCCCAATAAAAACTTTTCTGAACTTAAAAAAAACATCTACTTGCAACGCTGGAAACTAATAAATGGCTGAATACCAGACGTTCTGAATACAAGAGCACAGTTCCAAAAAGAAGCAACCTCGGGATATTGTAAGCGACTAGTGAGCTTCAAAACTGTGCAGTTGGGAGACAGATCATTGTTTGGCCTCTCTGCTCCACAGTTTAGTAAAAAGGAAATACCAGTACTGCCTATGAAGAAATACTAAGTAAAATCTCGCCCTAGGCCTTGGCCCTGTGTCCGAAGGGAGAGCCGGCTGTCCTCAGCAAGGGCTGCTGTATGAGGTGCAAGCAGGCCCGTAGATATACAGGAGACGGGTCTGAACACACCTCTGACGTACACACAGTTGTGGTGTACAGTTCCAGCATTTTATATCACTGTATGCGGCGTCAGGCTAGACAACATGTGACGACGGTCTGCCGTGTCATGGTGTGTGTTAGTGTTTAATGTTACAATGGCTTGGAACTGGGTGGAGTGTAAGCGTCTGCAGTACCAAAGTGTGCAGTATGAGGGCTGCAGTATCAGGGTACACATTGTGGACAAACTTCCTCAATGGATAATGCCGGGGTGCAGTGGTACCGCAGGCAGACCCCTCCATGGGCCTTCCATGAAAGAGTCCTGGCACAGTTCCGTATATTCATATTTTGATCAGAGTGAGTCTCCTTATAGCATCTCTCCACATTGATGGTTTTTCCACATTTTCCTAAAATCTCCCTACGGATTGTTAGAAGTACATATGTGGCAGGGAAGAGCTGAAGCTAACAATTTAATTTGCTGCAGACATAGAGCCAAGAAAAGCGAAAACACTTCCAACAGTTGAGTAAGGTGAACGAAAAGAAAAAAAACAAAGTGACTGCTAAGACCGAAGATTATTTTTGTTTTTTGGAACTCTCTCTGCTTCGCTCTGAGCTGGCAACAAATGTGCAAAGCTGACCACCTCTGAATTAGATGAATAGATTAGACAAATGCACATCCAGTAATCTCACTATAATTTTAGGCGATGCAACCCAGGCCTTTGTGAAAGGAGTGGCAGATTTAAAGAGCTCGTTTCCTTCGCCATGGCAACCTTGCTAAATGTGGGCACGTTTACATAGAGATTGTTATCGCCAGTCGTCACCGTGTTTATTACTTCGCGAGCTGCACGGTTTCCTTTCTGTTCAGCAGGTTCCAAGGGTACATTTTTGCAGCGTGGGCTGCATGTTCTCGGATAGAAAGGGCTGCTGTAGGATAGTGGCATCGACTGCATAGTTGCCCCCAACTTTTTGCTGATGTTTTGACTGTTTTTTGACTCTAGCCAGGCTGTGGCCCTGCTATCCAGGACCCCAGCTTATCTGCTTCCTCTCTAAACTGATCTGAGTACCCTAGGTACATCCCAATTGGATACTGAGGACACCCTGTCAGCCCCTCCCCAGACAGACTATGTGGATTTGAACTGGGTGGGTGCACCATAGGATGTCTTTCAGACCTGCCCGTAGGCATCTCCAGTGCCTACTTCTGCATACACCGCCTCAAACCGGTTCAGAGGCATCCTGTCCCCTGCCCAGGTGGGAAACCACACAAAGGGGAGAGGGTGTAGCCACCCTTTCCCGCCTGAACTCTCATTGGTGGGCTCTGATCTGGACACTCCCCTAATCTTTGGATAAAGGTGAATACAGGGTCCCCAGAGCCTCAGATTATTCTTGGACTTTACAGACTTGAACTTCGACTTGCTGCCGCACAGCTAAAGGAAGAAATCTCCCTTGGGGTAAAGGAGTTACCCCCCTGCTTGGCAGGCACCTGAAACACTGCAAGTAACCCAGCTGGAACTTTGCTGCTCCTACGGACATCGATGATTCTTTCCTACCTTGAGGTGGGTTTCCAAGCATCCCAGAGGCCAGTGAGTGTGCACAGCAAAGCTCAGCACCGTGGACCCCGTGGGTGCAGAGATCCCCAATACCCCAGGACACCGGCCACCTCTTGCACAGCACACAACCCCGACAAGTGGGGAAGTTGTGCTTTGGCCCATTATTGAGCCAACCTCTCAGCATCATCTGTGCCAAAGATCGATGCCCTAGCCCGCTCCAACAACCCGTGGATGCATCTTTATGCACGCCAAATTGCTGCCTCCCGCGGTCCCTTGTCTCTCAACTGGTGGGCCCTGGCAGAGATCAATCTTCACTTCCAAGAGTTCCCCTGATTGCTCCAGGCCTGCTCTTCAGTCTCCTTGCTGGAGACCTTGCTCAGACCTTGTGGGTCTGCACCAGTAGCTGTTTTGTGATTCTTGTGTGGGTTGCGGTTGCCAAGGCTTAGTGGATCCAATCCAGACACTAACACCGCAGCGACCCTCATCCTTTGTGGGACAATTGCCCTCCAGAAGCTTGCCTTCCTTGACACCTCCTGGACCCCGTTGCTGACTATCCAAGCTACACCTCTTCCACCTGGAAGCACCCGACATTGAAGGGCTCTTTCTCCTGAGCCCCCTGGTCTCTGTGCCGTGACCCAGACTCTGTCCCCTCTGCTTTCAGGTCCTTCTCTTCAAGATCTACATCTTCAATCTTCACGACATCGACGACGCTTCTTGCTAGCAGCAGTTCTTCTCGTTTTGCCATTGAAAATCAGCCCGCGACCCGACATCGAAAACGACCTATGCACCCGGCTTCCCTGGGGCAGGTAACAGTGGTACCTCGGTACTCTCATGGGTGTGGGCCCTTCAAAAGCTTAACTCTAAACTCTTGAACTTGAAGTCCTGCTAGAAGTGTTTTTAATCTTGTAAAATTCAACCGTGACATTCTCCATAGGCTTTAATAGAGATCCCGACAGTAGCTTACACCACTGCACGCGTCTCCCATGGGTCCCCTTCCTCACTACCTTGGGTGGTTTCACAAGGGGCCAGCGACCCTAAATGCCCTAGGCCTTGTCTGTAGAATTGTCGTGGTTCTTATACCACTTTTGTGATATATGGTTTGGTCCCCCCCCTGGGGCCCTATGATTCCAGTGCTATTTATTGTAACTATCAATGCTTGTTTGAATTGGATCTTTACCTCCAGCCTCATAAAGAGACTAGTGGGATTATTCTTAGAATAAATACA
This sequence comes from Triturus cristatus, assembly GCF_964204655.1. Taxonomy (NCBI): domain Eukaryota; kingdom Metazoa; phylum Chordata; class Amphibia; order Caudata; family Salamandridae; genus Triturus; species Triturus cristatus. Next base: position 743,384,830 of record NC_140592.1, read on the forward strand.
TATATTTTATATATATACCTGTGTGGACTACTCTTTCATTTGGTCATTCAAGAGTTTATCCATGGTAAAACAATAAGCTTAACACTCCTTCAAGACTTAGCCTGAAGACTGCTCTCCACAGCTACCACCAGGATAGCTTTCTTTAAAGGTTGTCTTTAACCTATCACCATAAGAGTCGAATTGGACTGGTGCAAGGTGTCCCCTATAACTAGTGGACAGCATATGCCAGGCCAACTTCTCACATTGGTGTGCAGCGATTGGATTCAAGCTTGCCATTGTTTTACCAGATAACAAATTGAGGGGCATATTAACAAGCCAGGCGATCAAATTATCGCCGCGTTAGCGGCAGAAAACTGCCGCTAAAACGGCGATAATGGGCTTGATAATATGCTCTATGGGATTCCAATTGAAGCCCATGTTAGATGCCCTTCACATCTAACATGGGTTTCAATTGGAATTCCATAGAGCATATCATCAAGCCCATTATCGCCGTTTTAGCGGCAGTTTTCTGCCGCTAACGCGGCGATAATTTGATCGCCTGGCTTGTTAATATGCCCCCTAATTTCTAAAGTGAAAGCCACTTGGTACTAAAGGTACATATAAATTTAAGCTTAGAATACAATAAGTTCTACTGAACTTAGGAGTTGTATGTAGAGGGCTTAGCACACCTTGACTACAACTCAAGAAAGGGTTCAGTAGGCCACACCTAGTGTAGGTAGATACATCAGTACCACTACAATAGAAATGTCTTTAGGTTCAGGAGCCCATAAGGCCCTGGAAGGACCACAGAGGGTCCCAGTCAACAAGTATGACAACCTCTCTTTTGCTGAGCTTAGGGAGATGTGCACTACTAGACAACTGAAGACAAACAAAGGTGCCAACACTTAACGTCTCAGGGAAATCCTGCTCATTGCAGACTTAAAGCAGACTCTAGTGTCTGAGGGGGTAGACAGGTTGGGTGGGCATCCCACTCTGATGAGGACCAGGAAGAGGAAGTTGAACTTGACCTGGATGAACCAGACCACTCACAACATGGAGGTGATGGCCCAAGAGGCACTCCCTCCATCCCTAATGGGAGAGTGGTGGATCCAAACAGAAGGAACAGATTCCCCTCAGAGGGGTCTAACCATTCTGGGAGATCCAAAAGGACCTCTGCCTCTTCTCAGAGAAGAGAATCCTCCCAAGAGAAGAAATGTAGATTGATCCAGTTTGAGCAAGCCAAGCTTCAGCTCAGAAGAGAACAGTTAGCATTAGACAGGGAGTCCCTGGAGCTTCAGAAATCTTCAAGAAAATGGGGTCTAGAGACCCCTGGTTGCAGTAATAATACCCCTAGAGTTAGAGAGAAAGCTCCTGACAATAGGAACCTGCATAAGATTGTGCCCCCCTATCAGACAGGGGATCACATCCATAAGTGGATCACTGCACTTGAGAGGGCCTGTAAAGATCAGAGGGTCCCAGTAGAGCAGTGGGCAGCAATCTTATGGCTCTCCTTTGCAGACAAAGGAAGAGACAAGCTCCTCTCTGTTAGGGAAGAGGATGCAGATGATTATTATATCTTGAGAGATGCTTTGATAGATGGGTTTGGTCTAACCACTGATCAATACAGGTTAAAGTTCAGAGATACCCAAAAAGCACAGAATCAAGATTGGGTAGACTTTGTAGATTGTGCTACTAAGGCTCTGGAAGGTTGGTTAACTGGCAGTAAAGTAAATGATTACCAAGGATTATACAATCTCATCATGAGGGAGCAGATCCTTAATAATTGTCAGAATCATCTATTGCATCAGCACCTGGTGGACTCAGATCTGACCTCTCCCCAAGAATTGGGAAAGAATGCAGACAAGTGGGTCAGAACCAGGATCAAGCAAAAGGTCCAGCCCTTGGGGGTGCAACTAAAAAGGAAGATGCCAACAACTCTGAGAAGGGTGGGGAAAAGGGAAAAGATCAGCAGTCTTCAACAGGCCCCCAAAAATCAGCATCTGATAATTCCCAATCCAACAAAGCTAAGCAGCCAAGGAAGCCATGGTGTAAAATCTGTAAACAGAAAACCCATTGGACTTCAGACTGTAATAAGGCCAAAGACTCCACAAGTACCACTACACCTGCCCCTAAGGCATCTGTTCCCCCTAGTCCAGCTATAGGTGGTGGTACACAGAACAAGGGTATAGTAGGGTTGACCCTGGGATCTGGAGAGGACTCTGGCCTAGTCAGAATGCCTACTCAGGCTGTATTGGTTTGTGATGGGGACCTGTCCCTATTTGTGAGTCCCAGTGGTCTGGGCAAATACAAGCAACAGCCTAGAATAAATGGAAGGGAGTCTCTAGCTTACAGGGACACAGGGGCTAGTGTCACCATGGTGACTAAGGACCTTGTGGACCCAAGTCAGATCATACTTGGAGAAACTTACCAAGTGACCAACGCAAGCAATGTCAGTACTAACCATGCTCTGGCAGTTGTTAACTTCTCTTGGGGAGGGGTAACTGGCCTAAAGAAGGTTGTGGTGAGTGCAGACCTACCAGTAGAATGTTTGCTAGGGAATGATTTGGAGACCTCAGCATGGGCTGAGGTGGAGCTGACTACCCATGCAGCGATGCTGGGTATCCCTGCAGAAGTGTTTGCCCTGACAAGGTCAAAAGCTAAGCTGACAGAAACTGAACAGGCCTTGGATCCTGGAAAAATGGACCAAGGACCTTCCAAGAGAAGGAGTAGCAGGGGTAAGGCAGTGCCTTCCCCCCAGGATCAGTCTGAAGAGACTCTTATAGCAGAAGAGGATCTTACACCTGAAGAAGGAACTGTCCAAGCTGAACTTGAGCCTGATCAGGTTGAGTTATTGGGGACAGGGGGACCTTCTAGGGCAGACTTGAGCCTGGAGCAGCAGAGCTGCCCCACTCTTGAACCCCTCAGACAGCAGGCTGCTGCTGAGGCTCCTGGGAATGCTAGTGGAACCCATAAGATATATTGGGATGATGGACTCCTTTACTCTGAGGGTCGAGACCCCAAGCCTGGTGCAGCCAGGAGGTTGGTCATACCTCAGAAGTTTAGGGGTTTCCTACTCACACTGGCCCATGATATTACCTTAGCAGGACACCTAGGCCAAAATAAGACATGGGACAGAATTGTTCCTCACTTTCATTGGCCTCAAATGAGTGAGGACTGTAAGAGTTTCTGTAGCTCTTGCATTACCTGCCAGGCCAGTGGCAAGGCAGGTAAATCCACAAAGGCCCCCCTGATACCACTACCTGTGGTAGGGGTTCCCTTTGAACGGGTAGGGATTGACATTGTTGGTCCCCTTGACCCACCAACAGCATCTGGGCACAGGTTTATTCTGGTGGTAGTGGATCATGCCACCAGATACCCAGAAGCTATTCCCCTTAGGACCATCACAGCACCTGTGGTGGCAAGGGCCCTCCTGGGAATCTTTTCCAGGTTGGGTTTCCCTAAGGAGGTTTTGTCTGACCGAAGTACAAACTTTATGAGTAGTTACCTCAAGGCAATGTGGAAGGAGTGTGGTGTCAACTACAGGTTCACCACCCCTTATCATCCTCAATGCAATGGGCTTGTTGAGAGATTTAACAAGACCCTAAAGGGTATGATCAAAGGGCTCCCAGAAAAGCTTAGGCGAAAATGGGATGTTCTTCTACCCTGCCTTCTCTTTGCATACAGGGAGGTGCCACAGAAGGGGGTTGGTTACAGCCCTTTTGAACTTTTTTTAGGTCACCCTGTCAGAGGGCCACTCTGTCTAGTGAAGGAGGGATGGGGGCTACCTCTCAAACCCCCTAAACAGGATATTGTGGACTATGTACTTGGTCTCCGCTCCCGGATGGCTGAGTATATGAAGAAGGCGACAAAAAACCTTGAGGCAAGTCAGGAATTGCAAAAAGCCTGGCATGACCAAAAGGCTGTACTGGTGGTGTACCAGCCAGGACAGAAGGTATGGGTGTTGGAGCCAGTGGCCCCAGCAGCTCTCCAAGAATAATGGAGTGGACCCCATACCATATTGGAAAAGAAGGGAGAGGTCACCTACTTGGTGGACCTTGGCACTCCCAGAAGGCCCCACAGGGTACTTCATGTAAACAGACTGAAACCATATGTGGACAGGGCTCACATGGGCTTGCTCATGGCAACGGATGAGGGACAGGAGGAGGAGAGTGACCCTTTCCCAGACCTGCTCTCTCACCACCCTGATGATGGGTTAGTAGATGGTGTAGCCTTGGCAGGCAGCCTCACTGCCCAGCAACAGTCTGACTGCAGACAAGTCCTCCAGTCATTCAGGCATATGTTTTCACTGACTCCAAGTCAGACCACCTGGTGCACTCATGAAGTGGACACTGGGGACAGTCTGCCTGTGAAGAATAAGATCTACAGGCAACCTGACCATGTCAGGGACTACATAAGGACAGAAGTCCAAAAGATGTTGGAATTGGGAGTCATTGAGCCCTCAGACAGCCCTTGGGCTAGCCCAGTAGTCCTGGTACCCAAACCTCACACCCAAGACGGCAAGAGAGAGATGAGGTTCTGTGTTAGACTACAGAGGACTCAATGCAGTCACTAGGACTGATGCACATCCCATTCCCAGAGCAGATGAGATCATAGATAAATTGGCCTCAGCCAAATATCTGAGCACATTTGATCTGACAGCTGGCTACTGGCAGATAAGGTTAGCTGAGTCTGCAAAAGCCCAAACTGCATTTTCTACCCCTGGTAGGCATTATCAATTTATTGTAATGCCCTTTGGTTTGAAAAATGCACCTGCCACTTTTCAAGGGTTGGTGAACCAAGTCCTCTCAGGACTGGATAACTTTAGTGCAGCATATCTAGATGATATTGCTTTCTTCAGCTCCACCTGGGAAGATCACCTGATCCACCTGAGGAAAGTTTTGGAAGCCCTGCAAAAGGCAGGACTCACTATCAAGGCTACTAAGTGCCAGAAAGGGCAGAGTCAGGTTGTGTACCTGGGCCACCTTGTGGGTGGAGGCCAGGTTCAACCACCACAGAGCAAAATCCAAACCATCATGGACTGGGTTGCTCCAACCACCCAGACTCAGGTCCGAGCTTTCTTAGGCCTGACTGGTTATTACAGAAGATTTGTGAAGGGATATGGATCCATTGTGACCCCCTTAAATGACTTAACCTCTAAGAGGATGCCCAAGAAAGTTCAGTGGACTGTCAGCTGTCAGAAAGCTTTTGAAGACCTAAAACAGGCAATGTGCTCTGCTCCAGTGCTCCAAAGCCCCAACTACTCCAAGGAATTCATAGTTCAAACTGATACTTCTGAGGTGGGGGTAGGTGCTGTATTATCACAACTGAATGAAGAGGGCCAGGATCAACCAGTAGCTTTTATTAGCAGAAGGTTGACCCCCAGAGAGAAACGTTGGTCAGCTATAGAGAGGGAGGCCTTTGCTGTGGTCTGGGCCTTGAAGAAGCTGAGGCCATACTTGTTTGGCACTCACTTCATTGTTCAAACCGACCATAAGCCCCTCCTATGTCTAAAACAGATGAAGGGTGAAAACCCCAAACTACTCAGGTGGTCCATTTCCTACAGGGGATGGACTATACAGTGGAACATAGACCTGGGAGCAACCATGCCAATGCAGATGGCCTCTCCAGATATTTCCACTTAGAACATGAAGACTCAACTGGTCAAGGTTAGTTTAATGTCCCTGCGTTTGGGGGGGGGGGGTTATGTAGGAGAGTGGCATCGACTGCATAGTTGCCCTCAACATTTTGCTGATATTTTGACTGTTTTTTGACTCTAGCCAGGCTGTGGCCCTGCTATCCAGGACCCCAGACTATCTGCTTCCTCTCTTAACTGATGTGAGTACCCTAGGTACATCCCAATTGGATACTGAGGACACCCTGTCAGCCCCTTGTAGATGGTACCCTAGGTACCCAGGGCATGGGTCCCTCAGAGGCCTACCAGGGGCTGCAGCACTTATTGTGCCACCCCTGGGACAGCCATACAAACTGACACCACCAGACCACTACTGTAGTCTGGGTAAGGTGGTGCTTGCACCCATTACAGGGATATAGGTATCCTGTATCCCACTTAATACAACACATATATCCTCATAGGTCACCCCTAAGGCAGGCCTTGCTAATCCTACAAGGCAGGGTGCTGAGATATGTGTGAGGGGGAACCCCTACCTGAGTAGGGCCCCTCTGCAACCTTCGTAAAACTACTGCTGGGTTGTTTGTAGTGCAGCCATACCATATACTCTTAACCGCATTATAAGTAATCGCGATAGCGTGATAACTTGAGAATGGCTACACAGAACCATATTGTGTTTGGTGTCAAACATGTAGGAATCATACCCCCAATCCAGCCATTGGAGTGAGGGCATAATTCCCCCCTGCTAGAGGGGCGATATGGGAAAAGCGGCAGAATTTAGACACCAATTTAAAAGTGCACATGTAGTACAAAATGGATGCTACCCGCCACCCACACGACTCTGGCTGCCTGTTGCTGGGCAGAACTCCAGCCACGGCAGCTGGACAATAGGGATCTTGTTGCAGGGAGGTGCTCCCACCTCCCCAGACAGACTATGTGGATTGGAACTGGGTGGGTGCACCTTAGGATGTCTATCAGACCTGCACGTAGGCTTCTCCAGTGCCTACTTCTGCATCACCGCCTCAAACCAGTTCAGGGGCATCCTGTCCCCTGCCCAGGTGGGAAACCACACAAAGGGGAGAGGGTGTAGCCACACTTTCCCGCCTGAACTCTCACTGGTGGGCTCTGATCTGGACACTCCCCTAATCTTAGGATAAAGGTGAATACAGGGTCCACAGAGCCTCAGATTATTCTTGGACTTTACAGACTTGAACTTCGACTTGCCGCCGCACAGCTAAAGGAAGAAATCTCCCTTGGGGTAAAGGAGTTACCCCCCTGCTTGGCAGGCACCTGAAACACTGCAAGTGACCTGGTTTGAACTTTGCTGCTCCTACAGACATCGACGACTCTTTCCTACCTTGAGGTGGGTTTCCAAGCATCCCAGAGGCCAGTGAGTGTGCACAGCAAAGCTCAGCACCGTGGACCCCGTGGGTGCCGAGATCCCCAATACCCCAGGACACCGGCCACCTCTTGCACAGCAAACGACCCCAACAAGTGGGGAAGTTGTGCTTTGGCCCATTATTGAGCCAACCTCTCAGCATCATTTGTGTTGAAGATCGACACCCTAGCCCACTCCGGCGACCCGTGGGCGCATCTTTACGCACGCCAAATTGCTGCCTCCTGCAGTCCCTTGTCTCTCGACTGGTGGGCCCTGGTGGAGGTCAATCTTCACTTCCAAGAGTTTCCCTGTTGCTCCAGGCCTGCTCTTCAGTCTCCTCGCTGGAGACCTCGCTCAGACCTTGTGGGTCTGCACCAGTAGCTGTTTTGTGATTCCTGCGTGGGTTGCGGTTGCCAAGGCTTAGTGGATCCAATCTGGACACTAACACCACAGCGACCCTCATCCTTTGTGGGACAGTTGCCCTCCAGAAGCTGGCCTTCCTTGACGCCTCCTGGACCCCGTGGCTGACGATCCAAGCTACACCTCTTCCACCTAGAAGCACCCGACATTGAAGGGCTCTTTCTCCTGAGCCCCCTGGTTACTGTTCCGTGACCCAGACTCTGTCCCCTCTGCTTTCAGGTCCTTCTCTTCAAAATCTACATCTTCAATCTTCACGACATCGACGACGCTTCTTGCTAGCAGCAGTTCTTCACGTTTTGCCATTGAAAATCAGCCCGCGACCCGACATCGAAAACAACCTATGCACCCGGCTTCCCTGGGGCAGGTAACAGTGGTACCTCGGTACTCTCGTGGGTGCAGGCCCTTCAAAAGCTTAACTCTAAACTCTTGAACTTGAACTCCTGCTAGAAGTGTTTTTAATCTTGTAAAATTAAATCGCGACATTCTCCATAGGCTTTAATAGAGATCCCGACAGTAGCTTACACCACTGCACGCGTCTCCCGTGGGTCCCCTTCCTCAATACCTTGGGTGGTTTCACAAGGGGCCAGCGACCCTAAATGCCCTAGCCCTTGTCTGTAGAATTGTCGTGGTTCTTATACCACTTTTTTGATATATGGTTTGGTCCCCCCCTGGGGCCCTATGATTCCAGTGCTATTTATTGTAACTATCAATGCTTGTTTGAATTGTATCTTTACCTCCAGCCTCATAAAGAGACTAGTGGGATTATTCTTAGAATAAATACATATATTTTATATATATACCTGTGTGGACTACTCTTTCATTTGGTCATTCAAGAGGTTATCTATGGTAAAACAATAAGCTTAACACTCCTTCAAGACTTAGCCTGAAGGCTGCTCTCCACAGCTACCACTAGGATAGCTTTCTTTAAAGGTTGTCTTTAACCTATCACCATAAGAGTCGAATTGGACCGGTGCAAGGAGTCCCCTATAACTAGTGGACAGCATATGCCAGGCCAACTTCTCACAGCTGCATTCAGGCAGAGTGTATCACCATTGATGTAAACGGTATTTAGAGAAGAAACAGGGCCCATTTGACCTCAGGCGCCCGGAAGCAAGGATTTAATATGAAAGAGATGTCAAAATGCAGGATACAGCAGGAAGTCGTCTCCGTCAACACGTCAGGCTCACCTGATAATGGAGTGAGTGAGGCTGCGCCTCCGTCTTGTACTCGATCAGCAGAGGGCAGCGTAGAATGTAGGTCTCGAGAGAGGAGGAGAGGACAGGCGTGAGGCCGAGGCTTACATTCGAAAATCTTCCGCTCGTGAATACCTCTTTGGTAATACCGGGATAGTATCTACAGTGCGTCCTATCAGACGAGTTTAGCCTGCCTTTTATGAGCTCTCGGAAAGGGTGGTGTTTAGTAGAAACTTTCTCTTTCTACACGCGAGTGCAACTACAGTACAACTGTTGTTTGCTCCACTTTCTAATGAGCAAATCACTACCACCGTTGGCTCACGTTTGAGCGAATTATCAAGTTGGGTCTGTGAGTTTTAGATGGATGGAAGTATTTCTTTTTTAAAAAAACACTCGCCAAATTGCCACGTTAGCCACGGATATTTAAAAAAAGCTACAACAAGCATCGCGGCACCGGCGCTTTACTTTTAACATTAAAAGTAAAGCACGGGTGCTGCGATTATAGCAAAAGTAAAGAAATAGAAAAAAACATCTATTTCTTTACTTTTGCTTTAATCGCAGCACCCGCACTTTACTTTTAATGTTCAAAGTAAAGCGCGGGTGCCGCGATTATAGCAAAGGTAAAGAAATAGATGTTTTTTTCTATTTCATTACTTTTGCGAAAGTGAAAGTCATCATGGTGCTAATGACCCGTGAAAGACAGATGGCGGGTCATTAGAAACGCAAGCGCTAGGCCAGCTAATAGCACTTTGTAAACTCATCTACTAAATGTCTCGCAGAGCAGCGCATGTGCGCTGACTCAGTGACACCTCAAAAACACAGTAGTGAGTTCATCAGCACACCTGGCCAACCACTGGTACTGCAAAAACCTCCCATAGAAAATAAAGGAGGTAGGGAAATAAAATAAAACCCCAGAGGAAATAATGTTAAATTGAATTAAACTATTTAAAATAGTGAAGAACGTAAATTAATATAATTTAATTTTAAATATATATATAAAAATATTACATATTTATTATTTGATTCTAAAATATGTTAATACCCAATTTTGAATATAAACATTAATGTAACAATAATATTAATGTGTAATAAAATATATAACTAAATTAATTTTAATTTCATACATCACTTTTAACAATTAGTAATGAATAATTAAGAAATTGTTTTATTTAAGTGGGATTTTATTTCTTAATTTAGACTTAAGAAAAATAATTTTCAAATAATTCAATATATTTCCGTTAAAGATTTTTTCAAAATTGAGTTAATAATGTTGTAGGATTTTTTATTTTGTTCTGCATTTCAAATAAATATATTATAAAATATACATTGATATTTAACATTCAAATATTTGTATAATTTATTTTTGAGTTAAATTAACTTTTTTATTTTGCCCTATACTTTACCACGCAGAGATCTACACCCTGACTCTGGAGTCTCCTTGTGGTCAAGTATATGGAAAATTTAAAACATGTTTTTACCTCATAAATATATTTAATATTAATGTAAATCCATTGTATATATTTATTTTAAATGTTTAACAAAGTACAAATGCTGCAGCACTATTAACTAACAAGGTCATCATGATGGCAGACGGACTTTCAGTCCGTCCGCCATCTAATCGTATTTGGGACCACCCGCCTACAAGGCGGCGGTCCCACATGGGCAAACTACGATGCGACCGCCACCGTGGCATGTTTTGTATTGCGGTGGGTGCTGCGCTCTGCAGCACCCACCCCAAGACAAAACTGACACCCCAAACATATCCCTGCACTACGTGGCAGGCACCATGCGGTGCCTACCACATTGCATAGAGCTATGTAGGGGGGCACCATAGGTGCTCCCCAGTGCCCATGTCCCTGCCCCAAGGGGTTAGGGTGGCCTGCTACGGGCCCCCAAATCCGTTTCCGCCTGCCGTTTTGCGATGGGTTGACCACTGCAGAACGACCGGCAGAAAGGGATATTGTAATCCCTACCGCAGTGCTTGACAGGCACCACCGCCATTCTGGGACTACAGGGCGGTCCAACAGGTGGTCGGATAAAGACATAGTTTCCGACCGCCACCCGTCCTGTAGCCATTGTAATATGGTGGGCAGAGATCCCTGTTCCAATGGCGGGGAATCCGCCACCAACAGCCTGTTGGTGGCAGTCTCCCTGCCATCGTAAGCAGTCCCTTAATATTTAAATTAATCTTTAAATAATAGAAATATATTAAGTGAAATAAATAAAAATCCTGAAGTTTGAATTAAAAAAAAGAATTTCCACATAGAGAAAAAAATATGTTTAATTATTCATAATTAATTGTTAAAAGTGATGTAAAGTAATAATAAAAATGAATGTAACTATATTTTATTAAAAACATATTGTTACTTTTTTTTATTCAAAAGAGGGTACTACACTTTTTTTATTATATAATAAATATGTACTATTTTTATATATTTTTTTTAAATTGAACTATATTTATTTATAACAATTGTAGATATTTTATTTTATTATTCCTCTGTAGTTTTATTTTAATTCCCTACCTCCGTTATTTTCGATGGGAGGGTGTTGCAGTACCAGTGGTAGGCCAAGTGTGATGCTGGCCTTGCTACTGTTTTTCTTGTGGTATATTACACACACATACTAAATAAGCAAAATATAGTTAACTTACTCAAAAGTGTAAGTTACCTTTGTGAACCAGGCCTCCAATTTCTAGAGTTTGTCCACACTGTTCCTGCCCAGTGGCTGCTTGGTAAATTCCCACTCAGGGGTCGATTTCGATGTCGGATGAACTCAGGTCCGTCCGACTTCACATTGCAAGCATGCATTCAGAGCGGAATGCATGCTTGCATTGTAAAAAGCAGGGGTGCAGTTCATCCCTGAACCCTGTGGCCGGCACCCCAAGGTGCCTGCCACCGGGTACAGGGTTCCACAGAGGGGCACCATAGGTGCCCCCAGGCCGCCATTCGGCAGCCTCGCACCCATGGGGGCCCTACTGGGGGCCCACAAAGACAGTTTCTGACTGCCTTTTCGTGCCGGACAGACCGGCACGAAAAGGCAGTGAAAAACTGCCATCGTACTACCTTGGTCGCAAAGAGGCGGCCGGGGGAGTACTGAGAGATTTCTGGACTGCGGACGGGCTCTCCAAGCCTGTCGTCCGCAATCCAGAAATCCGAGTCGGATTCCTTTCCGACCGAGTTCATCAGAATGGCTCTGTCAGAAAGGAATCCGGCAGACACGTTCCGATTCGGTAGGAAGGGCTCCGACCATCGTTCGAAACCCTTCCGACCGAAATCGGAATCGGCCCCTCAGTGTTTGTATATTATGGGGCCGATTCCGATCCGGGTCGGAAAGCACTCCGACTGAGTCGGATCCGGAGTGTTTTCCGACCGAGCCGGACCCCTACAGTCCGACCGAGCGAATACGATGCGCACGTATGCTGTTGGACTCGGTTCGGTCGGACTCCAATAGAAGTCAATGGGAGCCGGTCGTACGACGCGTACATGGGCTCCCATTGACTGAATGGGTACGTCTCGAACAAGTGTGCCCCCTACAGTGGGTACGCGTCGGTGCCACCCGCACCGTACATGCCTGTTTTGGGGAGACCCATAGGTCTCCCCCTGTGTCCGAGTCGTAGGGCTACGGGTGTCAGGGGGTCTGACACGGACCCCCAAAGTCTGACTCCGGGAGCTTTTGCGAGCCGGACATTCCGGCTCGCACAGGCTGTCCGACGCGTGCATCGTACTGGCTCGGTTGTAAATTGCATCCATTGCACGCCACGGTTAGCTTCTGACCAGGACGTACGGAGCGGTTCGGACCCGGGAACGACTCGGTCGGGGAATTTCATGTAGCTCGCATCGTACTTGCTCGCTCGTACAGCTCTACAAGTCGGCCGGAAAATACGCGTGCGGCTCGTAGTTTTTCTGGCCGAACCCGATTCGGTGCCCTTTCGACCAAGATCGGAATCAGCCCCTATATTGATTTTTCTTTGCTGCTTCTCCCTCACTCAGTTCCACTCACTGTCTGCACAGTGCTTCTCCCTCACTTAATCCCACTTACTATTTGTACAGTACTTCTCCCTCACTCAGTTCCACTCACTGTCTGCACAGTGCTTCTCCCTCACTCAGTCCCACTCAATGTCTGCACAGTGCTTCTACCACACTCAGTTCCACTCACTGTCTGCACAGTGCTTCTCCCTCACTCAATCCTACTTGCTGTCTTCATAGTGCTTCTCACTCACTACACAGTGCTTTGCACCTGCTAACTCTGCAAAGTGACACTATCATACTAACTAACTGCATGGTATATCCCCACTCTGTCTCTGCCCAGCACTTCTTCCCGATTCACTATGTATTTCTCTCACTGACTGCCTATGCACTGCTTCTCTGTCACTTATCTCCACTCACTGACTGCAGAGTGCTTTTCCATAATTCAGTAACTGCCTAATGTCTCTCACCCACTTAGTGGGTCGCTACCACCCAGTCACCTGATCAATGTCTACATAGCACCACTGGAGAGTTCCCCACTTGCAGTGTTTGTCCTCCTTTGTGTCTGTGCGCTGCTTCCACCCTCGCACTCTCTGTGCAGCACTCCTTCCCAATGCACTTTCTGCGTAGTGTGTCCAATTCATGGTGTGCGTAGCAAAGTTTCTTTCTCTCTTCCTTTGCGCACTGCCTCTCTCCACTCATTGTAAAGTCCTCTCCCATTGTCTGCACTGTGTATACCTCAAGCCCCCCACCCTTCAGCTCAGTGACAGCTCTGATGACAGAGGAGCAGGGGGAGGAGTGGTGGCAAATCTGTAAGTGCGTATGACTATTTGGCCGGCAAGACATGCGCACTTTGCATGTTCTCCACCCAGGTTGTATTACAGCCTGGGTGGAGAACATGCGGAGGCTACCGCTGCCTGCCTGAACCACAGCGCTCAGACCAATCACAACACTGCATTGCAGCATTGTGATAGGCTCCGAGGAGCCTAGCTGCTTCCTGTTCCGTTCCGGCCATGAGTGGACAAAGGAGGAGAAACACGGCCAGGAGGTATGTTTTTTCTTCTTTTTTACAACCCTTAACCCCCCACCCCCCTTTGCCGCCACCCCCGATCCATGCTGGCTGCCACTGCTCTTAGCATGGGCGTCTGCAGGGGGGCAAGGAGGGGTGCTTGCCCGCCTGGAGCGCCCCTCCTTGCCCCCTGCGGACGCCCATGCTTTGTGTCTGTCAGTCACTGCCTTAGTTTGCTGCTCATCTTTTTATTCACTCTCAGGTGTGCATTGATGGGAGATTTATATATTTATAGTGTTCTGGCATGTGGTGCTTGCATCAGGAATTGCCTTTTGTTAAAGGTGCAAGCTGTACTTCCAGGTTTCAGCGGCAGTCGTCTGTCTCTGTCCTTTGTTGTTTTCATGACACCGCTGGTTTCTCCGATGGCTGATGTCTGTTCGCGATGGGTCTGGTTTTGGCTCTCGTGAAAGGCGCCCTTCGGCTGCTTTGTTCTGCTTAGAAGTGTGCGTTTCTTAATTTTACAACACCAGGCTCCCCGCGGAGCGTCTGCCTCTTGCTCTGGTGTTGTTTTTGTCTTCAGGCTGCTCCCCGCCCCGTCTCACCTCTCTGAGAGTCAGTGCCCCCTTTGACCCTCTACCTGCCGCCTACCCCCTCCCTCGCCTCTTCTCCCGGTTCACACCTTGGTGCTTTCACACTTAACGTCACCTCCAGCTCGCATTTTCAGAGTGGGCCCCGGTCTCCCTATCACCGACATGAGGAGGAGGAAGAGAGAGGGGGACAGAGGAAGACTTGGTGCGGTCGGGGAGACGGATACGGTGGGGTGTGAGAGTGAACAAAAAGGGGGGGAGAGAAAGAGAGAGAGAAGCAGTGGGGAAAGAGAGACCGAGAAATAGGGAGGAAGGAAGATGAGAGAGCAAGTGGAGAGGGGTGGGGGGAACCTGGGTGAGGGAGAGCAGCTTCAGAGAAGTGAGACCTGTGTCCTAACTCTGCCAGCGAAGACAGCGGGTCCAAAGGAGAAAGAACCAGGCCAGACAGAGTAGGTCCAGGCAGTGTGCACGGAGGCAGGCTCGGTGGGTCCGGAAGAGGGATAGGGCAGGCAGAACAGCTCCAGAGAAGGACGAGCAGAACCGGACCAGGGCGAGCAGATCCGGACCTGCAGATCCTCCTGAGCAGGGAGACGGCGCGATACACAATCAGAATGTAGTGTTCAGCTTTTGGGGTTCCAGGGGGTAACTTTAGGGTTCAGATTGGGTGTGGGTTTTATGGTGCCAGGGAGTAATTTTAAGGTTCAGGGAGGGTTAGGGATTGGGGTGCCAGGGGGATAATTTTAGGGTTCAGGGTGGGTATGGGTTTTGGGGTACCAGGAGGGTAATTTTAGGGGTCAGGGCGGGTATGGGTTTTGGGGTGCAAGGGGGGGAAATTTTAGGGTTCAGGGCGGGTATGGGTTTTGGGGTGCCAGGGGGATAATTTTAAGGGTCAGGGCGGGTATGGGTTATGGGTTTTGGGGTGCCAGGGGGGTAATTTTAGGGTTCAGGGCGGGTATGAGTTTTGGGGGGCAGGGGTAATTTTAGGGTTCAGGGTGGGTATGGATTTTGGGGTGCTAGGGGGTAATTTTAGGGACCAGGGCGGGTATGAATTTTGGGGTGCCACAAAAGAAAGAGATGGCTGTGGCACAACAACCCTATGGTGTATGAGATCATATACGGCTTGCTTCCTGCCCCCCATGGCTCCTCCTGCGCCCCAGTGTTTCTTGTGCCCCACCTGGCACACATCATGTCGGAGGATGGTGATGGCGTTAACATTCCCCCCCCCACTGGAACAATTTCTGCGGACGCCCAATGGATCTTAGCCCACAACTTCTCTATTCATTCTCTTCCAAGCAAGGCAGTCCCAAGCCAGGAGGCCTGCTGGTTCTCTGTAACATGATGCCAGACTTTTAAGGGCCCACACTACTGCTACACATGTATGTATATTACTAAGAAGCAAGTCTGGCCCGCTCATAAATGACGAGGCAGCTAACCTAAATTTTACCACTAGGTGGTGCTAGACCACCCTGACCCCTTTCATCAGAAACATTTTTTACTGCCTTAGAAGGAAGGGGTGCTTGTATGAACACCATGGGTCCAGGCACATCCTCGGGCCCACAAAACTCCAGACAGGCCTCCCTCCAAGTCTGCACTACTTTGGTAATGGAGACAGTACCCTTAGGAGAGTGGGTTCTGTATTTTTAGTACCGAAAGGAATGTCATGGGTTGAAGGGTGGCCAAGGGGGTGCAACAGGCAAAGGTGTGGTGGTCTTCAGAAGCCTGATTAATAGTGGCCCTTGAAGGATACAGCTGGCCACAGTGATGTATTGTAAGTTAACGAATGCACACACAAAGGCTCGCCATATGAGACTAGGAAACTTAAGTATAGCGTTAAGGGGCACCTATTACTACAAGTAAGGTCATCTCCAAAAATGCAAGAGATAGATTTTTTAAATAATTTTATTTAAATTGATACAAGGTAGTTGCAATAAGAGATTGTTCTTGAATTAAAGTATATATACACAATTCCATATCAAAAATATCCAAAATCTCTAAAATAGATCACTCACCAAATCATTAGAGATTATCCATGAGTTATGGGTATACATAAAAAAATCCGTAGTAGACATTTCACAAACATCTACAATAAATCCCTCAGAAATTCAGTAGAAATTCCTAACACGTAACATTCCATAAAAAGTAAATAGAATACAAGCAAAATCCCTTAACTCCCTTGGCTTGGTGAAGACCTAAACATCATCCTAAAGCTGCCTTAAAAAAAACCAGGCCTTTGCCCAGCCCTTGAATTTCCTTATGATAAACTATTTCTTGATTGCAAATTGTTTTTATTAGAGAGTTAATTGAAACAGTTCCACAATTAGTGTGGCTGGGATGAGCAAATACAACACTTTGGTAAGGCCCAAGGTACAGCAGAAAGACCTGTGTGTCCCTCAGAAGCTGGAAATGAGTGGATGATAGCTCCACACAGTCAGGAAAGGTTCTGGTAGGATCGGGGAAGATACCGACCCACCACATTAACAGTCCTGGAATGCTTCTCTGCTGGTTCTCAAGCGCTGGCCATGCAGATGCGTCTTCGTTCAGGTCTAGCAGACTGGTTTTTAAGCCTGTTATTGCTCTTGGGTGGCTCATTCCTCTGTGAAAACCACATGCTGGTCTTAGTCAGCCAGATTGATCACTTTGTACTTCCAGTCCAGACTTCTCCAACGAGCAGACCGTGAGCTACTGGTAGCTCTCCAGCTACCTGTGAGTAGCTCTCCTATGTGCAGCCCAGCCTACTAAGAGGCATATCATCAAGAGGGGGTGATAATTATCTCTAAGCGCACGTAGAGCTAGGATAATTATCGCCTGCTATCGCTGTATTTTATCGCTGAGATAGTGCGCTATCAGCGACGCTTATCTCAAAAGCGATAAAAATACCAGCGATAGCTACAAAATGTGCGATCATCGCTGGAAAACCTGCGATAATCGCACAAAAACCAGGCGATACCTTGCTGATAGGGCAGGGTGGAGTTAGCCATTATATCCACCTTCCATTGGATATAATGGCTAAATCAACCTGAAAGGAGGCGTAAGGAAAGTAGCGATAACCAAGGTTAGCGCTACTTTTCTCATCGCTGTGCTCTTTAGCGTGCAGCTTGTAAATAGGTGAAATGTCGGTTAGCGACATTTCTCCCATTATTTTGGGGAGGAACGCCCACTTTGCATCTCGTTAGAGATGCAAAGCTGGGCGTTAGGGGAAAGGACGCAGAGGCAAGGATTCACGCGATAGCGTGACCTTGCTAATAGTGCGATACAATTATCGCCGCTTTCCGGCCGAAAATGGCCGATAAAGCGGCGATAATTGTTTTGATGATATGCCCCTAAGGTAGATGTTTTTGCATGGATGAATTAACAAATGTTTACAAAAAGTGAGATGGGTGTATTGAAGATGAAATAGCCAATGTTTGGAGAAACATGGTTGGACTTCCAAAGTATATTTAATGATGACATATGAGGTATAAATCATGTAGCGCAGAGGAGGCCTTATTACTCGTACTATAACATTAGTGCCAGGGGCATTGCAGCTAGGGCTGGTATGTAATACCCATGTAGAGGCATTCCAAGTTGATAAACCTCTTTTGCATTACTGCTCACAACCCTGCCTGATGAACTGACATGAACACGGCTTACTGTCTTGCACGAGGTGGCCACTAATGTAATCTTGTCTTTTGTGGTCACTATACAACACGAATAATAGCAGTAGCTCAGGATGATTTTCATTGAACATAAGTAGCTCTTATTAGAGAAAAGGTTGGAGACGCCATCTAGTTAGAGGTCTACTCTTGTCACTTGGCAGTACCGCTTCCTCCTTTTTTCTATGACTGAGTATAGAAGCAGGGTTCCTCCTGCCCCCGTGGTCAAAGCAAGGACAGGAAAGTGGACAAGCCAAAATAATTTGAAGGAGAAATGGACAAAAATAAAATCAAAGAAAATAAATAGTGATTATCTAATATATTGAATAGATAGGAATATATGGGTAGACCAAGACCAATGTTGTAATATCAACTCTAGCAAACTGCTTCAACCCTTCATTAGCAAAATAGCAATTTTCATTGTAGGACAACTACTTTTGTGACACAATGTTTCATCCAGTTCCATCTTTTGCAAAATGTAGTAATATTTTAGTGAAAATTGACAAAAAGGGAGACGAGTGGTATTTGTGGGATGCAGAATATGATGGATTGCTCATTCCGTGAAACATTCCATAAAACAATTAGATCGAGCAACAAACACCTGGAGGTTCGCAGGGCTCCACCGCAGGCTGGACGCGGGTGGTGCGTTGCCAGCACGGGTATGCTGCTCAAGATACTCCAAGTATGCTTCCAATAACCTCAATGCAAGCAGCAGAGCAAGTATCACATGATAAATGCTTGGCTCTAAAGACTGCTGCTTCCTTTAGAAAGTTGGGGGCATAGTTACAAGGGCTTTATCTCCTCTTTTTAGGCTTACAAAGCCAAAAAAGCGGAGATAAAACCAGCGCCCTATTTACAAGAGGGTGCTAACATGCATAATCGCATGTTAGCACCCTTTTTCCCAACGCCTCACTTTGCATCTCCAA
Source organism: Triturus cristatus (assembly GCF_964204655.1). Lineage (NCBI taxonomy): Eukaryota > Metazoa > Chordata > Amphibia > Caudata > Salamandridae > Triturus > Triturus cristatus. The sequence continues at coordinate 743,403,548 of NC_140592.1, forward strand.
TGAGATGCAAAGTGGGTGTTACTGGGCATACCCAAGATGGACTACCTTGCAAATATCGCTGATGTTTACATCGCGATATTTACAAGGCAGCCCACATGATTTTAGCACACATTCGATTTTGGCAAAATGGCCGTTTTCGCCAAAACCTAACGTCTGCGAAAAATTCTGAATTAGCCATTCCTAACATAGGGGGTGGATTATCCTGATACGACCCTGTGGGTCGTATCAGGACCCACAGGTCCCGTTTGCAGGGAACATCGCTGGAAAACCAGCGATGTTCCCTGCAAAAGGGCGATAACCTCGCTATCTCTGGAATTTTTATCGCCCTGGAGTAACGCGTTGTTAATAACGCGCTACCAGGGCGATAAATACTAGAGATAGCCTGCGATAATATAATTATCGCTAAGCACGGCCAGCGATAATTATCGCTGGCCGTTGTTAATATGCCCCTTGGAAACCCTGTGGGACCCAGAATAACAGGAATCATCTAGTGAAGACGAAGTAACATGGTCACCGGTCTTCACAACAGACCCACAAGTTCTGCCGCACATCATGCCACAGGCCACAGGTGATCTCCTTTAAGAACTGAATAGACTACAAACATTTGTGGTAAGTAAAGTGTGAGAGTAGCGAGCACCCTGCCTGCCAAAATAATGTAGCATAATAAGCAACAAAATACCCCTTCTCTTTTGGGTCATGATTAAGCTTCAAGGTACTGCCAACCTTGACCATTTGCAACGAATACTTCAAAAATGAACATTACAGCCTGTCTGCTGGCTGCGCAAAAACTTTATGCTTAAAATGTAGTGTTATCCCTATGATGAGCCTATGCAAGCATTAACATGCTAAAAAGGCTTCAAAAAGGGTGGCCCAGAGCATTATTAATTTTAAATCCTGCCTCACATAATGTTTTACATCACCTCTACCTTTGAACGAAGGGTTGTCTGCCCTTCGCCCTAATTACTGCAAAGTTTGTTTTTTTGTACACACTTACTACTCTGCACTGTGCGATCACCAACTGCACTCAAGGTACTCTACTAAATAACATCAACACAAGCGATAGGTGACTTGAAATTTCTGACCTGGGGCGGTATTACAATAAGCGCCCCCGGGGTGCAACGGGTGTTTGCGCCCGCTTTGCGCCCCACGGGGGTCTTTGGTATTATTGAAGGGGGCGCAGACGCTTGTGTGTCCTCTTCAGTAATACCGATAGCTTTGGCACACATAAGCGCCTGCGCTACCTTCAGGGGGCGTGTCCTCATTTGCATAGGGGCGTGCCCTATGTAAAGGAGGGAATTACTTTGCCTCTGGGCCTGCGCCATATTACAGACGCTGAATGCACCCACCCGCAAGGGGATCTCTAATCCCCTTTAAAAGTGCAAGCGGGTGCTGTCTGCACTGTGAAAATATGGAGCAGCTGCCAGCAGCCGCTCCGTGTTTTCACATGAATGCGCTGCCCTGGGGGCAGCGCATACATTGTAATAGGGCGCATTATCATTGTTTACACCGGGCGCACCTTTTAAAAGGTGCGCTCGGCACAAACAATGAAAATGCATAATTCAGCCCCTGGAATATTAGAGGTATGTTTGGCGCAAGTAAGAGTTATGCAATATTCTCATATATAAAAAGGAGAGGGATACATATTGCATTCCTACAAGAATTGCATTAAACCAAAGGTGGTGGAGCTACGTAAGCGATGGACAGGGCAGGTAATCTCCACTAATTATTTGGCCTTACCTAGAGGAGCAGTAATATGGATCAAAGCTGGCGTGCCATTTCATGTCAATGCTACAATCATTGATAAAGTGGATAGGCACACACTAGTAAGGGGCAGTCTTGATGGTAAACCAGTAGTCTTGGGTATTATATATGCACTCAATAGTAATCAGCCAGTCATGGATGACCTGTCCACCAAACTGGCACAATGCACTGACGCTCCTGATTTTTAGGTGACAGTTTCAACTGTGTCCTGGGCGTCACCATGGATAGGCCGTTCCCCCACTTTTGCAAAGCACCAACCATGCAAAATGCAAAACAGGGGCCACAATGGTTGGACCACTGGGCACCAATAGACATCTGGTGACAAAACAACCCAGGGGGCCATGTCTGTTCCTTTTACTTTCCTCAACATAGATTACACATCAGGCTAGACAGAATAATATGTTTAATGTTGTTGGGTGCCTCAAATATGCAAGCGGACTACTTAGGCAGAGTCCTTTCAGACTACAACCCACTTGAAGGTATGTATAAGCTTGGGCACTATACACCCCTCTATTCTTGCATGGCGCAACCATCCGTGGTGTTGGAAGATTAGGTTTGTCAGAACACCCTTCGGGCAAATATTGAACCCTTTTTCCAACACATCTGGGACACTGGCTCCATCACAGCAATTAAATGGGAGGCTTTCAATGTCACAATTAGAGGCCACTGTATACACTCAGTGGTTGGTGCTAGGTGGGTACTAGACATGGAAATCAAACAGTTGGTAGACTCCCTTCCTCGTTTGGAGTCGGATGCAGCTATGGATAGATATCACCTAATCGTGCTTACCAAAGCACATGCCAAACAGACAGCACTCCTAGAGTGCCTTAAGCGGCTTAACTTCACTGAGTATGTGGCAAACCCACACACCAAAAACGATAAATCGGGTGCCTTACTGGCTTGGTTATTAAAAAAAGAACTATCACACCGACTAGTGACAAGTATACACACTGCCCAAAATAATGTAGAATATACCCAGGTTGAGATCCATGCAGCCTTCACACAGTTCTACATCACTCTATACACTTCAGTGCAGGACCTTCAACTTAGTGTCATTGGTGAGTTTCTAGCAAATGTGCAAATACTCCCTATCACATACGACCAACATTGAGTTGGTAGAACCTATAAGCATTGTAGAGACTAGAGAGGCTCTGTGTTCCCTAACATCGGACAAGACCCCTGGTCCAGACACGGACTGCCGATTGAATGCTATAAGACATACACTACTTTTTCAAACACTCACTTAGAAACTGTGTACAAATCGGCAACCACCAATTGTGGCCTTCCCTCCTCCCTTAGCAGTGCACTGTTCAATTCCATACCCAAGCCTGGTAAATGGGCAGGTGACCTGGCATCCTATTGTCTGTTGTCCATACTCAATACGGACGACAAAATACTCAGCAAAGTTCTGGTCAGCTGACTACTGCCACTACTCCCCTCTCAGGTACACATTAACTAACACAGTTTTATACCTGGGAGGAGTACCTCCTTGAATTGGAGGTGCTTCTTCTATGTCATGGAGTTTGCCCCCACACACTTGGCACTGCACAGCATGTATGGTATTAGACCTTGAAAGTGTGTTTGACTCACTAGAGTGGGACTACATTTTTGCAGTGTTGAAGCAATATAGCTTTGGTAAGTATATGCTAAACCTGATCAAATTACTCTATGCAGCTAGCATGTGTTAAAAAAGGCAAACTCATTTTGGAGCCCATCTTGTTGCGCAGAGGTACAAGGCACGGCTGTTTCCTCTCCTTCCTGATATACCTGAGATACTCCTGACTATAGGTAACGAAAGTCTACAGTGGCAAGGGATCACATTCCTCTACCTAGGCATAAGCATCTAGCACCAAGAGTGAGACCTCAACGGAAACTTCACCAAAGCAGTGTCCTTTTGGGTGACACTTCCACTCTCTGTTGCAGGGAGTATAGCCCTGTCTAAAATGTTCGTCTTCCCCTAATTGCTGTATCATTTCAGTAACCTCTGACTACACTTACTTGTTACACTTTCTTGCTCATTAGACACCATACTGGGTGAGCTGATCTGGTGCTCCGGTCACCGCAGTGTAGCACTGGCTAAACTAAGACTGCCGGCATACAGGGGCAGGTTAGGGGACTTCAAATTTTGAACACTACTACTTTGCTGCTCAACTGCAGTGGGTGTGCAGGTGGTTATCAGATTCTGAACACCAACTAGATGATACATCAACGCTGATCCCAGCTCTCCAATTCCCACAAATTGTGTGCCTTTTCTCTCCACTGATGAAGCTGACTCCTACTAACTGACAGCTTATAAGTATGGCCCATCATTGTTTTAAAAAGTATTTACATATTGCAGCTGAGTCTGACCCATATGCTCCTAGTGTCCCGCTACTGTGTCTGGCTGACAGCTGATCACATTGGTTACACCCTTATCTTAGACCCTGGGAACCTGACAGCATCACAAAATTTGGTGACCTATTCCAAGAGGGTTATCTCCTATTAATCTACGACCTCATGAACTTATACGACCTACACAATGGACAATTCTTGGCATACACAGCACTGACCCACTTACTATGAACCCAGTGGGCCATACGTCCAGCGTTACCACAATTCCACACAGTCATACAATACCATTGGTGTGGACGTAAATTGATCAGTTGGCTGACTAAGGCCATAGTAGAGAACTCCTGTACACCGCTAATGGCGTTGAGAGATAAATTATAGCTGCAGATGGGTAGAGCTTTTAATTGCCAGAATGGGACAGAGCACTGGCATATCATACAAAGGAGTCCAGAAATGAAGGATTTCAACATATACACTTCAACATCTTTCATAGCGCCTACCTCTCACCAGCCAAAATCAATTCATATTTTTCAGATGCCAACGTCTGCTGCCCACTCTGCACCACACCTAGCGCTGACCTGAAGCATATGTTATAGCCATGCCCATTACTGTCTCGGTACTGAGCCTCAATACCATCTGAGCTCCTGCAGATCATAGAATACACTGACCTTAACACATGACAACATTGTGCATTAGACATATCATCCCCCCCAAAACACATAGGGGTCTATTAGGATGGCGGTCAAAAAACCACCCCGACCGCCATGGTAGCGGAAATCAACCGCCCGGCGGTCCAATTAGGATCAACCGCCCAAAAATCGGACCGCGGCGGAACGAGGCCACGTAAAACCACCCATAGCGGGCGGAGAAGGCGAAAATCAGTCCGCGGCGGTCGCAGAAACCCACAAAACCGCCACCAGGACAGCAGAGACACCGCACTGAAAATTAGGATATCCCCGATGTGACCGCGGTATGTTCCACTGTTTCCGACCGCCGCCGTCGCAAACAGTGATGAATGGGAGATCCGGCGGAAGGGCTGTAGCATAACCATCGCTGCGGACGCTCCGTGAAAAAAATGGCGGTTGACTTAAAAAAAACAACAAGGCCACCAAGTGCACACAGCAAACTAGTCCTGCCCCCAAAAACACCTAACACATCCCAAAGACACACCCCCATGGCAAATTCAAGAAGTACAAATCCTAGGACAACCCACACAACACAACTGACAGCAATGCCCCATCCTGACACACCCACATAGCTGAGCAAAAAACCAGCCCCTTCCCTGACCACAATCCTTTGCAATACTCCAGAAGTGAAGGGCCAAACACCACAGCTGAAAGGAGAGGCAAACCTGTACACATCACACCAGCACAACAACAAACACACACACACCACCTACACCACCCCCACCACCATCACAACTGCACCCCAAAACATTAGCACATCGGCGAAATCACACACCATGGCACCACAGAAAATGCCCAAATTCACAGAGAGTGAGTTGTCAGTCATGGTAGATGAGATAATCAGAGTCGAACCACAAGTGTTTGGTAGCCTGGTCCAACAGACACCATTAGCCACAAGAGCACAAATGTGGGCAAGGATAGTCAACAAGGTCAATGCAGTAAGGACCACCCTGCGCTCAAAAAATGAAATCATGAAGCGGTGGCATGACCTGAGGAGGGTTGTGAAAAAAAAGAGGAACAAGAACCGTGATCTGGCTCAGAGGACTGGCGGTGGCCCTCCCATTGCACCCAAGACATCCACTGCATGGGAGGAGAAGGTGCTTGCCATACTGCATCCAGAGAGTCTCACAGGAATAGCCGGGGGAGTGCAGGCAGGTAAGTACCAACAAATGTATACCATTGCACCGCTATGTACTGTCTTGCACAACTACAAAGCCACATCTCCGAGGCCCAAGTGCATTCATCCGCACCACAATACTCAACACAGGTCTCACAAAGGTAACATCCACTCCATCTGAATCACCCCAAAGGTAGCCAACATTTACAGGGTTGTTTGTGTCCAGGCAACCAGCACTACAACTCCCACCAGGCCCCCCTGTCCCACCCCTGAGCAAGATGTAGCACTCCCCCCCCCAACCAGAAGCATGTGACAGCCATTGTATGGTTCACCCTCACCGATCAGGTAGGTAGCCATCTTCCCAGGGAGAGCTGTTTGGGGGTGAGAGGCCTGCACTACAACTTCCACCAGGCCCCCTGTCACACCCCTGAGCAGGATGCAGCACTTCCCCCACCCAGAAGCATGTGGCAGCCATTGTATCACTACAAACAATCTAACAGGTAGGTAGCCATCTTCCCAGGGAAGGCTGTTTGGTGTTGGGAGGCCTGCACTACAACTCACACCAGGCCTCCTGTCATACCCCTGAGCAGGATTGAGCACTCCCCCCACCCAGAAGCATGTGGCAGTCATTGTATGGTTCACCCTCACCTAACAGGTAGGTAGCCATCTTCCCAGGGAGGGCAGTTTGGTGTAGGGAGGCCTGCACTACAACTCCCACCAGGCCCCCTGTCACACCCCTGAGCAGGATGGAGCACTCCACACCCACCCAGAAGCATGTGGCAGCCATTGAATCACTACAAACAAACTAACAGGTAGGTATCCATCTTCCCAGTGAGGGCTGTTTGGTGTTGGGAGGCCTGCACTACAACTCCCACCAGGCCCCCTGTCACACCCCTGAGCAGGATGGAGCACTCCACACCCACCCAGAACCATGTGCCAGAAAGTCCACCACAATGTGACAACAAGACAGGTAAGCAGACCCCACCATTCCTCAAGAAAAGCATGGAGACATATGAGAACACAAGGGCTCACATCACACAACAATTGACACAGATACAATCTCAATTTACAGTGTGCAGACAGCTAAGCGTATGTAAAAGTCACAGAAACAGAAGTGTAACTCACCAAATCCCATGTTGAAGCAAATCGGGGCCCAAACATGCACAGCACCGAATGCTCTCTGTAACTTCCATGGGGGCTGAGCAGGAAGGACCAAAGGAAAAGTAAACAAGCATGGTCTATTGAACAAAGAAATCAAAGCACAGGACAGGACAAAGGTATGCATGAGATGACAATGGCTAGTACATGCGCAGATGTAATGGCTGCCAGGCAGAGTAATGAGCAAAGATGCTTCACTTCAAGTTGTATAGTCGCCAGTTGTCAGATGACAACCTTTCATTGTAACCTTAAAATCTTGACGTGGGGCCTGGTATCCATTGATATGTCACACCATGGGAAAATAATGTATGTACCCCTGTAAGAAAGTGGCTCTGTATATACTGTTCCCAAATAGGTACAGTGTGCACAGAGTCCACAGTCCCCAGAGGTTAGGCAGAGGCTAAAGTTAGATATAACCTTACTCTCTAAAGTGGTAGCTTGGTCGAGCAGTAAGGCAGTATCAGAGGACAGTGTAAAGCATTTGTTGTACACACTCAGTCAGCAAATGGTCTCACACACTCAAGAACTGAACTCTAGGCCAATGGTTTGTATAAAAAATATATAGTTGTTTTATTTTAGAACCAACATTAGGTATCAAAATATACTTTCTCAGAATGAGTTACTTTAGTTAAATACTTTTCAAATAGGCAATAGACTTTTGAATACAATAGTTACAGTTGTTGCAATAGGCAACACAATTTCAAACACAATGTGACATTGAGCTCAATGGGAATTTCTAGTTAAATGCAATCGATTACTTTATGGATTACTTTTCTAACCACAGGACTGGATCCTAGATTCAGTCCTGGGTCATCTCCTGTAAACAGTTGAGTAAAAGCGTTTTGGTTACAGTAGTGATTTTTAAGGAATATTATTGTATTTTAAAAGTTGACACTTAGAAACTTTTCCACATAGAATCACCAAGGTTATCCTACGGGAGGAAATTCAATTAGCAGGTAAGTAGTGTTATCGTTACTTTTTCTTACTCAGTGTTGGATCCTGGATCCAGCCCTGGTGCATCTCCTGTAAACAATTGAAAGAATGTGTTTATGGTATAAAGGTGAATTTTAGCAACTATTTGTAAGTTTCAAAAATCGACACTTAGAAACTTTTTCAGCAAAAACCAGGCAATGTTATCCTATGGAAGGAAATTCAAGTTACCGGTAAGTACAGTTATAATTACATTTCAGGGTCAGCACTGTGATCTCTCCTGATAACAGGTGAGTGATTTTGTTTTCATGATTCGGCTGATTTTAGAAGAATATTTTAAAGTTCCAAAACTCCACACTTGGAAGAATTTCCAAGTAAAACCAACCAATGTTACCCTATGGAAGAAAAGTGAGTTATCGGCTTTTGAGTAAGTACTCGACTGGCAGAGTTAAGGTTCTGGGCATAGACTCAGGGGTCTCCCAGGGTCAGGTAGGTACAGTTGTTACACCCTCAGCTGCACAAGAGCAGCCGGGTGCGGAGAGAGTTAGGCCCAATGTTAGCCTATGGGGGGCAGGGGGCTTTTGGTTGGTGGCTGCTGGCAAGCAGGCCACGCGGCTGTGGGAGCTGGGCTCCTGGTCACTTGCTCAGGGCAAATGGGGAAGTAGATTAGGACAGAGGTTGCACTCCCAGGGGCACTCGGGCGGCTGGGTGCAGGGTGCTTTTGAGCCGTTGGGCGCTCAATGGATTTCAATGGAGAAGCTCAAGGATGAACAAAGGCTGCAAGCTCGGGGACGAAGACTCTTCAGGTGTGACCACCACTTTGAGAGGTAAGTTGGGAAGCTGTAGGTTAGGTAGGCACCCAGGAGCTGGGCACAGGGGGCCGCAGGGCGCCGGGTGCATGGGTGTCTTTTCGCGTCGGGAAATCTTACCCTCAGCTGGTCGCGGTTGGAGGGGTCCCTGGTTCTGAGGCTGCAGGCGTTGTCAGGAGAGTCGAGGTGGGTCCTTGGGTGCCAGATTCTAGGTCACAGTCGCCGGGGGGATGTACTCTTGGTGTTTGTCCACTCAGGCACAGGCCAGGCTTGGTGGGTGCAGAGTGTGCAGGGTTCGCGGTTCCGGGCTGGTGCCAGGGACTGCTTCTTGTTGTTTGAGCAGGACCACTGCTCGTGGGAGTCCCAGGTTTGCTAGAGTCACAAGGCAGTCAGGTCCTCCGGGATTTTTGAGGTTGATGACCACTGGAGATGCCGGGGTTTAGCAGGAGCAGGTACGAGGGTCGACAGGCCTGTAGGGCTGGGGCCAAGTCAGTTGGTGTCGTCCTCTTCTTAGCAGCTGCACGGCAGGTCTTCTTGTTTCTTGATATTCTTGCTTGTTTTGGATTCGGGATCTGAGGAAGGAAGGTTCAGGGTGCCCCTAAATACTACATTTAGGGGCGTTACAGGTAGGTAAAGGGCAGGGACCAATGGGTCCCTTCCCTGGGGTGGATACACCCCCTATCCAGCCACTCTCCTGTGGGAGGGGGGCAGTAGACTAGTCCTGATTGGGCAGGGCTCCACATCTTCAAGATGGCAAGAGCCCGGAGATGTGCTTCACCTCTCCTCCCTCACCTGAGGGGTGGGGTTGGCAGAGGCTGGCACACCCCCTCGCCTTCCTTGGGGTTTCCGGCCAGTCTTCCCACCAGAGTGGGGGTCAGAACCCGTAGGGGCCAGTTGCTGAGTACAGCAAGTGGCCTGGAGAAGCTCACAAAGGCGGCATGCCTTTGAAGCTTCCCCTGCCCATCCTGGGGGAGGAGATCTAGCACCTAGCCCAGGATGTGCATTGTTGCAGGCCCAGGAGAGCAGATGGCTCTCTACCCAGGGGTCCAGCAACATGTCTGCTGTGTGGCAGCCTAGGCAGCCCCTCAGACAAGACGTGGATTGTAGGTTAGGTTCAGGGGGCATCTCTAAGATGCCCTCTGTCGTGCATTGTACATTAAATCCCACACTGGCATCAGTGCAGGTTTAATGTGCTGAGAAGTTTGATACCAAACTTCTCAGTCTTCAGTGTTGCCATCATGGTGCTGTGGAGTTCGTGTTGACGACCTCCCAGCACCATATACTCTTAATGGCAGCACTGCACTTACTGTGCCCAGGAATGGACCTGGGTACTGTAAGGGCACACAGCTCATGCACCTGTACCCACACCACTGGCATAGGGCACCCAGCTAGAGGGGTGGCTGATGTATGCCAGGGCAGTGTGTGTTGTGGGCATGGCACACAGGGATGTGTGCCATGTCGACTCTCTGTTTTGTTCTGCACCCAGACACTCAGCCTGCAAGGGCAGTGTGTGTGTGTCAGGGTACAGGGCCTTTAAGGGTGGCACAATAAGTGCTGCAGCCCTTAGGGGCCTTCTCTGGTCACAAGGCCCTGGGAACCTAGTGTACCATTTACCAGGGGATGACATGTGGCCAGAGATGCCAATTGGGTTTTGGCTTCAACACAGTATTAGGGAAGGAACATAGGCCCTGGGTACCTGATTGGCAGGAGCCCAGGGCACACTCAGTCAAAGTACATCAGCAATTCAGGAAAAAGTGGGGGCATACCATGCAAGAAAGATGGCACTTTCTCACAACCCCCACATCATGTCATGATGTACATCACTGTGCAGACATACAATGTGTGAAATAGTTATCTGTGTGTTGCATAACCTGTAAATAAGAGACATCGCACAGCAAGCTTGAGGGGTGTATGTCAATGACCATCTCCCCACTGTCCCACAGGTGACCAAGAACTGACTGCAGAGGACGACAACATCAACCTGCAGAGCCAGTCTCCTCCCCTGGAACTTGGACTCTCTGATGCGGACTCCCTGGATTTTGAGGATTTCGAGCTCCTAGCCGGCCCATCTGGTATGCCAGGGCGCAACAGGTTCCAGGACACCACTGCCACGCCGCCCCCTCAGCAACAACAACAACAACGCTGACCCCTGTTGGAACGGCCTGTGCGGCCACCACCACCAGCAACACCACCAGCACCCCACACCATTGCTGGATGCCACACTAGCCCTGCCCCAGAGGAACAACTGTGGAGGGCAGGGAGCGTAGGCGTGTGCACACAGAGGTGAAGCAACAGGTCCGTAACAGCAGGCCAGGTGGGAGGGCAAGTGGGAGTCGAAAAAAAACGGACACTGGAACTGAAGCCCTGCAAAACATCACCAGAGTCCTGGGACCTATGAACGGGCCCAGGGACAAACGGGCCAGGCTCAGCAAGATGCCCGTGAGCTCCAATAGCTGCTGAGGTCCATAGACAACTGCATGGGCCAAATCGTGGACATCTTGGGCCAGCTAGTGGCGGTACTGAGTATCAGGCCTGAGGCACAAACAACACCTCAACCTCCCTCCCGTGGCCCACAGGATGACAGTTCCCCATCTACTCCTGTAGACACGGAGAGGGGTGAATCCTCAGACCCCACTGACCCTGCAGATGTGCCCCCCCTGCCAAAAAACTAAGGTGGTGCCTGAAGAAATCCTTAGGAGTAACCTGTGTCAAAGTACCTGCCAAACGCCACCCAAGCAGCCAGCCATTATGGCACACCTCTTCACACTGCCATTGACTTTGTCAACTGTCCTTCCCCACACTGCCATGTTAATGGCATCCGTCTGTTGGACTGGGTCACCACATCAATGTGGTGAGGTGGTGAGGACTCAATTGTCTCATCTACCATCACTGAGAACTCATTGCTTCACCTTTCACTTTTTTGTAAATATTCACTCCCCTGCCACATATATCCATTGTAAATAAACACTCCTTACACACCAATGTCGTTGTGTCTGCTCCATGTTTATCACAGTATGTGCAATGTTAACCATGATTACAATGTCACAGGAGCACAGATTGTCTGTAGGCAAGGAGAGGCTGAAGGGACCTAGGAAAACACAACAGAACAATAGTCACTAGCCAGGCGGTGGCATCACAGCCATCACACACTTGTCATCAAGGTACTCCAATCTGCACACATTACAATGAGCAACAGTACCGACATAAACATCCTATAGCTGTGCATTATTTCCCTGTTCCCAAAACATTGGCAGCCAGCACTGAGTCAACAACAGGCTGCAGCCACAAAGCTCACATCGAGCTTTTCACCAACACGACATCAGCAGAAAATGGCCCATTGTACATTGTCACTCACCTTCAAGTGAAGTAGCGGTTGATTAGCTGTTGACGCAGGTCGACACCTTCCTCCTCTCCACTATCCTCGTCACTGGGCATGGATTGGTTTGCAGGCGGGGGCCTCGGCTGCTCATCACCATCCAGGAGCAGTGGGATCTCCTTGCGCAAGGCCAGGTTGTGGAGCATGCAGCATGCAACTACGATCTGACACACCTTTTTGGGCGAGTACATCAGGGCACCTCCGGTCTTGTCGAGGCAGCGAAACCGTGACTTGAGAAGACCAAAGTTACGCTCCACCACACAACGGGTCCTCTTATGGGCATCATTGTAGCAGACTTCAGCCAGGGCCCGGGGATTCCGCAGTGGGCTCAACAACCAAGGACGGTTGGGATATGCAGAGACACCTAGGTATGAGATACACAGACCTACTTTGTAATATAACTGTGGCAGAGGACAGCATGTCACACACACAGCACGCTAATTGACTCTGCATACTCACCCATAATCCATGCACGCTTAGGAAGCAGATTAGCCATCAGCTGGGGTACAATGCTGTTACGCCTGATGTATGCGTCATGGGCTGAGCCTGGAAATTTAGCACACACGTGCGAGATGATCATATCCGCCAGACACACCACGTGCACATTTATGAAATGGAAATGTTTCCTATTCCTGTAGATGTGCTCACATGGTTGTGGTGGAACCAGCCCAACATGTGTGCAATCAAAGGCACCAACAACATGGGGGATGTGCCCAAGGGCATAAAAATCACCCTTAACACCCGCCAATTCATGCCTCCTGGGGAAATGGATATATCTGTCCTTGTAGATCATCATAGTGGACAGGATATCCTGTAGCACCATGCTGAACATAGGTTGCGACATCCCACCTTCGCTGGACACCGTGTGCTGGAATGATCCAGTGGCAAAAAAATGCAGAGCAGCCATCACCTTAAACGTTGGGGTGAAAGCAGTTGGATATGTTCTGCGAGGCTGCAGGTGGGGCTCCAACATAGCACATAGGTCTTATAGGGTGTCTCTATCCAGACGGAATTTTCGTATGACATTTGGTCTCCTCCTAGGTGAGATGAAAGGGGACACATGTCAATGCAATCCACCATGAGATGTGTACATCTTACATTTTGACTGACACAACGGCAACAATGACTGTCATCAAAGTTGAGCTTACAGACCACCTTACATTTAGGGACACCTTCAGCTACACTACTCGTACACTTGTCCCCTTTCACACATCAAGTACCTCCAAAACAATATCTGACTATGAGAATGCACAAAGGGATATGCCCACATCTAGCATGAGCAGCCCTGAGAGTATTTCATACAGCATATGTGTGAAACTGCAACACTACTGTCTCATACCTAGCTGCTGTACCTGCCACACCTTCAGGCGTAAGTTGAAGAGGGCACACACCAACAACACAATGAGCACAGTCTGTGCGTAAACAACAAGTGTGTGCATGAACCAAGGAAAGTAGACAGTCAAATCTGCACATTGTTCATTAAGACATTCATCACTGTGATTTTTCTCAGCCCTTTCACGTATTGACATGTGTACCTATTGGAGAGTCCATCACAACACTGTTCTGTGTACATGCCCATCAATATCACAAGTGATATATGAGGGAGTACATGCCAATGTTCAAAATCAAAGACACAAACATGGCATGTATTGTCAGCAGTGGGGTAAATGTTACATTGACATTGTGTGCACAATGAAGTGCCATTAATCATGTGGCCACTGTGCACTATTGAGAACTGCCCATTGGCCATTGACACAGCATGTGTCCATAGGTGCTGTCAAAATGCTCCGCCACCCAAATCACGGTCATTCATACCAATGTATGGCAGCCATATCGTGGTAGCTACCACCTGGCACCAGCGGTGTGTCACTGCCAATGCCAAAGCCATACTCGCGGTAGTGATAGGAATATAAACATGGTCATGGTGGTTGGCATGCTCCGACACCCAAATCACGGTCATTCATAGCAATGTATGGCAGCCATATCGCGGTAGCTACCGCTTGGCCCCAGCGGTGTGTCACCGCCAATGCCACACTCGTGGTAGTGATAGTGACATGAGTATTGCCAAATGGCGGTTGGTATGCTCTGCCACCCAAATCACGGTCATCCATAGCAATGTATGGCAGCCATATCGCGGTAGCTACCGCCGTTTTGCCCCAGTGGTGTGTCACCGCCAATGCCCAAGCCACACTCGCGGTAGTGATAGTGACATGAGTATTCCCAAATGGCGGTTGGCATGCTCTGCCACCCAAATCACGGTCATTCATAGCACTTGTATGGCAGCCATATCTTGGTAGCTACCGCCTGGCCCCAGCGGTGTGTCACCGCCAATGCCAAAGCCACACTCATGGTAGTTATAGTGACATGAGTATTGCCAAATGGGGGTTGGCATGCTCCGCCATCCAAATCAGCCATATCGCGGTAGCTACCGCCTGGCACCAGCGGTGAGTCACTGCCATGGCCCATGCCCTCACAGCCAATGGGAACTGCAATCGCGGTAGACTAATGCAATTTTTAAAATCACGGTAGGCGTACTCTGCCACTGTGGGGCCAGTCATTGGATGCAATTTAAAGATGCACAACCACAGTAGCGACCACCTGGCCCCTGCGGTGTGTCACCGCCATGGCCCATGCCCTCACAGCCAATGGGAACTGCAATCGCAGTAGACTGATGCAATTTTGAAAATTACGGTAGGATTGCTCCGCCACCACGGAGCCGGTCGATGCATTTGAAAAAGGCTGACCTGGAACACCAATTGCAGCAGCCCAGAACCACTGAATCTACTCCAGGGGACTATATATGTGTGGGAGAGAGCCTCACATTTTCACAGCTCACTGAGCCTGCTGCCTACCACCCCTCAACACCAACTGCTGCTGCTGCTGTCTCCAGGACCTGCTGCCTGCCACCTCTCACCACCAACTGCTGCTGCTGCTGCCTCCAGGGCCTGCTGCCTGCCACCCCTCACCACTAACTGCTGCTGCTGCCATCTCCAGGGCCTGCTGCCTGCCACCCCTCACCACCAACTGCTGCTGCTGCTGTCTCCGGGGCCTGCTGCCTGCCACCCCTCACCACCAACTGCTGCTGCTGTCTCCAGGGCCTGCTGCCTGCCACCCCTCAACACCAACTGCTGCTGCTCCTGTCTCCTGAACAGAGTGATGGCGAGGACTGAGAAGATCCGGGCAAGTCCCTTCACCACCGAGGAGCTGGAGGTCCCGGTGGACGAGGTGCTCACACAGTAACCGAGGCTATATGGTGCTCCAAATGTCGTGGTAAATCTTTCAGAGTGGGATTGAGAGTGCAGGGGGGGCACACATGAAGTTGATCTGAGAGTGTGGGGTTGTGTCATGCACTGCCTAGCATGCTGTCTCCATGGGAAAGGGGTGTGTAGTAGGGGTGGGCAGAATTTGCGTAGTCGCGCTACGCAAAGCTCCGCGAAATGGTACAAAATCTCCGCGAGCACGCTGAAATTTCGCAAACACGCAGAATTGCTTGTTCGCGATGCTTTTTTCCTGTTTGCAATCGCTGTTTGCGTGCTCAGGCGGAAATATCTCGCGAACACGCATTTTAAGAATGTGAACACGGAACGCAGAATTTTGGGCAAATTCGCGTTCTCTGCAGAATGCAAAATTACCCAAATTACCCAAATTGCGCGGTTGGAATGGAATTTACTGCCCAGGCCTAGTGTGTAGCCTATTTCACACGTTTCCCTGCCTGCACATCAAGATTGGAGGGACAGGTATTGTTTTGTCAGCCATACAGTGATGCAGCAAGTTGTTTATGCAGGAGTCAGGACAGAAATTGCCTGTGTGAATGGATGTGTGTGTCACTTATGTTCTTCACAGGCTCATCTGTGGCCTTGCCAAGGGTTTACTTACAGAGGGTAATGATGGAAGAGTGTCAGTCTCAAAAATCACATCATGTATAGTTCAGCACTATGCTCAGGACTTAAATGCCAGAGGGTGACACTCTTGGTGGGAATTCACTGAGAACACAGCAGATTGTTGTACTATTCTTTCAGAGCCACTTCCATTTCCACCAGCATGTGCACTGACTCGCATGTGTAGGCACTGTTTACTCTCTCAATTTGTCCCTTCATGTAAAATTTCAGATGCCCCACGTTGGACCTCAGTGGGAGCCCACCTGGCCTGCACAGTCACTGCCCAATCTGTCAAGGACACATCACTGGATGTACAGAGTGAAGCATATGGTTTGTCTGCTAGACTATCCATCAATGAGACATCTCAGACCTGTGGATTGCACACAACAGGCCTTGTGAGAAGGGTGTGAGATTGTGAGACCATGTCCCTAAATGTGACCCCATGACACAGGGAGACATTAACAGGGCAAGGACGTTGGGGCTGCGCTGTGTTGGACACAGTGAGTCTGTCTCAAAACATGATTAAAAATGTGATGTATGTCTGGCCCACTCACAAACTGGATAAAAGATGTGGGCAGACTACACACAGCTTTCTGTGCTGGCATCCTGCATGTGTATGTGATGGGCAGGTACTGGGTCAACACTCATACCTGCATGCATTTGCGTCTGATTCTCCCATGCAAATGTACTATGTCTCTGCTAGACATATCTGTGAAGTTGTGCTGAATTAGTATCATGCTCCTGTACTGAGAGGTATTGGTACATAACCCTGTTAAACTGATTTTTGCCCCTCTTGTCTCCCATGCCTGCAGCTCAAAGTCCACCAGCATAAGGCCATGTGGAGGGCCATTGCATGGAAGGTGCAGGCTCTGGGTGTCTCCAACAGACGGCGCGCACACTGTCACAAGAGGTGGGATGACATCTGCCGGCTGAGTAAAACCGTGGCAGAAATGACGCTGGGGCTGATCCCTCGGACTGGCAGGCTGGCGCGCAGGAGCATGACACCATTGATGGCCCGCACCTTAGCTGTGACACAGCTTGAGCTGGATGCACGTTTGAAGGACCATCAGCAGCAAGCTGGGGGTGAGTATTCTGTGATGGGTGACTTTGGTTGTGAGTGGCTGCATGTGTTCCAAGCCTGGGCCAGTGCTGGGCTCTGTGATGTTGCTAGTGTGGTGCAATGGCTTGTAAGTGGCCTCTGTGTTGGGTACAGCTGTTATGCATTTTCCCTACCTGTACTTTCTCATGTCATTGGAGTAATGCCCCTTGATATTGCATTCTGAGTCGTGGCCTTCTGGCATCATCTGCATTGGTGTAGTCAGGGACATCCCATGGAAGGGAACGGATGTGTGCATCATCTGTGTGTGAGTGTTACTGCACAGGGTGGTGTGCGACATGGGGATGTCATCATCTTGTTTTTTGATTTGCTTGTATGTGTTAATGCCACCGAACTGAACCTACATCTCTATTTCTTGCAGCATCTACCATGGCCACAGAAGGACAGGGGACTGACACCAGTGGTGAGGCATCAAGCACGACTGCTACACACTAGAACACTGACACTGATGTGATCAGCGCCTTGGAGGGGGACAGGAGTCTGCTTGACGAATCACAGCCAGAGACACCAACCTCTACGTCATCTGACGCCAGCGGTGACGCATCTATGTTGGCGGGCACAGGGAGCGGTAACTCTGCATCCTTTTCCAGCACACAGCGTCCAGTGCCCACCCTCCCAACTACTTCCACTAGTGGTGCCCGTGTTCTCACCAGTAAGAAGGGAAGAGTGTCTTTCACCCCAGGCACTGCTGACCCTGCCCCGGTCTCCCCTGCTGCCATCAGTGTTGAGGCTGTGGACCTTTTGCGCCAGCTGTGTGTGGGACAGGCAACTCTCATCAATGCCTTCCAAGACCATGAAAAAAATGAGCACCGGTAGTTGCTTTCAAGGAGGGCATGCACTCAGACGTGGCTGGTCTACACCGGACTGTCCAGTCTTTATCCTCCACAGTGGCGACAGCAATTCAGCTGGCACAGTCTCCGAGTCCAGGTCCAGTCCCTTTAGCCACACACATGACAGTGGCTACACCAGATGATGGTGACCACACACCACAGATCTCAGGCTCACGATACAGCACACGCAGAACCCAACAGCAGCAGCCCAAGCAGGGCAGAGCACAGATACCATCCCCTCAAAAATCCAAAGCCACCCCAGAGCGCAAAGGCAAAAGCCCTTCAGGCAACACTCAGGGGCATAAAGTCAAGAAGCAGCCCTCAGACTAACATGCCTCAGAGGCATCCCCAGCCAAGGACTCTCCTGTCCCCAAAGCATCTCGCAAAGAAAAGCAGTCAGTCCCCGTTCCTGATGTGAAGCTGGTGCCAGCTAAGGGTCCACAGAAAAAGCTCGCTAAGGCAGATTCACCCACAATCTCAACTCCCATCCAGAGCCCTGTGAAGCAGGTGATGGTGGTCAATGTAGGGGGTTCACCTGTTCAACAGGTGGTGGGGGAGAAAAAGCCAAGTCAGGTCAAGCGTACCTCCGGATCAAGCAGGTCCCCAGAGGGAGGGCCACCGTCTGCCCCTGGTGCAGCTTTGTTGGAGAGTGTGCCTGTTGTTGCCCCAACAACTACCACTCCTTCCACCAAAGGACCTCCATTAAGAGTCCCCAAGAAGTGGAAAGGCACCCCTACACATTCTCCCTCCCACACTGTGTCGCACAGCAGCATGACTCCACCTCGCCTTGCCACCCGGTCCAAGCAGCCCTCCGGCTTCCAAAGGCACTGATGCTTCTACCTCAGCTGGGCCTCTCTCTCCCTGGTCCAGTCCTCCAACTTGCTCCGACACTCAGCCACCACCCAAAGGGGTGCCTGGACTGACCATTGTTATCTCCCTAACTGTTTTGCTAACCATGGCAGTGTACAGTCTCACACATTCTCTGTGCAGCTCCTCATGTACCTCATCTGCACTTTGCACTGGCCACTGGCCTTGTTGCTCCTTGCTGTGTTAATCTATTTCCTGTGCAGCTTCTCATGGACAAACTCTGCACTTTGTATTGGCCACTGGCATTGCTGCTCCTTGCTGTGTTAATCTATTCCCTGTGCAGCTTCTCATGGACTCACTCTGCACTTTGTACTGGCCACTGGTCTTGTTGCTCCTTGCTGTGTTAAACGATTCCCTGTGCAGCTTCTCATGGACTCACTCTGCACTTTGTACCGGCCACTGGTCTTGTTGCTCCTTGCTGTGTTAAACGATTCCCTGTGCAGCTTCTCATGGACATACTCTGCACTATAGACTGGCCACTGGCCTTGTTGCTCCTTGCTGTGTTAAACTATTCCCTGTGCAGCTTCTAATGGACATACTCTGCACTTTGTACTGGCCACTGGCCTTGTTGCTCCTTGCTGTGTTAAATTATTCCCTGTGCAGCTTCCTCATGTACTTACTCTGCACCTTGGACTGGCCACTGACCTTGATGTTCACTGCTGTTTGCCCCTTCTCTGTGCAGCTTCTCATGTACCTCATCTGCACCTTGTACTGACCACTGGCCTTGCTCTTGTCTACTTTTGGTGCCTATCTGTGTAATATGTGAATAAAGACAGTTACTCCTGTTGTCTGCCTTGTCAGTGTCCTTGCTAAATAAAGTGTTTTCTGTGTGGGTATGGCTTACTGTGACACATGCTCTATATGCCACTTCAACATCCAGAAGCGCTGTCAGTTCAAACTTCTCACACACGTATTCAAGTCACTGCACAACACGTGACCCGCATACCTCAATCACTGGCTTCACTTCCACTAACCCATCAGATAACTTAACTCAGCATCACTCTCAGTCACACACAACAACATCCAAAGTAGCAAAACGGGAGGTCAATTATTCTCCTACCAAGCTGCCAAATTCTGGAACAACCCTCCCTCGCCAACACATCAGGGCCTTCTCCTCACTTCTCGAGTTTCACAAGAAGCTGAAGACCTGGCTATTTTATTAGTCTTCTTGCAGGACCATTGAGACCACAGATTCAGGCCCAGCCTCGTCACATGCCTACACTCACCTACTCAGAACTTGGATGCCATCACGAGTGACAAACAGCTCTCTAAATTCACCTTACATTGCATTACAGAGAGCAAAGCGCTCAGAAGGGAAGAAATGTGCAGCCTCCGTAAACTGGTGTCATCTCAGGGATGGGACATGTTCATTCACATACTGAACACGCTGCTACACCATAGCCAATGCAACCTCTGGAAAGGTGCCTCCGGGTTCAACTGGTGACTGCACAGTCTGAATATATCCGATACGTGCCACAGTACGTAGACCCGTGACACAGTGGCCTGTTGTTGGGTCACGCCTTTCCACCACCCTTAGTGTGTAGATCACCTCTGGCGACTCTTAGCAAGTTTTAGTTGTAGCATGCTTAACCATATATATCATTTGCCTATATTTACTACCAACTATGCAGTGTAAAATATATTGCAGATGTCAATCACCCTGAATACATACCTGGCGTTTGTTAGCCTTCAAGCTGCCTAGTGTACGTTTTTTACTAAAAGTACATTTTATGTTATAGTTATTGTTTTGCCAAATAACAACGTTAAGAATATGTTGTGCTTGCAATAGGCTGCTGTGATGCAGCAAGAGTAATTGGCACTTAGCTGGTTACACATGAACACGTGTGCACACATGTGTGGGCTGTGTTTGTGAGACTCCTGTCATGCGCAGCACAGAAACAGCACACGGGTAGCCTGGCTCAGAGGGGACTCTGCAGGATTGGATATTGACCTGGGGTAGGCTTCATAATTTTAGTGTGCACTCACAGGGAAAGTCATTGTGGTTTAGTGCCTTGACTGCAGTGACACTACATTATACACCTATGGAGAAGACTGGCTTAGAGTGCAATTTCGCTTCTCTTTGGTCTACAATTTATCAAAATGGGGTGGAAACTATATGCCAGACCCAAATCTGAGAGTTCCAAGACAATATCTGTACGAGTTATGGGTCATCGGGATTGTCATATTTCTCTGACTCAGCTCAGGATGAGAGCCCAGGCCTTTAGTCATCCTCCTGTTCCACCTTAATTAAATTTCTCTGCAGCAGCAGGAACATGGGCCTCCCATACAAAGAGAGCAATTAACAGTGCTTCACTCAGCTCCTGAGAAAGAAAGGGGTGGGGATAAAGGATCTGCATCCATCAGTTAGCTGCCACACTGTACCAGGAATGGACCAGCCCAAGCCCACTAATCAAAGGCAGGAGCCCAGACCTCTAGAGCTAACACAGGAGGTTGGCCCCCTTTGAAGATTTGACCAGTGACTCCCCGGTGATGCCATTTTAAATTGACCTAGCATGCAATGAAGGTGGGTTGGGGCAGAATAAGAGAGGTGATGTGGCACTCCAGGATAGGCTAGAGGAGGTAAAATTCTAGATCTTTCCACCCCCACTTAAAACTAAAGGTCTTACATAAATGGAAGAGCTCTCTTGTTTGTGCTTTTAGTTAGACACTGGGATTGGAGGCAACAGCCATGGACAATTGGAATGAGAAACCCCTGATTTCCATCTGAACTAAGTACTTTGACTACAGTTGCCCCCAGGACCAGTGAGGCTATCCCCAGGACCAGGAAAGCTGGTCCCCTTACACCCTCTAAGGTCTAGTTAGGGGAAGAACTGGACTTCTGCACCAAGGAGGAGAGAAGTGAAAGAGGAGCAAGGCTAGTGCAGGGAGCCAGTGGAACCAGCTCCCTGGAATGTTCGCCACCTTAGAGATCAAGAAGCGTAAAGAAAGTGCTCCACGTGGCTAAAGCTGCTAACAGGAGGAAAATAAGTCCAAGATGGAGAAAAACGACCCACGGGGGCCAGAGATATGAGCTGGGCAAGAATTTGACCTTTGTCCATCACCCCCCCCAGTGCTATCATGGCTTATATGGAGCTCCACTGCAGCATTGGAAAATATCCCCCGGGGTAGACCAGGGCCTGGGGGTTGCCACAAGGAGTAATTGCCTGTTTTTACCATGGGAAAGGGTGTGTGTGGGCCCCCTCCCCAGAGCTCAGAGGGCCCGGGTATCCCAACCCCAGGGCCAGGTTATGCAGTGGGGGTGTGGGACCCCATCTCCCGACCCCCGCTGTCAAGTAAAGAAGGCGAAACAGCCAGCTCCGACGATCACATGTCGTGCGGGGAGCTGGCGGGGGAGCCATGGGGAGAGGTCACCCCCAACATCGGAGGCATGCGGGGGGCCTGAGTGGAACCGGGCACCCCAATATATAAAAGGGAAGGAAAAGGACACTCCGTGCAGCGCAACACAAACAAGTTGGTAGAGCCGCTGATTAAAAATTCACAAGCTCCACTAAGGAGCACCCCATAATGCTCTGCGGGGCTTTTTTAGCAGCCCAGAAACTGAAATGCGGTAACCCCAAGGATGGCAGGGACACCATCAATGATTGCAAGAGAGCATGGGAGGGCTGCAGGAGGGCAGCACCTACCCCCAAAGGAACAGCCGCAAAGTAGTGACCCTAAGATGTTGAGAGGGTCAAGGAGAAGAGGACCACCCTAAGTTTTACATACCTGCAAGAACACCCCATGCTGGAGCAGGTGCTCTACAGCTGGGAGGGCAGCTCCCTGTAGTGGCTGGGTTTATGGCTGCAGGTTCTATGGCCTAACGTTTGTCAAAGAAGACAGAAACATGGTACAAGCTGAAAAATGCTTTATTTCAAAGTTCTATTCATAACATTTGCAAATACTTTATTGGTGTTTTGCATGATGGATTGACAGTGCTTTATTTAGAAATATTATTCACCAATGATTTTAAGCAATGCTTCATTCAAGATGTTGTTGACAATGCTTTACTTAAAGTTAATGCTAACAGTAATTCATATTCCGGAGAGGCTGCAGCGTTTTATTACTGATGAAGCAAGCACCTTATTGCAATGCCTGATTGCTCATAATAAGTGCAGAAGAGGATATCATGCTTTACTAGTGATAATGTGGGCACATGATTGCAGTGCTTGATTATTCATGATAAGTGCAGAGGGATTATGGCTACTGGAGTCAGTGATGGAATGAAGTATTACCTTAACATGTGATTCCAGCTTTGAAATGTGACGACATTGATCTAATGTAAACTGGCACACCCATATATGATTATGGACTGTACAGCACCTGCTCCTCCATTAGGGCGGAGGAGAATCACCCCACGTCAGAGAGCACAGCAAAGTCAAAAGTGAAAAATAAAATGGTAATGTAACAATTTTATTTTGATTTTATTTTTCATCCTGCTAGCCGAGCCAAGTCTTAGGGCAGGTCAGGACGAGGCCATTGCTTCCTGGCAGACAGCAGCTGTAGTAGGGAGGAGGAGTGGTGGGCACTGCAAGTGTGCATGTCGGTTTGGCCGGCTGTCGTTCGATGGCCAGCCCAACATTTGTATTTGTATGCGGTATTTGTAAAGCGCAGCTATCACCCTAGGGGTATCTTGGCGCTATAGTATGTAAATCATCGGTCAAAGGAAGATGCCAGAAGGAGTTTTAGAAAAGAGGCCCTCCAAACTGTCAGGTTCTAGGGAACAACCATGTTTTAACCGCTTTCCTGAACTGCAGAAGATCTTTAAACTGTCTAATTTCCAAAGGGAGGTTGTTCCAGAGTTTGGCAGCGGCAGAACTAAACGCCCTGCCTCCTGATTTGGCTTTGCAAATTTTCGGAGCTCTCACCAAACAGACTGTGGAGGAACGGAGACACCTTGATGCAGTGTACCATACAAAGGTCTCCTGAAGGGGTTTAGGTCCAAAACCATGCAGAGCCTTGAAAACCAAGCAGAGAGACTTCAACTGAATACTCTGCCTTATTGGTAACCAATGAAGCTCCGCAAGGGCCAAAGAGCCTGATGAGCGACGTGGTTTCGCCAATGCTAGTTTGGCGCCAAGGTCTGGACTCTTTGAAGACGTTCAACCGAAAATTTTGGGGCCTCCAACAGTAGGGCGTTACAATAATCCAACCTGCTGAGAATGAGACTTCCAACGACCAGCGCTCTGGCCGTCTTAGGCACCAGCGGGAGGATCTTCCTCAAGGCTCTGATCAGGGAAAAACAGTTCCCGACCACCTTATTTACATGTGTTTCCAGGTTTAGATTAGCATCAAGCATAACTCCCTAATTACGTACTACTTTAGCTGGGACCAGAGTAGAGGCAGCTGAAGAAGGCCAAAAGTTGTCAGGAAATGGGGAAGGAACTTCCCCCACAGCACAGTATAAGACTTCAGTCTTATCTGAGTTGAATTGAAGCGAATTGGCTCTTAGCCAGTGAGCAGTATCTTTCATGCAGTCATGAAAAGTCGCCAGAGGAATTGACTAATTTCCCTCTAGGGAGAAGAAGAGCTGAGTGTTGTCGGCGTAGTTCACCAGTTTCACACCATGTGCCTTTATGATTTCATTAAAGGATCTCATATAGATGTTAAAGAGAATGGGGCTTATCGCCGATCCCTGAGGAACGCCATGGTGGACATTGGAGAATTTAGATTGAAACGGCGGGAGAGAAACCGCCTGACACCTTCTGAAAAGATAGGAACGGAACCATTCTAATGCCGTCCCTGACACCCCGACCTCTTCTAGCCTGGTCAGCAAGATGTCATGGTTGACCGTGTCAAAAGCGGCAGACACGTCAAGCAAAATTAGAATGCCAGATTGTCCCCTGTCTGCCCACACGGTCACCAGAGTAGTCTCGGTTCCATGGCCAGGACGGAAGCCAAACTGGACATCATCTAACCTGGAGTTAGATTCCAGGAATTGAGACAGAGATTTGCACACTTAGATCTCTCCAGCCTGAGCTGTTTTGCACAGCCAGGTGGAGAACAGGCTCCCAGTCCTTGAGTGAGCACCAAACCAGCTCACTCCAACCAATCCTGGCGCTCCTCTCATGCTGGAATAGTATTACCAGTATAAGAGCAGTGTCTGGATTGGCGTAGGGGAGTTCACTAGAGTCTGGGAGCCTGTGCACCAGCCCATGGATTACTAGGACAGGAGCAGAGCACCGAGCGGTGACTGGCGGGTAAGTACACTTTTTTATTTTTTGGTTATTCTCCCCCACGCTGCCTCACCACTTTCATTTGACAGCAGCCACCACTGGGACTGTATTTTACATGAAGGGGGGTGGGGGTACTGTGAATTTAGGGGTCAAATGTCATGTTGCCAAAGGGATTTCCACCAGCCTTATGTATATTTGCAAATTACTGTGTAGTATTAAGTAGTGTGTGTGTAATAAATGTACTTTTACTTTTCTAAAGAAAAAGCAGACTGGGCAATTATTTATTGGGTGTTATTGTGTTGCAGAGAATGTTGATTACTAGCTCACATCACCTCCCTTGTGTAGGCCTTGGACTATTCTGGTTTGCTACCCTGAGTGAGTCAAGTGCTACAATGGGATGTTTGTTTCCCAGTGGAGGTTGAATGTGGACCCATTACTTGTGCAGGCCACACAGCTGATAGCCCGTTTTCGGAAGAAAAAAAAGAAGAAGAAGATGTAAAAAATGTAATTATTATGCAGGGCTAGTTTGTGAATATGTTACAATATATATCTTTCCGGACGTAAATGTATGCAACTAATTATAGACTGACATCCCTATAATTGTTATAAAAAAACATCTAAATAAAGATAATTCTCAGTCAAGTCAAATGAAAGATTTTTTTTTTAAACTACTTGCAAAACATTGGCTGCCCAATTTAACACATTTATGTTCTCATTATTAATACAAAGTTTTCATGCACCCAAACACCTTGTAATCATACTGTGAATGAAGATTTGTTTTAGCTGTCATTGTCTTCCGGCGCAGCAGAATAACAAATGTATTCTTAGATTATATGTTCTGCATAATCCAAAGCCCGTGAAAGCAGTAACACCTGCGATTTTAAAACTGTCTTAGTGGGATGTTGGAGGCATTTCCTGCCCAAATGTCTTCTATGTCCACATCCCTTATAGCTTGGTCTAAATATACGCGCACGGGAAGGTGAGTGTGTTTTGAACCTAGATCATTGTTTTAAGCACTGTTTTTGCCACAACTAAACTGAAGAGAAAATTTAATGTAGGCTGGCTTAGTGAAAGGTCTTTGCTTCAATACCCCCAAATTCCTACCGTAACTTGAACCTACTAAGTAAACACTCTTTGGTAAATGAAAGACCTTTTTTTGAATTTACCCTAGAGTAAGTCCAAGGTATGGGCCATTCCATCTGGGTAAGGGCCGGTAGGAATTTGACTCTTATTACTTTCAAGATGTCTTCAGCAGGGAGACTTTTCATTTCTTTGTTAAATCCACTTGAAGGAAAAGTTAAAAATGCACCTTTGTTTTTTACCGTAGATAGATGGTATACCTGGGATAGTTTCTCAGTAAGCCATACTCCCAGCTAGTTGTAAGTAGAGGTAAGGCATTAGGAGAGAAGACTTAGATACTAGTTTTTGCTGATGTTCCTGTTAAATTGATCAAAAAACAATGTTGGGGACTGGTTAGCAACTAATTTATTGAGCATCTTTATTGATATCTGTGCAATTGATTTAGTGCTCTTTGTAGTCCTATTGTGATTTGGTCTAAGATCACAAGGTCATCAACATACAACTTTTTTATTTTTTGTAGACTTATTCATGGTGGAAACTACCTGTTCTTATTGAAGACGAGGCTGATATAAAGGTGTGTCGACATACTGCTATTTCAAGCTTTTATCCAAATTTGTTTAGAAAACCGTAATCCATCACCAACCACAATTCCAGGTATTAGAATAGAGATATATTACTGCTTCCTGCCGTGCTATGGGCCGGCCCCAATCTGAGAGCCTTCTCCATTAAATCTGACAATCCACTCCATCGAATGCTGTTGTTCGATCGATGGAGCATTGAAACAGTGAGCCCCCTCATACCCACATCAATTGATAGGCCATGAACAATAAAGCAAGAATGTTGTCCGCTGCACTACAATTTGGCCTAAACCCTATTTGAAAGAAGGAAAGTTTTTAAGCTGCTCAAAAGGATCCTGACGGAAGCCTTTACCTCGATGTGTAGATATGCAATTAAACAATAATTGGTGGGATTTGATCAGCTCCCACTTTTAAAAAAGGGAGTGTAAAATGAATCCACATCATGAATCAGTAACCTGGGCCAGATGAAAGGAGGCTCTGTAAACTAGTGTTAGCAAGCGTTCCCAATAATGTGGATCAGACTTAAAAAGTGAGCCAGATATGCCACTGGGGCCCAGGAGCCCCATTTGATCGACATCTCTTAAGTGATAGCTGTGTACTCATAGACCACATTGTGATATTAGAGTGCCCTAGTTCTCCATTATGATCCTTTGGAGTGCTTAAATTGTTAATAGATGTTTCAAGTGTGGAGCTGATAGAGCACTCATGATCCTTATCATAGTATAGATTAGTGATGTAATTCTGCCATTCTAGAACGTCAACTTTGTTTCCCTCAGAGGGGCCATGGATGGTGTCTAGTAGATTGATGAACTGCCAAAACTGACTTTGTTCCACTAGCCTAGTTTGCTAATAAACCAACTTCCATTGATTATCAAAGTACTTTTTGGAACTTGTTTTTAGGTCTTGCCTAGACAGCTCATACGCTGTCTTGAAGATGCATATTGTTTACAATCTGTGGGCTTCAATCTACCCATAGGTTTACTATTTGCTTGCTCCATTGTCACTCTTATATCCTTTGTGCCCGTTTGTCCCTGGCATGCATGTGTCATGCCTCTTCTTGTGTTTAGCCTTCCCCAGAGCATGGGCAAAGTACTTGTGTCCTTCCACTGCTCCTGTTTTAGGAGCTTCTTTTTTCTTTGTGTTTGAGCTCTCCACACAAGTGCTCATGTTTCACTTGCTCCATCGTGCATCGAATACATTGACTTGTGAAACGAAGCACTTTTAGTGCAGAAAAACCCTTTGCTTGACATCATTTTAGTTTCAATTGAGAGCACTCAGTTACAGAACCAAATAGTATCATATCAATAGTCAGTAAAAATGAACATTGAAAATAAAAATATTCAAAGCAAAAAGAAGCAAATGAACCATGTAAGGTTTTTACTCTGTAAAAAGCAGCTAAGATCTCTTGTGGCCAATCCCGTGGGCCCTGCTGCTGTTGTACTAATCTAGCTCGGCAGGTGTTTCGAGTCAACACATGCAGATCCAGTTCACCTGTAGTGCTGCACTAGTTCTGCCAATGCTCCTCAATCCCGTCCATGTTGCTTTTTTCCCTCCCACCCCTCTGCCCCATCGATTTCTTCTCCACCACCCCACCAATGTTTCGTCCCCCAACGACCCGCCTCCACCCCACCCACCAATGTTTCGTCCCCCAACGACCCGCCTGTCTTCCTTCATGTTGTCTGTTTTCTCTTTCGCATGGCTCCTTTGGGTACAGCAGCTGATACTAAACACAGAGGAAGATCCCTGCCTGTCTGCTACCTCATTCCCATTCTAGAGTTGGCCCCCCACCCATGAAAATAAAACAAAACACTATGGGGCCGATTCCGATCCATTAAACATTTCCCCCGTACGAATCGTATCTGTTTTTTTTACCGTACGAATCGTACAAGTCCCGTACAAACTGGCAAGTACGATTCGTATGTGAAAAAATCCATACGAATCGCATTGGGAAAATACCCCGACACGTCCTCAGGTCGGAAAAAGTGTCTGACACGTCCCCGGACAGTTTTACCTACGAATCGGGAAACTGAAGTCCGAGCGCGCAAGTACGATCCGTCCCGTCCGTCTGAATGCACAACCATATGTAAAAAACACTGTACGGTGCGAACTCCCATAGCAACTATGGAGACGTCCAAATAGTTGCCCGCATACGCGCCAAACACCCCCCCAGCACACCCCCCACGTACGTGCCGTACCCCAGCACCCCCCATGTCCGCACCGTACCCCCACCCCACCCCGTAGGTACGGAGCGTGCCACCACCCCCGTAGGAACAGAGCGTACCACCACCCCGTAAGTACGGAGCGTACCCCCACCCCATAGGTACGAGGCGTACCCCCCTATGTATGGTGCGTTACACGCTGGGGGTCCACAGCGTACCTACGGGGGTGGTGGTACACTCCGTACCTAGGGGGGGAGGTGGGGGTACGCTCCGTCCATAGGGGGGGCTGGGGGTACAGCGTGTACATACGGGGGCGGGTGTACGGCACGTACATACGGGGGCTGGGGGTACTGCGCGTACATACGGGGGTGGGGGTATGTGCTGGGGGACGGTGCTTACATACAGATGCTGGGGGTACGCACCGTCCATACGGGGGTGGGGGAACACACCGTACCCCCAGCACCCCGTATGTACATGCCGTACCCCCAGCCCCCCCCCCATGTACGCATCGTACCCTGGGTTCACGTATGTACGGCCTGTACCCCCAGGCCCCCACACCCTGCCCGTGCCGGTACGCACCCTACCCGAGGCCCCTACACCAGCACCCTCACCCAGCCGTGCGCATGTACGAGTCGTAGCAAGCCATAGCAAATGTGAGCACTGTACAACAACATGGCCGATGTACGCACCGCAGAGACGCGAAAAACACACGTACTGAACCAGGACACTGCAAAACACCACAAGGAGAGTCAATTCGAATCGCACAACACCACAAAACACGTCCAACAAGCCCAAATACACCCAATACACTGACCTGCAACAGCCAAACAGGTAAACAGAGGCCCAAAACACAACCACCCCTTATAACACACCCACCCAAAGTTCAAACACAGCCACACCCACAAATGGACCAATAAAAAGGGCCCACACACACAAACCATGAGCCTTTGCAACAGACCCACTGCTGCCAGACCCCACAGTCAACCCACAGCACCAGACTTGAACCTTTACTACACCTTACACTTGCACACCTTCACACAACCACCTTCACAAACACCCACTCATCACATTCACACACACACCTTCACAACCACACACACACACCCACAACCATCCACACCCACACCCCACACCATGCCCACAGACAGGAATCCAAAGTTCACAACAGCGGAGCTGGAGATCCTTGTCAACGAAATCATCAGAGTCGAGCCACAGCTCTTTGGAACATTGGTCAGACAGACCAGCGTATCAGAAAAATCAGCCATGTGGCAGAGGATCATCGAGAGGGTGAATGCTGTTGCGCCCATCCGAAGGACCAGGCATGAATGCCAAGCCAGGTGGTACGATCTGCGGAGGACGGTCCGCCGCAAAATGACCGACGAACACAACCAGGGGAACATCACTGGAGGTGGGCCGCCCCGCAGACCGGTACACTACCATCCCTGGGAGGAGAAGGTGATGCGCACGCTGCCGCCGGTGGGAGTACACGGACTAGAAGGACTCGCCGAGCCTGGTGAGTACACAAACAAATCACCCCACATGGGGGGAACCGCATCCACAACCCAACTCCCGATAATGCACGCAACTACCCCAAAGCCATCACCGGACGCAACCACATTCCAACAACACGCACATGCCACTATCGGCTCCATGCCCCATACACCAAGCAAGGCCATGCCAAGTCACAGGCCACACAAAACACCAACACAAGACAGGATGTCCGTGATGCCGGGAGGGGGGGCCTACAAAATCACATTGTGCAACTCATAAGCAGACACCAATGCCCTCAGCCCATATGGCCTAGGGCAGAGCTATACAAACAGTGTGTCCCGACACTGTACTGTGTCGCCTGCAAATGGCGGCCGCGTCGCAGGTTGACATGGGTATGAAGGCCCAATTCGCACATAACAGCAGCTAATGAAGAGGCAACACTGTGAAAGAGTGTCAGCACACACCGCCGCTGCAGTGCAGACTCAGAGACACTCTGCCCAATGGGGTCCGGGAGATTCTATACAAAGCCACATGAACAAGCCAATGGCCTTTGAAAGACCTGCAAAGTGTGTGTGCCCAGGAAGCTGGGCTGAGGTGACAGAGGGTGACAGACAGACGGAGGGAGAGGGAGAGGGAGGGAGACAGAGGGCGACAGAGGGCGACAGAGGGTGACAGACAGACGGAGGGAGAGGGAGAGAGAGGGAGGGAGAGGGAGGGAGAGGGAGGGAGACAAAGGGAGACAGAGGGAGACAGACAGAGGGAGGGAGGAGGGTGACAGAGGGAGGGAGAGAGAGAGACAGAGGGAGACAAAATCACCCTTGGGTGGTGTGGGCATGTCCGCTCATCAGCAGGTGGACTGTGTGCATGTTGACAAGGTCTGGCAGTGCGTGAAACACCCCTCATTTGTTTGGAAAGCACTGGGCCATGTGTCAAACTGTGCACGAGTCGATCCTCGCTGCAGGCACAAACCTAACCTCACACCCAGTATACCCACTCACTGTGTTTGTTAGAACCCAGTCACAAATGCATAGGTTTCCTACCTGCATTCTCCAATAGACATGACAAAGCTACATTTGGCCGCGTACAGTGCAACACGTAAGTTGGTTCTGCAGCGCTCGCTTCGCACGCTTGCTACACTGCTCACTGCGTTCAAAACTGATGCAACAACAAAGAGTGTGTCACACATAGGAAAAGTGTTGACAGCCGTGGCCAAGGGACATACCCATGCACCATGCACAATGCACAGGGACTTGCCAAGTACAGACAAGGTAGATGACACTTGGCCCTGCTGTAGACAGCACAAGGCAAACCTGTGACCACTGTACACTCAAACATCAACTCCACATGCCACCTACCTACCACAGGAACTCACATTCACTGTCATGCCAGCAGGCACTATGAGGGGATAGACACATCACCTGGTAGACCCAATGACAAATCACACCACACCCAACAGCATGCCCGGTCACCCCCCCCCCTTGCACAAGCACACACCCCCGGGGCAGCCAACGCAAATTGGCACTCCCACAATGGATATGTGACACAACAAGACCAATCCATAGCCTAATAAGCATCCCAACACTCATTAGACAGGCCAAATAACCAGGAGTACATATCAATCTGACCCCCACAACATACCCATCCACAAGTGCACTGTGAGAGGAATGCTAGACATATCCAACTACCCAGAGCAACTGTGCCAACTTGAATATGTATGAAACATGGATGACGCATGTAACACCATTAACATTGTCTCACTCTCACACACAGGGCAACGTCGTCGATCTCCCCCCAACACTGGGAGGAAAGACACACAGGACCAGGCTCGGCGTCATGATGATCCCACCGGCAGCGACGACTCTCACCACACCGTGGATGACCCCGACCAACCTGGCCCCTCTGGTGCCCAAGCACCTGCAGCACCTGCGTCAGGTACAACTGTGCCAACCACCACCCCCATTCCTGCCACATCCCAGGATACACACAGGAGCCCTGCTCGCACACAACGCAGCCAGTCTGACCAGGAGGGACGAGGGACCCCGGGCACCCAGGAGGAGGCAGGCGACCCCGCAAATGCCATCCCTCAGGGGTCCCGGAGACCCGACGTGCCCACAAGGGCAGGCCAGGCTCAAGTGGGCAGGGGTGGTGGGAGTGGAGGACGGCGAAGGCGCGAGCCTGACCAGCCAGCTGAGGAACCGGTTATGTCACACATCCGCAACATCCTGGTCACATACCGGCGTGACACCAGAGGCATCGACCAGGTCGTGTCAAGACTCTCCGAGATGCAGGGGACCCTCGATGAGATTAAGAACCTGCAGGTCGAGCATCATGCCAGTCATCAACAACACCAAGGACGGATGGAGGCAAGACTGGCAGAGCTCCTGGCGGTGCACAGGGACGTGAGCCAATCACTCCATCAGATCGCCCAAAGCCTGGCAAACCCTCCCTGTGCCACCAGGCGTAGACCAGCAACAGACAAAGGGAGGGAGGAGGAGGAGGATTCATCTGACGGAGCGTCCCCAGCATCGTCAAGGCCTGCATCTGAGGGTCCCCGGAGGAAGGTGGGTCGTCCACGCAAAAGACCGTGAGAGTCAGCGGACCATCACCATCTCCCAGGTCACCTGGCCTGGCACCTGGCCCTCTGGCGCAACAGCAGCACCTCATCAAATGACATTCTCTGCCACATGGACTTGCTGGTCACTGTCTGACCAATGTTGACAAAGACTGTGGCATGGACTCTGATGACTTCCAATGGCAAGGATACCATCTCCCCCTGTGAACTTTGGATTCTTTACCCCCGCTACAGCACCTAATTGCATCCCCCCAAACACGTACCCCACCACCAATAAAAATATTAGAAATCACGAGATGATGCCGTCATTTAGCATTATTCCATTACATGTGTGTGTTGGCAAGTCAAACCATGCCTGAGTTTTGAAGTAACTCCAACCATGCATACCCTGGGGTCTGAGTCTGGCACAGGACACACATGGGTCACAATGTATCATCCAATACAGACATGGAGCACCATACTCACCCGTGATGGGCCCAACCAGCTGAGGGGGTGCCTGCACAACTGTGCGGACAGACCTATTTCGAAGAGCAACAGTCATGCGCAGAGGTCAGGGATCATGTGGAGTGTCCTGGGGTGGGAGTCCCAGGTATGTGTAGCCAGGTGGGAGAACTATGTCCTGCAAGCAGGAGTCAGGTGGATGTGGAGAATGGTGGCCAGGCCAAGGTTGGATGCATGGAGATGGCACAATGGGGTCTTGGATGACAGTGCCACATGGTTGTGTTGGGGGCTTGGTCGTGGGCTGCATCCTGAGTGTGGCCGTGGATTGTGAAGGTCATCCTGCAGATGCAGTGATCCATTGCCGCTATCCCTGTTGGACGGTGATGTGGCTGGGTTGCCGGATGTTGAAGCAGAGCTGTGCAGATGCACCCTGGATGTGGACAAGTGTCATGGGAGTTGTAAGGTACTTCTCCCAAGAGTGCAGGGTAGGATTGGACATGGATGTCAAAGTTGACCTGGGGGATGGTCTGTCTTGCCTTGAGGTGGATCGAACAGTGGACCGTGTGCATAATGCAGAGTGTTCTGAGGCCTGAGGTACAGATGCTGGTGATCAGCATAGCACATGTGAGCAAGCATTCCATGATGCACACCAGCTCGTGTGCGTGGACACTGTGTGCCTGTGCAGGGCCCTTGCGGGTGGGACACAAGCAGTTGACCCAGCTGTAAGGGGACAATCCGCAGATGAACACCTCAGTTGTGTACAAGTCCAGCATCAGGTGGCCAACGTGCAGCCATCTGCCAATGGATACCATGCATTATTCAATATGGGAACTGGCAAGGACTGTGTCTTTGGGGAGGGTGAGGAGCACCTGCCTGTCAATGAGACACCAGATGATGATGAGATGCAGTGCGCATGTCATGGTGTAGAGGGGTATCCTGGACACATTGTAGACTGACACGCTGAGACATGATACCTGTGCCATGTGTCCCACAACGACACCATACTACATGCAGAGGCCTGGAGTACCACTCACATGGCCATGTTGGGGTACAGAGCCGGTGGGGAGTAGGAGGGACATGACCTGGTTGGTGTGACAGGGCCTGGAAGGCGTGCCAGCGCTGTGTAGGCAGTTGGAGTTGCACACTCATTATGCAAAGGTGTTGTGTGGGCGATGAGTGCATGCCTGAGTGCATGCAACAGATGTATTGGATGGACATTGCTTGGTGGGTGGCCTCAACATCATGGTGTAGCGTGATGTGGCACATGCAAGGACATGAGGCACGTGCAATGTGCACGTAGCATGTGCAGACGGTCCAGCCTTTGCCACCGCAACTGTGTCACACACAAGCAGATTACACCAAAATGAATGGGTGGAGGGAGGAAGGGGGGTGTGTCTTAGAGGCGTGTGTGTGAGGGCAAATCTAGAAACTCTGTGTGCCCTTGCTGCAGGGCCTGCAGCAGCAGGCGCCATGTCCTGGAAACCATGCCACAAGTTGCACACTAACACAAGCATGTCAGAAAGGACTACTGCAAAAGGTGTATGAGAAGGGAGGAGTGTCTGGTTCAACATGGCACACACACAGACAATGGATGCACATGCAGCAAAGTCGCCGTTGTGGGGAGTGAGATGGCAAAATACCTACACAGCCATGTACATCGTGCACAATACATATCATAATACCTGAAAAACAGCTTGCATCTTGCTACTCTACACATAGACTCATATGCACAATCTGTGACAACTATGCCAGACATGCCGCATGCACAGTGGCAAGAGACCTGCATTGACAGAGATGAGGCACCTTGGAGGCTGAGGGACACCTTTATTAGTCATGTTTGCCGGAAGGCAAATGCATCTATATTAACAGATGCACAGGTCATGTGGATGAACATGTGGAACCTACACTGGCACCCCCCCTTTGCACCACAGATGCAGGAAACCCATAGAACTGGCACACAAGTGACAGGTTTGAGGCAAACACCCCGTGCTGGTCACGGAGAGGCTGCAATTCACCATTGAACCACTAATGGGGATGTCCCACACTATGTCAACCCGGTGCATCCCGTATGTTTCCGAGGGCAGTGTTACACACATTGATGCCTTCATCACAATCCACAATCACATTACAGATGACTGTCACCAAGTGTGACTATCAATTCAGGTGAATCCAGCTCCATGTCATGTGACCCATGGTGATTCTACATGTATGCTAAGTAACCAAACATGAACAGGAGCAGTGCACACACATTCCAAACACATAGCACTCCCAAAAAGCCGTGGTGCATCCCTTACCCTAAGGTGATTGTTCGACATGTCCGTGGATGTTACGCTGATTCAGCACACGTAGCTGTATTCATGAGGAATAGCAGGAGCACAACAATGCCACCAGCAGACAGCATGCGCAAATACCTGGGGATGAGAGACACACAAGAAGTGAGACAAAAGAAGCACATCCGCATGCATGGGCATGTACTCGACACGTATAAGGTTGTCAACATGCTAGGTGAAAATAGTGTCTCAGGTAAGACATACTGTTATTACACCATCACTCAAATGACACATCCAAACATACCTCTGACTCACTTGACAGACGTGCAGATGGACCCACACATTGCAACACATGCCACACAAGGCTCAATGCGTGCACACTCAGACACTGCAACTCACCACTAAGCAAAGAAGTTGCGTATGAGCCGACTCCGGATGTCCTCTTCCTCCTCCTCCTCTACATCACTTGCCTCGTCACCAAGCCCCTCGTCCTCCACGGGTGGATGTTCCTGCTCATCCGGATCCAGGATGAGTGGCACAGCTTTCTTCACTGCCATGTTGTGCAGCATGCAGCACACGAGGAAGATTTTGCAGACCTTCACCGGTGCATATGGGAGCGCGCCGCCGGTCTTCTTGAGGCACCGGAAGCGGCTCTTCAGGAGGCCAAAGGTCCTCTCTATCACTCGCCTGGTCTGCCCATGGGTGTTGTTGTACCGGTGATCGGCAGCCGTTCTGGGGTTGCAGAGAGGTGTGATCAGCCATGGCATGTTGGGATAGCCAGAGTCCCCTACATGGAAACATCATGGACAGAAGTGGGTCAGGAGAAGCAGTAAGACAGAAAGATGACGCTAAATACAGGAGTAACAGAGTATACCCACCAACAAGACATGCTCGTTCGTTGCGCAGCTGCAGCATCATTTCAGGCACCCTGCTATGCCTCACGATGTAGGCATCGTGTGCTGATCCTGGAAAACGAGCACAGACATGGGAAATCACCATGTTAGCAAGAGACACCACAAGGGCATTAATGGAGTGGTAATGTTTCCTGTTCCTATAGGCTACCTCCTGTGCCTGTGGTGGTACCAAAGCCACATGTGTCCCATCAATAGACCCAATGACATGGGGCATCCCTCCCAGGGCATAGAAGTCACCCTTGACACCTGTCAACTGCTCAGGAGTTGGGAAATGTATAAACTCATCCAGGTGAACCAACATGGCCTCTAAAAAATCATGCAGGACACGGCTGAACATGGTCTGGGACATGCCACCAACATGAGCAATGGTATGTTGGAACGTACCCGTGGCAAAGAAATGTAGGGCTGCCATCACCTTCATCTTGGGTGTCAGTGCAGTAGGATACCTGTGTAGCGGTTGGAGGTGTGGTGCCAGCCTTGCTGTCAAGTTCAGAATCAACCGTTGGGTGAAGCGGTAGCGGCGTATACAGTCACGTTCCCTCAGGGCAGCCAAGTCTGGGATTGGTCGGGGGAGAGGCGGAGCCCGGCAGTAATTTGGAAGGGACAACGAAGAGTGAGTACAGTACAACAACCCTGTCAATGTACTGAGCACATGTTGAACAGCCAATACACATATGCTACATGCAGAGTCAGGTCTGTGCAATATATCCTGGACACGTATGCCAGGCAGGTGACACTCCTACCAAGAGCCATCTACAAACGTGGATTCACAAGCTCAACATGACATGTCATGAGACTAGCTGTGGGCCAGTGTAAGTGAACAGGCAGACGCATTACAGGAGTGACAGACATCCACATGTGTGCAGGAGAAGGATGTTTATCATACAGACAGGTTGCGGAACACTAGAGGCACAGGTCACATGTCCCTGAAAAAAAGGACAGACCACACACCTTGCCATGAAGGGGTACATGTCAAAACTGATCACACATACATTGATACTACGCAGATATGTCCTTGTCTCGCAAGTCCATGTTCGATGCATACATACACACGTTACGTCTGATTCCACATGTGTCCTGGTGTGCATTATAGTGTGCCATGCCCATCCACACACATGCACATGTTGGATGCAGCAACTGCAGATGCATTGGATGGTACACCAACAGCAAGCTTATGGGAACACATGACACACACATGACATACTCACATCGTGCAAAGCCGGTAGTCACATGTCAGGTGTCATTATCCGTGTACCTGGCATCAGGGGACTGTTGCGGGTGTTGGCGACTGTGCCATGCCAGTGACGCAGTGCTCAACAAGTCTGTACTACATGCACACATGTCAAAGGTGTGAAGGGGATGTGTGGCACATAGTGCAGCTTGAAACATTACATGTGTACACAGCTCATCACACATCTACTGGGTTCAAACATGAGGAGATTTGTGCCACATCACAGCCTGACACACCTAGGCCCGAGACATGTAGGACTGCACTGACAATGACTTGATGTCCAGCCTCGGCCAAGTATGACAGCTCAATTCCTTTCTGTGTGCCGCCTGTCACCAGTGTAAGGTGTGAAACGCACCGTACACAAGCTCTGAGGGCGTGTGTAGGGTCCTTATCACTATGGTAGTGCAGCCGTAGGCGTACACCATAGGGATACGGTCCGTACACGTGTGTGTAGGGTCCGTACCACTATGGTTGTGTCGCCGTAGGCGTACGCCATAGGGATACGGTCCGTACACACGTGTGTAGGGTCCGTACCACTATGGTTGTGTCGCCATAGGCGTACGCCATAGGGATACGGTCCGTACACGCGTGTGTAGGGTCCGTACCACTATGGTTGTGTCGCTGTAGGCGTACGCCATAGGGATACGGCCGTACACACGTGTGTAGGGTCCATACCACTATGGTTGTGTCGCCGTAGGCGTACGCCATAGGGATACGGTCCGTACACGCATGTGTAAGGTCCGTATCACCATGGCGTACGCGTACGGCAACACTACCATAGTGGTACGGACCCTACACACGCGTGTACAGACTGTATCCCTATGGCGTACGCCTACGGCGACACAACCATAGTGGTACGGACCCTACACACGCGTGTACGGACCGTATCCCTATGGCGTACGCCTACGGCGACACAACCATAGTGGTACGGACCCTACACACGCGTGTACGGACTGTATCCCTATGGCGTACGCCTACGGCGACACAACCATAGTGGTACGGACCCTACACACGCGTGTACGGACCGTATCCCTATGGCGTACGCCTACGGCTGCACTACCATAGTGGTACGGACCCTACACACGCGTGTACGGACCTTATCACTGGAGTAGTGGTGCCCTAGGGGCGTGGAACGCTCCGTACCTGTGTGTGTATAGTGAAATTACATAGGGGACACATGAGGCACAATTATAAGGGCCTAAATGCATGCTGGTTGTCATGGAGACCCAGTTTCAAGTTTAAAGTTTTTCATCAGGTGGCCAGCAGAAGTCGGTTGGAGACAATATACAAAGTTGCAAAGTGGTTGTTGACTTGACATCATGCTCATTTTTTATAACATGCAAAGGCACCCACTGGGGTAGGTTTAAAGGGATTGGAGGAAACGTAGGATGCAAATGAGATTGACCAATCGCTCTGTACTCCTGTAAATGAAACAGGCCAGCAAGGCAAATATAAGGCAGCCAGGCCCCATTAGAGAGCACTTGCCTGCACAACCTTTCATTCCACACCTCTGCTGCTGCTCGTGATTCCTCTGGCACCATGTCCAGGTCTGTGGAGAGGGCCCAGCCATTCACCTAGGAGGAGAACCAGGCCCTGCTGGACGTGATCCTCCCACAGTACCCTTGCCTGTATGGGAGACCAGGGGAGCAGGTGAGTGCTGACTCCATTAGCTCAGACTGTGCCCCTGTTTTGTGACTGTCACTTCTGGCATTGTGTCCAGGTGTGACAGACATGCAATGTTCTTCAGAGTGGGTCCCAGGGGGGGGAATGCCTCATGTCTCCCATGCAGAGCATGCTGTGGTGCATGTCTGCACTCCTCACTTGCATGGTGGTTACTGTGACAATCACTGCATGGTGCATGCCACATTCAGCCTGGCTTATCCTCTTGGGGATGTTGTTTCTACAGTCCTGATGTGATTCTGTGGTCCCCCCAGTGTGACAGGTGACTGTACCCACAGATGTGTGTGAGTTGAGTGTACCTGTGGTGAGAGTGTCCAAATGATGTGTTCGTCCCCTGGATATTGGTGTGTGTGTAAGTCCCCTGTCATGTGGGAGAGTGTCTATGTAGAGTGTTGCACCCCAGCTGCATGAGGGATGCATATACCCTACCCATCTGATGTGAGCAGGGAGCAGTGCTGTGTGTCTGACGTGCTGAGCCTGCCCCACACCTGTGACACCCCCCGGTCTAGTGCCACATGTGCAGAGTGATGTTTGTACCCGCAGTTGCCAATGGCAGGTGATTGTCCTGTGCCTGTGTGTGTCTGTGTACCCTGCTGAGGTTGCGCCAGGGCCTGGGGCATGTGACTGCTTTGAGGTGCTGTACATAATCGTGGTGTAGCTTGTGATGCACAGTGTGAGCCGGGATCAGTGATTGTGTTGCACCCCTCATTCCACCTGTGTACTTTCAATGCCACGTCGTGCATTTGGCCTTCCCCAGAGGATAATGTCCCTATGATGAAGGTGCAATGATTTTGCTGCATACTATGCCCTGTTCAAACCAGCCAAATTGTTCAAATGTGTGTCTCTGTGACATGTAGCAGGTGTATTGATGTTGTCTCACTTTGTCATCCTCACAGGTAGGCGTCCATGCCAAGGGGGAGATCTGGAGGGAAGCCGTCAGTGCCGTGAGGTCGGTGGAGGGTCGGAGGTGGCGCCTGCCCCAGGTGAGGAAACGCTGGCAGGATATCCGGTGCTGGACCAGGAGGATCGCCCGGGTCCTGCTGGGGGACTCACCTGAGAGCCACAAGAACCGTGGGCGCCGGCGCCTGACCCACCAGATGAAGCGTGTGCTGGCGGTGGTCTTCCCTGACTTGGATAGGCGCCTAGCGGAGAAGCAGCAGCAGGAAGGGGGTAGGTACATGTGTGTTTGTTGTGTGTCACCAGCTTTTGGAAGTGCGCAGTTGCATGGATACACTGCCAGGGTTCATATGTGCAGTACATATCCTGTTCCCCAAAGTAAACCGGTGCTGTTCTTCCTCCCTTCCCCTCCTTGACACGTGTTCCCTGGTCTGTGTGTAGTCACTCTTGCACAAGGTCATCTAGGCTGCCAGTTAATCCAAGTGCCCAATGCTTGCAGCATCATGTGTGGGGGTGGTGTGTAACATGTGTTGGGACCTTGCCTGTGCCCTGGCCAGTTCAGTCAATGTGGGGTCCATGTTAGTTGGCACTGATGCTGAGTCCCGACATAGGAGTGTGTCTGAAAAGCGTACTGCCTTACAGCATGCATGACCAATGTTGTGGCCTCAGACATGATGTGCATGAGTGGGAGATATGCATAGTGCAGGGACGTTTGCTTCTGTTGCTGTCATATCCATCCCGGACCATGGAGGAGTGAGGCCACTACAGTCCCCTGGGGCACCTTTTCCTAGGTATCATGTGTGTCATCCAACAATGTGGACATTCACTGTGTCTTCAGCATAGGTTGGGCTCTGTGGCATTGTACCCTGGCCTAATGTGTATATACGTAAAGTGTGTTACATGCTTCCACTGTACAGGGTGACCCAATTTGGCTTGTGCATACTCACAGTGGCCGGTGCCAGTGTGTTTTGGTACAACTATATGATGATGATTGTTTGTCAATTTTATGTGTGGACAGGCGCACAAGGGTTAGTTTGTGTACATTCAGGATTTATTGAAGGGCATTTTAGTAATCCCTGAGTAAGAGGTGTAAGTACTTCCTCTGTGTCACTCACATTGGCTCAGGTAGGGGGGGGTTTGTGCGGGAAAGGCCTACATGTCCAAACCGTATGTGTCCTTGCCAGGTCTGGCCTGTGTGTGATGATTGTCTGGACATACACTCAACATGCAGTGACCCAGTCATGTTGGGCAGGGTTTAATGTATTTGCTAAGCAGCATGTGCCAAAAGTTACAAGACATGGTTCCTGTTCATCCCTTTTTTGGCTACGGTGTGTGGTCCAGATGCTGTACTCGACTGTCCCCAGAGACTTGCTCCTCTGTCTAATTTGATATCAAGTTCTTAGCTGTTGTGTCATGCTCTCCATTGTTTCTCAGTGGCATGGTGGGTCAACCAACTGTGTGGTGCAGGGCCTACATATGTGCGTAGTATTGTAGATGTTACTCATGTTGCTTTTCATGCTATGCACTGTGACCTATGTAGTTTTGAATCATGTGTCATATGTATACAGGTGTCTGATTATTTCCTGTCTCTTCACCTTGCCCACAGCAGTGTCGGGGGAAACCGAGGGAGACACTGGCACGGAAATTGAGGAGGGATCCAGCAGCGGTGCCACCAGTGCTGGCGAGTCTGTCTCAGCGAGTGGCATGGAGGCGGAGGGGAGTGCGGCGGAGGACCTGTCCAGTCCCACCACCGACTATGACGCTGACGGGTCCGAGGCTGAGCTCCCTGAGAGGGCGGACGCTGCTCCCAGAGCTGAGAGCAGCACTCCATCTGTCGCCACCCCCTCCATTCCCATCACCCACCTCCAACCTGCTCGGGTCCCTTCCCACCGTGCTAGGCGCCAACAGGTCTCCTTCGTGCCAGGCACCGCACCCCCTGCCCCTGTCTCCCCTGCTGCCGTCAATGCCGAGTCTGTGGACATTCAGCGGCAGTTGCAGGTTGGTCAGGCATCGATGCTTACTGTCCTCCATGAGCACACCAGACTGCTGACACAGATGTTGTCGTACATGGAGGGCATATCAGCAGCGATGTCTGATCAATGGATGTTGCTGAAGTCCATAGACTCCTCACTGACTGCAGCAGTGGATCTCCAGCAGCGCTCCGTCCCCCCTCTACCCCTGCACCATCCACACTTCCTACTCCCATGCCTGTCCCACGCACACCCAGACGTCCCCATGCACGCACCCCACCAGACACAGGCAGCACACCACCAGGGAAGGCAAAGCGCACTCCTCCAGTCATGCACACACAGGGGGAAGTAGGCACACCCACTGGGTCTGGGGGCAAACGGCAGGCACGCAGCCAGAGTGGGAGTCCACATTCCTCAAGACCCACTTCCTCCAAAACCACTCCCCTTAGCTCTCCTGGCCAACTGTCACCGAATGAGTCCTTGGTGGCCACTGTGTCCCTCAGCCCCAGTGTGGCACCACCCCGCAAGCGGTGGAGGCAGTGCCCGGCCACGGGAGTAGAGTCCCCTCCCCTGTCCACACCCCCCCCTGGAGCGCTGCAACCCATCCCTCCGACCCCCCCCTCCTTGGTGCCTGTGGTTCATTCTGGTGCCGGGGAGATGCTGGGCGACCTGGCAGTAGTGTGTAGCGCCGTGCTGGAATCCACCTTTGGCGCTGCCCCACCCCCTGTGGTGGAGTCGTCCGTCCCTGCACCCACAACACCTACCCTTGCCCCTCCTGTCCCTGCGGTGCCTGGTCCTTCCCCCCCACATGATGCCCCCCTTCTGTGGATGAAATGGACATGTGAACTGTGCAGGCAAGCTAGGGGACACACGTCCCGATGTGTACCCCCCCAGGACTTTGCTGATGGCCTGGCCCATGGGCCTTGTAAATAGTGGACATTTAAAACAATTTATTTTGAATGCTGAATAAAGTATTTTGTTTTTCTTTTGCACACTTATGCTTTCCTGGACTTGCTGTTGGTGGTGCTGCTCCATGATTTGGGGTGGTGATAATGTGTTAGGTGTCTGGGAAATGTTGTAGTGTGCTGCTCATGGGGTGGACCCTGGTATTTGTGTGCCATCACAAGGGCTCTGCAAATAATCTTTGATCACGTGTGCTCTTACTGTATGGTGATATTGTCCCAAGGTGTGTTCCTTCCTCTGTGGACCCTGACATCTTCCCTGCAGGCTGTTTTCCAATTGTTGTGCTGAGCTGTGTCTACATAACCTGGATGTGTGACGGATCCCTTCAACTTTGGCCATGCCTGCTCAGCAATGTCTCCACCTGCATCATTTGTGGCATCCTTGGTGGTCACTGTACTAGTGTATGGAGTATATTGACATGACTTCATGTGGACATGTTCCC
This sequence comes from Triturus cristatus, assembly GCF_964204655.1. Taxonomy (NCBI): domain Eukaryota; kingdom Metazoa; phylum Chordata; class Amphibia; order Caudata; family Salamandridae; genus Triturus; species Triturus cristatus. The sequence goes on from NC_140592.1 coordinate 743,447,266, forward strand.
TTTTACGCCCTATGCATGTGTGTACTCCCAGCCTCGCAAACATGTGTTACGTGTTCTGCAGGGTCTTTGGTCACCTGACTGGCAATTGTGGGCATTGTATCTGTGGGTACTCCACCCTTTTCCTTCCATGGGAGGCAACAACTTGTTGGCTGCCCCAGCACCTGTAAATTCCTATCAGTCCTGGAATGTGCGTGACAGTGTGGGTCTCTTAGTTTAGTAGAGTGGCACATGAGTATACAGTCTTGTTGCATGCTCTCATTGTGTGTATTGTGCTGCCAGCACCAGGGGTGGGTATGCATGTGTCATATGTCTGGGCACTGCTGGGGGGACTCTGCACCCACCCCTCCTATGTCTGGGCACTGCTGGGAGTGATAGGCACACACCTCTCCTATGTCTGGGCACTGCTGGGGGGACTCTGCACCCACCCCTCCTATGTCTGGGCACTGCTGGAGGGACTCTGCACCCACCCCTCCTATGTCTGGGCACTGCTGGGGGGACTCTGCACCCACCCCTCCTATGTCTGGGCACTGCTGGGGGGACTCTGCACCCACCCCTCCTATGTCTGGGCACTGCTGGGGGGACTCTGAACCCACCCCTCCTATGTCTGGGCACTGCTGGGAGTGATAGGCACACACCCCTCCTATGTCTGGGCACTGCTGGGGGGACTCTGCACCCACCCCTCCTATGTCTGGGCACTGCTGGGAGTGATAGGCACACACCCCTCCTATGTCTGGGCACTGCTGGGGGGACTCTGCACCCACCCCTCCTATGTCTGGGCACTGCTGGGGGGACTCTGCACCCACCCCTCCTATGTCTGGGCACTGCTGGGGGGACTCTGCACCCACCCCTCCTATGTCTGGACACTGCTGGGAGTGATAGGCACACACCCCTCCTATGTCTGGGCACTGCTGGGGGGACTCTACACCCACCCCTCCTATGTCTGGGCACTGCTGGGAGTGATAGGCACACACCCCTCCTATGTCTGGGCACTGCTGGGGGGACTCTGCACCCACCCCTCCTATGTCTGGGCACTGCTGGGGGGACTCTGCACCCACCCCTCCTATGTCTGGGCACTGCTGGGGGGACTCAGCACCCACCCCTCCTATGTCTGGGCACTGCTGGGAGTGATAGGCACCCACCCCTCCTATGTCTGGGCACTGCTGGGAGTGATAGGCACACGCCCCTCCTATGTCTGGGCACTGCTGGGAGTGATAGGCACACACCCCTCATATGTCTGGGCACTGCTGGGGGGACTCTGCACCCACCCCTCCTATGTCTGGGCACTGCTGGGGGGACTCTGCACCCACCCCTTCTATGTCTGGGCACTGTTGGGAGTGATAGGCACACACCCCTCCTATGTCTGGGCACTGCTGGGAGTGATACGCACACACCCCTCCTATGTCTGGGCACTGCTGGGAGTGATAGGCACACACCCCTCATATGGCTGGGCACTGCTGGGAGGACTCTGCACCCACCCCTCCTATGTCTGGGCACTGCTGGGAGTGATAGGCACCCACCCCTCCTATGTCCAGGCACTGCTGGGGGGACTCTGCACCCACCCCTCCTATGTCTGGGCACTGCTGGGGGGACTCTGCACCCACCCCTCCTATGTCTGGGCACTGCTGGGGCTGATGGCCACACACCCCTATGTGTCTGTCCACTGGCGTGGTACGACCCGTACCCACGTCCTTCGGCCTGGGTACGGCCCATACCACCATTGCAGTGGTGATGTAGGGGTACGCTTGGTACGAGCCGTACCCACGTCCTTGAGGCATTTGTACGGGTTGTACCCCCATTGTTGGGGTGCCGTAGGGGTACGTACCGTACCCATGCCTTTAGGACGTGGTTACGGCCCGTACCAAGCGCACCCCTACATCGCCACTGCAATGGTGGTACGGGCCGTACCCATGCCTGTGGGACGTGGGTACGGGCCGTACCACCATTGTGGCGGTGACGTAGGGGTACGCGTGGTACGGGCCGTACTCACGCTCTGGGGGCGTGGGTACGGGCTGTACCACCATTGTTGGGGTGCCGTAGGGGTACGCACCGTACCCATGCCTTTAGGACGTGGGTACGGCTTGTACCAAGCGTACCCCTACATCACCACTGCAATGGTGGTACGGGCCGTACCCATGCCTGTGGGACGTGGGTACGAGCCGTGCCACCATTGTGGCGGTGACGTAGGGGTACGCGTGGTACGGGCCGTACCCACGCTCTGGGGGCGTGGGTACGGGCCGTACCACCATTGTTGGGGTGCCGTAGGGGTACGCACCGTACCCAAACCTTAAGAGTGTGGGTACGGGTCGTACCACGCCCACCCCTACGTCACCCCAAGAATGGCGGTACGGCTCGTACCCATGCCTTTGGGACGTGGGTAGGGGCCGTACCGCCATTGTTGGGGTGACGTAGGGGTGGGCGTGGTACGACCCGTACCCACGCTCTTACGGCGTGGGTACGGTGCGTATCACAATTGTTGTGTTGCCGGTTCGCGTCCATGTTGACTTCCGTTGTGGCGGACGCAGGCCTTGGTGGAGACGCCCCCACCCCCGAAGTGACTAGGCCCTGGGGGTCAGGTATGTACAGGGCATGTTTGATTTTGGACTTGGGTGGGGGTTATGTTTCCTGCCCCTGCCCCCCCCCTCCTTTGACCCTGGGTGTTGTTCTGACCTTCTGCGGCATCTGCGTCGGTTCCTGTTCATCAGGTGGACTGCAATGAGGGCCGGGATGACACGTAGGTTTGGGTCCATGGCTGTCCGTCGCATACAGGTGCTCCTTGTGCGCGTCGTCCTGATTTCCCGACAGTTTTTGGCTCCCGTAAAATATTGTCCGTGCGGAGTGACGTCGGTACGAATTGTACTTGCTGGTTCGTGAAATGCTGCCTGACTTCGTCCCGACGTCACGTCCGCGGTGTCCCGGATCGGAATTGTGGGTATTTTTTGTTCGGTCGGTGTTTTTTACGATTCGTACGCAAATGGTGTTTGCGTACGAATCGTACTTGCATGTTTGTAAGGTATTTCGACCGGGTACGAGTCGGACGGAGAAAACGCTCCGTCCGACGGTTCGTACCCGGTTTATCCAGGATCGGAATCGGCCCCCATGACACAGACACTACTTGCTGCGTCATAGTGCTTTTTAAACTCCTGCCCACCTGACCTTCACCCACTCCCGTGTTGCTTGCCCTGCCCTCTGTGCTATGTTCTTAGACCCTCCCGTCCTGCCAGACAAAACAAGCATTGGCATAACCAATAGGTCTCGCCTTTGGGACCTTATAAGTGCTTAGCCATGCAACAGTTGATGTTGTTGCATCAAGGATATTGTGCTGCATAACTAAATACTTATAAGGTCCCAAAAGCAAGACCTACTGGCTATGGAATTTGAAATTATATTTAGGAATATGATGACTGTGGTTGACCTATGAATGATTTTCCCTGGTCCAAGATTACTGTACTCTTTGTGGATGCACACTTGGCATAACATGACAGCAACCTACTCCAGTATATGGTTGATAACCAACATGCTGTTTTATGTACTTTAGTATGCTTTTTACATTATCATTTATTGTTTGTTATTTTTACTACTTCTGGTAATTCCAACACGGTGAAAGGTAAAGTGACATAATTTCATAGTGATGATCTGGGGTCAAAGGTCATTTGATGTCATCTAAGGGGCATATGCTGTAACTTGTGCTACTCTTAGCATTTTGGTGAATCAAGATCCATGCCTCTTGGCAGGTTAGACGCGTCCACCCTGTGAAAAGAGTGGGTAGACAGCGTCTACCCGCATGTACCCTCAAGTTATGCACAGCGGGAACAAATGCAGGATGGACAAGCTGGGACAAGGAAAGACATGGATAAAGAAGCAAACGAATGAGAAAGACAATTAATCCATCCAGTGGTAGGTACTGGGCAGGCTGTAAATCCCTTCTTGGTAAGCCCACAATAGGCTCGACCCAAATCAACCAAAAGCAACATGAAGTACCATTCACTGGTCAGAAAAAATGTCCCTACAAGCGGAACGTTCACTTACTACAAACTAATGTACGACGCAGCAAATATTTTCGTATTTCTATTTCAGTGTAAAGTGGACTTAAACGTCGGGAGAGCCAAATGCATACAAGCAACCCTTTGTGTAGAAGCAGCATAGCTAACTCACGCCAAATAGTTTTCTTTAGTTTGAGAAGCCGAGGTGCCTCCCGCCCAAGTTCCCTACAATAGGTCTGAGACACTATGGTGATTGGTGAATATAATATTGAATGATTTGGATTTGGAGTGCAATGCTCTCTTTTTTCCGTTTTTATCGTGCAACGCTGCAAATTCTAACTTCGCGAATTCGTTTCTTGTACAATATGATATGTTAGGCCCCATGTGTCCGACATTAGTCCATGCATTCAAACATTATTCTGAGCCCACGGATATACACAATAAGGAAGGGTGGGTCGCAGAAAGAATGTCCATTATGAGAACATTGATACTGGAGGAGATAAACACTGACCAACAATAAGTGCTGGGGCGTAACGCATCCCCCTGCAGGCCCTGCAGAGCCGGGCCCCTAACAATGCAGTGGGTCTTCGTTGAGCACGAGGCCAATATTGTGAAACATGGGACACTAAGAGCTCCTCATCACATTCGGGGGAGGGGGTCCTCAATATGCGAATATGCGTTACGTGTATGCTACCACTGTCGCTAAACTATATGGGCGCTGCCACTGACACGTGAGTGAATACAGGGATACCACTGGTAGTTACAGAAAGCTGCAGCTTTGTCTGCTATTGTAAAGAAAGTTTTAAGCACGCTAATTGGAGTTGCAATAAAAGTTATAGCCACACCCCTCTCACGGAACCACAAACACAACTTCGCTGCACAGCTTAATGCAAACCTATTGCACGGATTTTATCACTCGAAAAATCACCAGTAATAACAATACTCACTAGTAAAACGCAACAGTTGCCCAGGTGCATTTAACAGGTTTGGGTCCGATCCGCTTCTCCCTGCAACGTTACCCGGTAAGCACGTGCAATATCACGCCCACATACATCAGTCAATTAAAAAGAAATTGTAAGAGCACCAAACACGTTTGTGCGCAAAAAATATAGAAACAAAAAAACAGCGGGTGTTGCGTGGGGAACAATGGAGAGTAGGAGTTGGCGTAGGGGCACTAGGGAGACAGCAACATATTGGGAGAAGGAAACAAGAGACATAGCAACACGAGATCTTGGGGAAAAGTACACGGGACTAGTTAACAGCGGGTGTTGCGTGGGGAACAATGGAGAGAGTTGGTGTAGGAGCACTAGGGAGACAGCAACATGGTGGGAGAAGTAAACGAGAGACATAGCAACACGAGGTCTGGGGGGAAATGTACACAGCACTAGTTTGGAGCCTGGAAGGAGTGGGCAAGCAGAGAGCGGGATGGGTGTGGGGAAAAACACAAGAGCTAGAGCAAGCCCGGGAGTGGTGCGTGCGTGCGCAATCTTCACTTTTCAAGCACTGCACTCGTGCTTGTGGCGCGCCGCTGCTCACTTCCGCAAGGTGGATGCCGCCACAAGCACGAGTGCAGTGCTTGAAAAGTGAAGACCGATGGCTACAGGTCCTCCTAGAGCAACTCATGCGCGCTGCCTAGGCGAGACCTAAAAACGATGGACTGGAGTGCATTTAATGCTGCATGGTACTATTAGGGCAGAACAAGGGGACCCCCATTTGTTTTATTTCTTTCTTTTTGCAGATTTTATATAGAGCGAACTCGACGCCAAGGTATTGGAGCGCTTTACATGAGCACTGGTTACATCACACATTCAGGCATGGGGAGATTAAGTGATTCGCCCAGAATCACAGGATGTGGACGCGACCCTGAGGCTCGAACCCTGGTTTCCAGCACCAAATACGGCCCATGAGAAGTGACAGGGGGCAAAAAACAATGGACTGGAGTGTAGTTCAGGCTGCATGGTGCTATTAGGGCAGATTGTTTGTAACAAAGAGAGAGGGACCCCTAGACCAAAGGAGAGGGGTACCAAAAAATACCTTAGTCAAAAAACAGACCTCCCTTGGATCTATATATTTCAGCAACCAGTCAACCACACAAATCACACACATTGACCGGATGAGGATGGACATCAAGAATGCAATCAAAAAGATAATGTAAAATATTTGTTCACAAATTTATTCAAAGTAATCACATATGTCACACAATATGTAAAATATTACAAAGATATTTAATAAAAAACTGACAGTCTCTAGATTTTATACATATAGAAATGAAAATAAAATAAAACTTTTTTCCGTGATTCACAAACAAATAAAGTAAAAAATACACCAATATTCATACCAGACAGTGCATTTACAAATTGGGAAAGAAAGAAAAGAGAAATTAATCCTATTCCAGCAAGGAAATCGCCAAATCAAAGATTCATCGGTTGTGACCACAGTAAGACACAATCATAATATAAAAGTCACAGAACCATTGTCATCACAGAACAAGGTGATCCCCAAGAGAAGCGACAGGGGGGCAAAAAACGATGGACTAGAGTGCAGTTCAGGCTGCATTGTACTATTAGGGCAGAACAAGGTGACCCCCATAGGAAGTGACAGAGGGCAAAAAACGTTGGAGTGGAGTGCAGTCCCAAGAAATTGCAGCGGCTGAGATTCCTCCCGGTGTGCTACTCCTCAGCCTTGTGTTTTACCTCTTCAATACCCTGACATTTTGACCATCATCACTTCGGATTCAGCTTATATTAAAAAACGTGAAGCAATGGGTCAACGAAAGCACACTTCTCTCGGCTAGAAATACAGACCTGCCCAAACTTGACCTAACCTGATGCAAAGGGGCAGTAATATACATCCCCCCACGTGCATTCAGGATTGCCACTTATTGAGTATTTCAGATATATTGTAGACATTATTTTTCAACGAGTTCCGACTCAAACACTTACTTCTGTGATGCAGTCTGTGTGTGCATTAGGACGGTGGAATGGGGGGGCAATCACTCTTTAAAAACAACTACTATTGGAGCGTTGTATTTATAATGCGAAGCGCAGACTAGAGAAGGAAGACAAGTCTCATATCTGCCGAATGACACCAGGGTGATCTTTAACACATTCATCCACTTCTTGCAATTTCATCAACAACCCTTGCATTCTGGGACTTGTAGTTTTGCTTCTAGCACAGCAAGGTCAGCTCAGACATCAATGCGCTCAGAATACTGTTGGCTAAAAAGCCGTGAGCGGCTTAAAGTGTCACGTGATCATTTGGCGGCTAAAGGGGGAGAGGACAGTAACTTTCATAGACAGGAAGTTGTTGATGCTTCTGACCAGTTGAAGCGAGGCAGACATCTGACGTATTCCGCCGTCACCCGTGGGTAGCTGGGTCAGTCCTCTGGTCTCATCTCTGCACTCGGACATGTGCCCCTTTTCTAACAGAAATAACAAAATCCTCAGGACGCAAAGACCTTACGAGGTGCCCCCGCCCGCCTGCCCTCTAACAGCTTTCCTTGGGGGGGGGGGCTGGTCCTCACGTCACCTTGTTCATAGCTGAAGTGCCAAAAACGACGACGCTGACCCTTTATTTTACGTCCCAAAAACACGATATTTTGAGGATGCACAGAAATCCTCAACATATGTCTGTCTCTCCCTCTTTCAACAAGGGACATCAATCACCGCATCAAGGGAGAGGGCAGAAGTGGAATAAACCCCTCCCCTTGGGAGTCCTTTAACTACCTGTGGCAGAGGGTGTCTGTCCAATAGACAAAGGCATTAAATCGAAAGCAAAAATCTGAAGCGTTTTGTAAATGCTGCCAACACATAGAAGCGGAAAAGGCAAGAACAAACGGTGAATAAATGAACCCTCTGATAAACTACTAAAATCCCTGTCCTCTCTGCAATTGTAAAAGGCATTAAACCGAAAGTGAAACTAACTATTTTCTAAACCCTGCCAACACATAGAAGCGGAAAAGTCACAAACGTGATTAAAAATGGTGAACAAATGAATCATCTAATAAATAACCTGAGCTGGACATAGCAACACTGCACAGTGCAAGACCCCTGTCCTCTCGGCAATAGTAAAATGCATTAAACCGAAAATGAAAATCGAAAGTGTTTTCTTAACGCTGTCAACACATTGAAGGAAACAATAGGCCAGAGGAACGTGCTGTCACTACGCCAAGGTGGTTTCAAAACATAAATAAACAAGACGACAGAGGAACGTGCTGTTACCAAATTAACAAGCGGCAGTAAAAGCTATCGCTTTTTCGTTGCTATGACAACGAAAGCATTGCAAGATGGCGTTGGGCTGTCCACAGTCCGACGGGCACGCGCATGCTGTCTGCTATGGACACATGGCGAGAGAAGCCATGTTTGTCCATGCAGACGCGTGCATCCAAGCCCTCCGCAGAATTGATTACAAAAGGTACTTGCAATAGCGAGAGCAGCGCATGCGCTATTTTCGCTAGGCGAGACCAAAAAAGCTCTATGACGTGGTCAGTGCTGGCAGCATCATAGAAACTTTTATTCCATGACTTGCAGCCATGATGAACAGCAGTCGTGCTGCTATACAACATGGATAAAAGACATTGACATTCACAGCGCCAAGAACTCTTGGGTTGCCAAGAACTATTGACTTTGTCAATGCTTGTTATGTGTAGTAGCTTAGACGACGGAGTAGCACTAAAGATCTTGAGAGATGGGGGACACATAATAGAACTGCACAGGAGCAGACGGGGACACGACAAGGAGGCCCAGGCAAAGTACCATTACACACATCTCAAGTACAGGGGGAGGCGCCTATCTCGGTTTCAAGAGATGTCGTGGGGGAGACAGCAGTGCAGGCGGGAAGGGGGGGTGGAGGGGATCAGTTACTTGTTGGGGAAGGGGAGAAGGGAGGGGGGAACTTTCTTGATTATATGCAGAAGTAATACCGGGTGGAGCAGGGGATTGATAAAACCGGGACTCATGGGTATTAGACTAAGCGGGATATGAAATGGGATGTATCCAAATGATCTTGCTTTGTATCTATTTGGGCCGCAATCAGCGTACCTGCTGTACAACATGTAAAAGGAAATAAAGTTTGTTAAAAAAAAACATGTGTAGTAGCTAACACAGAATCTCAAAATGGTAAGTAGATTTATTTTATATTTTCTGTAGCCTTCTTAGGTCGTTTCTCTGTTTCTTTAGGGGAAGGGAGCACAATGGAATGAGTATGTGTGAGCGGTTGCTAATGGCTGCTAATGTTATTGAAGCGTTTGACTAACTTATTGTTAAGTGACATTATTGCCTATGCGTAGAAGAGGTGTGTCTTGAGAGTTGACTAAGCTATTCAACAAACCTCTATTTTACACAGAAGACTGCCATTCTTTTAATCTTTCCATGTTCAAGTTGCTCAATTTAATCCTTGTCAATTGACATAAATAAATCAATAGTGGCATACCGATTCACAAAGTAAATTATAAGGGCAACATATTATTTACTACCTACTAGTCTTCAGTGTAATATTATTATTAGAAAATCTTGATAATCAACAAATTCTCCATAGATGTAGATTTATACTGCACCTTACTACTACTTGTAATAAGAATTGGCAATGCCAATAGGTCTGTCTTATAAATGAAAGTGGGCCATATGTAGGTAGCTAAATACCGGTCGGTAACGGCCGAAAATCGGTAATTTCCCCGTTACCGGCCTGTATTTAGCCCTTTCTAATGTAGGAGGCAGGTTTTAAGGATTCGGTAATTTACCGATTCCTTATTTTAAGGAATCGGTAAAATACCGAATTCTTAAAAGCTATGTAGGAGGCACTCAAGTGAGTGCATTTTTGCATTCAGGATTCGTTATTTACCACCAACTACAAGTTGGTGGTAAATACCGAATACCTTTAAAAAAGCAATAATTTGCTTTTTTCAAGGTGCCATGTGGCAGACATACATGCCCTTAGGGCATGTATGTGCGACACATGTGCACACATGCATGATTCAGGGGTGCTACATGGTGTCAATGTGACACCCTGCCACCCTTGAATATGCTCCCCCTATTACCGATTCACTATTTACCGAATCGGTAAGAGTGAATGGCTTCCCATTCATTCCTATGGGCCTCCAGGCCCATAGGAATGAATGGGAAGGTGATTCCTTATTACCGATTCGGTAATAACGAATATTACCGATTCGGTATTTTTTACCGAATTTTTAGCTACCTATGAAATACAGATTCTTAAATGCCGATTCGGTAAAATTCGGTATTTAGGAATCGGTATTTCATATTTACCTACATCGGGCCCAGTGTCTTTTAAGTCATAAATGGATATAGGCCGAAGAAGAGAAATGTTGCAGCCTCCATTTTATGACTCGGTCCCTATCTCCTGAAAATAAAAACACAAAATATCTGAGGGACCCCACCTGGGGTCAAACAATTTTTTATTGTGTTGCTGCAGACTGGCAGGACTTTTGCTTGAGTACTGTGAATTTACTGCACGATAACTGTGGAACAAAACTTTGGAGGGTGTCCTTGGGTTGTTGTGCAGCTGTCGGGGGGTTGGATAGCAATGGGGGCGTTGGCCACACACGGAGGTTATGGGGGTTCTATGTGCAGCACGGAATCAACCAACCGCAGGAGACTAGGCGCAGTGCCTGCAGCAACCACCACAGAGCTCACGGACAAAGGGCATGCCTGGTGTCATGTAGGCTGTCTTAGGTATGATAATAAAATCGTACTTTTGTTTTTTAAACTAGCAATTCACTGAAAAAAATAAAGATTAAAGTGTTGTTATAGTATAAATTTCGGCTCTGGGGGACTGGGGTGGGGTGGATAGGGTCCCCAGGGCCTCGATGGGGGATCGGTGAAAGGGATTTGCGTGCCCCCTCTCTTTCTCTTTCTTTTTCATGGTGGCCTCTCACCGCCATTCCATTTCTTTTAAATGCAGTGATACAGCGGGTGTCATGTGGGACTGGGGCCCCCTCCCACAGGAAGTAGGGTAGGGTATCCCTACCCTGGCCCCTTTTATTATATTTTAAAATTAAGCTCAAGACCGGTGACTAAGTCCCCAAGTCCGCAAATGGCTGTCGGACACATTTTTTTTCAAGTTGCAGGCAGCCAATCAGAGCGCTCGTTCACTGTAGCGTGTCTCCCATGAGGGCGAATTGTTCCCAAAGGGTAAAAATGCCTCCTGGGACAATCAGAAATCTCTATTTTCTTTATGGGGTTCGAGGCCCTGAACCCAACCGTTCTGAAATACAAATAGTTTCTAGCCCTTAAATCTCAAAACCTACTGAACGGATTTACACCAAATCACAAACAGCACGCTTCATGGACCAAGATCTAGCTTCCTGCTAAATTTGGTGTAATTCCATTCAGCAGTTTCTGTGGTAGCGCTGCCTAAATAATCCTATGGGAAATTTGGTTTTGGAACTCCCCTTTTTTCACGGCAAGTATAAGCATCTCATAAAGGCCCTGGCAACCACATTCTCCAGGGGTGAAGTTTATACATAAGGGAAGGGGACACGCGTTCCACCTTCCTCTGCTGATTATGGCCCGAGGACCCATCCCCCTGGGCCTCTTCTTAAACAGATTAAAGGGGAGGGGAGCACACAGTCTCCCTCCCTGAGCAAGTATAGGCCCTGAGGCCCCATCCCCCGGGGACAAAATACTTATTATTAGGGAAGGGGGTCAAACGGCCACCTCCCAGAGCCACCAATGGCCTCAGGGACCCCATCCCCAAGGGCCAAGACGTAAGTATAAGGGTGGGTTGCTCGGTCCGCCTCCCTGGGCCTTATAGAACCCGGGGACCCTATCTCCGGGCCAGCTAATACACTATGTCCTGGGTAGCCCACCCCCAGGAACAGTATTTTCCCTGTTTGCAGGAGCACTGGCAGGAAAGGTAAGTGTGCTCCAACCCGCCGGGAGGAAGCAGACTTTAGTTTCCCTTCCTGCGCGCCTACGGGCAGGGAAGCTCAGATTATTCATGCCTAGCGGGAGCAAGCAGAAACAGCTGCTCCCACCGGGTGGACTAATGTCGACTCCCACAGCACCCAAGATGGGGGCATGCAGGGAGTTGGCACGCCTGCGGGGGCCCTGAGGCTTTCACGTGGCCCCAACATACAGTTTGGTGGCACCCACCCAGGAACTGTTCACCCCTTCCCATTAAAAAGCACAAAGACCCTAGGGAATGGGGTAACCTGGGGCACCTAGTGGCTTGGGAAGGGAGTGCACGCCCCCCCTCCTTAAAATATATGTTTTGGTTGTGGGTGGGGTGCCGGGCCACTATTGACTCAGGGAGGGGCCACACGCCTGTTTCCCCTTTAAAAGAGCAAAGGTCATGAGAGATGGGATCCCAACACCAATATTGGCTTGGGAGGAGGGGAGCCATGTTCCTTCCCCTTAAAATAAAAAAGTCCCCAGAGGATGGGGTTTCCAGGCCATTATTGGTTTGGGCTGCATACCCCCTCTCCTAATTAATTAAAATGGCCCCGGTTTATGGGGTTCCAAGGGCCCTAGAGGCTTGGAGAGATGTGCCGTGTGCCCCTCGCCCCACTATTTTTTAAAAAAAGGATTGCCTTGCAGGTGCAATTTTTGATAACCCTGGAATTGCCAATAACCAGGGGCAAGCTGACATGCCCTTGGAGAGCACTGTGGGCCCAGACAGGGGGCAGACAGCAGACTAGCACAATCAAGGAAGATGCAGGCAGGCAGCAAGCCAACACAGCAAAGCAAGCAGTCCTAATGTCAGTTTCTCCTGGCAGCACAGCAGTCCCTGACAATGTGCAGCATGTAGAGCTGGCAGTGTCTGGTTACAAGTCCCGCGCAGTGTCTAAAATCATAGGGTCAGAGCCCCTGTACTTATACTCAAAATGTCTTTGATCCGGAGGTAACTTCAAAAGAAATCTTAGAAGTGCACAATATCCCCATTCAACACAACTCTGGCTCAAGAGATACTGTAGGGGTTAAACAAGACCTTTGTGTGAGGTCAGGACACAGCCTATACAAATGTCAGTGCGCATGCATCTCTCCCTCCCAGGCCAGAAACACCATGTACATTGCAGATGTAACCTTGTTACACTGCAACCTCCCTGTGTGATGGCTGTATTGAAAGTATGCACAAAGTCTAGCTGTAACTCTGCCCTAGACGTGGATTGAAGTCAAGCTGCAAAGCACAGAGTCATAAGCATATAGAAATGGGAACTTTCTATAAGTGGCATTTGTACAATAGTAATGAAAAATCCACCTACACCAATAAGCAGGATTTATCACTACTATTCCAAACAAACCAACATGGCAACGCTACTACTTTCAGATCAGAAATGACCACTTACAGACATATATGGGAATTCCCAATGCTAACCTATTGGAGGAGCAGCACTCACAGCAGTGAAAAGGAAATAGAGTGTTTGTCACTACTAGGACATGCCACCCAATAAAGGCACATGTCCTACCTTTTACCTACACAGCACCCTGCCAATAGGGCTACCTAGTGCCTAACTTAGGGATGATCTTTGTGTAGTAAAGGAGAGTTTCAGGCTTGGCAAGTAACTTTAAATGGCAAATCAACGTTGCAGTAAACTGCACACGCAGTCCCTGCTGTGCCAGGCCTGAGACAGATTTGAAAGGCTACTTCTGTGGATGGCGCGAAGTGAGCTGCAAGCCTACCAGTTACATTTAATTCACAGGCCCTGGGTATTTGGGATACCGCTGCTACCGGAGCTAAACAGTCCTATGTGGAACAGGTAAGGTACGTCCAGTGAAGTACTTTAAGCTGAATAAGATAGAACTGGACATCTAGCACCGTCTCCATATGAGCTACAAATGCCTCCCTCCAGTCCTCGTCCTCAAGGTGGCCTAGACCCCAGGACCATGCCACCCTCGCGGTTATCATTGTGTCTGGTTGCTGGTGGAGCAGTGTCTTGCAGTGGGCCGAGAGTTTGTGCGTTTTATGTGGATTAGCAAACTTTTCACCTCCAGCTGCAAGTAGCCTGGAATCTTGGCATCTGTGGGAAGGTAGGGGGAGAGGGGATGTCACAGCTGAAGATAGCAAAAGAACTGTGAGCGATTCATTTGGTACTTGTCCTGGAGGTCAGCGAAAGCCTTGAGGGACCCACACGAAATGACGTCTCCTAACATAGTAATGCTGATGCCATCTCACCTGGAGAACCCACGGAGCGCCTATACTTGGGGACGTCTCGTTTCCATCCACAGTGGGGTCTCTAGCCTCAGCTGGTCATCTCATCCAGTGACTTTTATTTCCTCTTTCCAGATGGCCTGCATTACTTGTGTAGAGGAGGGGCACAGTGCGTGGAACCTCACTCCCATAGAGCAGGTGGGAGAGGATGTAGCCTGACGGCTACAGCGCCCAACCTCGAAGATGGGGAACCGGGTTCGAGTCTCAGCAGGGGACGCTTAACATCCTGTGATTCTGGGCAAATCACTTAATCTCCCTGTGCCTAACAAAACTGAATGTGTCCGTCTGTAACGCAACTGGTGCTCATGTAGAGCGCTCTAATACCTTCAGGTCAAGTTTGCGCTATATAAAACTCCCCCCAATAAAAGGTGTGGTGGGCAATCCCAGCCCAAGACCCATCCCTCTACAGCATAGGCCGGGTCATCGAATCCCTCAAGCCACCAGTCATTGAGCACCATAAGATCCACTGTAATATAACAATATATTTGGCGTGGTGAAGCCCCTCTCAAAAGTGGGCCTGCAGCATTTCGCCAGAGCAATGCAGGGCATCCCTCCATACCACTCTCTCGTAATGTGGCCCTAGCCCTTGTGAAGAAGCTTTTCTGCACGGGTAATTGGAAATTCTGGAGCTGATATAGAAGTCTTAGTAGTGAGAGCATCTTGAAAATGGCTGAGTGACAAGGCAGTGACAGTGGAAGGGAAGCCTATAACTTGACGTCCCCAGCCAGTTGCTCGAGCTGGTAGTGGAGTTTGAGCTCATATGCCAGAGTCTTATCCTTGGCGGTGTACACCCCAAGCTACTTAAACCCCTGTGAGAGCGCCCATATCCCTGGAGCCCATGGCCTGACTGTTGTATAATAAGTGATGGGATATACAGATGATTTATCAGTATTAATCAGAAGACCCGAATAGGCCCCAAAGATGTTCAGGATCTGTAAAGCTCGCAACCCTGAGTTGGTGGGGTCATTCGGGAAGAGCAAGACTTCATTAACGTACAATGAGATTCTGTTGCTCACCGTTGAGGTCCACTAGCAGCCGCAAAGCAGTGCATCCACCCCCACACCACTAGGGACTCTATCCCACGAGTGAAGAGCGGGAGTTAAAGTGAGCGCCCCTGGCGAGTGCCTCTCCCAATGGAGAACCAGAAGGAGACAACACTACTGATCCGCACCCTGGCAGAGGTGATGGGTATATAGCAGTCTAACATAGCTAATAATTTAGGACTGAAATGGAGATGTTTTAGCAGTTCAGCAAGATTTACCAGTCCACTGAGTCAAACGCTTTCTGTAAGTCCACTAGAAGCAAGGCTCATTTCAATTGCGTTGTAGCTCTTCGGGGTATAAACCCTGACTGATCTGGGTGGACCAATCCCTCAATCATTCTGTACAACCTATTGGCCAGGTCCATAGCCCAGATCTTATCCTCAATATTTAGCAGTGAGATTGGACGATATTCCTTCCAGCATGCCCACTATGTTTGCTGCCCGAAGATCTCTGGGCAGCAGACCATTTTTTAGAGCTCTCGGAATGTCTGCAGCAGAAGTGGGCCCACCTGGGGCAAGAGCAGTCTCCAGAACTTCGCCGGTTATCCATTGGGTCCTGCCACCTTTCTGGACTGGAGCTGTGTCAGGGCAATCGCTTAGCTCTTCTGGTGTAACTTCTGCCTCCAGCAGCTCCCTGTCAGTTAGTCCCAGCTTGGACACAGGGAGGTCGGCTATAAAGAGCTGCAGGTCTGACTGCCTCCCTCCATGATCAAGGCTATACAATTGTTCATAACAGGAGGCGAAGGTTTGTGCTATGTCTGCGCTGCCTGTGA
The DNA here is from genome assembly GCF_964204655.1 of Triturus cristatus. Taxonomy (NCBI): domain Eukaryota; kingdom Metazoa; phylum Chordata; class Amphibia; order Caudata; family Salamandridae; genus Triturus; species Triturus cristatus. The sequence goes on from NC_140592.1 coordinate 743,463,228, forward strand.
CTCAGGCCCTGATCAGTGTCAGTGTAGCATATAGGGTTCCCGGTGCTATGGAGGCGTACAGAGGAGGTGTAGGGTCTTCCTAGTCTTGTCTCCCCATTGATATATTCGACTACTGGTCGCCGACCACACCGCCCGGACCTCCTGAATATGTTTCTGCTGTAGGAGTGTCTGAGCATGCAGGGAGTCTCTAAGGATCAAGGCTTCTACCTTGATTTATTTATTTATTTGTAAAGTTTTATATAGCGCAAACGTGACCCACGAGGGTATCAGAGCACTTTACAGTATACTGTATAAAACATAAAAGGATGAGGTAGTGTACAAGCATTTGATATTTGTCATTAGGTACAAAAGAGGTATATAGTATATGGGTAACATAGGAGACCCGTATCCAGCAGGACATTGCACTATATACAGTTATTGAGCATTAGGTGGTTGTGATAATAAACCTACATATAATATTCTCCTTCAATCAACCATCGGTATGAGGTATATGGATAGTATAGTAGACCCATGGCCAACTGATCGTTACACTAAATACAGTAATTGAGCATTAAGTGGTTGTGGTAATGAACATACATATAATAATCTCCTTCAATCCACCAGAGGTAGGCCATGATATGCGGATCGTATAGGTGATTCGGTGTTGTCACTATAATTCAGTTATGTGGGATTTTAAGTCCCAGATCTTTTGTAGAGATTGTCACTTTTTGGCCTTGTTGTAACTGATAATTTCCCTCTCAGGGTGGCCTTACGGGCCTACCATAGAATACTCTGGGAGGCTACTGACCCCCTATTTGTGTTCAGATACCATTCTCCCATTTGGTGACAAGCCTCATAAAAATCCTCTTCCTGTATGCACCAATGACTCAGGTGCCATCCTGCCACCTCCCCTGGGAACTCAAAACAAGAGTGATCTGCACAGGCGAGTGATCGGATAAACACAGGCAGAGATTTATGTGTGAAGTATCCTGTGACTTTCTGTGCAGGGTATTAGGAAGTAATCTAGATGGGAGACGGTCTTGTGAACCCCAGAGAAGAATGTAAAACATCTCTCTGTTGGGTGATGAGCTCTCCATACGTTTTGGAGAGTCATAATTCTCGTGAAGGTGACTAGGGCGTTGGCCACTATACTGCTTTGTCCGCTACGGAAGTGCAGTCTAGGTCACGGTTGTGGACTTCGTTGAGGTCGCCCACTAAGACCCATGGAGCCACCAGAAGCTTCAGTAGAAGCTGGCTCAATGTGGAAGTAAATCTCAACATCAAAAGAGGAGCGGTGTAGACACAGACCAGAGACAGCGGGACTCCCTTCAGTGTCCCAGACACCGACACATACCATTCTAACTTGTCCTGCCAAACCCTCATCCCCATGAAAGGTACATGTCTTCATGTCAAGAGGGCAACACCACTCGAGTCATGATGAAACCCTGCATCGAGCACCTGCGAAAACCCTCTACTTGCCAGGAAGGGGACTTTGTTTCCCATTAGGTTTGTTTCCTGTAGATGGAGTATGTCAGATTTATGTGCATGCACTACCTTTAGGACTACCCCTCGCATTATATTATTTAGAAGACTATTGACATTCCATAAGAGAACAGTCAGGCTCCCTATCTGGCCCATGCTTTCAAGTTAGTCATCTGGCCAGGGGTGGTCTCATTAGTGATGGTACCATGAGGTCAAGTTTGTGTGTATTTTGTGACAACGAGCTTTATAGGGATGAAAGCGCCAGAACAAGACAGAAAGCAAGAGAAAAAAGAACCATAAAGAAACCCCCTTTACTCCAATCCAACACCCCCCACTATACTTCGTCAACAAAAAGTACCTGTCGAGGTGCAACTAGGGACAACCGCCAACTGGGCTAGTCTAAAGTGTGTACCTTCCGTACTGTGCAACCCCCCACCCAAACGATCCCCAACCCCTTTCCACCCTCCCCAAAAAATGCAAACAGAAACAGCAATAAACATAAAAGTATTCTAGAGCACAGATTACCAGACCGCTTCTAACACCACTGCTCAGTCTCATATGGTGATTAGGTGTACCCCACAGTTGTCAGCAGAGGAGGCTTCCCCTTTCAATCCGAGGGCCCCAGAGAGACCAACAGGAGGGTCAGGCACAGCAGGGTCCTGCCTGGGGTCCATGTCAGTCTCCGAGGTCAACCACCTTGCTGGCAAGTCATCAGGTCCAAGTGAGTGTGAGCTGTGCACCCGGCATCAATTCCTTCATCGTGGAATGCAGACAGAATATCGAGCTGGAAATGTAGACCTGCACAAATATTGAGATGGAAATAACGTGACACCGAAATGTCGACAGCAAGAATATCGTGGTCATGAATATCGAATTTTGGGTAACAAATATCTTTTTCAAAATTATAGACGTTATTAATATTGTTAGCAAAAATATAGTTGTTTAACATCGATTTTTTTAAATTAACGTTATGTATCTTAGTTTATACTTTAAATGTATGTGATGTATGTTTTTTTAATAAGTATTGTTTATGTTTTTTAATATATGCGTTACATTTTTAGTAGTTATCAATTTTCTTTTAATTGAATTTTGCATTTGTTAGTTCCGTGGCGGGTTGTGGGTTTATAGGGGAATAGGGTGGGAAGTTATCTAATTATAATAAATGAAGGAATATTTTTTATTTTATAATATTTATTTAATTGAGATTTTACAGTGTTTACTGTGGAAAGTAATTTATTTGCAATTAATTAATAATTGGTTGTTAATTAATATTAAGGAATTAATTGGTAATTAATTATCGTGATTGTGTAATTTTTTTTAGGTGCGGGTTGTAGAGTTTATAGGGGTGAAGGGTGGGAATTTTTTTGGATTGATTCATAATTAGTTGTTAATTTATATTAATGAATATATTGGCAATTAATTATGAAAAGTCTGTAATTAATGTTAGGTGCGGGTTGTGGGGTTTATAGGGGTAAAGGGTGGGAAGTAATTGATTTGTAATTAATTAATAATTAGTTGTAAATTAACATGAATTACTTAATTGAATATTAAATATGGAAATTGCGTAATTAATTTTAGGTGTGGGTTGAGGGGTTTATAGGTGTAAAGGGTGGGAAGTAATTTATATTAATTAATATGTATGCGTGTTTAACTTTTTTTTAATTAAGTTATGTTTGTTAAAATGTATATTATATCTACTTTATTTTTTATCATAATTTTATTTTTAATATATTTAATATGTATTATTTCATTTTTGATATATATATATATATCAAATTCGATATTTTGTACAACTATATTTTTTACATCGATATTTTTTTGTTGTTGATATTTTTGTACTTACCTGTTTAAGTATAGGGAGTCGATAATTTTGCTTTTTATATTTTTTCATCCATATTTTTATCAACTATATTTTGTACATTGATATTCTGTCAGTGAACCCTTCATCGTGGGGTGGTGGTCCTTTCCCTGGGAGGTCATGTCATCTGACCTGCCATCTCCGATGCCCCCCTCACTACCGCCCCCCCCCCCCAGCTAGTGCACCCCACGTTTCCTCAGATTAGGTCTCTCTTCTGCCTAATCCCATGCCGTCACCAGAGTTTTGGAAAACATGGTTTTGTGTAAATGGATAACCTTCAGCCGGGCAGGTAAGAGCACATAACGAATGTTCAATGCTCACAGTTTTTGCTTCTCTTCCTGACAGGACCTCAGCTGTTGCTGGACCGTCAAGGTGTAATCTGACTGAGAAGATCATCACTGGGGAAGACTGGTACGTTAAAACCCCATCAGACAGTGACACTTGCAGAACTTTGTTGCGGTCCGCGTGGGACCCTGCCAATGAAAGGTTGGGGGTAGAACCCACCGGGGGCTTGACCAGGTGGCCCTGTACACTCTCTATCTCAGAAAGCAGGGGGAGACTACTGAGGAAGGCACCCAGCTCCTCAGCCACTCCGAGATGAAGGTGGTTGGGGTGATCCATTCTGCTGCTTCCGGGATTCCTACAGTGCGTAGATTATTGCGTCGGGATCTGCCTTCAGTGTCCCACACTCTCACCTCCAGATAGCCAACCAGATTTTGTGGGGCAGTGAGCCTTGATTCCTGTGATTTAATTGTATCATCAGTCTCAAAGATTCTACCTTTCACCTCCATGACTGTCAATTGCGTTTCATAAGTCTTGTCTGATAAGAGACAAGTCGACTTTCAGCGTCCTTATTTTTCCTTAGATCATTACCTTGAGATCCTGAACGGCACATGAAGAGGCTCCCAGGCAGCCTGCACCATAGGAGAACAGACTACCCAACTGCCAGAAGCGGCTGAGGTGACTGTCCTGGTGGGGGGGGGGCACAGGGGTCCGCCAGGCCTAGGGGCCTCACCTGGGTGTGGTGTGGAGGCTGGTGGAGCCACTGTGGAGGAGGACTATGGTGGTGATATTGGGCTTGCGGTGGGGGGTCACGGAGTTCGGTCGGACTTAGGGGCCCCCACCTGCCCCCAGCCTGGGAGTTGTGGCACTTTTGGCGCATTGGGCCCACGTTTAGTGGATACTGTCTCTGCACTGTGGTGGGAGATCACAGGGATAGGTGGGATCCAGGGTCTCCCGCCTAACTGCGTGGTGGGGGCATTACATGGTCCAGGTGCTCTCGCAGTGGCCTTAGGGTATCAGCTGGGACTGCTCCCCCACCCCCGCTAGAATACAAGATGCTTCCTGTACCCCTCTTTCAAGCCCCCTTTCGAAGTCTGGTGTATTCTTTGTACCCGGGTTGGTGCATCCTTGGACACCGGTCCAGACAGTTGACGGAGCCAACGCCATACGTTGTGATTTTGAGACTGGGAGAACCCAAAGGAAACAGGCGTTTGCTGTCCTTAGCGTGGAAGCCCCTGGAACCCACTCTGAAGAGGAAGATGACTTACCTGCAGCCAGTGGAGACCCGGCCTCCCGGAAACCTACTCTGGCAGACATCATGCAGGCCATAACGGCCTCTAGAGAGGTGCTGGAAGGGAAGATTGATGCTATCGGCAAGCTTAAGGACAGAGTGTCCAGCAATGAAAAAGAGTTGAATGGCCTACTGGAATCTGTCCACGTTATGAGCCGCTCCCACGCTGTCCTGAAAACTAAGGTGAAGACTCTGGAAATGCGCGCTGGAGACAGTGAAGGGCGGTTGCGTCGCAACAACATCCGAGTCATTGGGATTCCAGAAAAAAAGGAAGGGACAAAAATGGTCCGTTACTTAGAGGACTGGCTCCGAACTGTAGTAACTCCAACGGGGCTCTCCCCCTTCTACGCCCTGGAACGGGCTCATAGAGTTCCAGCTAAACTGCCAGGACCGAGGGCTCCCCCACGCCCTGTTGTGGCCCGGATTCCACACTTTCAGGACAGGGATCACATTTTACAAAGTGCCCGCCAAAAGCAGGAGCTGTGCATTGATAATAGCAACGTCATGAACTTCCCGGATGTTACGAGGAAGGTGCAACGCAGCAGGGTGTCCTTCACTGCTATCAAGGCTAAATTGCACACACTGAACTTGCCCTATGCCATGTTATTTCCTGCTCTGCTTTGGGTGGCAGACCCGACGGGGACTCGTTTCTTCAACATGCCGCAAGAAGCATGGGACTGGCTTGACACACGCAGCCCTGCGGGTCAGAGCGCCACGGCTCCTGGGACCCCACAGCATAGGCCTCACAGTCGAAGGGCTGGATCCAAGACTCTTTCCCCCAGAGAACTTAGTCATGAACGTCGTGAGGCACTCCAGGCGGTGATATCGCACAGCCACAAAAGTCCTGGCTTTCCTCTGAGTGGGAGTGGACGCCACACTGGAAGATCGGAGACCTCGCCAGACCGCAGCGACAGTCCAGGAGCAGACATGCCACGGGTTACACCCCAAACGGCCGATGACCTCATGTGAAGGACATGGGCTCCCATCCACGTTGGAGATTTTCTCGGGGCCTTTCTACATTGTGCCTTTGGGGTAGTGACAGTAAACCAATACCTCCCCTATATTGCCTTAAGGGGAACACCCAGCTGGAAGTAAAAAGGAAGGGGCTTGTTGGTTATTTCAATTAAGGGGGGCGGCACTGTGGAATACTTACCACGGTTATTATTGGGTGACCACCCCTTCCACTGTCACTAGACGATGGTTTGTGTTACACTGGTTTGGACGGGGACTCTTTTTTGGATACCTGTTCTGGGGAGTGGGAGTTGGGGATCATTATTATAGTTGGTTTTTTTTAAGGGGGCCCAGACGTGTCACAGGGGTAGCGTTTTTTAAGGAATGTATGCAGAGGCCACACCAATGGGATCCCCATTAGGCTTGGCTTGTCTCTCATGGAATGTGCGGGGCATGCATTCTATGGTTAGGCGCCATACGATACACTCCTACTTGATCCGCAGAGGCATACAGATCTCATTCCTCCAAGAAACCCACATGCTAGCAAAGGAAGGGAAGGCGTTACAACGCCGCTGGAGGTGCCAAGCTTATTACACCATGTTCTCTGCCTTTGCGAGAGGCGTGTTGATATGGATAAGAGCAGGTGTCCCATTCCAATGCACATCACAACTGACTGACCCAGAGGGCAGATATGTGGTGGTCTCCGGGAGGCTTGATGGTAGAGACCTTACTCTGGGTAGTATCTATGCGCCCACCTTGGACCAATTGGCCTTCTTCTGTCTTCTGTCGGGAAACTGGTGACTATCCTCACGGGGTCAGTACTACTAGGGGGTGACTTTAATTTGTACATCTGACCTTGCTCTTGACCGCTCCCACCCCCCATTCCCTATGCACCTGCACACAAGCTGGCGGACGCACGCCGTAACTGGCAACAGAAATGGGGCTTAATTGACACCTGGCGGGCGCACCACCCTTTGGCCCGAGATTACTCCTTCTTCTCGGCCCTCCATGAATTACATGTCAGACTAGATGCCATACTGTGTTCACCTGATGTCCATGAGGGGATGGGCTGTAGTTAATATCTCACCAGGACACTGTCCGATCACAACCCTGTCCTGGTACAATTACAATGGTCATGCGCACGCCCGAAAATTCCCACCTGGCGTCTACGCCCGGAGACTTTAGACAATTCAGCTTTCCGTGCTACAATTGGCACAGCTATCACTAACTACTTCAAGGACAATGGGGGTACAGCCATGTCCTACCTGGTGGAATGGGATGCCTGTAAAACAGCTCTTAGGGGGAGGTGCATATCTGAGGTGGTTGGAGTTAGGAAGGTTCTCCTCCAAGATATAAAGAGGGATGACTGCGCGCCCTGGAAAAGGACAGACAGCCGCACTGGTAAAGCGCCTGCAATGCTTTAATTACAAAAACTACATAACTCAAGCACACTCGGAGAGGGATAAATCTGGGGCCCTGCTGGCCTGGTTGGCCAACCCGGCTGGACGGGGGTCAGTCATACTGGAGATCAGGGATCAGAATGGGATAGCCAGGTATAACCAACAAGGGATCAATTGCATATTTTTGGAATATTATACGGAGCTTTACCACAGTCAGATGTCCCCAACGGAGGAGGAGCTGCAGGAGTTCATGCATGGGATTGAGCTGCCCACGCTGGACGAATATACAGCACTCTCCCTAGGGCGCGATATCGAAGTAAGGGAAGTGCGTAGTGCTATCAAGAGTATGGCCTGTAATAAAACTCCAGGCTCTAATGGTCTCCTGATGGAATTCTACCTCGCATATATTGGCCTCTTGGCCCCCATACTAGTACAATTATATAATGATGCCAAAAGACTTGGCAAACTCCTTATCTCCACTAGGGAAGCGAACATCATCCCTCTGCTGAAACCGGGCAAGCAGGCATGGGATAAAACAGCGTACCGCCCCTTATCCATGCTAAATCTCTACTATAAAATAGTAAGTAAAATCTTAGCCGCCCGTCTGCTCACTCACATGACCACACTTACACATAAGGACCAATCCAGGTTTATCCCCACTGGAAACACAGCCCTCAATATCCGATGGCTCATGCACATCCTGGAAGCGAACAACTACTGTGGCAAGGCTGCCGCGATATTTGCAGTGGACATAGAAAAGGCCTTCGACAGTTTGGAGTGGGCTTTTCTATTTCATGTGATGCGGAAAATGGGGCTAGGGCCTGGTTTTGTCAGTTGGACGGCTCTTTTATACGCTGACTCCACCGCCAGAATTAAAATGGGGGGCTAATCTCTGACGCTTGCAGGGTGGGACGGGGCACGCGGAAGAGCTTCCCCCTCTCCCCACTATTATTTGCGCTGGAGTCCTTAGCTGCACATGCCAGATCAGAGCGGGCTTACCGGGGCCTTGATGTAAATGGACAGGTTCAACATATTGCATTATATGCTGACGACCTTTTGCTTTTCCTCGCTGACTCGGGACCTGAACTCTTGGGGGCGAAAAATCTGCTCCATGCTCTTAGCAGAGTAGCAGAATTAAAGGTGAACTGGTCAAAATCTTGCTTGTTCCCGGCGTGTGGGAATAGAGTAGGCCCGCGGCGTACAGAAGGGGTGAACTGGGAGGAGAGATGCCTTCCCTACCTGGGCACGCTTATTTACCACAAACAAGAGGACATTCTTGAGGGTAATACTGGGAAGGCCATCAGAGGGACAAAAACCAACTTCGAATTCTGGGGATCCCTGCCACTGTCAGTAGCGGGTCGTGGGGGCATTCTGAAAATGGTAACCCTCCCGAGACTCTTGTATTAATTGGTGACCCTTCCTATCTGGATTCCGGCAGCATATTTCAAGCAGCTTCACTCAATGGTCACAGCCTTCCTCTGGGGCAAGTGCAGACGGAGGGTGGCGCTCAGTGCACTCATGAGACCTCGAGCAGAGGGTGGCCTGGCGGTTCCAGACTACGAGACCTATTATTTGGCAGCACAATTCCAATGGCTTACGCAGTGGGTAGCGAGGGCCGTTCGGGGAGGTGAGGAGTGCAGGGAAGATCTCGGGCCCCTGGTATTGCTGTCCCATATTGTATTGCGGCTCCCGGTTAACACTGCGACCCTCACCCTGGAACTCACCACGGCACAAAAATGCTGGCAGATACTTGCGCAGAGCCTCTATTAAATGCCCTTACGTGCCGGAAATACCACTGGTCATGTGCAGGGCCTTACCACATGGAAGCAATTGGCAGAGACTAGACACTTGGGTGGCGCAAGAGCTGACTACTATAGGGGACCTATATGAAGAGGGTGCCATGATCCCATTTAATGACCTGCAAACCCGTTTTGACCTGCCTGGGGTGATTCCCTGCAGTACACGGCTATCAGGAAGCACTGGGGTAGAGGACTTACAGAGCCACCAACTTCTATGGGCTGCCAATATGTAGTGATGGCAGCAGGCACTTTTAAAGCAGTGACGTGCCTCTATAGGCGCATGACGCTGGAATCCTTACTCCCATTGTCTGTCCTGAAGCTTAAATGGGAAGCTGATATAGGGGGGAACATCCCGGATAAGGCGTGAGGAGAATTAGTGGAGAGAGCCTGGAAGAGCACAAGGAATGCAAGATTTCAATTGGTGCATTTCTATATCTTACATAGAGCATACCTTACCCCAGCCAAACTACACGCATATTTCCCCGACCACTCAGCGGCATGCTCGAGATGTAACGCAGACAGCGCAGATTTTAAACACATGGAATATGGGGGTGCCAGTTTTTAGTCAGTTACTGGGAGGAGGTATTACAACGTTATCAGACCTCACTGATAGAGAGCTGGAGCCAACCATGGCTCATTGTATTCTGCACTGGTTCCCCCACACGTCCAAGAACAAAATTATTAGCAAATTCATAGACATGGGTCTGCTCCTGGCCAAGCGGACCATCACCGTCCAGTGGAAGGCGAAACAGGGCTCTAGTATAGCTAAATGGAAAGCAGAATTCCTAAAGTGGGCCGAATGTGAGGGAGTGATTAGATTACAAATAGCAAAGCGAACCGAGTGAAAAAGCCCTAGATAGGGGGAGAGCCTGGGAAGTTGTGGCACTTAAATTCCCCGAAGTGGAGGAAGATGACGCATCTGTAGGAGGCCCTGGAGCAGCTATGGACTAATGCCTACGCAGCTCTAAGACCACTTTGATCTGTAGCCTCATGTTTAGTAATGGTGCTTCCCACGTGCGCCAGGTGACATTCAGGGGAAGCAGCCCCCTCTACGACTTAGTCGCCCCACAGAGATAGTAGTCCCATTGGTTTATTACAGATTGCACGTAACTGACACGCCTGGAGGGAGGGGGGTCAAGGGTGGGGGGATGGTAGGGGATGGGAAGTTACACTTGTTGCAATATTTGTTGTGATGACCGTATGCAATGCCCGAACAGCTGATATGGACATCGCTCGGTGCTCCAGTTATGCCATAGATAACCTGTATTGCACTGTGACCTTGATCCCTATTTGGGTTATGTAACCGAAACCCCCCTTGTTATTTTGGATGTACGAAAATCAATAAAAATTGTTTTTAAAAAATGGGGAGCGAGAGATCTCTACGTGTGCTAGATCCTGATTTACAATGTTTTCCTAACTGATGTGGCATCTGACTTAATGGTGTTTTTAGGAGCATGCGTACCCCTCTGGCTATTCGTGCTTTATTGGGGCACTCTCCTCTGACCAGTGTAATGTTGCTGCATCGATCCATGGGATTAAACAAGAGTTTCCTGCCCCAGTGTTTGCCTGCCAGCTATCAATCAGCAATCCCGGGCCTAGATCCCAGGGCCTAGGGCTCAGGCCTTGCCCAGCTACATATTTGCGAGTCGAGGTTGATGTAGAGTTCACAACAGGCGATTCTATTAATAAAGACGATATTTCATTTGTATCGATGTATGCATCCATTTCCATATTAACAGAGGCCCAATGCATTTCTGCGAGGCAGAAACATTGCCTGTAAATATAATTTTGTACCTGCCTTTTTCACCACCATTGGGGTCTATTTTGCATCAATGTATAAAAAATTCAAAATAACTACACATAATGCAAAAACGTGGCACATAATTTGTTTCATTCACAATGTACCATATAATTTGCTTTTCAAAGCCACATAATAGCGCTGTCGGATAAGTCGGCCCTGAGTTGCAGCATTAAGTCAGTCTCCGCCCCACCCTGCGTGTCACCAATGACATCGTCCAGTACCGGGACTTGGACAAAAACATCTGACAGTGATGGAGGGGTAACGGTGGGCGGCAAGTGGCCAATGTGTTCAAAAGAGGAGAAGGGGAAGCTAGAGCAGCGCTGCAAGGGCCGAGTATACGTGCTGGAGAGAGACTCAATGCTCAAGGCGGTGGTCGGGGTGAGGGGGTGATGGAGATGTGGTGACAGAGGGGAAATGGTGGGTGAAGGAGCGCGAGCTAGTGTTGGAGAGAGTGGCAGGAGAGGGAATAGAGGTTTCGGAGATGTGGGAGAGGAAAAAAAACAGCGATCTACTCCTGGATGACGGGCGTGGGAGGGGGGTGGTGCTGGAGGATGAGGGGGGGCTGTAATCGAAGAACAGGGCGAGAGAAAAAAGTAAGTGCTTAAAAAATCGAGAGGAGAAAATACCATTACCGGAGAAAGGTGAGGCTAGATAGCCGGTGCTCGGGGGGGGGGGGAGGGAGGGGGGGGGGGCAGTGGTGGTCAGAATGGGAGATTGAAGTCGGTGCCCGGGAGGGTGAGAGACAGGCGGTGAGGGGCACAGGGAACCAGTCAGAGGGAAAGGGTGCGGAGAGGTAGTGCTGAAGTGATGGGGAAAGGCTAGCGGTAGTAGGGAGAGCCCGTGCTGGGAGACGGGCGAGGCATGGAAAGCAAACCACGGAGGAGGGCTGGTGAAGTGTGGCCGGGGAAGAAGGTTAGCCAGTGCTATGGGTGTCTGGAGGGAGAGCCAGGGTGGAGGAGAGAGAAAGTGGCGCGAGGGGCGGGCACAAAGATGGAGAGAGAAGGGTGGCAGTGCTGAAAGGGTGGATTAAGCCCTGGGGGAGGCCGTAAGAAAGAGGAGAGAGAGCTAGTCTTATTGTGTGTCGCGCGTAGTAGAGGGAGTGAAGGAATATGTATTTATTTGCGCTGTTTTATATAGCGCTATTCTCCAAATGTGATAGAGCGCTTTACATATGATGAGTGAGTACCAAGAAGCCACGGAGAGTCAGTGCTGAAGGACGATACAAGTGGGGCAGAATAGAGTCAGTGAAGAGGGGTAGAAAAAGTGAGGACCGCCAATCCCTGAGGAAGAGAAAGGAGGGGTAGCACGTGCAGGAGGGCCGGGTAAGGGTGGATGAGGAGCACGTGCTGCCGGAGGGAGGGGGAGTAAAGCGGGAGAACCAGTGCTGGGGTCTGGGGAGTGGAGTATGGTCGCGTGCCAGAGAGTGGGCGGGTGAACTGGGCCGAGAGGGAGGGGCGCTGACAGTGTTGCGAGCAGCAGGTGTTGTGAAATGGAGATAGAACTGGGCGGAACAAATAAATGATGAAGGAAGGAGATTGGGACGGCCGCAAAGACCGGATGGAAACGTTAAAGGGCGAGAAGGGAGAGTCGAGGCAAAAAGTGTCAGGTGAAGAGTAATGATGGGTGGAAGAACGGATGGTAGATATATAAGGCCGACTTATGATATGGGCGCCAGTTTCTAGACGGGCGAAAAGAACTGTCCGCACAACGGTCCTGCAAACACCAACACCTCTCTTCCTTCTATCTAAAGCGCTATCTAGGCCCCCTGCCGCCGCAGATCCACAGCCCCTCCCCTCCAAACAAATTGGAATCAGCCCCACAGGGGGTGGGGGCTATCTTGTGGGTGAGCTGGGGGAGGTACGAAGATGTGTGTTCTGACACAAGTCAGTGCTTGGTGTAGCCAGTCAGGGACTGGCCAGGCAGGACCAGCCTTGTGCACGGGCGATATGGGCCCATGCACAGGGCGCCACCCTTCAGAGGGGCGCACCGAAGTGTTTCATAATGGCATGCAGTGAGTCAGCAGACTCGATCTGCTGCACGGATTCAACTTAATGTTTTTTTTTAAATCAGTTTTTTTCTGTGTTCCATAGGCACCTCACTTTTCACCCCCAACTAACCTTCCTCCTCTCTCAACCCACAATCCGAACCGACCCATCACCAACAGCTTGGCACTACCGTGAAGCAGCTGATCTGTGTACAATTTAGGGGAGTTGGAGGTGGTGGCGGAGATGTTTGTGTTCAGTGGCCCCTCGCGGCTCTGATGTAATCAGCCACTAACTAGCCTTATTTTAGGCACAATCGGGAGCATGGGCAAAATCAGGTGCCGCCCAGGGCGCTATCTGAACAAAGGCCGGCCCTGGACTTGAGACGGGGGGATGGGGCGAGAAGGCTGGTTCTGAGGAAGAAGGCCTGTCGAGGAACATTATGTTTATAAAGGAGGACTGGAGAGCCGGGTCGTGGGGTGAGGGTGAGGAGGGAGGTAGGTGAAAGCGACTAGAGAGTGCGAATATTCAGTGATGCAGGGAGAAGCCAGACCATGTCTGGAGCTGGGAGTTAGATTGGAGGGCTGGAGGCCTGCAGCAGGGAGTGGAGACCGGGCCCTGTGATTGGTGGGGCGGCTCGTGTCTGCGCCAATGGCAGCTCGTCGACTGAGCTCACTGTTGCTGCCTGACTGAACTTCCCTCAGCAGCCCTAGCAGCTTCAGGGCCACGGAGATAGAGGGAATGGAGTGACTTCCCTCAAAACGTAGGCGCTCAGGGTCGGACTTGGACAGAAAACTGGGCACAAAGAATAAAGGAAGCTCTCATTAATGAATCACATAGCTCAAAAGTGCCCTACATTTGCACATTGGAACCGTTCTGATCTTGACATATATACGCTGTATTGGTACTTTTCAATGTATGGGAGACTGCATGCATTGAGCTTGCTGTAGGCAATGCCTGTGCTAATCTATTGGGAACATAGAAATGAATAGTAAAAAATCCCCCTACCAGACCATAAAACAGATCCACAAACAGCCCAAAAAAAAACAGAACATGTCAGACCAGCCTTTCTGACAATGTCAGATTGCCCTTTTAGCCAGTCAGGCCCTGTAGGTGCTACACCGAGGCACACACAGAGCTAGTGCGTGCTTTATACCAAAAGAGGGGTGGAAGAGCAGACCCTCAAACAGGCTTTGTTGTCTTGCGGAATGAGGATTCTAGCCTTAACATTTGGTAAGGGTGCTTTGGGGGTTTAGGGGTGGGTAAGGGAATTGGATGGGAAGGGTGTTTTTAGGGTTTTGGTGTGGGTAAGGGAATTGGGTTATTAGGGTGCTTTTAGGGTTTAAGGATGGGCAAGGGAATGGGCGGTAAAGATGTTTTCAGGGTTTAGGGGTGGGTAAGAGTATAGGGTGGTAAAGGTGTTGTAGGGATTAGGGGAGGATAAGGCTGTTATTAGGGTTTAGTTGGTGTGTAAAGGAATAGGGTGGTAAGGGTGATAGGGTTTACGGTGGGTAAGGAATCGGCTGGTAAGGATGTTTTTAGGGGTGGGTAAAGAAATAGGGTGGTAAGGGTGTTTTTAGGGTTGGGGTGAGTAAGGGAATTGAGTTGTAAAGGTGTTGTTAGGGTTTTGGAGTGGGTAGAGTAATAGGGTGGCAAAGGATTATGTAGGGTTTAGGGGTGGGTAAGGGAATTGGGTGGTAAGGTGATGTTTAATGTTTTGTGGTGGGTAAGGGTATAGCATGGTTAGGGTGTTTTGGGGGTTTAGGGGTGGGTAAGGGAATTGGGTGGGAAGGGTGTTTTTAGGGTTTAGGGGAGGGTACTGCTGTAATAAGGGTTTAGTTGGTGTGTAAAGGAATAGGGTGGTAAGGGTGATAGGATTTACAGATGGGTAAGGGAATCGGCTGGTAAGGGTGTTTTTAGGGTATGGGGTAAGTAAAGGAATTGACTTGTAAGGGTGTTTTTAGGGTTTAGGAGTGGGTAGAGTAATAGGGTGGTAAAGGATTTTGTAGGGTTTAGGGGTGGGTAAGAGAATTGGGTGGTAAGGTGATGTTTAATGTTTTGTGGTGGGTAAGGGGTAAAGGTGTTTGGGGGTTTAGGGGTGGGTAAGGGAATTGGGTGGGAAGGGTGGTTTTAGGGTTTAGGGGTGGGTAAGGGAATTGGGTGATAAGGGTGCTTTTAGTGTTTAAGGGTGGCTAAAGGAATTGGGGGGTAAGGGTGGCTTTAGGGTTTAAAGGTAGATAAGGGACTTGTGTGGTAAGGGTGATTTTAGGGTTTAGGGGTGGGTAAGGCAATTGGGTGGCAAGGATGTTTTTAGGGTTTACGGGTAGGTAAGGTAATCTGATGGTAAGGTTGCACAAAATGGGTTCCCCCCCAAATTTATTTTTATCATTTAAAAAAGGGGGTTCCCTCAATTAAATAGATAGGTAATATATAATATATATATGTGGTAAAGGCATAGGTTCTAAATGCATGTGTGGTAATGTTATACAACCTTTCTGAAAGGCAGTGTGATGTCCCTAACACAGTTGGATACATGTCGGCCCATTACGTTTACAAGAGGTTCCTTCGTCCTAACAGCTCTCTACTGGGGGTAGACGAACAGACTGTTTCTCACAGAAGTGCCCTCATTCATACAGACCGGGGATGGTTTGTTTCACCCACACCTATAGTGATCTGTATGGGTCAATGCCTAGGTTACTTTCTTGTAATCTTCATTCCCTAAACAACCAAAGTGGGTGGGTGGTAACTTGACTAATTGGCTGAGCATTGTGGAACCGGAGTAATGAATATTACCATTAAGTAATCTAAGTATTCCTATTCACATCCACATTCCCCGTCCCATTCCTCGCTGTTGCAGTTATGACAAAGCAATACCATAATAAGGAAAAAAAGATGTGTACATAAGAGAAATCACGACAAACATTTATCGGAACTTGAACAACCACATGTGCTTTTTACACGGACAGTATTTTTGGATAATATTGTCCACTCCCCTCCAAACAACTTGTCCCCTCAAAAAATGCATTTTCTGCCAACAGGATTTTTAAAATGAATCCAACTTTTAGTTTTTTAATAAAGATGTCTTTTTGCCACCACCATCACACATGTTGCTATAACAGAAGACTTTGGACAATCAAATGTTATATAGGAGATGCAGTTTGTCTGCGAATCCATAGCTGCCAGTGTAGGAGTGGGTCCATTTTTGACATGGCCGCCCCCACATTTTGCCTGGTACCTGATGCAATTTTGACAGAAGTGTACTGAGTTCCTTGTATGCAGGTCCCCAGTGCCAGATCTCTTTCCCTAAAACTGTACAATTGTTCCCCTAATTGACAATACCTTTAGTACCTCCTGTATGTTGTGGTACCCCTGGTACCTAGGGCAAGGAAGCCAAAGAGTATCCCAAAGGGCTGCAGCATGTATTGTTCCACCCTAAGGGACCCATCAGTACCAACATGCAGAATTCCATTGCAGGCTGCATGCCATTCATGCAGAGAAAAGTGAAGACAAAACATGGCATACCCCCTGTGTGCCATGCCTGCAGACACTGCATGCAGTATAGGTAAGTCACCCCTACAGCAGGCCTTAGAGCCCTAAGGCAGGGTGCGATATACCACTTGTGAGGACATATCTGCATAAGCAGATATGCTCCTGTGATGGCTAAGTCGATTCTTAGGTATTACAAGTGAACAGGGAAGCCATTTTGAGTACATGCGCTGGGCACTGGTATTTACGAGTTACTCAGCTACATGATGGCTTTACTGAAACTACAGATGTTTTGTTTCTAACATCTCATATTAATAAACCCACCATGATTTCAGTGATGGATTTAATAATATATGCACCCATAGGGCACCTTGCAGGTGCCCTCTGAAAACCTACTGACTACTAGTGTGCTGGGTGACTGGTGTAAGCCAGCCTGCCACCACAGATAGGTTTCTGACCCCCTGCAGGTGAGAGCCCACACTTTCTGAGGGCAGAAACAATGCCTGCTCCAGTCAGAGGCATTGTCACCTCCTCCAAGCAGGATGGCTAAGTGATCAGTATATCAAAGCAGGAGGCGACATAGGCCTCTGCCTCCTTTGATATGCGACCCAAGGCTTCCCAGACAGGGGAAATGCCACCCCAGCCCCATGCCCATCAGCACCAGATCCGGCAGGAAAATTAGTTAGTCTGGATGCGTGTTCCCCTCTCAGGCTAGTTCCACCCATACAGTGGGCTACCTGATGTGGACACGACTTTTAGAATTCCACCATCTTAGTTTTGGTGGAATTAGGCTCTCTGGGTCAGGGTTATGCCCACTTCTAATAGGAAGTGGTTATGTAGAGGGTGTAGGTAAGTAGCCCATTGGCTTTTATCTGTCACTCCTCGTAACACCCCTAAATTGAGTATTTAGGTGGCACCCCTGACACCAGGAACTACAATTAGAGGATCAAGAAGAAGAGGACAAAGAAGAGCCGACATAAAAAAGCCAGAACTTTACACTGCTGTGGACTATTAGTGCCAAGCCCTGCCTGCCTGCACCAGTCTCGACTATCGTGACCAGAGACTCGTTCTGCAGCTGACCAGCTTCCAAGAACTCCAGGAGACTGCCAGCCCTTCTCAAATTGCCTGAAATCTCCCTTGAAGTAGAGGAGATACCCCACTGCAGTCTGCAGACACCGAAAAAGCAAAGTCTGGTTTACTGAGTTGCCGCTCCCCGGCCAGTGTGATACACCAGCCTTCCAGGAAGAGGTCCCTATGCTCCTGAAGGTCAGATCTGTCCTCCCACCAAGTGAGAGGACACCAGGACCAACCAAAGCCGCACAGGCCCAATACCCGGGTTACCTGACCCCTTGCAGCATACAGAGCCAGTGAGAGTCCAATCCGGATTCTCACTGCACCGAGATCGAGCAGCCCTTGAGGCACGTCAGAACTGCAGAGACCCACTTTCAGAGTGGCCCAGCCTTCCTGAATTTGCACCCTTAACTGGCAAAGGCGGACAACCGCAAGGCCCTAAGATGCACAGAGCCCACCTTTCCACTCTGCACCCAAGCTCCCCAGCCCAGATACCAATGAACCAGGTATGCCCCCTTGTCCCCAGGACCCTTGTGACCCGAGCCCCCTGTTGGGAGCTCCCGGACTTGTCCCCTTGTCCCCCTCTGCAGCCTGTTTGTAGGTGGCCCCCCTCTTTCCACCGGCATAGCGTGCACAGCTACCAACCCGACCAGCACCTCTGCTTCCGGACGCCGCAGGGCAGGTAATGAGTAACTGCTGGTGGTACTTTGGACCCTGGCCCCCATATGACCCTAAGTCCCGGAGGAGACCCCAAGAAATCGATCGCAAATAACTGAATGCAACATGTGGCTTTTCTCCCATAGGGAAGCATTGCTGTGTAAAGACGCATTTAAGTAAACTATTTACTTACCTGTAAACATTTTTTTTTAAGTACTTACTTGATAACAAAATTCTTCGTATCAAAATTTATATAAAAATACGAGTTATTTTTCTAAATTAGACTAGGATTTATTCTTGAGTGTGATTCTCATTTATTGCCTCTGTGAGTACAACAGATGCTTAGCACAACCCTCTGATAAGTCCAAACTGGTCGCCCACACTACCACAAAAAAGAGTATTTTGTATTATAATTTTTGCCTCTGTAAACTAATAAAGGTTGCCTGGACTCTTTACACCTTGTTTTGGCCCACTATATAAAGCAACAGCTTCCTACAGTCAGAAGCTGGAAGACATAATCACCCTCTTGGATGGCTGCTGATATAGACTGAAAATCCTATGTTATCACTAATATCAGTCAGTTTCCTCCACTTCTGACTCTTCCTTGAATCAGCCATTGCCACCCTTGAGGGAGCAGGGGTTTGGTGCTTCCCTTCTCACTGTGTTTGCTCATCTTGAACAGCTCGCACGTGTGAATCCACTGTTAAGATACCTTGTTTAGCAGCAAAATAGGACCCCAAAAATGTCTTTATTTACTAATTTCTCGTTTGTTTTTTCTCATTTTTACTTTGAAAAATAAAATGTTTTTTTCTGCATACATAGCATGTCACTAAAAAATAGCCTATCAGATGATTTTCAAGCAGGCAATAAAGAAGCGATCAGAAGAAAACCCGCAGAGTCATTGCCATCTGTAGAAGAGGCGGCCATTATCACTTTGGTTGGCAGGGAAGCAAGGTAGGCTGTCATCCAAACAGTACTATTATCAATGCAGTTATTCCAGATTGCAGAAGGGACAAAGGGACTCCTATCATCTTACCTTGTACTCACCTCTCTATGAGGAAAAATAGGGCTGAATACCAGGTGCTATCATAGAGATTAGCTCCACTCCTTATGCTTCTGTAAGCTGTTCTGGGCCTCATACAGTGGCATTTGGCTCCCAGAGAAAGAAAAGAGAAGGTTCAGGGCCTTCTACAGTGCAATCTGGCTCCCAGAGAAAGGATAGAGTGGCCTCACCAGCTGTAATAAATATAATCACAGGCCCAAGCACTGCAACGGCCCGCAAATCGAAAGAACACAGGGCCAAGCACTGCTCGCCATACAATGCAACTTGATAACATACCCTCACAGATCTAAACACCGCTCGTCACGCATTGCAGACTTAGATACCCTTTGCACACTTCCTTCGCAGGCTGCATAAAAGGCTCTCCTGTGGGCAAGGGTCGGACACCAAAATAAAAGTTTCCCCCATTAGCGAATCAGGGGGCATATTTACCAATCTATTGTGCATTGCAACGCAGCAAGGCGCCTACTGCAATGCGTGAAAGGGCAGGAATGCACTGTCTTTAACATTATATGCTGCATTCCTGTCCTTTTCTAGCACTGGCACACTTTTGGTTGCCTAGCGCAACGCAGGCCCCCTTGCGTCATGTTGCAAGGGTGCCTGCGTTGTAGGCAGCATTGTCTCTGTGCCACCAGAGAGGCATTTTTCCTCTTTCTATATATGCTGCTGAATAGCGCACATAGAAAGATGCAAAAACGAGGAGAAATAAAGATTTTTCTCCTTGTTACGCCTCACCTGAGGAAGCATATCAATTGGATACATTCCCAGGTCTACCACTAATGGTAAATCTGGGAATGCGCTATAATCCATGGGTGGATGCGTGGGAACACCCATGCTCCACCCATCAAATGCCTCTCTGCCGCAAAGTAACTCAAGGAAGTGATTTGTGTTGCCTTGTGTTACTCTAGATTTATAAAGCCACACAGGGCCACGCAAGGTGGCCTTGCATGGCTTGATAAATCTCATGTAGGTTTGGCATTGCCCTGGCACCCCTTTGTGTGGCGTGGTGCAAGGCGGACGCAAAACCTTGATAAATATGCCCCCAGATAGCTAAAAAAAAAAAAAAGTGCCCCACATTAGCAAATCAGGTCAGTTTTGACCTTGTAAAGACCCACTGTATGGGTATTTTTTGCAAGGTATGGAAGACTGTATGCATTTGTATTTGCTACAGGCAAGGAGTTCGCCCCCCCCTTCATCTTGCCTCAACCCCCCATTGTGCCACCTCTTTCCTTCTCATTTTCGTTGTACTCCTCTCTTTATCCCTGCTCCTCCCTTGCCCCATGAATATCTCTCCCTATCGTCCATCAGTCTTGCTCACACTCCTGTCTATCCAAACAGGCCCTGGCATACTGATCAGCCGCCCCCACTGTGGGGGAGGGGGGTGCGGCTGAGTTGTTTGCAAGGACCGGTTTTGGCAAATTTTGTTACAGGGGTCTGATAGTGCCGGCCCCAGGTCACAAAAGCAGCCCCCCTGGGGCCCAAAACCGGCCCCCACCCTGGCGGCCCACCGGGGAAACACCTGGTGCCAGCTGCGGCCATTCCGGCCCTGTATCCCGTACACCCTTAAACCCTCACCCCAAGAATGCAGCCTTTCTCTCTGGGGCAGGGCCAACCCTAAATCGGATTGACCCGGACAGTGCCCTGGGCGGAAAGAAAATGTGGCGTTTGTTGTGGGGCGAGGGTCCTTGCTGTGTGAGGAAGATGGGAGATGGGCAGGGGGTTGATGGGGAGATTACAATTAAGCAGAGGAAGATTAAGGGATGATTACAAAGCATTTACCCCTTGAAACCAAGTGGGACAGACGAGCTGCTGTTTCCATGACATTGTCAGGCAGCTCCCCTCGCACTATTGGCGCCCGGAGCCTCACCCAGCTCACCCACGCCCAAGGCCGGCAGTGCTTAGGGGCGTAGCTGTAAAAAGTACACCAGGTGCAGTTGCACCTGGACCCAGTGGTGTGAAGGGCCCTTTGCAACCCAATTGTGGCTGTCCCATTTTGTGACTGTGTTTTATTACCTACACGTGGCCATGGGGGCACATTTTCTTTGTTTGCATGAGGGCCCGTGACAACCTCGCTAAGCTGCTGCTTTCTCTCTCTTTTGGTCGCGTCCCTGCCTGCCCCCTCTTCCCATTCCCTCTGCTTGTGCAGCCTTGTCATCAGGATACCATGTTTCCGTGTTCGGTTGTCGTTCAATTCACTGGTATCTGATGCGACACTCCAATTGTTTCAATTGAGTGAACCGAAGATTACCACTCGCAGAGAGCAGATAGGCGGATTAATGTGAGCGAGGAACTGGAAACAATGTGCCCTGGCGACGTGGAACTCGGTGGCAACTCCAGGCCTCTCGCCTCTCTCTTTTCGTCCATTTCCGTGTCTCTCTATTCTTCCTTCCTTCCATGTAGCCTGTCTGGAGTCTCTCTGTGACTTGTCTATCAGACTCTCCTTCGCCTACCCTCACCCCTCCACCCCATCACCCTCCTGCCCTCCGCTCTCAGGGCCGGATGTGACATTCTGACTTCTTTCCTTCTCTCAGTAGCTGCAGCCAATCTCTCCCCAGTTAACCCCCTAGTCTGCCCCCCCACCCCCATCTCTCCCGCCTTCCTGGAGTCACTTGCGGTAGAATTTGATGGCTCTCTCCCCCTTACTCACTTCCGTCCTGCTCCCTCTCTTCCCTTACCCGCCCCCCCCCCCCCACCCTCACAGCGGATTGTCTCTCTGGGGCCTGTGCTCTCCCCCCCTGCCTCTAACGTGACGTCTGTCATTCGTGGTTCTGATAAATGCCACATCCTGATCCAACCCAGCACGTACTGGGCACGTGGCCTGGCCCTTCTGGATCTTGCACTGTCCCCCCCTGCAACCCCATTCATCCCACCCGTCCCTACATCACGTTTCAATAGGCATGCTTCCCTCATCGGCCTGACATATTTCTACGCCGCCCGATCTCCACCCTAATGGCTGCTGTCTGGCTCTCTGGTGCCTCTCCCTCACAGGAACATAAAGCAGGCCCCTGAAGGCTGTGGCGCGGGGTTGGGGGTGGGGGTGGGGGGGGGGGGGGGCTCAACCCTTTAGAGGGCCTTCAGGGCCTCCCACTCAGTTTAGGACCATTGTATATCCGTCATTTCTGTTACGCCACTGCGTCCCCAGTGTATTCACGCACGTTTCTCGAACCTGGTCACTCTTGAATAAAGAACTTGTGAATTACTACAAGGTGCTCCGAGCATCACTACAACCCTCCTGTCCTTTCTCTTAAATACTCTCTCCAGGGACTATGTCTGCCCTTCGTCCCGTTTCTCTTTCTCGCCCCATTACCCCTTTCTTGCAGCCTTTCTGCCCGTGCTTGCTATAATTACCCTCCAGCGTCGGCAGTCCTCACACCCTCCTCTCCTCCTATGTCTGCAGTCTTTCTTTCACTTTCTTCATAACTCTCCCTAACCATCCACCCTCCTCACGTCTCTTCCCTGCAATCGCCTCCTAGTCGTGCACTCTGTGGTGGATCCCTGTCTCGCTTACTCCCTTCCTCACTCTCACACTCCTGTCTCTACAGTCTATCGTTTTCTTTACGATGCGGTCTTCTCCTCCTCACTAGACACCCCCTTCCAATCCCATTCCTGGATCCTCTCTTCCGTGTCTTGCACACTCCCGCCATCTGTTTCTTGGAGCCTGGCCCTGCCTGTCGCGGCTTTCTCCTGCCTGCCCTTCTGTGTCTGCCGCGTGTCTCTTTTTGGTCCCAACTGTTACATGACCACGCCCATGCCTCTCGTGTCATCTGTGGAACCCTGTCTGCACTCAATGCCTTTGACGAAATTGTGTGGGTCAGGACTGGGCCCTTGGCCCTTAACGAGCTTCCGCACCCATAGGTGGCAAGTTTTCAGATTACTTATGTGTGGCATTTTCATGGCTCCAGTGTACTTTTATGAGTGACATTGTCCTGCCAAATATGCGACATTTCGAGTGACACTTGCTGTGTGTAATATAATTTTTACATAATATCTTGCCCATTTTCGCAGTGACGTCTCATTCTCAGGTTGGGATCTCGTAGCGCTATAAATACACAAGCCACTCACCTCAGCTGTGCCAACCAGGATTCAGACCTGTTTCTTTCTGGTTACACACAGACATCTGCAGTGATTGCATTAAACGGTTGACGTTTCATTATGTAAAGGAGTGCATGTCCCGCTGATTACTATAACTTGCATTTATCTTTCATATGTGTTATTTGATATGCTGCTACCTGAAGGTGAAAGAGCAACAACATAGTTACAGGATAATTTGTCATTTTTAGCCATGCCTTGGACCCTGACCCCACCCCTTGACACTGCGCCCATTGCACTCAGCATGAGTTATTCCTCTGCTGGACTCATCTGTGCCAACCAGCAGCGCCTCCCTGGACACAAACAAGCTGAGAACCAGAAAGCTATCTCCCCTCAGGAGCTGATCCACTCACTGCCCACTTACCGTTTGCACCACACTCATCAAATAGTCACTCTTAGTCAAGTACCACAAAATTGTTATACAGGTGCAAGGATTTAATATCATATTATATCAAAAAGCATTGATAATATCTATATACCCACAATACAATAGTGATACTACGGAGTATCTGATCTAGAGAATTAAAAACAGTTCTTAAAGATCTCAACACATTTAAAAGAAGGATTACTCTTCAGCGTGCGGCACAAATAATTTACTACATAAAAAATCCCGCAATAAACATAAAAGCAGGGAGAGACACAACACAGACTAATTTGTCTATATCTACAAACTGATCCGTTAGAGCCTTCGTGCGATATCCGAATTTTAAACTCCCCAATCCACAGACCACATAGATTCAGTGTTCCAAGTTGCGTCGACACTTTTTGGTGGAAAAAACAATAGTAGCCACCTTCTCCCACAATTACATAAAATTGAAAACTCAAGAGAAATATATAATTATATACTGTGCTAAAGAGATACCAGCCGGAACCCCTCAGGATTGTCAAGAGGGAACCTGTTCTCTATACAAGTGGTCAATATAAGAACGGGGTAACACCCGCCAAATAGTAAAAGCGATCTTTTGGAGTATCATAACTTTATTAAATACGATCTCCAGCTTTTTGCCCCTTCTTCATCGTCAAGGGGTCACCCTCATCATGAACGAGCAATCCTTTTGAACTGCGGACAGTACACTGTTCCGTCCAAGGTTTTTGCAAGAAAAGGGAAATTTAAAGGGCCCAAGCTCTTTTTTCCCGATCTCGGCATGGCTCGTTATTATAGTTCTCCACACAGAGTGAAGCCACCACTGGCCTTCTCCGAATTGCAGCCCGCAACTGCGTCAGGCTGCAAATTAGCTTCAGGGACTGTCAGGCTGAGCCAGAGAAAGTTTCAGGCTGGACTGAGGGCACCGAGCTGCTGATTGTTGGCTTAGGTAGGCCTGATGGTGATTGGCCTGCTAATTGCCTGGGGAAGAAGTTTAGAGCAAATTGAAGAGCGCTGTCTGCCTTTCTTTAGTTATATGCTGCAAGTCTTGTTCCAGAGCAGCTGGAATGTGCATGACCAAATCATTTTAGTACAGTGATGAGGCACCAGCACTAACATGTGTTAGTCTAACCCCTGATGTGTGACACTTGGCAGGGCTGAGAGCAGTCCCTTTACATATTCCCCCCTCAGTGTGGCCTTGATATCCTCTGAAAGTCTCCAGTACATTCTGAGCTTCAGGTGTTTAGGCAGCTCTAACTCTCTGTGGCTTCTGGTATTGCAAGTCCCAAACTTCACGGGGCATGTGATATTACTTGAAAGCAAGGGTTGCCTCCTGAAGCATGGAACAAGTAGAGGCATATCTTGGCCAATACAAATAGGCTTTGGGGGCGAGCCAGAGATTTCTCAACAATCACTATGTGGTAGGTAACATAATAAAACATGCTACAAAAAGCAGGGGGTAACTGTGATTAAGGAATGTTAGGAGTGTAGAGGGTTGAGGGATTTTAGGAGCATCAGTGACAGGAAAAATAATAGTTTGAAAATTAAAAAAACATTCTTGAAGACATTCAAATCTCTCCCAGCTTTGCGGTATCTGTGTTATAGAAAAAGAGTTTGAGAAATTAGAAAATCTGCCAGTGAAAACCCACCATTTTCAATTTTGGCATAGAGTGACAATAGCCTCCCTCAACAAAATACCACCACCTGTCTCCCAGCTAACATTTACAAAGCGGGGGAAGGTATAGCACCAATCTAATGGCACCAACCGTGCCTCATCCACTGCCAGTGGCCTGCCAAATCCCTGTGATGTAAGAATCGATTTGTGGTAATAGCTAAGTTAGGTCTTGCCTTCTAGCTAGAGCAAGATGTCTTTCTGCTGAAGTGGGCTTACCGAGAACATACAGTGGGCTTCAAGCATGTTATTGCCTGCCACTAGTTGGCTTTATTGGCACTTTAATTTCCTTTCTTCTTATTTAATGGCTTTCCTTGTTCATCTTGTTCTATATAGAATTTGCTACTTCCCTGGAACCTAGGACCAGATGTATGACCTGTTTTCACATGCGCAAACAGGTTTGCGACCCGTTTGCGCATGCAAAAACCTACAGGGCTATGTACAAACCCTATTTAGCGAGTCACAATTTATTTGCGACTCACTAAATAGGTTTTGCGACTCGCTATTATGAAGGGGCGTTCCCTTCCTAATAGCGACCCCAAATGCCATGTATGACTGTTTTGCAACCACAATTGCGGTCGCAAAACAGTTGCAGTTACCACCCTTCCCAGAAGGGTGGTAAACCACTTGCAAACGCGAAGGGGTCTCCAGGGGACCCCTTCCCCTTTGTGACTGGCTCCAAAAATGATTGTTTAAGGCGGTGGTCCCAGGGACCACTACCTTCCTTTAAAAAAATGACACAAAAATGTTTCATTTTTCTTTTTTTAAATGCATCCCGTTTTCCTTTAAGGAAAACGGGCTGCATTAAAAAGAACTTCTTTATTTAAAAGCAGTTCCAGACATGAAGGTCTGCTGAGCCCAGCATGCCACCATACCTGAGAAGGCCAGCCATTCTCAATGGGGTCGCAAATTGCGAGTCCCTCATGAATATGCATGAGGCATGCAATTTGGGACCCCATTGAGAATCGCTAACAGTATCTCTAACACTGTTGTACATGTCATTTTGCGACTTGCAATGGAGCGCAATTTGCGACTCGCAAAATAACATGGTCGTACATGTGGCCCGTAGCCTCTTTACCATCCTCTTGTTGAGCCGCCTTGTGTCCTTCCACTTTTAACTTTTTAGGGAACTACTTTTTCCTTTTTGGTTAAACACTCCATAAGAGTTCATGTGTTTCCCAGCCTTCTTCCTTGTGTGCTACTCTTTCCCCGCACCCTCCGTGTCACTTTCTCCTACCCAGGTGCCTCTCCCCCGCCACTCCACGAGTTAGTGCAGTGCTCAACCTCGTGTTGCTTCCTTCCTTGTATTCTGCTTTCCCCTCCTCCCCACCTGCCTTCAATTTTACTGGCACCTCCTCCCCCCACGTAGTCACCCAACCTGCCCCTCTGCTTCCCCCCCAAACCCACGTGGTGTTATTATTATTATCTTTTGAATGTCCAAGCAGCAAATTGCTGCTGACATTCCTTTTGTTAAACAAAAAGAAAAAGGAAAAAATCTCTTTTGCACTTTTGTTTTCATTGTATTTTTATTTCGCGATTCATCTACTATCGGTAAATAAAAAGGAAAAAAGAAGCCCACATCATTTTATAGGCATCGAGATGTGTGGTGACATATGCACAGGAAAGTGTGATGACGTATGCTCTTGCATATGTGATCACGTATGTGTGAACCTACACTACAAAAGTACACGGCCACTTGCAGCCATGTCATCATACCTTTTTAGGTCTCGCCTGAGCCAGCACTTAAGCGCTGCTCTGGCGAGAGCTTTAGTAAGCAGGATTTGGAAGTGCAGACTAGTGGCTTTTCAGGCCTCCAACTACAGTGCATGTGTGCCGGGCGCGGGCACCATTTGTCAGCCTGCGTGATCACTTTCGCGGCCGCTTTGATGTTCTCAGTGAGCCGCGCGGCCACTGAGAACATCAAAGCGGCCGCAAAAGTGATCACCATTACCCCACATCCTGCTTGTATGACTCCCACTCGCTGCCTCCTAAAGGGTCTGCGTCCACTCCGGAGTCGCGCTCCCCCTCCCGCCGCGCTCACACGCCCATCGCGAGCTCTCCAACAATAACTCCTCCCAGTAAACTCCGACTCCCGCTTGCTTTTCCCGAAGATGGGACATTATTATTTTGCATTTATATTCAGGCGAGATCGTGTTAAGTATGAGCTCCTGCGCTGGCGTGATGTTATTTTCAGCGCACGTTCACTTGTGCCAGTTTCTGCCCTCGTGCCGCTGCTTGAGCGGTCCTATTTCCTGCCAACGCCTTACACAAAGCTCACAAAGTTTACACCGAAATAACTCCCCCACCAAGTCCACCTAAAACTTTAATAAGAATAAGTTTCTTGCTTGCCTGCGGCATCTCGTTGCATCTGCGGGTCTTTGTGATCCGCTCCTGTCTCCAACCGCTGCCCATGTTGCCTATGCTCCTGCCCCTCCCATTGTCTCTGCTCGCAACCTACAGTTTTTTTCGGCGCTTGGTAATGCGCGTGTGCCGGTATGACGGCTCGTTGGACACGCACTGCTTGCATGCGAGCTCTTGAATAGGTTGTTCCCTCCCCGCACGCATGTGGCATGTTGCCTTTGCTCCCGCACCCTCCTGTTGTCTGCGCTGCTTATGTTGCTAACAGATAAGCGGAGGCGGTGGGGAAGTGGAAGGAAGCGGCAGCTCTTCTTCTCTCCTAACATGTAAATGTAATGTAAATTGATACTTGTATAGCGCACTACTCACCCGCAAGGGTCTCAAGGCGCTTGTACGAATACCGCTGTGGAACCCATCCTGGCTTTCCCTGTGAGGCGTCCACTCCTGGGCACCCCCAAGGTGGAGGCCAGGCATCCTTAGCATTGTGGGGGCCGTTGTGGAGATTAAGCAAGCTATTGCCCAGAGTTGCAGAGTGGGACTCCATGATTGGAATGGCACCAAGGCGAGAATTATCATGTCCGTGGAATTTTTTAGCCCAAGACCCGCCGAGGCGGGGAATTGAACTCTGGTCCCGGGCTAGACCTCTGCATTAGGGTCTGCCGCTCTAATCATTGAGCCACACTTCTCCACATGGCAGCTTCCACAGTCTCCATGTCCGGCATGTAAATCAGCCCCTCCGGAGCTCCCCCCAGCAAAGAGCAACCCACTACTTTAAACATGGTCTGTACGTTTTCTGTCACATATTTGTGGTTTATTCTTCTGATCTTTCTCTCTTTATTCTCAGCTCCCCTCTCTCTCCGTCTCTCACTATCTCTCTCTTTGCCTAGACCGTCCAGAACTCAATTACGAGCGCCTCTAATAGTGCTCCAGAGCCTCCCTGCAGATAAGGCGCTAGGTTAAAAAAAGTCCTACAAATCGCAGCCGTGCTTTGAAAACTCCTTTTTAGTTGTGTCTGCCTCCAGAAAGAGTCACATTGGCAGAGTTGAAAACATTTTCTTGACTGACTGCCAGCCAAACGGCCTGTCAGAGCTCTGCTCTTGGTGGAGGCCAGAAAGGTTCGCATTTCTGCATGCATCAATGAGTGGGCTTGCATGTATTTTTCTCCCATGTCTTCTCACGAGCTCCTTAAAAAGACACCCCAAGCATCGTGTTCATCGCAGATGCGGTGCCCTGGACATGCTGCCCACTGCGACCTGGAAGGTATTCCGTATCCAGGGACATGGCACATGGCACAATGCATGCTCCCCACGGCTCAGACCACCATGCCTGCCTGTCTCCCGGCCGCTCCCGTGCGGCCAGCGCCCCTCCTCATAGGCCCCTTCTCCCCAGCTCCTTTTGCAACGCTCTCCTGCTGTTTTCCATCTGTCCACCGACCCAATTTCCATATAAAAGGATTCCTTTGAGGAGGTAATGCTGCCCTTGCGAGCCCTTTGATTCCCAAGGCTTCAATGAGGCCCGGAGTCATTGCATTGGGACGGCATGAATATGCTAAAACAAGCATTGGCATAGCCAATAGGTCTCGCTTTTGGAACCTTATAAGTATTTAGTTATGCAGTACAATATCCTTGGTTCAACAACATCAACTGTTGCATGTCTAAACACTTATAAGGTCCCAAAGGCGAGACCTATTTGCTATGCCAATGCTTGTTTTTTTTGCCATGTTGCGCAGCATCAGCAAGGAATGCTTTCTGCCAATCTCTTGCTTATGCTGTACAGCATTGCCAAAGCCAATAGGCCTCAAAGGTGAGACCTGTTATCTTTCTCAGTGCCTGTAACATCAGCTGGCAGGGTGGAAGGATTGAGGTAGGACCTCCCCAGCTCACAGGTAAAGGTAATGACCAGTGGGGTTTCAGTAGCCTCCACTGGCCCTTCACACTCACGGATCCCCAGTCCGTGGGAGGGAGGGATGGCGCTTGTCACCCATGGGCAAATTCTATTACTATGGTGCGCAAATGAAGAGAGTTCTGATGATTACCATGATGATACCCCAAATATGCAGGTACTAGTGAGAGGATCCCTTTTTAGGTCTCGCCTGACCCAGCGCATGCGCTGCTCTGGCGAGACATTTTGTGAGGACTCCAAAAAGTGCTACCACGGCCAGCCTAGAGCTACAGTGCATATGCGCGGTTACTTTCACTTTCGCGACCGCACGGCCGCTTTGATGTTTGATTGTGATCACTTTCACGGCCGCACGGCCGCTTTGATGTTCTCCATGAGCCAATGCTTCAATAGATTGCAGCAGTTAAAACAAGCATTGGCATAGCCTATAGGTCTCGCTTTTGGGACCTTATAAGTATTTAGTTATGCAACTGTTGCATGGCTAAACACTTATAAGGTCCCAAAGGTGAGACCTATTGGCTATGCCAATGCTTGTTTTGATGGGCAGTGACGTTTGCTCTCTCCAGGAAAGGTCATTTTTTTTTTATTAACGCTTTGCTTTGAGAAACCTGAATCTAGGGATTGCTCAGGATTCGCCCCTGCACTGCTGGCATGCCAGGGAGCTCTCCATGACTTTGGGGTTTCTGCCAGGCAATTTTTCCAACCAGCACATTCGCATGGCCACCATGTGGAACAGAGACATCAATACGGTGCTACTTGACTTACCAAGCTGATGTTCGCCACTGTCCCACCATTCTCCCACCCTAGCTGAGCCACCTATGCAATCCAGTGCAATTACTGCCAGTGGCCAATGTGTGGTGGCAGGTTTAGACCTGGGCAGGTGGGTGCCTGTCCTCAGATCCTTTGCCCCCTGCAGATTACAGCTCCAGTCTCAATAAAGGCAGTTCAGAAAGTTGAGCATCTGTTACAGTCATCTGTGTGTAACCTGTAGGCCCCAGTGTCCAGTAACAGTAACATGGCGTGGTGGGTTAATGTACCTGTTGCACAATTGAGTGTAGATTTGTAAATTTTATATTAGTTCCTTGATATAGCTCAAACCCAAGTTCAAGCACCAGTGGACTCCTTTGTGGAGAACATGTGTTTGTTAAGAGTAGCACCTCATGTTTATGGTGCTCCCAAGTCAGCTATATTGTGTGCTTCGGGGTCAATTGAAAGCAAATTACAAGCAAGCATTGGGAAAGCCAAAAGGTCTTGCCTATGAGACCTACAGGCTCCGCCAATGTTTTTTTAACCATGCTATACCGCACTGTAGCTACCATGCAGCATGGCTAAAACAAAAGGGTCCGATGATACGGCCGCTGCGTCATTTTGTTGGCATATGATTACGTTCAACACAAATGGCCACACCTAGCAAGGGACACATTTTTTTCCCTTTTTATTTACCAGTCCTAAATGGCTTGGCAAATAAAAACATTAGATGAAGTGCTTTTTAAAACATTGCACGAAAGTGTTTTTAAAAAAATGACAGAGTGGGTTAGGGAGGAGTTGATGGTGAATTAACATGGCGGATGGGGGAAGAAGCGCCATTAGGGAGAGAACATAGAAACAAAGAGCGAAACACATGGACGAAAGAGAGCAACATGCAGAACAGGGGGAGGGAGAGAAGCACAAGGGCTAGAGAGAGTAACGTGGAGGGGAGGGAGACAAGCCAACAAAGGAGACAACTGGAAAACACATGCACTCTCATACAGGGATTAAACAAAAATGAAAAAGTAGTTCCGTAAATGTAAGCAGTGGAAGGTTAGAAGCCAGCCAGTCTGAGTGGTGGTACAGAAACTATGCTTCAAGGGCAGTACAAACACAGGATGGACAGCTTGAAACAAGGAAAACCATTGAAAAGAAAGCAAACACATAAGAGTCACACGAAAGCCAACCAATGGTGTGCATTGACTCGGCTGCCAGCTCCTGTATGCTCTTCGTAAGTCTTCAATATGTCTTATACTATCAGACAGCTTGCACACTCTGTTAGGCTTGCCCTAAAAAATACAGAATTGGGGATAGTATTATTTTGAGATGTTACACAGCCATTAGGTCTCTACATGATGTCGTTATATTCTTTGTTTTAAAATGTTTGTGTTGTAGAAGAGGCCAGGTCACTTTAAATTAATCCAAAGATTCTGAGAGACAAGCTTAGGTGTCTCCAGCGCTTCATATCTCAGGTGAAATTTGCCACTGAGAGTCGCTGGACGTAAGTACCTAATAGAAATGCATTTATGAATTTAATAGGGGTGGGGGCTAACACTGTAAACACCTCTCCTGTAGGAATATATGATGTTACAACTCATGCAATTACAACACATGCTTTTATTACGCAGTCTTTACATCGCAACTACCATTACATTGCATGATTTTATAACGCATGCCATTACAACAAATTTTTTTAAACTACCATTACAACGCAAATCCATTACGACGCATACCATTACAACGCATACCATTACAACGCATAATAGTTTTAGGGCAAGTGTAGGGTAAGTGTTGGATAGTGTAGGGGTAAAAATTACTACTCCCACTCCAGGGAGTTTAACAGTAGGGTAAGTGTTGGATAGTGTAGGAGATAAAAATTACTATTCCCACTCCAGTGAGTGCAACAGTAGGGAAAGTGTTGGATAGTGTAGGGGTAAAAATTATTCCCATGTACCCCAAAACCAATAATCACCCTAATACTAAAAAAATCTCCATTACTTACCTTATAATGCGTTGTAATGGCATGCTTTGTAATGGCATACATTGTAATGGCATGCGATGTAAAGGCAGTTGCGTTATAAAGGTAGGTCGTTGTAATGACTGCGTTGTAATGGATGTTTCCCCTCCTGTAGCTACGAACCTAGGGATGGTTAGGAATGGTGGAGCTGTCTAGATGCATCCATTGGTGAAGAAAGGTGATTGTATGAATGAAAGGAGGGTGGCTAGTTGGTACCTATATAAGGTGGGAGGAGCTCCAGCCCTACGCAGTTCCTTGCATTACGAGGTCACCCTGTCTCTGAAGTAATGTAAAGTGGTGTATTGAATCGAATGTCACAGACAGGTGAAGTAGGAATCGAGTGGCAACATCAGTTTTGATTGCCTGTTTATTTGAGGTCGTTGCAGACAGCAATTTGCGATATTTTGATCCTCGATGGAATACAGTTTGATAGTCAGATCGGATGTTTTTTCATCAAAAAACAGGCAATTAGTGCCACAAAGAATGCTGTAGCTAAATGCTTGCCTCGAAAGGGTCAGTTTGCAAGTGCTCTGAAGTGTGTTGGTTTCAAAGGAAGAAGATCTGTTCCTGTCCTTCGTGGTTGATGTTGGAAGCCTTGAAGTCATTGAGGAAGGAGCCGGAGATGAAGGATTGCCCCTGGAATCCAACCTTCTGATGTGGTGAGGTGGTGCAGCACATACGGTCAAAGAACACATGTGGCAAGAGGCAGAGGAATATCTTTTCACAGAATGTTTTCACTGAGGGGATATGGCATTAGCAGATCTGTCAAAGCAGGAGAAAACTATTACTAAAGAGCAAAACTATTTATAAAGAGCAACAAGCAATGTAATAAATCAGAAGAGTTTTATTTACTACTCACGTTTCTCTTCTGCAACTTCATTTTTTTGTGAACAAGAAAATGGCAGTCTTAGGCTCTACATTGATTACTGACCATTACATAATA
Organism: Triturus cristatus; assembly: GCF_964204655.1. Classification (NCBI taxonomy): domain Eukaryota; kingdom Metazoa; phylum Chordata; class Amphibia; order Caudata; family Salamandridae; genus Triturus; species Triturus cristatus. The sequence continues at coordinate 743,496,416 of NC_140592.1, forward strand.
TCACAGGTAAAAACTGACATTACTACCCTTACCAGGCAATTTTTTAATTGTTAAGTGGATACAATTTTCTCCTTGGTGGTTATAATTTAGTGCTAACACAATATGAATAAATGGACAACCACTTTTAAAATTTGCTTTGGTTACTCGATTTATAAAATAATGCCCTGAAAGTTATGTTGCATCATGCAGCATTTCAGCCCTCACAAGCCGCCCAAGTACTTTAGCCAATGGGTACCATACTACACATATCGTTGCATCGTTGGAAGGGTAGTGAATTCCAACATTGCACTCACGGGTAGTGTTTTTTTGTTGTGTGTGATGACCAGCGTTCTTATCCTGGCATAAGCCACTGCACATAAGCGTATAGGGGAGAGAAGTAGGGGATGGAATGCATACACTTCATGCTATGTTATTGTGTCTTGTTGGAAGGGTGTGGATTATGAGAGTGGCTTTTGGGTTTTGGAGCTGTGCATGATGGAACATGTCACTCGTATCGTGGGTATATTTTTCCCAGGATATTTTGGGTGTTATTATAATCATCTAAATTGCTGATTTTCTGATTGTGTTCAACTTAGTAAGAATACACGTGCAACATGTTAGAGAAAGTTTTCCTGCATCCTGGAAACAACAAACTTCATGGCTAACTAGATAAATGTACATGTATATTTATGGTGCTTTGTACCATACTTATACGGTGTGCTCCGGGATTATCTAGATGGCACAAAATATCATGACGAGAATATATGGCTGAAATATCGAAAAGTAAGTAAGTAGAGATTTTATATACCTAACTCCACACACATGTACCCTCACTATATATATATATATATATATATATACATACATATATATATATATATATATATATATATATATATATATATATATATATATATATATCCAAAACACAGTATTCCACCTGGGGCCAGCCGAACTCGCAGCGGGTGCAACCGGGAAGTGGTGGTGGAAACCACTTATTACACAGCAAAAACAAGGAGATCATGGTACTCCCAAGGTCCGGTGCACTCACGGAGTATGTGTCGGCTATAAAACATCCGCAGACGCGTTTCTGGCTCTTGCCGTCATCAGTGCGGAAAAGCCGTCAATAAAAACATCTCCTCGCCTGCCGCTGTTAGAACGAAAACTCTGTGAGTGTCCCACATATGGTGAAGCACTCTAGCTTTGTATAAGCCACAACCAGAATAGGTCAACAGAGTCCGTAAGCGACGGTTCAGCAGCCCAAATTGAATCCAAAACACAGTATTCCACCTGGGGCCAGCCGAACTCGCAGCGGGTGCAACCGGGAAGTGGTGGTGGAAACCACTTATTACACAGCAAAAACAAGGAGATCATGGTACTCCCAAGGTCCGGTGCACTCACGGAGTATGTGTCGGCTATAAAACATCCGCAGACGCGTTTCTGGCTCTTGCCGTCATCAGTGCGGAAAAGCCGTCAATAAAAACATCTCCTCGCCTGCCGCTGTTAGAACGAAAACTCTGTGAGTGTCCCACATATGGTGAAGCACTCTAGCTTTGTATAAGCCACAACCAGAATAGGTCAACAGAGTCCGTAAGCGACGGTTCAGCAGCCCAAATTGAATCCAAAACACAGTATTCCACCTGGGGCCAGCCGAACTCGCAGCGGGTGCAACCGGGAAGTGGTGGTGGAAACCACTTGTTACACAGCAAAAACAAGGAGATCATGGTACTCCCAAGGTCCGGTGCACTCACGGAGTATGTGTCGGCTATAAAACATCCGCAGACGCGTTTCTGGCTCTTGCCGTCATCAGTGCGGAAAAGCCGTCAATAAAAACATCTCCTCGCCTGCCGCTGTTAGAACGAAAACTCTGTGAGTGTCCCACATATGGTGAAGCACTCTAGCTTTGTATAAGCCACAACCAGAATAGGTCAACAGAGTCCGTAAGCGACGGTTCAGCAGCCCAAATTGAATCCAAAACACAGTATTCCACCTGGGGCCAGCCGAACTCGCAGCGGGTGCAACCGGGAAGTGGTGGTGGAAACCACTTATTACACAGCAAAAACAAGGAGATCATGGTACTCCCAAGGTCCGGTGCACTCACGGAGTATGTGTCGGCTATAAAACATCCGCAGACGCGTTTCTGGCTCTTGCCGTCATCAGTGCGGAAAAGCCGTCAATAAAAACATCTCCTCGCCTGCCGCTGTTAGAACGAAAACTCTGTGAGTGTCCCACATATGGTGAAGCACTCTAGCTTTGTATAAGCCACAACCAGAATAGGTCAACAGAGTCCGTAAGCGACGGTTCAGCAGCCCAAATTGAATCCAAAACACAGTATTCCACCTGGGGCCAGCCGAACTCGCAGCGGGTGCAACCGGGAAGTGGTGGTGGAAACCACTTATTACACAGCAAAAACAAGGAGATCATGGTACTCCCAAGGTCCGGTGCACTCACGGAGTATGTGTCGGCTATAAAACGTCCGCAGACGCGTTTCTGGCTCTTGCCGTCATCAGTGCGGAAAAGCCGTCAATAAAAACATCTCCTCGCCTGCCGCTGTTAGAACGAAAACTCTGTGAGTGTCCCACATATGGTGAAGCACTCTAGCTTTGTATAAGCCACAACCAGAATAGGTCAACAGAGTCCGTAAGCGACGGTTCAGCAGCCCAAATTGAATCCAAAACACAGTATTCCACCTGGGGCCAGCCGAACTCGCAGCGGGTGCAACCGGGAAGTGGTGGTGGAAACCACTTATCACACAGCAAAAACAAGGAGATCATGGTACTCCCAAGGTCCGGTGCACTCACGGAGTAGTGTTTTTTTGTTGTGTGTGATGACCAGCGTTCTTATCCTGGCATAAGCCACTGCACATAAGCGTATAGGGGAGAGAAGTAGGGGATGGAATGCATACACTTCATGCTATGTTATTGTGTCTTGTTGGAAGGGTGTGGATTATGAGAGTGGCTTTTGGGTTTTGGAGCTGTGCATGATGGAACATGTCACTCGTATCGTGGGTATATTTTTCCCAGGATATTTTGGGTGTTATTATAATCATCTAAATTGCTGATTTTCTGATTGTGTTCAACTTAGTAAGAATACACGTGCAACATGTTAGAGAAAGTTTTCCTGCATCCTGGAAACAACAAACTTCATGGCTAACTAGATAAATGTACATGTATATTTATGGTGCTTTGTACCATACTTATACGGTGTGCTCCGGGATTATCTAGATGGCACAAAATATCATGACGAGAATATATGGCTGAAATATCGAAAAGTAAGTAAGTAGAGATTTTATATACCTAACTCCACACACATGTACCCTCACTATATATATATATATATATATATATATACATACATATATATATATATATATATATATATATATATATATATATATATATATATATATATATATATATCATCAAGGTGCGTAGATATGGAGTTAAGAATAGTACATTTATACTTCCTTTATATACACTTACCTTTCGATATTTTGTCCCTCAATATTCTCCTCATGATATTCTGATATCCCAGTAATCCTAAACTCGATATTCCTCAGTACAATCTACTTATACCGCCTCATAGTGCCAACATGCTAGGTTGTACAGACCGGAGGCCATAGTGTTGTTGCCATAAATGTGGTGTCAACCCTCGTTCTACCCTCAGGAAGCCAGAATCAAGACTTACATGTACAGGAAGATATTTCCAGTAGGTACGGGCTAGTACATGTAGGGTTTGTCCTATGATACTCGTTATACAATCTTAGACATCTGATTGGCTGGTGGTAAGGTTTAGAAAGCTTAGAGAGGAAATGTTCATGAAGTGATTATGCATAATGCTGTGTTTTGATTTGTGATTGCTCATTAACTGGGAGCCAGTGCAGGTCTAAAGAGTGTAATTCATGCTTGGGAGCCAACCCAAATGTGGTACAAGAGCAACCCAAGAGAATGGGGCTTGTTTAACCAGCAATGATATTTTCTCTGCGGACACTCCCAGGAGCGGTAAGGGAATAACCCTCAGGAATGGTCACTATACTAGCAGCAGTCAGATATGCACAGATGGGTCCACCATTTAATAGAGGAGAAGCTATTGCAGGTTAGCCCTTATAATATATACTTTGATGAGGCCATCCACGTGTGACAGCAACAGACCTATAGTAATGAGCATCATGCAACCAAGTATGTTAAAGCGAGCTTGGCCCCTCTCAGAGCCACGCTTAATGCATCGGCCAGGCTCCAAATAAACACGATCGCATCACACCTGACCTTTTGCAGCTCAGCTGGTTGTCTATTGAAGCCAGGATCCGTTTCAAAATAGCTTGCCTCACACATAAAGCTCTGCATTTCAACACTCCGGCCTATCTGGCGAACAAGCTTGTTCTTTCTGGATCTGGTCAGAACTTAAGAAGTACGTCCACACTACTCTTGAAAACTCCTAAATTCAAAAAGAAAAATATGTACAAACGTGCTTTCTTTGGACTTGCACCTAGAATTTGGAACACTCTTCCTATGGAGATGAGAACCAATCCCTCCACTGCCTATTTCAAGAAACAGGCCAAATGGATTTTCCTGAGTGGACATTAACTGCATCATCATGTACTCTTTCTCTAGTCTCCTTGTTGACAGATTTGACATTTATCCCAACGTATCTTTTGCTACGTATTTTTGATTTTTGATTGGATGTTAAACTGTTATTCTACTCTAGGGCCCTTACGGAACTATAATAGATGAATACTTCTTGGGCCGATTACAGATTTGTCATTTACTCTACTTTGCTGTGATGAGCCACTATATGATTGTTTTACTGAATGTTTCGGGAAGTATTTTGCACTATATGAGAAACTGAACTAGTAGGGCCTTCTACTCGGTATCTGACTTTGATTGTTCACTCCATGTTGTTTTACAATGTTGATCTCAACTGTTCTAAGTTCATGCATGCTTCTGTCTCTGTGTACAGCGCTCTGATACCCGCAAGGGTCTTGTTCGCGTTTTATAAAACTTTTCAAATAAATAAATGTTATATGCCATGACAGTTCAGAGTAGCAGTTTAGCACTACAAAGGATAACTCGGAGGGTGTAGCTTAGTCTGCAGGTGCTGATGTAGGACCCGGTAGTTCCAGCAATACAGCAAATTACACTTCCTGCTTGTTCCATGGTTCACAAAATAATATAGAATAGAATTCAATTCAAGCAAGACAAACAGAGTCAATATTTTAGTAAAAGTAGTAAATAAATCAAATTGCACTTTACCACAGTCATGCTGTTCACACAAAACCTGGACAGATTGAGAAAATATTTCTCTAAGTGGGAGTCTTAACACTTTACATAGTGTTGTATAAGTAGAGCAGCAATGAGACGTTACATTAGTGGTGCTGCTCACATAAAACACGGGCAGTTTGAGAATGCTTTCCAAATCAAGTGAGGTTTAATCAGGTTAAATAGTATGGTCAGTACTGCACACTGAAGCACATTTCAGAGCCGGATTGGTTTGGTTTGGCTCATGTTTAGAGGCTGGATGACTGGCAGAGTGGTTCAGCCTTGGGCAGGACATCAAGCAGCAGTCAGACCCTTGTCTGGCTATCTCAGGAGACTGGGCACCATGTCAAGATTACTGTGGGCTTCAGGGATTATAGTGCAGCCTTGGCAAAGACCCTGCATCCTCCCCCCCCCCCCTCCCCCCTCCCCCCCAGAGTAGCGCGGGACACTATTGTTTTTCCTTTTGAAATACATTTTTAGAATTTTTACTTGTAAACAACCCTGCCGTCTTCATTTAGAATGAGACAGTTTAAGTGACTCTACCACTAGGTGGCGCCAGATGTCATGTTTTCTCTTTATCAACACTTACGCACAGAAGCTTACGTCACCTGGCAAAAATGCAAAAATGAAACGTGTCCAAAAAGGCCCCGCATTTCTTTGCCCCGAGGCCTCGCAGTAGCTTCTGACAAGCCTGAATGAGTCTGGAAGAAACCACTGGAGTTCCCGCCCTCCCCTTACCTGCTGTCTTCAGTCATTGTTTGGAAGACACAGCACAGCTCATATAAAATAGTTATAGGCCATCATAAATTAGTAATTCTAAAGACCTTTAAATGTATAAATCATAGGCGAGCCAGATGGCTGATTGCTGTTCTATGAGTAATAATATCGTCATCATTTTTTATCCTGTTTATAAAAATGGAAAGACTGTTGGATTATATAGAACTAAGTCGGGTACTAGCTGTAGGACATGGTTGATTGCATTAGTCTACTGAAGTCAATATTTACCATTTTTGTGGTTGTAGACTGACATTCGCGGTTACAAAATGCACCAGCTTCTAAAAAGGTGCTAGAACTGTAGACTTAGGGCCTTATGTAGGTGGGCTTGCATTTACCACTTCATAAATACCGAATCATACCGATTCGGTATTTATGAAGTGGTAAATGCTATGTAGGTAATGAGTCGGTAATTATTACCGATTCGTTAAAATTCGGTAATTACCGAATCGGTATTTACCGATTCGGTAATGAGGCATACCTTCCCATTGATGGGAAGGTATGCCTCATTACCGAATCGGTAAATACCGATTCGGTAATGGGGGGAACACATGCAAGGGTGACAGGGTGTCACAATGACACCCTGTTGCACCCCTGAAACGGCCATGTGTGCACATGTGGCACACATACATGCCCTAAGGGCATGTATGTCTGCCACATTGCACACTTGTAGGCGCTTTGAAATGCATTTCCACATCCATTCTTCATTTACCACCAACTATTAGTTGGTGGTAAATACCGACTCTAAACATCACCCACACACTCCCCCTACATCTCATTTCTGTATTCGGAATTTACCGAATCGGTAAAATTACCGAATCGGTAATTTTACCGATTCGGTAAATTCCGAATACAGAAATTGTCCCCCTACATACCAAAAGCCTAAATACCGGTCGGTAACGGTATAATTACCGAAAATCGGCCGTTACCGACCGGTATTTGGCTACCTACATGAGGCCCTAAAGTAACGTGCATGACATGGCAGGCACGCGCAAATGCACTGTTGTAGATTTTGGGTGACTGGAGAAGAGGAACAAAGTGAAGACTTTATTTTTTCACCTTACAGCAAGTGAAAACTTTTTAAAAATAAAGTTGTACAGAACTGCATTAGCTGTTTGAAGAACCAAAACTCACAAAGCTGTCCACTGAGCAGCTCTTGCGACGCATACAAAGGAAGAAAAATAAACTTTAACAGAAAGCTGGCGTGGGCAGCTCGCAGGTGATTAAGCAATGGTCTCCTGAAAAAGGTGCCAGGAAAAACTATAAACCAGGAGTGGGGTCTGAGAATAAGTCCAATGGGTGTTTCAAGAGTCAGTTTACAACAAGCGTTCCAGCAGACTGGGGTCATTTAAAAGGAGAAGCTAGTAGGGTCAAAGGAGCTTGCACCCAGGGGGTTGTTGTTCACACAGCAGCTCTCACACACCTAGTTGGTGATTCACCCTATCAGAAAAAAACAAAAGTGAATAAAAACTACACCTGGGCGGAATTTCTTTTACGCCAGCGTAATCTGTTGTAATTTCGCGATTGTGCCTTCACACCACGTGGCAAAAATGTAACGTGGGAGCATAGGAATAACGTGATTGACGAGACCTCGAGCATCCATTGTTTGCTGCACTTGTGGTTTTTGTGTTATTTTTTAGAGTGACATGCGTCCTCGCATCCAAACTGGGTGTATGGGCACACTTTGCGCGAAAATATAACGCTAAATGACAGTTTTGCTATTTGCTTATGTTTTTGCGGAAATTTGCATAATAATTTGGCCTGGGCCAAAATTCCGTTCCGTTCGCGGAAATTGCGATAATTTGGCATTTTTGCGTTCCGCGGAAAGCGCAAAAATGTCAAAATTTCCGCATTCCGCAGCTTAGCGATAATTTGTTTCTTGCTCGCGCTGTAAAATAATACATTCTCGCGTGCGCGCGATCGCCTTACCTGAATCCCCGCGTTCGCCGACAAGTTTTCCCGATCCGGTCGCGTTCTCCACGAGATGTTGGATTGTTGGTAGCCATTTGCGCTGTCTCGCGACAGTTCGCGCCCGCATTAACGTCATGCGTCGTGCGATCGCGTCTTTCTTCTCGCGATCATGCACCGCGAGACAAGTGAAAACAAGATGGCCGCGCCCGCGAGCAACCGCATGGGTAAGTTGGCAAGCCGCGACCACGCAGAAAATACAGCAAACGGGCGGGAAAAATCTTCCGCATCTTTGCGATATTTCCGCGTGTTTGCGGAGATTTTTAATATTTTCGTGATAATTTGCGAAAGTGAATTTCGCAAATTCCGGCCACCCCTAATAATAATGTAAAAGAAAATTGCACAACTTTTGCACACCCCTAAAAAAAACATCACTTATTTGGGATTCCAGGTACTAGAGCTCAGTGGGAGCTTGGAGTGTGTCTTTGTTATCTTTGGGGAGTTAACTTGGCCCAGAGAGTCTGTCTAGAGCGCATAGTACCACTCACAAGCACTAGTGGCTGGGCCACGGAATTCACTCTCCGCTGGGGTTAGCAGGCTATGCTAGTGCACAGTACCTTTACAGGACTCCTCTTACAGTGGGACCTTGTGTTTCGCATAATGGGCTGCACACCTTTCTTCCAAAAGACCCTGTGCCAGTCTCTACTAAAATAAGAATTTCCAGGTTGGATAAACTCTTTTCAACCCTATCCACTTCCTCCACCCCTCCAAATTGCCACTACTCTCGCTGGTGGCTGTTGAACCCACATTTTTTATAGAGCACGAACTCGACCCGAAGGTATGAGAGCGCCTTACATGAGCACCGGTTGCGTTACAGACGGACAAATTCATTTTAGGCACAGGGAGATTAAGTGATGTGCCAGAATGACAGAATGTTGAGCGTCCCTGCCAAGACTCGATCCCAGGTCCCCAGCTTCGAGGTTGACCGATCTGACACTTATACAGAATATAAAACGAGGTAACAACTGTTACTGGAGTTGGTTTAACAAAAATGATTTATGTGTTCTCCCCCTTAGCTTCCAAGCACCCTCCTTTCCTCCACCATCACCTAAACCACCCCCTAAGTTGCACTTCTATTTAATTGTGTTTGGCCAGGGAAAAGGCTTATGCAAAATGAGGAATGGATTAGCTGTCAGATAAGATGTGAATGGCAGGCCTTACCTTGGTTTCCACTCTTTGTTTTGGAGAGAAACAGACTTCTGTTTTTGGCCGCAGCGATGGTCTCTACTTTAGCAGGTCTGGGAGAGTTTACAGTGACCAGGAGGGGAAGAGTCCATGTTGGAGCCTGACTAGGCCAGACCCTAGTTGTGGAAAAAGATGGAAACAAATCAGAGATTCAAGGCAAAAAAACTCAGAGTTGCTTAAAGTGGCAGCATTCAAAGCCTCTGGAATCATTCGGGAAGAATCGAAGGAAGGAAGACAAACAGAAACACGAGAAGTCCAAGGGAATCTGTAAGGCAAGGGACATACTGTATAGTAATAATATATATCTTGGAGATCCCGTTTTGTGGCCATCTTGGAAGGAGCACCGGCAATACAAGCTTCATGGGCACCATGGTGGAAACTGTGGGCCTCATCTACAAGAAAAGGACAAAGTCATTTAGCTGCGCCGTGCTGCGTCGCTTTCAAAGCACACAGATGCGTCGTATTAACAATACAACGCATTCCTGTGCTTTCCCCAGCACTGGCGCACAATTGGCTGCCATGCGCTTTGCGTCATTTTGCAAGGGTGCCAGCACTGCAGGGATGATTGTTTTAGTGCAGGAATGGACACCTTCCTGCACAAAAACAATCATGAATGGCATTTTTCTCTTTCTATGCGTGCTGCAGAATGCAGCACGCATAGAAAGAGGAAAAAACAAGGAGAAATAAAAGTATTTCTCCTCATTGCGCTATTCCTACACCTCCCCTGGGAAGGCGTAGCATTCTGACTCATTCCCAGTTTTACAAAATGTTGTAAGTCTGGGAATGCATTAATTTCCATGGATGGTGCGTAGAAACACCCACAACAACATCCATGGAATGTCTAGTTCACGCAGAGTAATGCATGAAAGGGGCCCATATTTACAAGGCCATGAAAAGTCACGCAGGGTGGCTTCACGTGGCCTTGTAAATATGGGCAAGACAATTGCGCTGCCGGTGCGTCAAAATAAGTGATGCATCATCAGCACAATGGGCTTGTAAACAAGCCCCTAGTTGCTTTGCGTGCCAGGAGAAGCAAGACACAGCTTACAGACTCTTTTTACAGCTTGGAGACTCAGCAGAGAGGTACAGATTTTGTCCGGAAGGCAAAGGCCTTAAGACAGGCTTCTCCAACAAATAGTTTGGGAGATACTCGTAGCTCTCCGGCAACCTGTATGTAGCTGTCCAGTGTGCCACGCAGCCTGGTAAATTAGAAGCTTTTGCTTTGTTGAATTAATATATGCACACCAAAAATGTAAACATGTGTAATCGAGATAAAAATCTGTTTATTTTCAGAACTCATAATTTCCAAAACATAATTAAGAGTGATATTTGAGTGACGAGTCTTGTGCCGTTGTGGAGACATTACTAATATTGCTACCTTGGAGCCTTGAGCATCGCAGCTATGGCTGTCATGTATTACTCATGTAGAGTCATTCCAAATTGGCAAAAATGATGATTTCATTACTGCTGGTAGCCCTGCACTGTGATGGCCACTAATGTATTCTTGTGTGATGTGGTCACTATTACAACATTAGCATTATTAGTAGTCCTGGATGATTCTAATCAAGCAAACATAGCTTTTATTACTGAAAAGGTTGGAGACCCCTGCCTTAAGAAGCATTGAGAAGCTGGTCCATCACCTAAGGTGTGTCACAGGCATGTCAGCACAAGATGGGGTATGGAGCAGATGAGGTAAACGTCTGCCCTTCACCAGAGGTCAAGGCAGTGGGGCTTGGAGTGTGGAGAGATGCTGCCACCTACCGAGAGTGGAAGTAGGAGACAAGTAATATGGAGGAGAAGAAAGAGAATCACGATCAAGTGAGTGCGAGAAGAGAAGGAGCAGGAAGGAGGGACAGGGAGCGTGAAACAACCTAACAGGGCCCTAAGACCTACGTGAGGGACTCTCGTAAGTTCAAGGCACCACTGCCACTGTCATGTGTTTCCTGCATGTCCCATTGTAGTTTTCCCTATGTTAGCCTAATTGTGCACGTTGTAGGATGCATGTTCATTTGCACACGTCACTATATAAACAAACTTGCTTTGTGCCACACTGTACTTTCACACGGAACCTGCATATGTTTTCACATTGTGTTCTTTTCCTGGGAGTTAGTCTGAACATACTAGACAAGATCAAACAACAATGCCCCTTGTTAGTCTCTCTGGTCAGACACTGGCTCCTAGACACAAAACGAGAATGCAGCTGTTGTTTGTAAGCACACATGTCTGGTCATATAACTGAGTACAAGAGAGTAAGAAAACACATGGAGCGAGAGTTCTGAGACAAGATGATTGCCGCAGTCAGATGTAGAGCATCCATCTGTGTATGCTAGGGTACAGCGTCCACTACTAATCCCAGAGATCTTTCATATATAATCATTTCGCTTCTGTAGAAAGGGGTTGTAGGCTAATCTGTCTTATACAATGACAGGGCTTTTTATAGTATATGGTTCAACAGCCCTGCTAGCAGTGTATCTGATATGTATTTATTTTTTAATTATGGCACGAATACTGCATTTTAGGACACAAATAATTTGAATAAATATTTTAAACTTCCTTTGTGTCTTTGGTTTATTTTATTGTGGACGAGTACGTGTGAGAGAGCAAAACGGTGTGTCCTGTTACTGTGCTCCCTGAGAGGGCCGAGAATGTTGGGTTCTGGTGTGCCAAATAAATTGTTTTTCTGGTAAGGTTGGGAGGGCAAGTGAAGCACTACAGCTATTCGGACTCGGGCTCATAGATGCCTAGGTGGTATGGTGGCTCAATCCCTACATGCCAATGTTCTATGGTCCCAAGCATAGTTCTGTTCCTGAGCAGAATCTTTGCACAATCATCACCGGGAAAATCTAGTTCTGTCCTTTGTATTCTGGGCCCTTCCTGTTCAGACTGACTTATATTTGCAAAAGACATACAGTTCAGGAGGCTCAAGGACGAAGAGATTACTGGCAAACTTGAGGCAAACAGATTGCGGGGAACAGCTCGGCTACTCTGGGTGCCTGCCACACGCACGCGTATCATCCAGAATAGAGATTTCTGAGAGCTGGAAGAGTAATCCATAAGGCTGCTTAGCAGATTTAATGGCTACTGAGCAATTGTTTTGCACGTCATCAATGACGCCGTGGCACTTGGGTGAATCTGGCCTAATCCTCTTCGAAAGCTTGCCAATAAAATGCAAAGCCATGCTTCCAAAGAGATCAGCTGTTATACAACAGAGGTCTTGGAAACAGGTCACAGAGCCCATTTCCAACCTACTGATATCTGTGTAAAGAGCTATGTTGTCATCCAAGTAATGGTACCCTTCTTTATCATTGTAAACATACGGAAAGGTCTCAGGATGATGGACACTTAGGTTCATTGGCCCTTTTATGTGAAGGGAGCTGGAGCATGGTTCCACTTGAACCCCAAAGGACTGGTCCACATAGGGAATAGTGCAAGGTCAATGTGTCATCTGTCGATGCTGCAGAGATGATCTGCCAGGATGTGTATCCAGTTTGGTACGGGTCAGGCCTCTGATCAACCTAACTTGAAATTGAAAGTGAGCACTTGAATGATGGTACTGGTCTTAATCAAACTTACCTGTGCCATCACCACCTTAATCCAACAGCGAAGCCGTATCACCGCTGGGTTCTTAAAAGGCACAACTGGGCCCATATTTACTATCCGTTAGTGGGCCTACTTGAGCAATGCAAGGTGTTTCAAAGAAGTACATGTGGCAGCACCCATCAACTTTTGCATGCAGAAACTATTTTGCCCTGAAAGTTAGTGTGAGTGGAGCTGCAAAATCACTTTGCGTAATGAGGCGGCAACAGCAACAGCCCCCAAACGTTTTCACGCAAAGCCAGATCTACTAAATAACTTCCTTCAGCTTTGCCAAATTAAACCAGGTGAAAAAGAAGGGACAACACAAGCCACATTTTGCAGAGTATTCCTATACGTAACATTTATGAAAATTGCGCATTTTACAAAGTTTACTATTGGCCGGATGTCCTTGCATCGAAGTTTGTACTGGAGGTTGTACTTCGAGTGCAAATCTTACTTAAGGCAGTAGTGTCTGGCCGTAGTTCCATAGCACAATGCTTAGTGTTGCACTAAAACAACGTTTTAGTGTGAGAGCGGCCAATCATCAGCACGCGACTCTTACTAAATATTACGCTACGTAATTGTTTTAGATTTACGATTATGATACAGAGCGCTGCTGCTGTTTACGCAAAGCTACACTGTGCATTTTTGTAAATCTGGTCAATGGAGCTTCAGAACCTTTGGATAAATGAGAGCAAACCATGGGTATGCGAAGCGAAGTCAGGGGGCATGCCATTCCTTGGCTTGTGGTCTGAAGGTGGACCTTTGACTGATGAAAAAAGTCTGAAACCACTTTAGAACATTCCAAGATGCATTTCAGGTATAACTTCTGGTGAACTTTCTTCGGTCAGCATTGATGGACAGATGGGTCGCCTGGTGGGTGAATGGTTAAATGAGGTCCTAAACTTCTTGAGATTCATCTGCAAGGGATAGACACAAAAGTGACATGAACAGCTATCTCGGTCGGAGATTTGTTTCCGGTAACCAAGGTAGAAAAGATGACGAAAATATGGCACTGTTTTCACAATAGGTGATTGAATACACAGAGCCTGTAAATTTCATGAACATGGAGGGTCCATAAGACATACATGGAACCTACATATACCCATACATCCCTCATCCTCATCCCAGTCACAAGAAATTAGGTGATGTCACATTACATCAGGAACAAAGCAGGAGGAACCTTGAAAGCTAGCCCCACTCACCCGCCTGGTTGCCATGAAAGGTGGCTGGCACTCCTGTTTCCTCCTGATTTGTTTTCTTGTGTAGCTGGAGCAACCATGTAGGAGGTCCATGCCTGGCTTGATCCTTTTTGGGGCTTTGTTACCTTTCCTTGCTGGGGCTGGGCGGTTACATGTCTTCACCTCTGGAGAGGCATTTCCTGCAGAGAGTTTTCTGATGGTGGTCCTCCTCGTGGAAGAACGACTGGTTTATTCTCTCATCGTTCTGAGGAACAGGGGGAAATTGCTATTATTTGCTCCTTCCTCATCCTGTGGTGGGTGGAGGGAGCTTGCTGCCACTGTCTGAAGACTCGCTAGTGTTCACGCATGCGTGGAAGGCATAATCCTTTCTGGTGGCATGAGTGATTTCAGCAATTCTGGTGATTTTTGGCAATTTGAAGATCTTTCGGCAGCAGCTAACTTGTTTCCATCGTTGCAGGATGGGCAAACATGGATCAAAATGAAGGCACACTTCTCCTTTGCCTTCATCTTCTTCAATTTCGTCTGGGCCTTCTCCAAAACGCAGAAGAGAAGCTAGTGAGGAGGAGAGGTTTGAGAGAACTGTCCTTCAGACTTTGACAGCTTTTGTAAGAGGATACTTCTGATCCTGCACCAAAGAAGACGTCAGAGACAGCTTTTTATACATGGTTTTAGGATACACCCGAGGAGGCTCCATCTTCTGTGGACTAAAGGGCAATTATATCATTGAAGAGATGTTGTTAGATTTCCTATTTCACATTAGGGATAGTATGAACTTTCCTGCGCTGGAAAGGCCAGGTACCTCTGATGATCACTCCTGAAGCAATTCCAGCAGCCTTCTAATGTGGACCTGCCCATTCAGCAGTTTGTGGTGGATGTTACCAGGCAAGAATGGAAGGATCCTGATAAAATTATGTTGCCTAGATTCATGGAGAAGCTTTAACCTCTTGTGAATAGGGATTCAGTGTTGCCGACAATGTGTATGTCAATTCAGTTGTGGAAGTCTTGTGGGTTATTTGTTCATGGATGAAGAGAATATTCTGAAGGATCCTTTGGACAAGAAAGTGGAGTTTGCTTTGAAGAAAGTTTTCTCAGGCTCTCATGTTGCCATAAGGGCTGGTATCTATGGAGCCTATATGGTGCAATGTCTGATCTTAGACTTCAAAACACTCTTTATGTCTATTAAGGATCAGTCGGATTGTCTTCCTCTTTTGGAAAGTATGGAATGTCAGATAGAGTTTCTGTCTTGAAGATCGTTCACTGTTGTGAAGTCTGCATCTCTGGCCCGAGGTGCTTCCATAGTCACTAGAAGACATTTATATCTGAAAGACTGGAATATAGATGCAGCACAGAGGTCAGCTACTCTCAAGATGCCCTTCGAGGGTTCAAGACTTTTTGGGCCTGAACTGGAGAAAAATCTCCATCATAGATGTAAGTAGAGGAATAATTATTCTTCCTTTCAGCTTCATTCTTCAAGAGGTTCAAGTTCTTACAAATCAAAGTTTTCTTTTCGCCAACTTTCGAGGAGACAACAAGTACAAGAGCAGTCTTCCAGATATCAAGAGAAGTCTTCCTTCAAATCCTTCAGAAAACAAAAACAGGAAAAAAACCAAGAATGAAAGATCCTGGCTATGCAGAGAAAGGGAGATCTTGGTTAAAGGTTGGAAGACGGATTCAACAATTGATTCCTCACTGGTAAAAAGTGACGTCTGATTGAAGGGTGCGAAAGTGGTCACCGAAGGATACCGAATAGAGTTTTTGTCAGACACAACTCCTACGGGGGACCATTTGTACTCCTCTACCTCTAGATCAAACTAAGAGAGAAGTGTTATGGAAAGGAATTTTAGCTCCCCAGGAGAAGGGAGCTATTGTTCCAGTTCCCAAACAAGAAGAGGGACGGGGGTTTACTCCATTGTGTTCCTAGTGCCAAAGTCATCAATGGGACTACCATTGAAGATTCTCAACACTTTCATCAGGAACATACATTTCAAGATAGAAACCTTGCAGAGGATCATTCCATTGATTCCAACAGATCATTTCTTCATAACACTAGACCTCAAGGTTGCATACCTACATGTGCCAATAGCCAGTTCCCATCAGAGATTCTTGATGTTTGCAGTGGAGGATCAACATTTGCAGTTCGGGTCCTTCTACTTGGGTTGAAGTCATCTCTGAGAGTGTTTACAAAAATTATGGCTCCAGTCGTTGCACATCTACACCTGTTGGGGATTCCAGTCTTCCCTTACTTGGACTATTGGTTAATTCATGCTGCAACCAAGGATTGAATTCATTTGTTTTGGGAGCAGACGAGGACAGCATTATCCAAAGTGGATCTTTTGCTCTAAATCCCAAAGTGCCAGCTGTTTCCAACCAAAGATTTGGTTTTTATAGGGGCACAATTCCGAATGGATCTAGGGAAAGTATTCCTCCCAGAGCAGAAGATCATTTGCCTTCATTCCGCTCGTCAAGAACTGTTGGCCAAGGATCAAGCTCTGATAAAGCTATGGTTGGAGTTTCCTACATAAACAATCAGGGAAGCAAGCACTAATTCTAAGAGCCTTAACATGATAGCTGTCCTATTTGGTTCTTGGGCCGAGAAGAACTTGTTGAACTTGTCAGCAGTCCATACCAGGGGAATCAACAATTTTGCAGAAGACACTCTGAGCAGGTAATGTATGTCATTCCAGGATCTGACTCTGTCCAAGGTGACTTTTCAGAAAATTTGCAAATGTTTCAGGGGCCCTACTTGGATCTTTTTGCAACAAAGACCAATTCCCTTTGCATGTTCGGCTCCAGATTTCCAGAGGAAGGAGTATTGGGAGTGGATGCTTTAGTGATGACGTGCCCTAATTGTCTGCTCAATGTTTCCCCTTCCTTTTCATTGATCCAGGAAGTTCTCTCTAAGTTCCAGTTGGAGGGAGGATAGATGATATTGGTGGTCCCATTTTGGCCAAGGAGGTCTTGGTTCCCCTTCTGAAAACTCTGGCACTTTGGCCTACTTGGGTACTTCCAAAATGTTCTTCTCCTCTCAAAGGGGCATATTAACAAGGAACAGGGAAAATTAACGCTAAGGGCGCTTGGCGTTAATTTTTTAATGCCCGCAATCCCTGGATAATATCGCCTGGTTATCGCGTTATTAACAACGCTAACTGCCTAGGCGATAAAAAATCCAGCGATAGCGGCAATATGGGAGGTTATCGCTGGTAATGCAGTGATAAAACTACAAGGATATCCTTGTTGATAGCCCATGGTGGACTTAGCCATGTAATCCACCTCCCATTGGATTACATGACTAAGTCTGAAAATTAGCAGACGTAAAAAAGCATCGTTAACCGTGGTTAGCGCTGCTTTTTTTGTCTCTAACAGGATTAGCGTGAAGCTTGATAATAGGAGAAATGTCGCTTAGCGACATTTCTCCTATTATTTTGCTCTGGAATGCCCACTTTGCATCTCATTAGAGATGCAAAGGGAAGCGTAGTGAAAAAGGGTGCTAACATGCGATTTTGCATGTTAGCACCCTGTTGTTGATAGGGCGATATTTTTATCTCCGCTTCTTTGGCTTTTAAAGCCAAAAAATGGGAGATACAGCCCTTGTTAATATGCCCCAAAGTGTCTGCTCTACCTTTT
Source organism: Triturus cristatus (assembly GCF_964204655.1). Classification (NCBI taxonomy): domain Eukaryota; kingdom Metazoa; phylum Chordata; class Amphibia; order Caudata; family Salamandridae; genus Triturus; species Triturus cristatus. Next base: position 743,513,979 of record NC_140592.1, read on the forward strand.
CAGCTTCAACTCACACTGTCAGTTTGGATGTTGAAAAATTCAGTCTCCTAGCAAAGTGTCTACCTTCTTTTATGGAGATTTTTCAGAAGTCTAGGATGACTTTCACTTTAAAGTCCTATACAAAGCACTGGAAGTATTTTGACACATGGTGCTCTGCTCGTAATCTGTCTGTACCTGCTTGTAATTTCTCTTGGTGAGCAATTCCTTTGGGTGGTTTCCCTTAAACCTTTCTGTCTAAACACTTAAGTCTCAGTGATTTGCTATAAAGGCTTTTAGGGAATTTCCTAAGTCTTTATCTCTGATGGACTCTCTTATTTGTAGACTTTGTAAAAACTTTGTGGTGGCTAGACCTGTAAAAAATCCTATTGTCCCTTCTTGTGACCATCCTACATGATTAAAGGCAATAATGGTAGAGACTTCTAACTGCAGATTCCTTACCTTTGAATTTCCCGGGCATCAGAATGGATTTTTGTGAGTGGTACACCTGTACGCCAGTAGGTGGCGTCGTCCAGCTCCATGTGCGTTGTCGTATACACCGGAAGTGACTTCTGCGGCACCTATATAGGCGCCACCTAGATGCACTGACATCAGTTCTTTTCTTTCTGAGCCAGCCAGTGCTGATATAGAGAAGAGCTACCTCTTCAGTCACTGTTTCACTGGATTTTCTCTACTTTTTGTCAATTCTTTTGAGGTTTTTTTTTCTCCTAGTGAGGCAGGGATGTCCTCCAGGAAAGCTGGCTTCAAGCCTGGCAGAGCCTTTCATCGACCGATGTTCGTGATGGATCTGCATCTTGTGTGCCTTTGGTGTTTTGAGCGTGACCATGACCCGAAGTCGTGCTCCAACTGCCGGGTCATGAATCCTAAACCTTGTGGGAGTGGTCCCTCAAACTCATGGCCGCTTGGCGGGCGATGCCACGACTCTCGAGGTCCCTGTCGATGGGATGGTCCTCGGAGTGGTCGCAGAGTCCGAAATGCTTGTCCCACTCCAAATCCTCAGGACATGCGGGTAAGTATCGGCACAAGAAGAAGAAGAAGGTGAAGAAGTGTTCGACTTCTCGTCTGTCGGCCAACGAGACAAGGGAACATTGGCATTCAAGGACTGGGTCCGCAGTGGAGCCTGCACCTGGGCCGACTCCAAGCCTCTCACTTTCCGGGACCCGGAGTGACTTCCGCCCAACTAAAGGAGTTAAATGAGTTTTAGAGGCCATGCACCTCATATTTGCGTTGCCTGACCACACCAGTGGATTTAGGCCCCGCAGGGTCAGAAGAGGTCCCATCTGGTTCTGTGCCTACAGCTCTGGCCACCGGCTCTAGTCGGGTCCCAAGGTCCTGTTCCCGGATCCAGACCAGTGCTAGTCATACCATTGCGACCTTCCCTGGCACCGGTCCTGATGCCAACGCTCCTGGAGCCGGTGGCACCACCCCCATTCTGATCCCTGACTCCAATACGGAGTTGGAGGGGCATTGCTTGACGCCGTATCCGGCGCTGACAGGAACCCTGCCTCCTAGATCGGACCCTGAGACCTTTTCCTTGGGTTAGGACTTGGGGAGGAGTGGGAGGGGTCGCAGGACCCTGAGGAATACATGCCCTATGTAGAAAGCCCAAACAAAGATTGATGTGAGGAACTGGGTGAAGCCAGCGAACTGGATACTTCTCCAGATACTGGTATGTATTCTCCCCCAACCATGCCTAGGGAGGAGGGAGCATCTTATACAGTGGTGGTGCAGAGGGCAGCTGAGGTCCTGACTTTCAGTTGCCCTCAGTGGCAGTCAAGACTAACGTCTTAACAGAAGTGCTGCAACTGGGAGTCTCCCCCTCAGAACTGCTACACCCATTCAATGATGCTCTCACTGACATCCTTTTGGGGACTTGGTCCAAATCCAACGCAGGGGCTCCTGTGAATAGGACGATCGCCGCCGCCCCGGGGGACCCAAACTTCCTCACCCAACAACCTACCCTGGAGTGCTTGGTGGTCCAAGTTTCAACATCCCAAGGCGCATTCCTACCCCTCCCCAGATAGGGAATCCAAGAGGCTGGACTCTTTGGGGAAGAAGATGTTTTCTTCCGCCAGCCTGGCATTGCGGTCCATGAACACTGCATGCCTTTTGGGCTGTTATTCCCATGCTCTGTGGGACATGGTTGTGCAGGTGCTGCCAATGGTCCTGGAGGAGGCCGGGGCCGTACTTTCTCAGGTTGTTTCCGATGGGAGGGATGCAGCGATGTTCACTATTCGTTGTGGACTTGACATGACCGATTCCCTGGCCAGAGCGGGTTTGTCGACAGTGGCCATGAGGCGCCACGCCTGGTAGAGGATGAACGGCTTTTCGGGGGATGTCCATTCCTCTCTTATGGACATGCCCTTTGATGGCACCTGTCTCTTCAGAGACAAGGCGGATTTGGTGCTGGAGCGCTTCAAGAACAGTCGGGCTCCGGCCATGTCCATGGGCGTTTCTATGGCCCTATATCACCCTCAATCCACCTTTTGCTCCTTTCATTGCTCTGGAAGGGGCTTCCAACCGTGCCAGTTCCCTCGCAGCTATCGAACCGTGCATGCTTCCGAGCAGTACCCACAGACCTCATTGGTCAGCCAGCCAGCTGTCTGGTAAGTCCACCCCCCTCCCCCCCGGGAAGCTACAGCCTCCAAACCCTCCTAATCTGCCCAATTACAAGCATGGGCAACCAGTTGGTGACAGAATTCACACTAACAGACCCTAACATCAAACAGGTGGGTTTTGCAAATCGTCCAAAGGTGCTACTCCCTCCCCTTCGTGACAACCTCTCTGTCCATGCCACCATCTCACGACCGGCTGATGGAGGATCATCTATCCCAGGGGTACTCACAAACTTTCTCTCGGGGGCCAAATTTACAGTGTGGTTTGTGGCCGAGGGCCGCACCGGTGGGGGCGGGGTCAGTGGGGGAGGGGACGGGGCTAGAGCAATAAAAAAACTGTGACCATGAGGTTGAACACAGGCCCCTGCAGCTGACGCCTTCGTCCACTGAGCCACCAGACCCGGTATTCACACATCTCTATCTATCTATCTATCTATCTATCTATCTATCTATCTATCTATCTATCTATCTATCTATCTATCTATCTATCTATCTATCTATCTATCTATCTATCTATCTATCTATCTATCTATCTATCTATCTCTGTCTCCCTCCCTCTATCACTCTCCCTCTATCACTCTCCCTGTCTCCCTCCCTCTCCCTCTTTCTCTTCCTCTATCTCTCTCTCTCTCCCTCTGCCTCACTCACTGCGTTTGTCTACCTCCCTCTCTGTCTCCCTCCCTGTCTCCCTCCCTCCCCCTGTCAAGGGGGCAAAAGTGAGCCCAGCCACAGGAACAGCAGGATGGCAAGAAAGCAACAGGACAAGGTGGGCAGCCGAGGTGGATTCTAGTTAATACATGCCGATGTTTATAGATAAAGGGCATTAAAAGCACTGGCAAACACCCGCACAAATTGAGCCCTGGAAGACTTTGTCATGTCCGTCATATCTTTCAGACAGTGGCACAGGGAAAAGCCGGCTGTCGATAGGTGCACTAATGCTACGCGGCATATGAAGTGGTGTACAGCCAGTGCGCACCCTGAGTGTGTGCACCTTCAGGAGTAGGACACAACGTTCCCCGGGACCTGCAGGCATCACTCTGCAGGCTAATGCTTTTGTACTCAGGAATCCCTCTCGCCTTCCCAATGTGCTGCCTGGACCTCTGCATTGACGGAGAGACCAGCAAGTACAGTCTGTTGCTGCTGCGCTGTCCTCAGCAGAGGTGCACCTGCCCTGGAGAAAAGGCATATTTTTGCGATATTGCACACAGATGCTGTCTGCACCAGGCCCACCCAAATGAGAGCCTGAGGTTTTATAAATATGGCTCCTGGTGTTATTTTTTTTTTGCACGGTTTGTTAAATGCAGGTCCAAAGACTTTCCCTTTCATTTATATTCTTTCTTTCTTTCCCTTTTTAAAGATAACATTTATATTTCACTATCCTGTCAATAAAAAAATGTAACTGTCTTCAGCTGTTGCATCAAAATTGCCTCTGATGTTGAAACCCTGTTTCCTATCATAGGTGCTTCACAGACGAACGCATGTGCGGTGTGTTGCGTGGGTGTGCCACGACAGATTCCACATTCAGAGTGCTGAGCTCAGGATGGGGGCTGAGAAGGGTTTAGGCGACCTGGACAGCAGCGCCTTGATGGACTAGGTGTGCAGTTTCCTCTTTTGACAGGTGAATAGTCAGCGAGCTGTGGTACGGCAGGCGAGCGCTCTGCACCCACATGCATACACATAGTAGTGCCCGGTTCTTTTGAGCAGACTCCATGTGTGCTCCAGCCAGCCAGCCCAAAGTTGTACACCTCCCCCCCCCCCGCGCTGTCCGTCACCTCACCCCGCGCTGAGTCAGCTTCCCTGGAACGTACACAGCCGCCGCACCCAAGTACTTCACAGGTCTTTTAAAGACCATTCACTTGTTAATGAGGCTTTGTTGTATTTCATCTCTTCTTAGCGCCCCTGCATCTCCACTCATTCAGAGGGGAGATGCAGGGGCGCTAAGAAGAGGTGAAATACAACAAAGCCTTATTAACAAGTGAATGGCTTTTAAAAGAATCACCCGGCCCGGCCCCCATAGCTCCACGCTGCTGCAACCGGCGGTGCTTGCACAGGTACGATGTCTGCAAGGTCCGCGGGCCGCCAAGGGAGGCTTGCCGGGCCGCTGGCGGCCCGCAGGCCGTACTATGGGTATCCCTGATCTATCCCATGGGTACTCAGAAACCTTCTCTCGGGGGCCAAATTTACAGTGTAGTTTGTGGCCGAGGGCCGCACCGGTGGGGGCGGGGTCAGTGCAGCGGACGCATTAGTCCACTGAGCCTCCAGACCCGGCATACATCTATCTATCTATCTATCTATCTATCTAT